>NC_067247.2:86389592-87014592 GCF_019359855.2 Lolium perenne
CAAGCTTCGAATAAACTTAAAGATACAAATAGTCCGGTATAATCATGGAACCAAAAAAATTTCATCAAGGTTTGAACACTAAACATATGAAAGTAGCGCATAGAGCACGGAACTCAGAGCACATGTGCCAATTCAAATAGCAGTGAAAATGTTGTATGATACATTTATAATCTACAAATATTCAACATATTTAGTTCTCAATTGTGCTACTCTTTCCATCCATAAAAGAATGTCTCAATTTTGTGTAAATTTCGATGTATCTATACCGGATATAGTATATACATACATCCAAATTTTAATAAAATTGAGATATCCTCTTATGGGTGGAGGGAGAAATACCAATGGCCTTTCTAATCACGAAAATATTGGTGCATGAGGTACTCTATATACTGTAGTGCAATAGAGGTAGATGGTCCTTACAATGCCGAGTTTGTTTGATCCAGCCTGGTTTTCATCAGCAACGTGAAGCTTAGATACACTTTGGGAACTTACACGGATTGGTAAACTGCAGATTAGCCAGCTCCACACATTCTTTTATACATCAGAGTGTGCTTCGTCAGATTTTGCTGCACAGGGATGCAAGCAATGTATACTGCATTCATATGCGAATAAACCTTGAGGTTTCCAGATCAAATCATGAAGGACTCACGCTGATCTGCTAAAAGATAGAGAACATCGTTTTCTACATTCAGCAGTGCAAGAGAGCGTACGTATGGCGTAGAATGCAAAGCTGCATCAGCCAAGTCGCTGGGGTGAACCTGCGTCAGCCCTTGCTCCGAGTCAGGGCCGCCGACGCCGGGTCAGGTCGTGCCGCACCCGACACCTCACAGGTTAAGGCTGTTTTCCCCGATCTGTCCACGACCAATGGAGTTCAAGCCGATTTTCATCCATCAAGTGCCTCGTCGAGGCCGTCTTCCCCGATCTGTCCGCGACCAATGCAGTTCAATCCGGTTTTAAATCCATCGTGTTGACGACGGTGGTGGCCGGCGGCAGAGCGAGCCAGAATAGGGCCTCGTCTTCCATCTTGCTGACAGAATTGAGATCGTTCAACTTGCACGTGCCGACGGGCGGCGATCGGATGAAAAGCAGGCTGGTACATCGCCGTCATCCTTGACGGCAGCTGTGATGCAGTAAGTTGCTCCACCAGCGGTCACCTCGCGCTCGTCAACCTATCTCCCTCCGATTCTACCGGCAAACCAAGTTCTCGTTGAT
The DNA here is from genome assembly GCF_019359855.2 of Lolium perenne. Classification (NCBI taxonomy): domain Eukaryota; kingdom Viridiplantae; phylum Streptophyta; class Magnoliopsida; order Poales; family Poaceae; genus Lolium; species Lolium perenne. The sequence goes on from NC_067247.2 coordinate 86,390,805, forward strand.
TGATCTAGAGAAGCTGGTTGAACATGAAGTAGGCAATGTCGGTTAGGGGGCTTTGTCAGGGTTCCGATATGGGCGGACGGAGTCACGGAGCTCGGCCACGGTGGGTGTCGCTTAATTGTCTCGATCGGATCGGCCAGGTTGCACGCCTGCACCTCAGGTCCTCCCGACGGATTATCTTGAGGTCGGAGATGATCTACGCGAGCGCTCACGATGACGTCGAAGTGTCGGACGCGAGCTCTCACGATGATCCATGGCGTCAAGTGATGAACGTGAGCCTTGCGGGCACGATCTGGACTCCATCTGTATGACGGCATTGTCCCTCTCCGCGAGCATGCCGGCCAAATCAGCGGCGTCGCCGAGACTCCAGAGACCATGCCGATAGCGATAAGGGACGGGGGTGGCGCTATAACCCTATGCAGCCGGTTTTCTGACGGAGGCGATTGAAGTAACGTGGGCTCCTAGTTTTCTATTTGTACGGGACATCATGAGAGGGCGTGCGTTGCGCTAATTCTTTTTCCTCCTCTCTTTCCGGTTTTTTAGCGTTAGTTGTTCTGCTTCCGGTTTACGAACGCGTAGGTGATTCCTTTCGAAATTTGGGAGCGGACGACGGACGAAAACTAATACGGACCAAACCATGGAAACGCTTCTCCCTTTATTATTAGGTATAGATAGCAGAAGTGCCCGTGCGTTGCGACGGGTCTAAAGCATCCATCTGTCCACAAATAAGTGTGTCCATGCGGGTTTTTCAATACACATTATCAAGTGAGGGAAAATTACTTGGGAAGACGCAAACTAAAATCTATCTTCTCTTTAATATTTTTACCTTCAATGAGCTAAGTGAATGTACAAAATAAAGATAACATGTGCTAAATATTATTGGGTTTGATTTCCGTGTGATGAGAGAGAAATAACTTTTACTACATTAATGTGCATTGGAAAGATAGAAGTACACTCTTTTATGGATAAAGTTTAAGGCTAACGTCCACTTATTTGAGGACAGAGGGAGTACTTCAATTTTGGTTGTATTGTTATAAAATCATCATGCAACAAATCACCTGTTAAATATAAGAAAAGATGCTAAAATAAATTAAATCTTGTTAAATTAACCAAACCAGAACAAACGAAAATCGACAATGTGAGGAGAGTATTCCTCGTGGGTTCGGGTTTGGTGCTCGCCCCTCGCAAAAAAGGTTTGGTGCTCTTTAACGCCTTGTTGCGTTGATACTTGCAACATGGGCGGGGTGAGGAGTAATTAGACATTGATTTCCTCCAGTGTAATTTGCATTGTTGCGCTGATTAGCCGGTACCTGCTCTCTTATTTACACACTTCATCGATCTTTCTCCAACATCGGCATTGGCGTCGGTGGCAGCCTTCCACCAATATTGGGTCACTGGATCAAACATGCAATCCTCCTACCTCTCGGTGTTGTCTTGTCTCCCTGTTCTTCGGCCGCTGCATTCATGCCCACAAGTCTTCAACAATTTCATGGTGCTACAACTGCTACTGAGGAAACCTAAAAATACAGATATGAAGAGTTGCTTCAAGGTGGTAGATGTAGGCACGGGAGAACTACACGCGGGGACAGGACTCGGCCTCGAGAGGGCCTAGAGCTCGGGGGAGGGTAGGTTTGGAGCTGTGTCGCCCGCGCTCCAATAACACGCTGGCAATGCTTCTGATGGAACATCCTAGAAGCTCGTCTGGCAGGGGTAGAGCTAGCATGTAATGAATGGTGTCAACTAACACCAACAATATTTTGTTGATCCTCCTAAAAATGGGGAAATATTCCTAACTATGTGTAATGACACCTAGTTAATATAGATGGCTGACACCAATGACAAATTTTTTCTAGCTTTATAGTTGTTGCCTGGTGACAAATTTTTTCTAGCTTTGTAGTTGTTGCCTGGTGTTCATGCCGCACGTGTTCTGCTGCACCTCTTCTGCATGACCCGTCGATCAGCGACAACCACTCGCCGCGTGGCTCGCGCCAAACAAAGCGATGTGTTTTGTTCTCGTTAGATCAAATCAAAAACGAAGCATTTTTTACTTAAGCGGCCGCTGCATTCATGCCCACAAGTCTTCAACAATTTCATGGTGCTACAACTGCTACTGAGGAAACCTAAAAATACAGATATGAAGAGTTGCTTCAAGGTGGTAGATGTAGGCACGGGAGAACTACACGCGGGGACAGGACTCGGCCTCGAGAGGGCCTAGAACTCGGGGGAGGGTAGGTTTGGAGCTGTGTCGCCCGCGCTCCAATAACACGCTGGCAATGCTTCTGATGGCACATCCTAGAAGCTCGTCTGGCAGGGGTAGAGCTAGCATGTAATGAATGGTGTCAACTAACATCAACAATATTTTGTTGATCCTCCTAAAAATGGGGAAATATTCCTAACTATGTGTAATGACACCTAGTTAATATAGATGGCTGACACCAATGACAAATTTTTTCTAGCTTTGTAGTTGTTGCCTGGTGACAATTTTTTTCTAGCTTTGTAGTTGTTGCCTGGTGTTCATGCCGCACGTGTTCTGCTGCACCTCTTCTGCATGACCCGTCGATCAGCGACAACCACTCGCCGCGTGGCTCGCGCCAAACAAAGCGATGTGTTTTGTTCTCGTTAGATCAAATCAAAAACGAAGCATTTTTTACTTAAGCGGTGGCATTGTTATAATTTCGACTAAAAAGATATATGTGTGTTGCAACTGGAAAAAATATGTGTCGCAAAGATGCATAAAGTAAGATCATGTTAGCCACATGTCAAAAAAATCATGTTGGCCTGCATGGGGCGTCGTGTAACAATTTATGCAAAATCGGTCCCTCACAAGCCCTTTTTATTTATCTTTTTCTGAAAATAAATTAAAAAGGAATTTAGGAAGAAAAAGGGGTAGCCATAATGTACCTGTTCGGTCCATCAGCCAAGCTAGGCCCAGCCCAGCCAAACCGTACCAAAAGAGCAATCAACCCTATCCCTTTATCCTCTTGCTCCACACACGAAGGCAACCAGCAACCGCACGCAGCTTCCCTACCGCCGCCGCCTCCTGTCGACGTCCAGGGACCTTCTCGCGCCGCGTCTCACCTTGCTCCGACCCAGCCGCGCCGCCGATGCTCTATCTGCCGACGCAGTCTACCGCCAGATCCTATATTCCCCGGAGCCGCGCTCCGCCCGCCGACGCAGTCTACCGTCAGATCCTATATTCCCCGGAGCCGCGCTCCGCCGTCCTCCTCGACGTCTTCATCCAAATTCTCTCTGGCCCGGGCGGCAGATCTTTTTCAATCACCAAGCATATCCTCACATCGTCCTTTCCTTTCATCCTTTCCTTTCAGATTTACAACACCGTGCAGCTTTTAGGCAGCGGATTTGAGACCAACCAATGTTGCTACTTTTGATTCACCTTGCTGATATTCCACGCAAATTCAAACGTATATAAACTGGTGATAATCATTGTGAGGGAGCGATGTGGGACTATTTAACATAGAATAACGAAGCGATTTTTTGGATGAATTGGATCGATGATTTGCCTGCAAGCACTTTTGCGAACGATCGGGCTGGCCATCCGTAACTTTCTTTGTGAGCCCAGTTCGCTGATGAGAAGGGCCCAGTTCGTGATGAGAAAGACAGGTGCACAGCACGTTTCTTCCTGGTGGCATTTTCTGTAATATGTCAATTGGTGGGATGGTAAAACGGACCAAATAAAAGTTGGACGAAAATTTTGGCAGAAATCTTAGCTCCTTTATTATTAGGTATAGATTATGCGTTCTAGTTCTATACAAAACCCAGTAGGAGGTTGAGCGGCAGCGGCTAGGGTTTAGTGTGGGAGGAGATGATATGCGTACGCTCCTGTTTATATAGGTCGGAGGCACGCGACGGCCGCTGCACGCGTGGCATCGCCATTCGCAGAGGTAGGTGACGGCGCGTGCCACCCGAGGCATCGCCATTTTACGCGACCGCAGACTGCCGAAGCGGCGCCGCTGAGAAGACGCATCGACGCTGGGTCACTGCCAAGCGGGCCCGACGAAACGTTCTCCAGACGCGAGCGGACACTTTACGCGTCCACGCAGCGTCCGCGCGACGGATCCGAGACACATAGTTCGGCATGATTGCGTCGCGGCGAACGGCCCAGTCCCTATGCGTCCACCCGGTGGAGTTTGTACCAGAGACATTTGGGGCCCGGACAGCTGCGCTCGGCCCCGAAATCATCGTCGGTTCCCTTCTCGATCTCTTCAGGTTCGAGCGAACACAACAGCTCTGCAGCGCCGCAGAAATGAATCGGACCACGCTGGTGCTTTCCTTGCCGTTGGATTGAAACGAATGGTGGATGGGAAGCCTCAGGTCACGTTGTGCCCCGTGAACGTGGGGCACTGGATCTCCGTCCGTAAGATAGATCATGATCATGGTAGTGACCTATATTCAACGTGATGATGATTTGATTTTGCACTCGGCCTTGAACAGAGGTACTAGTACGGTGTCACAATTTTTTATCATTATACTTGGACGGTGGCTAAATTCAAAATCTCATAGCGGCAAAACTTGCCGCCCACAAAATACAAAAATTTCACACGCTTCCAAATTCCTATTCTACCCCTGTGGAGATGGCAGCAAAGTCGGTTGGTGGGGGGTCTGCCCGTCATTTTTTGGATCACCACCTCCCTAGCCCAGAAACCCTCCCAAAAAAAATACATTTCCTTCAGACCACCCACCGAACTTCCCAAGTCCCTCTCTCCCACCTCCACGACCACCGCACCGGAACATCCCCGCCGGACTTCCCGGCCTACCCGAGCCCTCGCGATCCTCGTCATCCGGCTGCCGCCGGAGCCGCTTCATCGACGCCGTCATCAACCGGACCGGATCATCCCCGCCGAACCTCGAAACCATATGCTCATCCAGCAGCTTCATCGTAGCCGCTTCACTTGGTATCGTCCACCCCACCGGAGCCGCTTCGCCGGATCCGTCGTCCACCGCATCGTATCTTGCTCACCGACACCGCGTGCATGAACCGGATCGCTTCACCGGCGCCGTGCATGATCTAAACTCGTAATCTTGGGGGAACCTGGTTGTGCTAACGACGCGCCGTTACGTTTTTGCAGATGAGATGAGTAACCATGAAGTGTAATGGCCGTCTCTCCAACCCCAAGTAGCACATGTAGCGTACTTCATCACCGGATCTATCAACCCCCGGAAGATCCGCCGTGACTCCCACGAGTGCTTCTCCTAATGTAAGTCCCTTGTTTTAGCGCCATGTTCGGTTCGGATGCTTGTTTGTCCGAAGCTCTTTTAGTTCATTCCTAGCTATGACCGTAACACGTTGCTATTTTCTACTTCATTGCTAACTTTAAGCGATTGAACATTTTGGTTTGCATTCCTCGCTCTGTAGATGTAGCCATCATAACTTCTATCTTGCTCGATCGTTGTTACAAAAATTATAGGTATTATAGTAACATCCTGCTATTATTTAGTTCATGGCCAATTTTAAGTAATTGCACATGTTGGTTCGCATTCCCTGCTCTATAGCTTTTGGCATCGTAACTTCTATATTTGGTTTACATTCCCTCGCTCTCGTAGATCTAGCCATCATAACTTTATCTTGCTCAGTCGTTGTTACAAAAATTATGGCCTCGCTACTATGTTGTTTGTGCCAATTTTTTACTCCATGAACATGTTGGCTTGCATTCCCGTACTACGGGTGATGCCATTTTTTGTATCTAGTTCATTGTAAGCTAACAAAGTAAGGACTTAGTTTGGCATGCTATCACTCTGCTATCTAGCCCGTAGTACAAATAAACTTGTCATACTACTAGATAATAATTTTGCGTGCCATCTTGTTCTTCAAAAGCTGCATTATTGACTTGTTTCTCCGACTTGACATGACGCTCACATATGGAAAGCTGAACATATTGGTTTGCATTCCCTCTTATACAAGTTCACAGTGTGATCCCACTATATTCTCGTATCCTGGTCCATCCTAAGCTCCAAAGCATTAACTATACTCTATGTGTTGCTCATTACAAGTTTATATCCCGAAACATCTTGATTTGCATCCCCTTCACTATAAGTTCGGGGAGTATTATTTAGTTCACGGCCAAAATGAAGTAATTGCACTTGGCACATGTTGGTTCACATTCCCTCCTCTTTAGCTTTTGCCATCGTAATTTCTATTTTTGGTTTACATTCCCTCGCTTTCCGTAGATGTAGCCATCATAACTTCATCTTGCTCGATCGTTGTTACAAAATTTATAGCCCGCTACTATGTTGTTCATGCCAATTTTGTACTCCCGAACATGTTCGTTTGCATGGGACTCGACGGTAGTAAGTCTATTGTTTCATTCTAACATGCTCGTTATATTGGTCACATTGGTATGCGGCATGCACTCTTTGTTTGCTTATTGTGCGCATTACAATGATCTTGTTATAACGACGAAATGATGAGTTCCAAATTCTTTGGCAAACAATATTGTAGTGTCTTTGCCTTTCCATTGTTGCTGTCTTAACTTGTAATGTCTTTGTTTCGGATATAGGTGCTGCATGGACAACTTAAAAGATTGCCGGATCCCTTCATTGTATTGCTAGGTTTAATTACCATTCAATTTCTCTCGGGTTACGTAATATTTTTTCAATGCCTTGCAAAATTGATGTAATATTTAGTTAGTTTTTATAGTTCTTTCGCGCATTTTTTCTTTGGTGCTTGTGGTAAGTGAGGCTATCCGACAGAAATCAATGCTGCGTAAATATTCTCAATATCTAAATCACGAATTCCCATCCCTTAAACGGCCCAATTAAGCGAAATCACATATGTGCCTACCCGCAAAATCCTAAAGCGCCTATTACGCCGGCATATAAACAAAGAACTAAACGGGCTGGCCCACTTACTTATTGGGCCAGCCCACTTGATTTACTGTGGACCCCGCACTTTTATTGGGCCGGCGACTTGCTTTAAGGTGGACCCCACCCACTACTGGGCCGGCCCACTAACTAGTTGGGCCAGCCCAATTGCTTTTGTTGTGGCCCCCACATACTAAATGGGCCGGCCCTTTAAGACGAAAGTGGGACCCACCTGTGTTTTTGGCCCGCCCACTATCTTGTTGGGCCGCCACTTGCTATATGGTGGACCCCACATACTAAATGGGCGGCCCTTTAAGAGGAAAGTGGGACCCACCTGTGTTGTTGGCCCGGCCCACTAGCGTGTTGGGCCAGCCCACTAGCGTGTTGGGCCGGCCCACTTGCTATATCGTGGACCCCACATACTAAACGGGCCGGCCCTTTAACAGGAAAGTGGGACCCACTGGTGTTTTGGCCCTACCCACTATCTTGTTGGGCCTACCACTTGCTATATGGTGGACCCCACATACTAAATGGGCCGGCCCTTTAACAGAAAGTGGGACCCAGGTGCTTTTGGCCCGCCCATCGGCTTGTTGGGCCGGCCCATTTGATCAAATGTGGACCCCACGTACTAAATGGGTCGCCCGATAGCAGAAAGTGGGACCCACATGCTTATTGGCCGGCCCAATAACTTCTTGGGCCGGCCAGTTGCTTTAATGTGGACCCCACTTTGTAAATGGGCCGCCCGATACCAGAAAGTGGGTCCCACATGTCTTGTGGGTCGGCCCTTTTGTCTCGTTGACCGGTCAAACGAGTGCATTCGGCCCGCCCACATACTTAGTGGGCCGGCCCATTAAAGTTTTGACCTGTCAACCTTAGAGGTTAGGCCCGGCCCACGTAACTAATTGACCAGCCCAGCTATATAGTTGACCGGTCAAACTAAGTCAGCTGGCCCGGCCCGCAAACTTAATGGGCCGGCCCGCTTAAGACGTGGCAGGCCTCGTGTGGGCCTACCATCTACCACGGGGTTTCAGCCGGTTAACGCCGTTAACTGCCAGTTAACGGCGTCTGCCACGTGTCAGTTTGCATGACGTCAGCAGTCAATGGGCTCCCGGAAACACTTGGGCAACGGTCCGATTTTCCGTGGCGGAAGGGCGCCCAAGCGCGACGGACCGAAAAAATCGTCGTAGGACTTTGCCTGACGCAGTTTCCACAACAGAACCCATATCGTCGGGTTAGGCCCATAGGCGACGAAAAATACCCCTTAGCGGACGATTTTGAGACGTTGTCTATCAGAACTTTTCTTGTAGTGTTGCAAGCCTCATGCATAGTATACTAATAGTGCCCGCACCTTGTCCTAATTAGCTTGGATTACCGGGATTATCGCAATGCACATATTTTAACCAAGTGTCACAAAGGGGTACCTCTATGCCGCCTGTACAAAGGTCTAAGGAGAAAGCTCGCATTGGATTTCTCGCTATTGATTATTCTCAACTTAGACATCCATACCGGGACAACATAGACAACAGATAATGGACTCCTCTTTTATGCATAAGCATGTAGCAATAATTAATTTTCTCATATGAGAGTGAGGATATATGTCCAAAACTGAAACTTCCACCATGGATCATGGCTTTAGTTAGCGGCCCAATGTTCTTCTCTAACAATATGCACGCTCTAACCATAAGGTGGTAAATCTCCCTTACTTCAGACAAGACGAACATGCATAGCAACTCACATGATATTCAACAAAGGGTAGTTGATGGCGTCCCCAGGAACATGGTTATCGCGCAACAAGCAACTTAATAAGAGATAAAGTGCATAAGTACATATTCAATACCACAATAGTTTTTAGGCTATTTGTCCCATGAGCTATATATTGTAAAGGTGAAGAATGGAAATTTTAAAGGTAGCACTCAAGCAATTTACTTTGGAATGGCGAAGAAATACCATGTAGTAGGTAGGTATGGTGGACACAAATGGCATAGTGGTTGGCTCAAGTATTTTGGATGCAAGAGAAGTATTCCCTCTCGATACAAGGTTTAGGCTAGCAAGGCTATTTGAAACAAACACAAGGATGAAGCGGTGCAGCAAAACTCACATAAAAGACATATTGAAAACATTATAAGACTCTACACCGTCTTCCTTGTTGTTCAAACTCAATACTAGAAATTATCTAGACTTTTAGAGAGACCAAATATGCAAACCAAATTTTAGCATGCTCTATGTATTTCTTCATTAATAGGTGCAAAATATATGATGCAAGAGCTTAAACATGAGCACAACAATTGCCAAGTATCACATTATCCAAGACATTTTAGCAATTACTACATGTATCATTTTCCAATTCCAACCATATAACAATTTAACGAAGAAGAAACTTCGCCATGAATACTATGAGTAAAGTCTAAGGACATACTTGTCCATATGCTATAGCGGAGCGTGTCTCTCTCCCACACAAAGAATGCTAGGATCCATTTTATTCAAACAAAACAAAAACAAAAACAAACCGACACTCCAAGCAAAGCACATAAGATGTGATGGAATAAAAATATAGTTTTAGGGGAGGAACCTGATAATGTTGTCGATGAAGAAGGGGATGCCTTGGGCATCCCCAAGCTTAGACGCTTGAGTCTTCTTGATATATGCAGGGGTGAACCACCGGGGCATCCCCAAGCTTAGAGCTTTCACTCTCCTTGATCATGTTGTATCATCTCCCTCTCTTGATCCTTGAAAACTTCCTCCACACCAAACTCAAAACAACTCATTAGAGGGTTAGTGCACAATCAAAATATACATATTCAGAGGTGACATAATCATTATTAACACTTCTGGACATTGCACAAAGCTACTGAAAGTCAATGGAATCGAAATATCCATCAAGCATATCAAAACAGGCAATGCGAAATAAAAGGCAGAATCTGTCAAAAACAGAACAGTTCGTATTGACGAATTTTATTGAGGCACCAGACTTGCTCAAATGAAAATGCTCAAATTGAACGAAAGTTGCGTACATATCTGTGGATCCCTCATGTAAATTGGCATAATTTTCTGAGTTACCTACAGAGAATTTTGCCCAGATTCGTGACAGCAAAGAAATCTGTTTCTGCGCAGTAATCCAAATCTAGTATGAACCTTACTATCAACGACTTTACTTGGCACAACAAAACACTAAACTAAGATAAGGAGAGGTTGCTACAGTAGTAAACAACTTCCAAGACACATAATAAAAATAAAGTAGTATAGTAAAAACATGGGTTGTCTCCCATAAGCGCTTTTCTTTAACACCTTTCAGCTAGGCGCAGAAAGTGTGTATCAAGTATTATCAAGAGACGAAGTGTCAACATCATAATTTGTTCTAATAATATAATCAAAAGGTAACTTCATTCTCTTTCTAGGGAAGTGTTACATACCTTTCTTGAGAGGAAATTGATATTTTATATTACCTTCCTTCATATCAATGATAGCACCAACAGTTCGAAGAAAATGTCTTCTCAATATAATGGGACAAGATGCATTGCATTCAATATCCAAGACAACAAAATCAACGGGGACAAGGTTATTGTTAACGGTAATGCGAACATTGTCAACTTTCCCCAAAGGTTTCTTTGTAGAATGATCAGCAAGATTAACATCCAAATAACAATTTTTCAGCGATGGCAAGTCAAGCATATTATAAATTTTCTTAGGCATAATAGAAATACTTGCACCAAGATCACATAAAGCATTACAATCAAAATCTTTGACCTTCATCTTAATGATGGGCTCCCAACCATCCTCTAGCTTTCTAGGAATAGAAGTTTCGCGTTCTAGTTTCTCTTCTCTAGCTTTTATGAGAGCATTTGTAATATGTTTCGTGAAAGCCAAATTTATAGCACTAGCATTAGGACTCTTAGCAAGTTTTTGTAAGAACTTTATAACTTCAGAGATGTGACAATCATCAAAATTCAAACCATTATAATCTAAAGCAATGGGATCATCATCCCCAATGTTGGAAAAAATTTCAGCAGTTTTATCACAGCTTTCATAGCTTTAGCAGTTTCAGGCAGTTTTTCGCGCTTTGCATTAGAAGTGGAAACATTGCCAACACCAATTATTTTACCATTAATGGTAGGAGGTGCAGCAACATGTGTAGCATTAGCATTACTAGTGGTGGTAATAGTCCAAACTTTAGCTATATTTTCTTCTTTTTCATTTTCTTCTCTTTCCCACCTAGCACGCAATTCGGCCATCAATCTTATATTCTCATTAATTCTAACTTGGATGGCATTTGCTGTAGTAACAATTTTATTATGACGATTTTCATTAGGCATAACTTTCGATTTCAAAAGATCAACATCAAGACAAGACTATCGACTTTAGAAGCAAGTATATCAATTTTCCCAAGCTTTTCTTCAACAGATTTGTTAAAAGCAGTTTGTGTACTAATAAATTCTTTAAGCATGGCTTCAAGTCCAGGGGGTGTGTTCCTATTATTGTTGTAAGAATTCCCATAAGAATTACCATAGCCGTTGCCATTATTATATGGATATGGCCTATAGTTGTTACTAGAATTGTTCCGGTAAGCATTGTTGTTGACATTATTATTTTTAATGAAGTTGACATCAACATGTTCTTCTTGTGCAACCAATGAAGCTAACGGAACATTATTGGGATCAACATTTGTCCTATCATTCACAAGCATAGACATAATAGCATCAATCTTATCACTCAAGGAAGAGGTTTCTTCGACAGAATTTACCTTCTTACCTTGTGGAGCTATTTCCGTGTGCCATTCGGAGTAATTGATCATCATATTATCAAGAAGCTTTGTTGCTTCACCAAGAGTGATGGACATAAAGGTACCTCCAGCAGCTGAATCCAATAGGTTCCGCGAAGAAAAATTCAGTCCTGCATAAAAGGTTTGGATGATCATCCAAGTAGTCAGTCCATGGGTTGGGCAATTTTTAACCAAAGATTTCATTCTTTGCCATGCTTGTGCAACATGTTCAGTATCCAATTGTTTAAAATTCATTATGCTACTCCTCAAACATATAATTTTAGCAGGGGGATAATATCTACCAATAAAAGCATCCTTGCACTTAGTCCATGAATCAATACTATTTTTAGGCAGAGATAGCAACCAATCTTTAGCTCTTCCTCTTAATGAGAAAGGGAACAATTTTAATTTTATAATGTCACCATCTACATCTTTATACTTTTGCATTTCACACAATTCAACAAAATTATTGAGATGGGCAGCAGCATCATCGTAACTAACACCGAGAAAATTGCTCTCGCATAACAAGATTCAAGAAAGGTGTTTAATTTCAAAGAATTCTGCTGTAGTAGCAGGTGGAGCAATAGGTGTGCATAAGAAATAATTATTATTTGTGGTTGTGAAGTCACACAACTTAGTATTTTCAGGAGTACCCATTTTAGCAACAGTAAATAAAGCAAACTAGATAAAGTAAATGCAAGTAACTAATTTTTTTTGTGTTTTTGATATAGCAAACAAGATAGCAAATAAAGTAAAACTAGCAACTAATTTTTTTGTATTTTGATTTAGTGCAGCAAACAAAGTAGTAAATAAAACTAAGCAAGACAAAAACAAAGTAAAGAGATTGCGATGTGGAGACTCCCCTTGCAGCGTGTCTTGATCTCCCCGGCAATGGCGCCAGAAAAAGAGCTTGGTACGCGTACAGCACGCGTCCGTTGGGAACCCCAAGAGGAAGGTGTGATGCGTACAGCGGCAAGTTTTCCCTCAGTATGAAACCAAGGTTTATCGAACCAGTAGGAGCCAAGAAGCACGTTGAAGGTTGATGGTGGATGATGATTGTTTGCAGAAAACAGTAGAACAGTATTGCAGTAGATTGTATTTCAGTATAGAGAAATGGACCGGGGTCCACAGTTCACTAGAGGTGTCTCTCCCATAAGATAAACATCATGTTGGGTGAACAAATTACAGTTGGGCAATTGACAAATAAAGAGGGCATGACCATGCACATACATATTATGATGAGTATAGTGAGATTTAATTGGGCATTACGACAAAGTACATAGACTGCTATCCAGCATGCATCTATGCCTAAAAAGTCCACCTTCAGGTTATCATCCGAACCCCTTCCAAAACATTAAGTTGCTAACAACAGACAATTGCATTAAGTATTGCGCGTAATGTAATCAGTAACTACATCCTCGAACATAGCACCAATGTTTTATCCCTAGTGGCAACAACACATCCATAATCTTAGAGATTTCTGTCACTTCCCCAGATTCACGGAGACATGAACCCACTATCGAGCATAAATACCCCCTCTTGGAGTTAAGAGTAAAAACTTGGCCAGAGCCTCTACTAATAACGGAGAGCATGCAAGATCATAAACAACACATAGACATGAATTGATAATCAACATAACATGGTATTCTCTATTCATCGGATCCCAACAAACACAACATATAGAATTACAGATAGATGATCTTGATCATGTTCGGCAGCTCACAAGACCCGACAATTAAGCACAATGAGGAGAAGACAACCATCTAGCTACTGCTATGGACCCATAGTCCAGGGGTAGATTACTCACACATCACTCCGGAGGCGACCATGGCGGCGTAGAGTCCTCCGGGAGATGATTCCCCTCTCCGACAGGGTGCCGGAGGCGATCTCCTGAATCCCCCGAGATGGGATTGGCGGCGGCGGCATCTCTGGAAGGTTTTCCGTATCGTGGCTCTCGGTACTGGGGGTTTCGCGACGAAGGCTATTTGTAGGCGGAAGGGCGGGTCAAGGGGCGTCATGAGGGGCCCAGATGACAGGGTGGCGCGGCCAGGGCTTGGGCCGCGCCGCCCTATCATCTGGCTGCCTCGTGGCCCCACTTCGTTGACTCTTCGGTCTTCTGGAAGCTTCGTGGCAAAATAGGACCCTGAGCGTTGATTTCGTCCAATTCCGAGAATATTTCCTTACTAGGATTTCTGAAACCAAAAACAGTAAAACAAAGAATCGGCACTTCGGCATCTTGTTAATAGGTTAGTTCCAGAAAATGCACAAATATGACATAAAGTGTGCATAAAACATGTAGATATCATCAATAATGTGGCATGGAACATAAGAAATTATCGATACGTCGGAGACATATCAATTACTTCACTAAATGGGTGGAGGCCGTTCCTATGAAGAAGGTAAAATCGGAAGATGTTATCAATTTTGTGAAAGAACATGTCATTCATAGATTCGGGATTCCCCAGACTATCACGACCGATGGAGGATCGGTCTTTGTTTCTAAGGAATTCAGAAAGTTCTGCGATGACATGGGGATTAAGCTGATCCGATCGTCTCCATACTATGCTCAAGCCAACGGGCAAGCTGAAGCGTCCAACCAGAGCCTTATCAAGCTGATTAAGAGGAAAGGTGACGAGAACCCTAGGCGTTGGCATGAGGTATTGTCAGAAGCTTTGTGGGCCTACCGCATGTCATGCCATGGAGCTATAAAAACTTCTCCATACCAGCTGGTCTATGGGCAGGAAGCCGTATTGCCTTGGGAAATTACGGCTGGATCGAGACGTGTTACGTTTCAGAATGATCTAACAGCTGAAGAATATGCAGCCCTGATGAGTGATACTATTGAGGATTCAACAGAACTCAGACTTTGGTCGTTGGAGAAGATTAAAGAAAACAAAGCCAAGGTAGCCCGTGCATACAATAAGAAGGTGAGACCGAAGGAGTTTCAGGTTGGTGATCTAGTATGGGAAGCTGTGTTGCCATTAGGGACTAAGGATAAAGAATATGGTAAATGGTCTCCTAATTGGCACGGTCCGTACAAAGTCGACCAGGTCTTGAAGGGTAATGCATACATGCTCGAGCAGCTGGACGGTGTCAAATTCCCAGTAGCCGTCAATGGTCAACACCTCAAGAAATATTTCCCGAGCATGTGGGATGACGGACAGTGAAATATGGGGGCCGATGTATAAAATCGGCCAGTAATTTTTTTTTATACTATTCACAGCCGATGCACAGACATCGACTTGAGAAAATATGCGAGACAACAGTATACAAGTACAGCCGATGCACAGACATCGACTTCAGAATAAAAAAGCCGATGCACAGTCATCGACTCTAGAGGAATAAGCTCAATTGAGCAATTAACAGATTATTTTCAGGCCAGAGACCGTGGCATTGGGATGATTCTCCCATTGGATTCGCTGAGGAGTTGAATCTGTGCGTTTGAGATCTAAGGTTGGCGTGGACACGGATTGAACCTGTTTGGACGGCAATTTGGGGAATCTGATTTTATTCTCTCAAACGAAGGTTGCAAGTTACTGTCTAAATAGGCAACTGATTTGGCCTTAATCGCGATTCATGGAAAAGGCCGATGCGCTGCCATCGGCTCTTTGCACGTTGACTTACTCTGCAATCGGCAAAATTAAGGTGAAACAAAATTAACATAGGAACATTTTCTTCATTAATAGAAGGGATTTCTTACAAAGAAAGAGCCGATTGCTCGAGGGAGGAAGAACAAAAGAAAGGTCTATTGACCAATCTGCTACTACTACTAGACCTATACTAATAGGTGCTGCTCTACGGGTCGTCGCTGCCCTCGTCGTCGCCGTTGGAGCTGCTGCCGGCGGGCTCCTCGTCGCTGCTCCCGTAGCCCTCATTGGGAGCCTCCTCCTCCTCGTCGTCGTCATCGTCGTCGTCATCCGATCCGGCGCGGAAGCGCTTCGCCGGCGGGTAGTCCTCGAGGGAGTCGTCGTCCTCCTCTTCTTCCTCCTCCTCGGAGGAAGTGTAGTCGTCCCAGGAGAACGAGTCGTCCTCGCTCTCCGCCTCCAGTTCCCCATCGGCAAGGAACTGGAGGTCATCGTCTCCGCTGGTCAAGGACTTGTCGTCCTCAGACCAGACGGAGGAGTTGTGGTCCTCCTGGTCCCATTCCTCTGGGGCGCGTTCGTTGTGCGCCGTCATCAAATCCCACTCCGGTGTGGGTTCGCGGGAGGAGGAAGATGAGGAAGAGAAGGATTGGGAAGAAAGACCCGACGAGGCGGAGGAGAAGGATTGGGAAGAAAGACCCGACGAGGCGGAGGAGGAGGAAGAGGAAGATATTGCTACAGGAGATGGGGTTTTTTTTGGTGCCGATGGCTAGAACAGAGCAAGGGGATGAAGAGGCGAACTGTTCGGCGCGGTTAAATAAAAGGGGATATAGTGGAGATTTAATGCCACAGCAGTTTCCGAGGAAGTGGTGCCAAAAGAAAAAAAAACTGTCAGATCACGCGGAGAAGTTGAGAAGGCAAGGGATCATGATGAAGGATACTGCGACGGTTCTGCTCTACCACGACATGACCCGACGAAGAAAAAACAGAGTGGTTTTGGAATTATCATTACCAAAACCAGGGGGGCATGTGTTATCACCAGATTTTAACCACATCAGAGGTGGGCCGTGATTGAGATGGGCTTAACAAATATACGTAGAAAATATTCATGAATCGGCCTTGTATAGAGAGTTTGGGCTAAATTGCCCGTGTATCTGTGAATATAGTAGGATACGTGTCGGTTAGGATTAAAAGGTAGAGTTTAGCTCGCACACGGTTGGGATTATTCCCACGTTAGAAAGTCTACGGACTATAAATATGTATCTAGGGTTATTGAGAAAGAAGACGATCACGTTCACAACAAACCAATCTAGGCGCATCGCCACCCCTTGTTTCGAGGGTTTCTTCCGGGTAAGCGCTATGCTGCCTAGATCGCATCTTGCGATCTAGGCAGAATCTTGTTTATCTGTTGTTCATGTGTTGCTCGTACTGAAGCCTTTTTGATGGCGAGCAACACCGTTATCGTGGATATGTTAGGGTTAGCATCGGTACTTTCTCGAGGTATTTGATTAGTCATGCTATTCCTGGATATCTAGCCACCCTTGTACCGATCTTAGGTGCAAGGGTGACACCCTGCTTAGTCATTGTTTAGTAGATTTGATCCGTTACGGTTGCTCCTTGTTCTTCAAGGATTAGTTTAATATCTCCATAGTTAGGCCTTATAAACGGGTTGAAGGATCCAGTAGCACGTAGGGTATAGTTTGCTAGTCCTAGAGAAGATGTTCCGGGAATCAGCTCCATGTTGGTTTTTAGGCCTTGTCTAGAGTTGGTTTATTATCACCTTTCGTGTCTGCCAGGCTCAATCACGTGTAGGACGTTCCGGTTATGTGGTGAAAACCCTAGATCATCGTAGATCGTTTTAACTTAATATTGATCAAGCAGGACCACCATGTTATCGTAGATCTCATACGAATCATGGGTGGATCGGCTCCTTGAGCCGATTCACGGGACAACCTGAGAGCCGCTCGAGGCTCGTATTTAATGTTTACGTGTATGCCATGCAGGAAACTAGGCGAAGCAATCCATCACCTTCCTGACCAGGTATAGGTCAGGTGGCACGCCCTTGCACCAGCATCGGACGTGCGTGCCGGAGCTTTGCGGGCCGTCGCCCGAGGGACCAGGGCCCACCAGCAGTCCTGGGAGCCTCCCGGCTCTTCGTGTTGCCCGTCGCTACTCGTCGGTGGGTTTTGGTGGTCAACAACAACTTTTCTAAAATGCAAAGCAACAGAAAACAGAAAACAGGGAACTGACACTCTGGCATCTTGTCAATAGTTTAGTTCCGGAAAATGTATAAAAGTGCAACAAAGTGTAAACAAAACATATAGAAATTGGTGTAAAAGAAACATGAGACATCAAAAATTATAGATATGTTTGCAACGTATCAGCTTTCCCAAGCTTAACTCCTGCTCGTCCTCGAGTAGGTAAGTGATAACGAAAATATTTTTTGAGGTGACATGAAGCTAACACAATCTTGATCAATCATATAAAGCATTGTGAGCTGGGATCAAAGTACTCTAAACATAGGCATGATAGATATAATTCTAACAGCAGAACTTAGCAACTATGTTACAACATGAAAAGTAACTCAAACAAATGATCATGAATAATTATGCACTGAGAGCAACTGTTTGTTTTTAGCATAGAGAAAACATAGCAAAGTGGTACTCGGCTTGTTCTTTATGAAGTAGCAACACATAAATGCCAGGACACCTTTAAAGATCAAAGGGTGACTAGATACAAGTAATTTGAGAACAAGCAATAGCATAATCATGAATCAATCAATAATAAATTTTGGGACTATGCACATTATACACAGAATGACAACTATGCTCTCTTAATTGGTGCATAAAGTAAGAAGATGAAGACTCAACATAAAAATAAAAGAAGGATCCTGCGCAGAGGGAAGAAAGATTACTCATGTGTAGAGCTTTTTATTTTGAATGCAATAGAGGTGTTGAAAATATATTTTGATAGATATGTATGTCTATGTCAACGAATGGCATCAAATGATCTATCATCCTTTCATATAGTAACCTCAAGAGCGGCTCCCATGTAGTTTTCCATTTGCACACCATTATTTAGGATCTCTCCAGTACATAATGTGCAGAGATTTATTTGTCTATTTGTTTATTTTATATTTTGTTTGGGATGGACACCTAGTTGCCTTGCTATTTTTGCAATACTAAGGACCATCGCATTATTCATGCTAGTCACGGTATGAAATCATGAAAATACAATAAAGCATCCAATACTTCCTCATGAGCTAAAATAAAACACAAAATAGATAGTAATGTTTGAAGGTTTAAAGGTAGCACACAAGCAATTCACTTTGGAGTGGCGGTGAAACACCACATATAGGTATGTATGGTGGACACAATTGGCAAACTTTGGTTTTTGGTAGTTGGATGCACGAGTAGAGCTCATACTCAGTATAGGCGAATGCTAGCAAAAAACTGGGAGCGACCAACTAAGAGAGCAATAATGGCCATAATCATGCATAGCGACAAAACATTATTAATCAAAGCATAAAGTGATATTATAAGTTAAAATCTAAATGATCATAGAGGCTTTAGGTGACTGGTTTGTAGTCATAACATGGTGTAAGTATGTTCCAAGTCAACCCAATAAAGCATCAAAGGAGAATACCACAATATTATGCTTTATATGATGAAAAAATACATAATTCTTTCAATGGCACATTAAGCACTCTCAGGTATTTTAGACAAGTCATGCTATAACAATAATTACTAAGAATATAATCAAAATAACATCCAACATGACATGGCAAAGTCTAAATAAGCTTCCTTTTGCATCACTATAAACATGAAACATTTTACTCGTCTCCAACACCAATCAATTTATTTGAAACAACTCTCATAGATAATAATCAATAAAGACCAGAGAGCTAATCATACCTAACTAAATAAAACTAACAAGCTCTGAACAAAATATCAGTGGAAAAACAAGATCTAAACAAAATACTAGCAAAAGAGAACACTCGCAAAACAATAAGAGTGAAAACTAGAGTGTTCTATGCGATTAAAACAGAGTGTGTCATTCTCCAAAACAAATATGCCCATATTCTACAGCAAACAAAACAAAAGAAAACTAAGAACACAAATAAATATGCTCAAAGAACAACACATAGCATATGAAGCAATAAAAATATAGCGTCTAGAAAATGCTTTGTTGATGAAGAAGGGATGCCTTGGGCATCCCCAAGCTTTGACGCTTGTACCTCTTGGATATTTCTTAATATCAGAAAAATCTTACTATTCCGGGTACCCCTTGGGCAAAATGTACAAATTTGACGTGTTCCCAACAATATTATCAGAAGAATCTTACTATTCTGGGTACCCCTTCGATTTCTCAAAGCTTTCATTTGGGATACCAACCTCTTAATATCCAAAATACATTCATCACCATTTATTTTGTGTTGTAACATAAATCCCAACCAAATTATATTTAATCTAAGAAGAGTACTTTTTGAGAAAGATTTACACACATGATTAGTATATACAATTCAACCAAACAATATTAGTCGTCAAAACTGGAGGAGTTAAAAAATCAGAAACTGGAGGGAAGTTTTTATTAAAGCTGTTGCTCAAGCTCTGCCAACATATATTATGGGGGCGTTTCAAACTATCGTTTTCGGTTTGTGATGACCTAACCAAGTTGGTACATAACTTCTATTGGGGTGTAAAAGATGGCAAGAGGAAAACTCATTGGAGGGCATGGGAGAAGATGCAAAAACCAAAAAGGCAGGGCGGTCTAGGATTTCGGGACTTTCGTGTCTTCAACCAGGCGCTCCTTGCTCGCCAAGCATGGAGGTTAATCACAAAACCTGGTAGCCTATGTGCTCAAGTTCTAAACGCTTCCTCTACTTGGCAAAAAAACACTTATGGTCTTGATTTTTTTTAAAAAGGTTTGGTGTGGTGAGTCGGCAATGGGCAATCTGTTCGCATATGGAGGGATCCTTGGATTCCACGGCCACCATCATTCAGATTGGTCTCCAAAAAAGGAACGTGCAGACTTCGTTTTGTAACTGAGCTGATTGACCAATTCGTTAATTGGAAGATGAACCTTATCCATGAATATTTTAGGCCGGTAGATATAATTGAAATTACGAAGATTAAACCATCGAGGCATCTTGATGCGGACCATCTAGCTTGGGGACCCTCAAAACATGGCATATTCACTGTAAAAAGTGCATATTGGTTTGCAATGGATGAGTCCTGGAGACGATCTACTGAATCATCTAGCACTGCTCCAAGTGGCGATAGGAAAATCTGGGATAGAATTTTTAAGTCGGATGTACCGCCCAAAGTTCAGAATTTTGCTTGGCGCCTTACAACTAATTTGCTCCCGGCTTGGTGCAATAAACTAAAGCGCAATCTGGAGGTAACAAACCGATGTCCTATTTGTGGAATAGAGGTTGAGGATAGTTTCTGTACTTTCTTTCGCCACCCATTAGCAAAGGATTTCTGGATTACTATGTCGGGTAATTGGCAGCTACCAGATATTAACTCTATTCAAAATACCGACCCAGATTGGCTACTCAATTTAGTTGGCACTCTAAATACTAGTAGTACCAATATGGTGTTGATGACTCTTTGGCGCAGCTGGTACGTTCGCAATGAGGTGATTCATGATAAAAGACCCCCACCAACAGAAGTATCAAAGCGTTTCCTAATGAGCTATCTAGAGTCTTTGATCCAAGTAAAGCATCATTCGGTGGAAGATATTATCAAAGGGAAATTTATTCTTGATATTGAGGAGAAAAGGTTTCACACATGCAATTTGGAACACAATGTTCAGAACCTGCAATGGACCCCTCCCCCAGAGGGCTGGTGCAAATTAAATACTGATGGTTCCTTTGTAATAGAAGGTGATGCAGGTGCTGGCATTGTTGTTAGAGATCATAATGGTGATATTCTAGTATCATCTTGCCGGAAACTCTCTGCATGTAGAGATGCATTGGAAGCTGAATTGAGTGCAGTCCGGGAGGGTCTTTCCCTAACTCTTTATTGGTGTACTCAATCTATCATTGTGGAGGTGGATTGTTTGGAGATAATAAACCTTGTGAAGAATGAGGAGCTGCATAGATCGGTAAACACGTCGATGATAGAGGAAATAAAGACTTTATTAAAGATCCAACAAACTTGTATTACTCATGTTAAAAGAGGACAGAACATTAGCAGCCATTTTATGGCGAATTATGCTACAACTAGTTCTAAAACTGCAGTTTGGCTAGCCTCTGTTCCAGATGGCTTAGCTGAAACTTTCCAAACCTCTTGTAATTCCTGAAGTTTTGAGTAATACAAGTCATTTGCAAAAAAAGAATCAGAAAATGGAAACAAAATTGTTTATGTCAAATGCAAATAGTTGAACAAAAAAATCTTATCTGATCTTCTTCCCGGCCCTGGCACGGCTTCCCCGCTCCGGGCTGTCCACGTGACCTCGCTGCTCAGTACCTCACATCCCCGCGCCCGTGCACACAGTCGCGCAAAGCCACTGCCGCGCTCCAGGCCTCATGTCTCTCCTCGCCTCCCCCACGCCGTTCGGCACGGCCACCGCCGCTGCCCGTCGTCGCCTCCCTCCCGGCGCCCCGCTCCTGAGCCGCCGCGCCGCCCTGCACGTGGCGCTCGCGCGCCGGGCCGGCGTCTCGTCCCGCACGCAGCGGCGCCTCGAGGAGCGCGGCGGCAAGAAGCGCCGCGGAGGCGTCGAGACCCCCGACGCGGAGGAGGACGACTCCGCCTCGGCGTGGGAGGGCGTGGAGTGGGAGGGGGAGCCGCTGGGGTTCGAGGTGTCGACGGAGCCGATGCCGTACCTGCCTGACCCGAAGCAGGTCGACTTCTGGGAAGGATCCCAGTGGGATCTCCTCGGCTTCTTCGTGCAGTACATGTGGGCGTTCGGCGTCTTCTTCTCCGTGAGCACCTCCTCCTCCTCCTCCTCCATTACATCGCGCTGTAGTCTGTAGCACCCTCTGTGACGTAGGATCTGAATGTTTCTCAAAAGAAAATCGAGTTCACTTTTCAGTTCTTTCTACGCCAGATAATTTTGATTTGCAGTTGAGTAGCTCTATGTTGGAATGGTTTTGAAATTAGGAAGTGCAAGTCACATGAAACAGCCCCTCCAATTCGAAGTCATGACATGGCACTGGGAGAGGAGGCAGGACTAACAGTAAAATTGTTTAGATCGCGAGTAATTATTCCAGAATTCATTTATGTTTGTAAACAACGAGGTATTAATGTTCACGCTACATGATTTAATAATTGTCTGTACTAGTATGGTGAGATACTGAATTGTTTTCCAAGTCTGAGCAGAAGTGCCTCCTTTCCGTTGTCTAGAACTCCAAGTCATCTAGTGCTAGTGCGGTGAGATTACTCAAATACCCACAAGAAGTTATTTATTTGCGTTTCCTTAAAGACATACGGCTTATTTGTTAAATTACATTGTTGAGTCACCCCTAGTGTTTGATCATTGCCATTATGACATGCATCAACTTAACCACCGTTCGTTGCAGATGTCCACTCAATATGTAGAGATAACTTTGCATGTGATCCCATCCTCTGATATCATCAAAATTAATCCACCCATGTTAACCCTCATGCAAGCGGCGAATTAAACATGTCTACGGATTCTTGCTTAATGTCCAACAATTAATGTTGCATACTTGTGCAGTTGGTTGCTTGTGGATTCGCTGTGGCTACATACAACGATGGTGCAACAGACTTCAGGGAAACTCCTTCTTTCAAGGAATCCCTAACACAGGAGTTCCCCGAAGATGCAGAATCATCTGGATCTGATGTGTTTGAAGGTAATCCAACTGAGGTAGCACCATCGCTTGAGTAGGATTCTCGAGGAGACGTCGCACAAAGAAACGAAGGCTTTCTCTTTGAGCTATAGGGCTCTGCAGATAGCCAGTAAAACTTGTACAAGGTTCAGTTGAAACTTTAAAGCATAGTGGTAAGGAAATTAGCTGGTCATCACCATGTAATGAATTTTCTGTTGGATAATTCGACTTTGAAATTAAAATACGTAGATGGCTTATTAGCGGTGATGAGTTCCTGCCATGCTTTTATCATTTTTATTATTTTATTTATTCTGGTACTTGATTGGTTGCCTACATGATGCTAGGTGCTTAGAAGGGTGCTTACGAGAATAAACCAAACCTTTTCTAAAGCACTAGTGATTATTTGTATAGGAGAGGTGCCTAGTTAGGCATTGACCTAGTATAAATAAGCACCGGTACTTAAATGAAGTTTATTGTTCTAAGCACCTTTCTAATCATCTTGCATTGTACATTGCCCTAAGTAGCAAATTTGTGACTTTTCTGTCCTCTACCTACAAATTGTATATTCTGAATGTATTTTCACAAATCTCATTCTGCTCTGTACTAAAGTTCCTCTTGAACTATTTTGTGTTAAAATTATAAAAGAAAATATCAATGGTTAGTAATGATTCAATTATTCAGCTCCACTTTAGTTTATGCTTATATTTTTTCCTTGAACTTTTTTGCACACATATCAGTTTATATTCTAGTTGAAACTAGCTTGTTATCATCTTGTACTGAAATTCACCACGGATGATCCTGAATGAAATTTCTGAAATATGTATATCGTTAGTGGTGATAAATTTGAGCTATATTTTCATGCCTTTTCTTGTACTTGATTTGAGACCATATCGGTCTCCTTTTTCCCTTCTAAAGACAACAACAACTTTGACTCATATAGTATGAAAAAGGAGCCTGAATTCTGTTTACCATATCAGTCAAACCCAGGCAGTTTCGTTCTGTTGCACATCGAATTTCCCTCGGATGTTCATATGACAGAAATCTAAATTCCCCCCTTGGATGATTCAAAAAGAAATGTAAATTGTTAGTACCGACAAAATTCATTTGGAAGTGCTCAATAAGGCTCAATTGATTGTGATTTTGTTGGTGTATGATCCAATGGTAACTGGGTATGTGCATACTTTATAGATTGCATGGATATTTTAAATTTTGAAAGTGCGTTGGTAGTTGCACATCTGTACACAACTTCTTGTTTTGAAACGCCCTTTGGGCAGGTGCCCATTTCTGCCTTAAATCGCAGACGACTCAATTTGTTGGTGTAGCTATAGATAGACCTAATAATATGCACCTTGTTCTGCTGGTAGTTAACTGATGTTGACTTAGGGATTAGCAAATTTTCTACTCCGTATCAGTTTTCTCGTGTGCCTGGATATTTGAGCACACACAACACTCTTGGAGGCAAGTTTGTATGATTTCTGTCACCGTTGTACTGCTGTTATAAAGTACACACATATCATTTTGTCCAAGTACAACGACAGTTTTTGTGGTCAGCTCCACATAATGTCAGTCTGAGTAGTTCACCACGAGAATCTCAGTGAATTATGCGTATCAACTCGTGATCCATGAATACCATAGAGAAGAAGGTATATGACCTAACTGCCGCCCGCTGGAGCCCCAACGTGCCAATGCCCATGACACAAGCTATGGGACTACGCTTCCCAACTGGACAGGGAACACATAAATCACGTAGTGAACATCCAAAACCTTTTGTTACAGCGTGCCCTTTCGTAGCTTTCGGTTTACGGTTTTCATGACCATGAGGAAAGAGGACTTGCAAGGCCCTTGCTGCTCGTACCACCAGAACGTTCCTAACCAGTGCGCTCAACTGAGTGGAGAGTGCCCCTGTCATTTACAAATTGCCAAGTGGCGTCAATCTCGTAATTTTGTTTATCCCTATGCCTTCCATTCTCAAAGCTTCGCGTTACTCATTAAACAGATAAGCAAAGGCAACAACTTTGGAAACTTTGTCTATTCCTATATCTCATAACTATTAGTATGAATTATATACACTTGTTTCTGGGATGAGTCTAGATGAGGAAGGTGAGCTGGGGAGTGAAGGAGAGGTGTATGCATATATAGACTTATTGCAAGAAGAAGCGTTGGTGTTCATTAGATGTTATGCTAGTGTATTATGGTAGGTGGACTGACAAGACACATACATTAGTGACCAGCCCCGGGAATGAAATTAATTCACACACAAATAGGGAGTTCATAAAGCCACTACTAGAAAAACCCTTATTAGTGGTGCGCTACTTTTGCCTAGCAGTGGTGCATCATGGTACGCCACTACTATCACGCCATTGCTAAGTGTTAGTAGTGGCGCATCATGTGGTGCGCCATTGCTATCTAGCTTACCAGTGGCGCACCATGTAGTGCGCCACTACTAGTTGCCTGATGCGCCACCACTAAAAAGTGAGGTGCCCACTGCTGAAAAAGTAGGTAAACCACTGCTAAAATTTGAAATCTGATCTAGATCTGGCATATTTATTGAATTTTTTTGCTCATATTTTTTTTCTTGTTTTTGTTGTCCGAATTATTTGTCCCGTTCATGTTCATGCTCATAACCTAGCCGTCAGTGAGGATGGAGGAGAGAGGGAGAAGAGGTGAGGATGGAGAGGAGGAGAGGAGAGACGGCGGCGGAGGAGAATATAATATGTGGAGGAGGGAGTAGGGAGGTGGATAAGAAGTGGGGGTAAGTGACCGGCCGGTTTTGAATTTTGGAGGGAACACTAGTAGTGGCGCACCATTGCTATTTTTTATTTATTTGTAATTGTTTTGCCCGAAATCTAAAACTTGAAAAAGTCCTGTTTTGCTTTTTGATTTTTTGGGGAATCTAAAAATTGCCAAACGAACGTAGGTGGTTAAATTTGGATGTAAAATTCCACGTAGATGCATTTTTATATGAAAAAGTTATTCGTCGGAGGTCGTATGCAACCAGAAAAGCCGTTTTACCGAAACATGAAACCATTTTGTATAATATATCTAAATTCATGTTTATTAATTTTCTCTAAAACTAGCTAACATAACACATCGTCATCTCGAAGGATTTATTTTTCGAAATTTCTAACATTTTTTTTATTGGTGCACCTATACACTATGCGCCATTGGTATGTCTAGATGTGGGTCAAACCTTGGTCAACCTTAGTAGTGGTGCTCCTGGTGATTAGTGTGCCATTGCTAATTGTGTTAGCTATGACGCACCGTGTATAAATATTGGTGCACGTTTGGTAGCCTGCATCAGTTTCCTGCACCACTGGCGCAGCGGGAAGGAGTCCCCTGCGCGTCTCAGACGGGCCATGGGCCATAAAAGCCCCGTTGTTTGGTGGCTTGCATAGAGTATTTTTGGTCCCGTTGAGATTTGGGCTCTGGCCATTTGGTAGGTCGGTTTTCAGGAGTCCTAGAAGCCCAGAACGACGCCGCTGTTGTTTGGTGCAACCCAGAAACTGCTTCTGCTTAACTCTTACATTCGGTGGTGAGGTTACTGATGTCTACGCACACTTCTATTCCTGTAGACAGTGTTGGGCCTCCAAGAGCAGAGGTTTGTAGAACAGCAACAAGTTTCTCTTAAGTGAATCACCCAAGGTTTATCGAACTCAGGGAGGTAGAGGTCAAAGATATCCCTCTCAAGCAACCCTGCAATTATGATACAAGAAGTCTCTTGTGTCCCCAACACACCTAATACACTTGTCAGATGTATAGGTGCACTAGTTCGGCGAAGAGATAGTGAAATACAAGTAATATGGATGATTGTAAGTAGTAATTGCAATCTGAAATATAAATGGCAGCAAGCGAACATGTAACAGAACTTGTTGGAAACGGTGTTTTAATGCTTAGAAACAAGACCTAGGGATCATACTTTCACTAGTGGACACTCTCAACATTGATCACATAACTGAATAAATAAATGCTACTCATAAACACTCTCTTGTTGGATAACAAACACCATTCATTGTGTAGGGCTATAAAAGCACACCTCAAGCCGGAGTAAACAAGCTTCACAACATCCGGAGTTCATATTAAAGTAACCTCTACAGTGCATAATAGACCGTTTGAACGGATCGTAGCGAACAAGAGGGGGGGGGGGGGGGGGTGAATGGCGCTACGGCAAGTTTTAGTCTTTTTCAAGTTTTATGCAACAGAAGGTAAAGGTGTGACTTTTAGCAATGGGGGTGATCCTACAATGAAGCTAGAGCATGTGCAACAAGTAAAGGAATCAACAAGATAACAAAAGTAAGGAGCGAGACAACCGGGGGCGCGAGGCGAGTCGAGGTTTGTTTCCCGCAGTTCCCTCCACTAAAGGAGGTACGTCTGCGTTGAGGAGGTGCTAGTCTCACACAAGAGACTAGGCGGCCACACCACGAAGGAAGGCCTCACCCTCTCCCTCGAGAGAGCTCCACGAAGGTGCTCTCCCTCTTCCACTAAGGCACCGGTCGAGGCGGTGATTCCTTCACAAGGTTGGGGCGAGCTCCACACACACAAGGATGCTCCCAACACCCTGTGGAGCTAGTACATCACCAAGCTAGACTCCATAGCTGCACATCTCCAATGCTCCACCATAGGAACCCATCACCAATGCTCCACCATAGGAACTCTTTCAATGCTCCACCAAGAAACTCTCCAAGGCTCCACCAAAGGAACTCCCCAATGCTCCACCAAAGGAACTCTTCTCCAAGATCCACCAAAGGAACACCACCAAGATCCACTAAGGAATAGCTAGTATTTGTGAAATCTCTCTTGGTAGAACTATAGATCGGGGTCTCCTCCACCTATCCTCAAAATTAGGGCAAGATTGGTTGGAGGGGGAAGGAGATCCTCAAGGATTAAGCTCAGCAACAATGGAGGAGAGAGAAGGGGAAGAGATAAAATCGGGTGGGGAAGAAGGGGCCCTTAAATAGGCTCCTCCAAATCCAACCGTTATACCCAGATTTGGCCTAAGCGGTACTACCGCTTTGGTATAAGCGGTACTACCACTCTGAGTTCGAAATCCCCCAGATCTGGTCAAAGGACACAGAACGGTACTACCGCCCGCGGTACCGCTCGTGGTACCGCAATAGGGTCCAGACCTTACTGGATCCAGAGCGGTACCAGGGCGGTACCCGAGCGGTACGACCGTAACGCGTTACGGTACCTCAAGCGGTACCTTGAGCAGTACTACCGCTCGTGAGCGGTACTACCGCCCCAGGTACTGCAGGGGGTACCGCAACTTGTTCTAAGGGACGAATTCAGTGCAGACTCAGAGCGGTACCGACAGCGGTACCTATAGGGGTAGCGGTAGTACCGCTACAGGTACCAGTAGTACCGGCCTGGCTAAATCTAGTTTTCTTCCCTTTTTCTCTCCAACTTTGTTACCTCGCTAAACGCACACAAAACCGGAAAACCTATCAACTACGCTTCAATCTTCTGATCTTGACGCGTCCGGCGAGGTCACCGTGTACTTTCAAATCTAACAATGATACTCAAGGCACACGGTGAGATTGCTCAAGTGTTGTCATCAAACACACAAAACTTGGGGTATGAATTTTGCTCTTACAATCTCCCCCTTTTTGGTGTTTGATGACAACACAAGAGTTGACAATAACATATGATATTATGATGAGAACATTCGATTTGCAAAAACTAGACGGAGCTCCCCCTACACATGTGCATATCATGAATATGTATTTGAATACAAACACACATGTTATAGAGACATCACTCCCCCTAGTTTTTACAAACCAAGCGCATATGCAACATAGATAGATGGTATGTTCACGAGGCATATGCACAATATGGAGGCAACATGAGATCATATACGGAGATTTGGGTGAAGTTATCATACCATAGCCTTGAGAATACCCAAACTCACAATAGAATGCCTCCATAGGGTTGTCGATGTAGCCAAGAGACAAGATAAGCAACTAGAACCAAACGGCTACAAACAATAAAGGTCTCCATCCACCTAGGAACTTCTCCCCCTTTGGCATCGGAACACCAAAAAGGAGGGTGACGAAACTAGAGAGATGGAGAAAAATAACATACAACCAAGCTTGCAAAAATCACGAGAAAACAAGCTTGATAGAGGTTCTTAAAACAAGAAGAAGAAAGCAAAGAAGAAAGACAAAACAAGGTCAAGAAGAACCGAAAACCCTCAAGGAGGGGGTGTTGGTGGCCGAAGCCACCGTGTAAGAGTATAGTAGTTGTGAGGTCGCGTAGATGTATCTAGGATTCACGGACTACAACTCAACATGAAGCTCATAAGTCACTTAATTGACAAATAGCAAATGTTTTGGATTTCTTTATGCATTATGGGGGGAGTGATAGCTCAATGGATTTAAACCGCACTCCCCCTCTGTCCATGCGTGCCTTTCATCTAGATATAACGTTAAGATTGGTATGTGCGCACGACGGTCAAGCAAAGTTCGACGGATCAATGATATTTAGCTCATGCCTCAACTCAATAAAGCGCTTCTCATCCAAGGGCTTCGTGAAGATGTCCGCCAATTGCTCCTTGGTGCCAATATAGGATAGTACAATATCTCCGCGAGCAATGTGGTCCCGGATGAAGTGGTTCCGTATCTCGATGTGCTTCGTCTTGCCATGAAGAACCGGATTGTAGGCGATCTTGATTGCGCTCTCATTGTCGCACAAGAGAGGCACCTTGCTATACTCGAGTCCATAGTCCCGCAAGGTTTGCCTCATCCATAATATTTGGGCACAACTACTCGCCGCGGCAATATACTCGGCTTCCGCGGTGGAGACGGAGACACAATTTTGCTTCTTCGAGGACCAACACACCAAAGATCTTCCAAGAAAGTGACATGCTCCGGAGGTAGACTTCCTATCAATCTTGTCGCCCGCCCAATCAGAGTCGGTGAAACCCACCAATGCAAAGTCCGTGTCCCTTGGGTACCATAGTCCGAAGTGTGGGGTATCAACTAAATATCGAAAGATCCTCTTGACCGCCACAAGGTGGCTTTCCTTCGGACTTGCTTGAAACCGTGCACACATACCAACGCTCAACATGATATCCGGGCGAGAGGCACAAAGGTAGAGAAGCGAACCTATCATCGAACGGTAGAGCTTGGTATCCACCGCCTTGCCGCCCTCGTCAAGAGTGAGTTGACACTTGAGTTGCATCGGAGTTCCGATCCCCTTGGCGTCCTTCATATCAAAGCGCTTGAGCATGTCTTGTAGGTACTTTGCTTGATTGATGAAGGTGCCTTGTCGCATTTGCTTGATCTAGAACCCAAGGAAGTACTTGAGTTCACCCATCATTGACATCTCAAACCTATTTGTCATCAACATAGCAAACTCATCGTTGAATTTTGTGTTAGTAGAGCCAAATATGATGTCATCTACATAGAGTTGGCATACGAAAAGCTCCCCATTGACCTTCTTAGTAAAAAGAGTGGGATCGATTTTCCCCACTTGGAAACCACGGTCTTCAAGCAACTCCTTGAGATGCTCATACCAAGCTCTAGGAGCTTGTTTGAGACCATATAGGGCCTTTTTGAGCTTGAAGACATGGTCCGGGAAATGGGGGTCCTCGAACCCAGGGGGTTGCTTCACATATACTTCCTCATGTAGAGGACCATTAAGAAAAGCACTCTTAACATCCATTTGTTGCAACTTAAAGCCATGATGTGAGGCAAAGGCCAAAAGGATACGGATGGACTCGAGCCTTGCAACGGGTGCAAAGGTTTCACCAAAGTCCACGCCTTCGACTTGAGAATAGCCTTGTGCCACCAATCTTGCTTTGTTGCGGATGACCGTGCCACTTTCATCTTGCTTGTTCTTGAAGATCCACTTGGTGCCGATAACATTGCGACAATGATCGGGTCGCTTCATGAGAGTCCATACATCATTCCTCTTGAAGTTGTTGAGTTCCTCTTGTATTGCATTCAACCAATCGGGATCTTTGAGAGCATCATCAACTTTGAGTGGTTCCACTCTAAAAGAAAAAGGCATGGTGCGCACAAAAGTTTGCAAGTTGCCTCCGAGTGGTGACATTTCTCTTAAGATCACCAATGATGTTTTGCAAGGAATGAGACTTGAGACGCAAGTGTCTTGGAGTAGAATCTTCACGGCGAGTGTCGGCTTGAGGAGATGGTTCTTGTGAGTCCTCTTGGCCTTCATCACGGTTTAGGTCCTCGCCTTGACCTCCATTATCGTTGAAAGAGGCAACATGGTCATGAGATCCGGATGGCTCGGGGGTATAGGGAGTATTATTGTCCATGAAGAATCCCCCCGAACCACTCGGAGAAGAACTTGAAGCTTGATCTTGGTCACTTGATGTTGGGTGTTGAGGTAGACGAGCTTGCGGTGTATGTTGTTCTTGAGCTTGTTGAGGTGAACTTGGACTCGATTGTTGTTGTAGATGTCGAGGTTGATCTTGAGGTTGAGGTTGAACTTGAGGTTGTTGTAGAGGTTGGCTTGCATTTGTTAGATTAACGGAAGAAGCTTGGCCTTGTGGTGTAGATGGCTCCACTTGGGTGGAACTTGGTCCTTCCCCGGTACTCATAGAAGGTAGCGTTTGAGGTAGGCGAATGCCCACACCCATCCTTCCTATGGTATCCGGGGGAATTGCATCTCCTTTCTCACAAGAAGCACTTCGCTCCTCCAAAGATCTATCATCTTCATCGAATGTCACATCACAAGATTCTACAACACGTCCACTTGACTTGTTGAAGACTCTATAGGCGTGAGAATCCGTAGAATAGCCAACGAAAATTCCTTCTTGAGCTCTTGAATCAAACTTGGATAGGCGCGTGTCCTTGACAAGTATGTAGCATTTGCATCCGAAGACCTTGAAGTATGACACATTAGGCTTGTTGCCGGTGAGGATCTCATACGGTTTCTTCTCAAGACCTTTGCGGAAGTAGAGGCGATTAGTAGCATGGCAAGCGGTAGAGATAGCTTCCGCCCAAAAATTGTAGTTGGACTTGTATTCCATCATCATGGTTCGAGCGGCTTCGATCAAGGTTCGATTCTTCCTTTCGGCGACCCCATTTTGTTGGGGAGTATATGGCGTGGAGTATTGGTGTTCGATTCCTTCCTCGCCGAGGAATTCATCCAATGTGTAGTTCTTTCTTGAACTCCGTTCCATTGTCGCTCCTTATTGCGAGAATCTTGTTGTCGTACTTGCGTTGAACTTGGTTGGCAAACTCCATCATGGTCCGTTGAGTCTCACTCTTGTACTTGAAGAAGAATACCCAACAATAGCGTGAATAGTCATCAACGATGACGAGGCAATACTTCTTTCCTCCAAGACTTTCATGAGACGGTGGGCCAAAGAGATCAACATGTAGGAGCTCCAAGCATCTTGTGGTAGAGATGATAGTCTTGGCCTTGTGAGGAGCTCCATGCATCTTTCCTTGTACGCAAGCCCTACAAACACGATCCTTGCAAAAAGAGACATCTTCTTTTAGTCCGAGAATGTGGCCACCCTTGTGGAGACTTTGCAAAGTCCTCATGTTGACATGGGCTAGTCGGCGATGCCATAACCAACCCTTGTCACCTTTGGCGAATAAGCAAAGAGCGGAAGATGTTGTCTTTCCGGAGAAGTCGACAACATACAAACCGTTCTCTACATATCCAACAAAAGCTACATTGAGTGTCTTGCTCCACAAGAGGACCACCATATGTTCATCAAAGAATGTGCATAGTCCCATACGAGCAATTTGATGAACGGAGAGTAAGTTGTAACCAAGGGTCTCGACAAGGAGGACATTCACAAGTGAGATGTCGGGTGTTACCACCACCTTGCCAAGACCCAATACCTTTGAGCACGTGTTGTCGCCATATGAAACGGTAGAGAGTGAAGGCATGAGGTCGACAACAATATCCTTGCTTCCGGTCATATGACTTGTGGCTCCACTATCAACCACCCATTTAGCGCCACCGGAAGCATAGTCCTACAAGGAATCAAGTCTTGGATTTAGGTACCCATTTTTCAATGGGTCCTAGCATGTTAGTAACAAGGGGTTTGGGAACCCAAATAGTCCAATCGACATTGTGCTTTTGAGGACCAATAAAGAGAGCACGAATATGTCCATAGTAATCAACAAAAAGAACATGAGAAGGGTTGTTAGAGCCGGCGAAACCCGTCGAGGCGGAGTTGGGTACTCCGTCCCTTCATGAGCTAGCATTGCTCCCTTCACGGTTGGTCTCTATGTTCTTCTTGTCCATCTTCTTCTTGGTCCTCCTCTTCCTCTTCCTCTTTGGCTTGGTAGCCACTCCTCCTTCATTGCCCGAGCCCTCTTTGGCTCCATCTTTTGCTTCAATGATTCCTTCCAAGTACTTGGCTTGAACTTGGAGTCTATCAACCTTGGCCTTCAAGCGATTGACTTCATCTTCATGCTCCGAGTGTGGATGGCAAATATCAAACACTTGGACCTCCTTTGCCTTGTTCACCCAGAAGTGTTCCATCAAAGCTTCTTCTTGGAGAGCGTTCGACTTCATGAGCAAGCGCTTGTCATTTTCCATCTTGGCAATGTCGCTTTCATGAGTGCAACATGCACGGTCCTTGCTCAAGGGAAAGTACTCCTTCAATGTTTCTTCTTGCATGGAGTTGATCTCCATGAGCTTGGCTTCCCTTCTCTTCAAGGCGGCAATTTGCTCCTCATGATCACAACGTGTATCCTTCTCCTTGCTCATATGGAGACACTCCTCCAACGACTCTTCTTGCTTGCTACTCAAACTCAATAGCTTGGCCTTGGTGATCTCAAGAGCGGTAATTTCTTCTTCATGGTTGCAACATGAGGTCTTCTCCTTGAACAAGTGATAGTACTCATCCAAGGCTTCTTCTTGAAGAGCATTGACTTCCAAGAGGAGGGCATTGTGCCTCCTCAAGGAAGTAACTTGATCCATAAGCTCATCATGGGAAGAATCGGGGTCTTCATCGTCTTTT
The DNA here is from genome assembly GCF_019359855.2 of Lolium perenne. NCBI lineage: Eukaryota > Viridiplantae > Streptophyta > Magnoliopsida > Poales > Poaceae > Lolium > Lolium perenne. Next base: position 86,424,701 of record NC_067247.2, read on the forward strand.
GCTTTGTTGGCTTCCTCGAGCAAGAGCATCTTTTTCTTGAGGTCACCAACCAACTCAAGAGCATGGTCTCGATCCTTGGTGAGACGTGAAACAATGGCTTCATTCTTGTCTTCGAGAACAATGACACTAGCTTCAAGAGACATGCGAAGATTCCTTTCATCATCAAGCTCCTCCTTGAGATTGGCAAGCTCATAGGCCGCTTCCCTTTCCAACTTCTCCCTCTTCTCGATAAGATCTTGTGCCGCACCAAGTTGGACTAAGAGAGCCCCAACATGAATCTTGGTGTCCCCCTTCATGTTAGTGAGAAAAGAATCCAAGGAATCCAAACCCATAATCTCACGTTTAACGGTGAGACTAGTGGCATCATCAATATATGAGGCATTAGTAGAGGATGATTGTTTGGAAGGGGATTTTACCTCCGTGGATACCTTTGCCATGAGACACCGTGCATTGTTGGTGACGAGGTTCTCATTTGGAGAGTCGAAGAGGGAGGTAGAGGGAGTGGAAATGGCGATGGCGGCCACTCCCTCTCCTTCCTTGTTGGAGTGCTTGTCCTCATGCTCCCCATCTTCATCGGAGGTGTACTCTTCACGGATGATGAAGGCTCTAGGCTTCTTGTTGGAGTAGACCTTGTCGTCATCGGACCTTGGGGAGAACTTGGAGAATCCCTTGGAGTGTGGCTTGTACCTATCCTTTGGGATAAGCTTTCGACCATGATCTTCTCTTCTCTCAAACGTACAATCCGCGACAAAATGATTCTTGTCACCGCAATTGTAGCATGTTCTTCCCCTTGTCCTTTCTCTTGGGCTCTTGGAGGGTCTTCTTGGAGAATCACGTGATCTTCTTGGTCTTGTGTTTTGGGACATGTTTCCATCCCAAAACTTCTTGGCGGCGAGAGCCATGTGCTCATGGTAGTTGAGCTTGAGATCATCCGAACCCCACTCAACGAGATCCTCATCACTTTCACTAGCTTCATGCACCTTCATCTTCAATGCAAGGTTGGGCTTGTGGGAGTTGTGGGCGCGAGCAACAAGATCCTCCGCATTCTTCTTGGAGATGTCCATAGCGATGACTTCGCTAAGGACTTCATCAGATGTCATAGTACGGAAGGAGGCGTTTTGGCGGATGGCCGTCAACTTCACTTCCTCATAAGGGAGGAGAGCGTTGTAGAACTTGCGCTTGATCCAATAGTCATCCACGAACGTTGCTCCAAGATCTTGCATTTGCACGGCAAGAGCGATGAGGCGTCGGTACATTTCTTCGGGGGTCTCTCATTCAATCATGACGAAGTTGTCGGCCATGTTGTTCACTTCATCAAAGCGAGAGCTTTGGATGCTTGCATTGCCGAGGAAGAGCTTCTCAAGTTTTTCCCATGCTTCCTTGGCGGTCTTGAGCGAGCGGATATGAGCGCGGTCCTTGGGGGAGATGGCCATATGAATCATGTTGATGGCGGTGGCGTTGAGTTGGTCATCCACCACATCTCTTCTTGTCATCTTCTTGGGATCTCGTGGTGAATATCCCTCCTCAATGATACGCCACAGCTCGGTAGAAGCGCTGCGCACATGTGAACGCATTAAGAATTGCCAATTCTCAAAGTTGTTTGACTCGAGTAAAGGTGGTGAACCATGCGACAAGATATGCGGCATCGGTATCGGAACGTTAATGGTGTAATCATTTGGTGGTGGCACCGCATGATAACCCCCTTGACGTTCCGCAACCGGTGTGTCATCATCCTTCCATTTTGTTGAAGTGCCGGTATCCCCAACCCCTTCCTTTTGTGAATCTTTTGTCGCTTCCGCGACAAAATCAACAAGAGGAAGGGTGTTAGCTTTTGGTGGCAGATCCTCGGCACTTGCTATTGGTGGAGGGTTTGGTTTTTGAACCACCAACTCCATCATCATCGCCTTCATTTGGGCAACGATGGATGACTCCAATTTCTTGAGGTCATCCAACGTGGCCGTCGTGGAATCGATGGGCGATGATGGAGCGGGTGGCTCAAGGGAAGGTGACCCATTCACAACCGTCTCTTGTTCGGCCATTTCTTAGGCGGTAAAGCCCGAGCAAGAAAACCTTGCTCTGATACCACTTGAACGGATCGTAGCGAACAAGAGGAGGGGGGTGAATGGCGCTACGGCAAGTTTTAGTCTTTTTCAAGTTTTATGCAACGGAAGGTAAAGGTGTGACTTTTAGCAATGGGGGTGATCCTACAATGAAGCTAGAGCATGTGCAACAAGTAAAGGAATCAACAAGATAACAAAAGTAAGGAGCGAGACAACCGGGGGGCGCGAGGCGAGTCGAGGTTTGTTTCCCGCAGTTCCCTCCACTAAAGTAGGTACGTCTGTGCTGAGGAGGTGCTAGTCTCACACACGAGACTAGGTGGCCACACCACGAAGGAAGGCCTCACCCTCTTCCTCGAGAGAGCTCCACGAAGGTGCTCTCCCTCTTCCACTAAGTCACCGGTCGAGGCGGTGATTCCTTCACAAGGTTGGGGCGAGCTCCACACACACAAGGATGCTCCCAACACCCTATGGAGCTAGTACATCACCAAGCTAGACTCCATAGCTGCACATCTCCAATGGTCCACCATAGGAACCCATCACCAATGCTCCACCATAGGAACTCTTCCAATGCTCCACCAAGAAACTCTCCAAGGCTCCACCAAAGGAACTCCCCAATGCTCCACCAAAGGAACTCTTCTCCAAGATCCACCAAAGGAACCCTACCACCAAGATCCACTAAGGAATAGCTAGTATTTGTGAAATCTCTCTTGGTAGAACTATAGATTGGGGTCTCCTCCACCTATCCTCAAAATTAGGGCAAGATTGGTTGGAGGGGGAAGGAGATCCTCAAGGATTAAGCTCAGCAACAATGGAGGAGAGAGAAGGGGAAGAGATAAAATCGGGTGGGGAAGAAGGGGCCCTTAAATAGGCTCCTCCAAATCCAACCGTTATACCCAGATTTGGCCTAAGTGGTACTACCGCTTTGGTATAAGCGGTACTACCGCTCTGAGTTCGAAATCCCCCAGATCTGGTCAAACGACACAGAGCGGTACTACCGCCCGCGGTACCGCTCGTGGTACCGCAATAGGGTCCAGACCTTACTGGATCCAGAGCGGTACCAGGGCGGTACCGGAGCGGTACGACCGTAACGCATTACGGTACCTCAAGCGGTACCTTGAGCGGTACTACCGCCCAGGTACTGCAGGGGGTACCGCAACTTGTTCTGAGGGACGAATTCAGTGCAGACTCAGAGCGGTACCGACAGCGGTACCTATAGGGGTAGCGGTGATACGTCTCTAACGTATCGATAATTTCTTATGTTCCATGCTTGTTTTATGACAATACCTACATGTTTTGTTCACACTTTATATCATTTTTATGCGTTTTCCGGAACTAACCTATTGACGAGATGCCGAAGTGCCAGTTCCTGTTTTCTGCTGTTTTTGGTTTCAGAAATCCTTGTAAGGAAATATTCTCGGAATTGGACGAAATCAACGCCCAAGATCTTAAAATCCCACGAAGCTTCCAGAACACCCGAGAGCCGCCAGAGGAGGGCCCTGTGGGCCCCAGACGCCAGGCTGGCGCGGCCAGGGGGTGGGCCGTGCCCCCCTACTGTGTCGCCACCTCGTCGACCTTCCGAATCCGCCTCTTCGCCTATTTAAAGGTCTCTGACCTGAATCTTCGATATGGAAAAGCCACGGTACGAGAAACCTTCCAGAGCCTCCGCCATCGCGAAGCCAAGATCTGGGGGACAGGAGTCTCTGTTCCGGCACGCCGCCGGGACGGGGAAGTGCCCCCGGAAGGCTTCTCCATCGACACCGCTGCCATCTCCACCGCCATCTTCATCAACGCTGTTGTCTCCCATGAGGAGGGAGTAGTTCTCCATCGAGGCTAAGGGGCTGTACCGGTAGCTATGTGGTTAATCTCTCTCCCTATGTACTTCAATACAATAATCTCATGAGCTGCCTTACATGATTGAGATTCATATGATGATGCTTGTAATCTAGATGTCATTATGCTAGTCAAGTGAATTTTACTTATGTGATCTCCGGAGACTCCTTGTCCCACGTGTGTAAAGGTGACAGTGTGTGCACCGTGTGGGTCTCTTAGGCTATATTTCACAGAATACTTATTCACTGTTATGAAGAGCATAGTGAAGTGCTTATTTATATCTCTTTATGATTGCAATGTGCTTTGTATCACTACTATTCTATGTGCTACTCTAGTGATGTTATTAAAGTAGTTTATTCCTCCTCCACGGTGTAATGGTGACAGTGTGTGCATCGTGTAGTACTTGGCGTAGGCTATGATTGTGATCTCTTGTAGATTATGAAGTTAACTATTGCTATGATAGTATTGATGTGATCTATTCCTCCTTTCGTAGCGTGAAGGTGACAGTGTGCATGCTATGTTAGTACTTGGTTTAGTTGTGTTGATCTGTCGTGCACTCTAAGGTTATTTAAATATGAATATCGAATATTGTGGAGCTTGTTAACTCCGGCATTGAGGGTTCGTGTAATCCTACACAGTTAGTGGTGTTCATCATCCAACAAGAGAGTGTAGAGTCTAGCATCTATCTATTTATTCTGTTATGTGATCAATGTTGAGAGTGTCCACTAGTGAAAGTATGATCCCTAGGCCTTGTTCCCAAATACTGCAATTATCGCTGCTTGTTTATTGTTCTACTGCATCTGTACTATCCGCAATATTACCACCATCAACCACACGCCAGTCCTAGGCAGCCAAGCACTTTTCTGGCATCGTTACTACTGCTCATACTTATTCATACCACCTGTATTTCACTATCTCTTCGCCGAACTAGTGCACCTATTTGGTGTGTTGGGGACACAAGAGACTTCTTGCTTTGTGGTTACAGGGTTGCATGAGAGGGATATCTTTGACCTCTTCCTCCCTGAGTTCGATAAACCTTGGGTGATCCACTTAAGGGAAACTTGCTGCTGTTCTACAAACCTCTGCTCTTGGAGGCCCAACACTGTCTACAAGAATAGAAGCACCCGTAGACATCAAGCACTTTTCTGGCGCCGTTGCCGGGGAGGAAAGGTAAAAGGCACTCATACTCCGGTTCCAGGTAACTAAGTACTTTTCTGGCGCCATTGTGTGTGTGCTCGAAGCTATTTCCTTTAGATTCTGCAATTGCATCTTTTTGTTTCTTGTTTACACTAGTTAGGCATAATGGAAAACAACAAAAATATGAGAGATCTTTATGAACTTTATCTTGAATTAAGACATGATGTGTTTGAAGAGAGAATTAAAAAACCCATGGAACTTTATATGCATGCTAATGGGAATGTTATTAATATAAATGCTTTGAACACTATTGTTGCTAATGCTATGGAAAATTCTAAGCTTGGGGAAGCTGGTTTTGATGAGCATGATCTTTTTAGTCCCCCGGGCATTGAGGAGGAAATTTTCTTTGATGATACTTTGCCTCCTATTTATGATGATTATGATGATAGTAGTCTTTTAGTACCGCCTGTTATGGAGGATGAATTTGATTATGATTACAATATGCCTCTTATATTTGATGATGAGAATAATAATGATAGCTACTTTGTTGAATTTGCTCCCACTATTACTAATAAAATTGACTATGCTTATGTGGAGAGTAATAATTTTATGCATGAGACTCATGATAAGAATGCTTTATGTGATAGTTATATTGTTGAGTTTGCTCATGATGCTACTGAAAGTTATTATGAGAGAGGAAAATATGGTTGTAGAAGTTTTCATGTTACTAAAACACCTCTCTATATGCTTAAAATTTTGAAGTTGAGCTTGTCTAGTTTTTCTATGCTTGTTGCATTATGCTTAAATGACTTGTTTATTTACAAGATTCCTTTTCATAGGAAGCATGTTAGGATTAAATTTGTTTTGAATTTGCCTCTTGATGCTCTCTTTTGCTTCAAATACTATTTCTTGCGAGTGCATCATTTAAACTGCTGAGCCCATCTTAATGGCTATAAAGAAAGAACTTCTTGGGAGATAACCCATGTGTTTATTTTACTACAGTAATTTTGTTTTATATTTGTGTTTAGGAAGTTGTTACTACTATAGCAACCTCTCCTTATCTTAATTTTGTTGCATTGTTGTGCCAAGTAAAGTCTTTGATAGTAAGGTTCATACTAGATTTGGATTACTGCACATAAACAGATTTCTTGCTGTCACGAATCTGGGCCTAATTCTCTGTAGGTAACTCAGAAAATTATGCCAATTTACGTGAGTGATCCTCAGATATGTACGCAACTTTCATTCAATTTGAGAATTTTCATTTGAGCAAGTCTGGTGCCTCTTAGAAATTCGTCTTTACAGACTGTTCTGTTTTTGACAGATTCTGCCTTTTATTTCGCATTGCCTATTTTTCTATGCTTGATGGAATTTTCTATTCCATTAACTTTCAGTAGCTTTGTGCAATGTCCAGAAGTGTTAAGAATGATTATGTCACCTCTGAACATGTGAATTTTGATTGTGCACTAACCCTCTAATGAGTTGTTTTGAGTTTGGTGTGGAGGAAGTTTTCAAGGATCAAGAGAGGGAGATGATACAATATGATCAAGGAGAGTGAAAGCTCTAAGCTTGGGGATGCCCCGGTGGTTCACCCCTGCATATTTCAAGAAGACTCAAGCGTCTAAGCTTGGGGATGCCTTGGCATCCCCTTCTTCATCGACAACATTATCAGATTCCTCCCTTGAAACTATATTTTTATTCGGTCACATCTTATGTACTTTACTTGGAGCGTCTGTATGTTTTTGTTTTGTTTGAATAAATGCTTGTGTGGGAGAGAGACACGCTCCACTGGTTCATATGAACACATGTGTTCTTAGCTTTTAATTTTCATGGCGAAGGTTGAAACTGCTTCGTTAATTGTTATATGGTTGGAAACAGAAAATGCTACATGTAGTAATTGGTATGATGTCTTGAACAATGTGATACTTAGCAATTGTTGTGCTCATGTTTAAGCTCTTGCATCATATACTTTGCACCTATTAATGAAGAAATACATAGAGCTTGCTAAAATTTGGTTTGCATAATTGGTCTCTCTAAGGTCTAGATAATTTCTAGTAAGAGTTTGAACAACAAGGAAGACGGTGTAGAGTCTTATAATGTTTACAATATGTCTTTTATGTAAGTTTTGCTGCACCGCTTCATACTTGTGTTTGTTTCAAATAACCTTGCTAGCCTAAGCCTTGTATCGAGAGGGAATACTTCTCATGCATCCAAATCCTTGAGCCAACCACTATGCCATTTGTGTCCACCATACCTACCTACTACATGGTATTTCTCCGCCATTCCAAAGTAAATTGCTTGAGTGCTACCTTTAAACAATTAAAAATTTATCACCTCTGATTTGTGTCAATGTTTTATAGCTCATGAGGAAGTATGTGGTGTTTATCTTTCAATCTTGTTGGGCAACTTTCACCAATGGACTAGTGGCTTCATCCGCTTATCCAATAAGTTTGCAAAAAGAGCTGGCAATGGGATTCCCAGTCCCAAATTAATTAACAAAAATAGACACTCCTCCATGGTATGTGATTGTTGGACGGCACCCGAAGGATTCGGTGAGCCATGGCTTGAGAAAGCAAAGGTGGGGAGGAGTGTCATCTAAATAAAACTAAAATAAAAAGGCACTCCTTCATGGTATGAGATTGTTGGCAGGCACCCGAAGGATTCGGTTAGCCATGGTTTGTGAAAGAAAGGTTGGAAGGAGTGCCACCCAAAAATAAAAATAAAATGGGAGCCTCTCCTTGAAGGTTTTTCTGGCAAGGGGGTTAGAGTACCCGCTACCATTCGTTGACAACAACAAACACCTCTCAAAATTTTACTTTTATGATCTCTGTTTTCAAAACCAAAGCTCTAGCATAAATATAGCAATCGATGCTTCCCTCTGCGAAGGGCCTTTCTTTTACTTTTATGTTGAGTCAGTTTACCTACTTCTTTCTGTCTTAGAAGCAAACACTTGTGTTAACTGTGCATTGATTCCTACATACTGGCATATTGCACTTATTATATTACTTTATGTTGACAATATCCATGAGATATATATGTTACAAGTTGAAAGCAACCGCTGAAACTTAATCTTCCTTTGTGTTGCTCCAATGCCTTTACTTTGAATTTACTGCTTTATGAGTTAACTCTTATGCAAGACTTATTGATGCTTGTCTCGAAAGTACTATTCATGAAAAGTCTTTGCTATATGATTCAATTGTTTACCCATTGTATTTATCATTGCTTTGAATCGCTGCATTCATTTCATATGCTTTACATCATTATTGGATCAAGATTGTGTTGGTAGCATGTCACTTCAGAAATTATCTTTGTTATCGTTTACCTACTCGAGGACGAGTAGGAACTAAGCTTGGGGATGCTGATACGTCTCTAACGTATCGATAATTTCTTATATTCCATGCTTGTTTTATGACAATACCTACATGTTTTGTTCACACTTTATATCATTTTTATGCGTTTTCCGGAACTAACCTATTGACGAGATGTCGAAGTGCCAGTTCCTGTTTTCTGCTGTTTTTGGTTTCAGAAATCCTAGTAAGGAAATATTCTCGGAATTGGACGAAATCAACGCCCAAGATCTTAAAATCCCACTAAGCTTCCAGAACACCCGAGAGACGCCAGAGGAGGGCCCTGTGGGCCCCAGACGCCAGGCTGGCGCGGCCAGGGGGTGGGCCGCGCCCCCCTACTGTGTCGCCGCCTCGTCGACTGTAACACCCCAAATTTCAAAACAAAGAGAAAATAAATTTCCTTTTTCCAAAAAATGAGAACCAACAAAAACTTTTCTTATATAGGGTGCTATGCTTAGTGCTCCTACCTATTACTTGTGTTTTTGCCATGATGAGTGTTATTATGCTTATGTGATAAAACCTAAAACCCTAAAGTGATCAAGTGAAGATCACAAACCAAATGAAATTAAAAGAGAAAGAAATCAAAATAAGAAAAACCCTAAACCCTAACCTTCTCAAAAATCCTTTGGATCTATTTTGAGAAACCAAAATAGAAGAAAAATACATATGTGGGCCTATAGCCCTAATATGGAGGTTTTGAACTCTACTTTTCTTACTTTACTAAAATGGTGGTGAACCCTTGCAAAACTTACTAAACCCTAAACCTCATCCCTCTTGTCATCAATCTTTGTGAAAAATAAAATAAAAAGAAAGGAATCTTATTTAAGAAAAAGGCATATGCAAGCCTAGGGATACTTGTTGAAAATGATGAGCTTTGCCTTGTCTACCTTGAGTAGATGAATTGAAATACCTCAACACACTCAACAAAGCACTTACCAACCAATTCAAGTGTGAAACAATCAAACATATGCATAGAGGCATATGTGCCTATGGCCATTTTTGTAAAACTTTACCCTAGGCCTTTCTACTCTATTTAGAAGATTGGAAAACCTTCATAAACCTTATCTAGTACTTCTCAAACCCAATCCAAAGTGAAACAAAAGATTTTAAAAAGAAAGTAATAATGCCATAGAGGCATATGAGAGCAAAATATCAAATTTGTGAAATTGAGGATCTTGACCCTAAGACTTGTAGTGAATGGTTGGATCACTCCTATATACCATTTCAGCAATCAACAACATCAATTGGGTCAAGCCTAGTCAAATTAAAAATCAAATGCCACATATGCATAGAGGCATATGTGACACATAGCCATTTTCACCAATTCTTGTCCTATGCACTTCTACTTTGACCAAATGGTGTGAAACCATCTCTAAACCTAATCTAACCCTAAATTGACCCTCAACCTTGCCCAAGTGAAGCAAGGGGAGCACATTACAAGAATAAGAAAAATTGACATGTCACCTCTCATGTGTTATGGCCAAATTTGCAAATCTTTGAGCTAGACCTTTTGGAATGGTTTAAATGGTTGGGAAATGTTCCTAAACTAGTAAGAATCACTTTGGAGTCAAGAAAAATCAAATCAAAAGGAGAGAAAACAAATAGGGAGAAAATCCCATTTTCACTCACATACACATTTAGCCAAATTATCAAATCTTGACCTAGCCACCTCCATTGCCTCAAAATGGTTTGAACCTTTCACCTAACTCAATCTAACACCAAATAAACCTCACTCTTTTCAAAATGAAGCAAAGAAAAATAAAAGAATAAAAGTTAGAAATTCACAAAACCCTCACATATGGCTTATGCCATCTTTATAAATTTTGACCCTAGACTATTTTAGTCTTCACCATGAGTTGTATTATGCTACTAAACACTTATTACAACTTTTGGAATCAAAGAAACATAATTCAAATCAAATTCAAACTCAAAATTGGCTCACATACAATAATGGTCAAAACTGCCAGTTATATTCTGGTCACTACTTTGAGCCTCTCTATTTCAAGTTTTTCAAACTAAACTTTCCCAATTCTTTGCATGTCATCCAAGAGCACATCAAGGTGAACAACTTTGGTAAAGACCACCATGCCAAATTCATCTTGGATCAAAAACTATGCTCATGCAAAGTTGAGACTTTTTATTATGATCAACAATCTCACCTTGTCAATTTTTGCTATTCTTTGATTTTAAAAATTCCACCACCACACCTAGTGGTCTCTGATCATGTACCACTCAACTCAATTCATCACTTTCAAATTTTATAACCATATGAACTCAACCAAAATTGGGCAAAATTGTAAATTACCAATATGTAACTATTTGCCACTATTTGGAATAGTGACTCTAACCCTAACCCTAATGCTCCTAACTACTCTACCCTGTCCCCTTGTCCCCTCTCTTCCTCACAACAGCACAGAAACCCTAGAGGAGCTAGCCAAGCATGGCATAGCCATGCCATGCCGGCCATGGCACACATGCATGCCCCTCCACTCTCTCCCTTCCTCACCAGCCATGGCCACCCTGCCTAACGTCGACACCTCACTCCCCTACATCCACCTACACCAGCCCTGGTCGGAGAGATGCACGCCAGTCACCGGGAAGCACGCGCCCAGGAATGGCCCAGGCCATGCCGATCACGGCGTGGGCGCGCCCACAGACGCGCCACGGCCAACTGCCGCCCCGACGACCTGCGCAGCCCCTGGACCCCCTCTCTGCGCCATGAGCCTCGCCACTACAACACGAACCCGCCAGACACGGATCCGTGTCCTAGCGCCGCCTGTCGCCGACGACCGCATCGCCATTTTCCCGCGCCGTGCCGCCAGAGCATCGACCTCGCTCGTGCTCGCTCGACCGTCCCCCACCTCGCCAGTAGGCTCCATAGCTCCGCCTCGACCTCCCCTACCTAGCGCCGCCCTCGCCTACCCCGCTCGCTCGCCGGAGACGCCGCATCCTTGTCGACATAGCCGCAGACCTCCGGCCACCTCGAGCTCCTATAAAAGGAGAGCCCCTCCTCCTCAGTTGAGCACACCAGTCGCCTCCCCTCCCTCCTCTGAGCCTCCTCGCACCTTCTCCGCTCCACATTGCTTGCCACCGCCACCCAATTCCAACCTCGCTGCCCGTGCACCGCCGCAGAAGCCCGCCGGAGCTAGACGCCACCCCTGTACCTGCGGTTTGTTCGAGGAGCTCCGCCGTCGACTGCAACGTAGACCTGCATCAACGCCGCCGCTCGCCGGAGTCCCAGCTCGCCGCCGACCCCCTACCTCCGCCGCGGCAGCAAGCCCCTCCCCTCGACGGAGACGACGCACCCCAGCCACTCGATCCCCTTCTGATCCAACGGTGCGCCTCGCAGCGTACCGATTCGGTGAGTATGACTCACTGACGGGTGGGTCCCCCTGTCAGCTGGCCCGCAGCGCTAGCTGGGCCGGCCCAACTCTGCGTTGCCGCATTTCAAACAGATTCGGCCCATTTTCTTTCCCGCCAGCCCGTCTAGTCAAATTGGAATTAATTCAATTCAAACAATTTTCAATACTGAACCCCACTTTGAAATTCAATAGAATCTGTTTGGCTTGGACAAATGTAGCAAATTTTATATTGATAGAAAGCTATGAAAAAGATCTACAATATGCCACTGGTCCCATCTCAAAATTAATTGTAGAATTAATCTGACAAAAAGAACAACTCAGGGACTTTTGCACATTCAAATAATTCTTAAAAATCAACCAAAATAGATATTAAGTTAATTCCAACTCCAATAGCTCACATTTGACTTACACTAATTGTTTATGCAAGAAAATGATGTGGTCACTTTGCATGATCATGCCTTAGTTCAATTAATGGACTATATGGCTATTCTAGTTAGTTGATATTGTCCAAAACTATTATGTAAATTCTATGAAGTGTTCACTTCATTTAAATCTTGTCCCAAATACTTTCATATGAAGTATTGACCCCTGGTCCAATACTCTCAAATGAAATGCTTGGTGAATTTAAATCATAATAGGCATTATTAAATGGTATGAGGTATTCTACCTCATTTAAATCAATTCCTCAAATGATGATGAATGGTTGACTTATGTCAACATGATTTCATGTAGAATTGTTTGAGGAAATTAAATCTTAAGAAGATTCAATGAGAGGAAATTATTTCTCAAAAACTATATGGAAACTATCATTTACATATATAAGGAGAGAAGTTATCCTCTAACACTAAGTAAGAAACCCTAGATTGATTCTAAGTAGCAATGTTAAGTAATGATGCTAGATCATTTGGAGTGAGCCATTAAGGCTAATTTAGGTTACTGAAGTGTTGTTTGGTGATTGTATCCTCGTATTCGTTTATAGACGCTAGTACCGAAGAATACCAGGAGGAAGAGGTCTTCTTCCAAGAGGAAGAGCAAGAAAACTTTGATCACGTCACCAACCAAGGCAAGCTATTACCAATGCAAGCTAGACTATTGCAAGTTATAATGTTGCAAGCTAACACCAATGCAAGATAATACTCTTGCAAAGTGCACAGCTCACTATGAGCAAGGCATTACTCCATTTACTTATGCTTATGATCCTATTTCCCAGTTTTACCCTACAAGCTTTATTTACTTTTGTTTTATCAAAGTACTTTTTGACTTATGATTCACTTGGTTTAGTTATAGAGTAGTACAAGATCATCACACTTAGCCTAGCCAGCTCCAAGATACTTAGCACCCCTCATACCTAGATGCTAGTGCTAAATTAAAAGTGACTACCTTAGTTGGGAACTTGTGAAATGAAATGACTTTGAAAACCTTGGAATGATGAGTCATTCTATTTGAAAGATTTTTAAGGTGAATATGATCTGTGAATGACTTGGTGAACTTTACAAAAACTGATGGTTGGGTTCGGATGCGATACCATTCCAATTTTACAAGTACCCCACAATACCTGAATCTGGGTAAGGCTTAGCTGGAAACTTATGTATTTTAGTATGGGTTCCCTCTAAAACAAGCGTCATCGGGGTTATGCCGGAGGCTGCCTCTACAACAAAAGGAATGATGTGAAATGACGTGAAATGAGGTGAATGTCCGGCCCAAGCCCTGTGCAGTTCCCAGGCTGACTGTCTGTCTTCACTGGGAGGCCAAGCTCATGGGGAGAGGTGCCTATACTAGAATATGTAAATGAAAGGTTAGGATTGGTAGTTTGCGTACTGCGTACGATAAATCAGGGCCAGTTACCCCTCACGAGCTATTGCAATTGTTGTGGCACAAGTGTACAACCTCTGCAGAGTTAAACCTATTCGAATAGTCGCGTCCGCGGTTATGGACAGTTGGGAAGGCCATACTGTTCCGTCATCAGAATTTTTCTAAAACTATGAATGGTGAATGGTGACTTGTGAATTTGAACTTGAAAGGTGACATTGACTTTGAATCACAACAGAGTTGTGGGAATGACACTAATGTTCCCACTTGAGTTAGTTAGCACATGAGGAGTTGTTTACCAAAATGTTTGTGAACTAAAATTGGCTTTACGCAAAATAAACTAGAGCTTAGCACCCCTTACTAGAATTGTCAGCACTTACATTAGTAGTAGTTTGCGAGTACTTTAAAGTACTCACGGCTGTGTCCCTGGCTATTCAAATGGCCAGACTATGAAGAGGAGCAGAACTATCAAGATGACGACCAGCAGGACGCCTACGACAACTAGGGAATCTTCTAACGTCAGACGTTGGCCTGTGGACTAGAGAGTCCTTTCTACTTACGCTTCCGCTATGAACTATGAACTTTGTGTCCGTTGATCAATAGATCAACTATTTGTGTAATATGGATCATGTGATCTGAATTTGTAAGACGACTATGGTATGTAATGAATGATGACTTATGATATTCAACTGTTATGTCTCGCAACAACAATATTCCTGGGATTGCGATGTACGGCATAACAGGCATCTGGACTTAAAAATCCGGGTGTTGACAAGTTGGTATCAGAGCCATTGTTTGACCTTAGGAGACCCTAGTTAGAATGGACGTCTGAAAAACTTAGTTTCAAAACAAATGAAGTGAATATTTATGAAAGACTTATTCTCACCCTTATCCTTGAGATCTTTTCAAAAACAACATTCATACTCTACCTTTCTTACTACATAAAAACTTGGCACACTTGGGCACTTCTCTAACTAACTCCTCCTCATTGTTCATAGATGGAGTACAAATGGGAGTTTTATCAGCTTGGTCACGGAGGAAACCTGATGTTCGAGAAAGACTTGAAGCAACTAGTGGAATATCTAGGACACCCGTATCCCGAGTTCTTCGGAATACCCCTCAACAACCACTCCGGAGAAACACCTCGGTGGGAAGTTTCTACTGATCTACGAAGAAAGCTTGGAGCCCCGGTATGGGAAACCATCTGGATTTCTGTAACGGGAAACACTTGGAAGGAAGGACTAGTCAGAGCTATGCAAGAAGCAATTTCACGTCTGTGTGGACAAAATGAGAACAAGATCAAGAACACTCGCTTCATCTACTACCCAAGACATGACTCCATGGGAAGATCGATAACCATGCCCCCACACACGGAGATGAACCCCTATGTAGCACACCAGGACTTCAGGCTGTACAAAACTCGTAGGGATTTGGACAACGCCCTCGCCTCTCGCCAAACACATCACCCGTGAAGACGAAGAATCCACCCGAAAGAGTAGTATCACCCCAGCACTTAAGTAGGTGTGAGTTGTATCAGGATCCCCTTGTATCGTAGAGCGAATGAATGGTTCTTCAACCTAACGGTGTGTTAGATTTGTAATGTGTGATGTTTGGTATGAATGAAAAAGTGTTGTTGGTTATACCCCCTCAACACTACTCAAATATTTAAGTTCTGAACTTCGTGAACTTTAATTCAAACAAACCATAGAATTTCCCTCTTATCTCATGATCTTCTATATCTTCAGATGGCCCCTCCCAATCGCACCAACGACGCAATGATGCAACTGCTGCAAACCCTGCTTGCCGACAGGGAGACCGAAAGAGCCGAACGCCAAGCCAACCTCACTGCGTTGCAGAACATTGCCAACCAAGGCCATGGAAACCACGACCACCCTGGGTCAAAACTGAAGAACTTTCAGAACACCAACCCACCTATCTTCAACAAGACCGAAGAGCCCCTCGACGCCGACGACTGGCTTCAGACTATGGAGAACAACTTGGAAGTAGCTGGAGTGGAAGCAAATGAGAAAGTTTTGTTTGCAACCCACTATCTCGCCGGACCAGCCCGCGCTTGGTGGACAAGCACCCGTGCCATGAACGGAGGTCAGTTCATGACTTGGGAGGATTTCAAGCTCAAGTTTAGCAAGTACCATGTGCCCCAAGGACTGATCAAGATGATGAGAGACGAGTTCCGCGAACTCAAGAAAGGCAGGATGTCCGTGGTAGAATACCGTGACAGATTTCTTACTCTGTCAAGGTACGCCCCGGACGAGACCGATACCAATGAGAAGAGGAAAGAAAGATTTCTGAACGGACTCCATGACGAGATGCAGACCGTACTGGTCAACATTCCCTTTGCTGACCTAGAAGCTCTGGTGGACTCCGCCATCCAGATGGAAGGGAAGCTTCACCAAGCCAATGAGAACCGCAAGCGCCGGATGATGAATCAGCATGGGTCCCGCAATACCCAGAAGTACCGCAACAACTCATCTGGAGGATATACTCCAAAGTACAACAAGCCCCCTGCTCAGAACTACCGCCCAAACTACACCAACAACCACGGAGGACCCCCGAAGCCCGGAGGCAACAACCACAACCCCAACAACAACAACAACAACAACAACACCGCTCCCAGAACCGGAAGCAACGCCGTCCCCGTTGCGAACAAGCAGGACAAGACCACCATCACGTGCTATGAGTGTGGTGTAGTGGGGCACTACTCCAACGAGTGTCCCAAGAGGCTCGCCAAGCTCGCCGGCAACACCGCTGCACCGGTTCAGAACCAACGCCGCTTTTCCGCAAGAAAGAACACGAACAACAACGGCCGCTACTACAACATGACGGCCACCGAAGCTCAAGAAGCACCTCAGAACATGCCAAGTATGTCCCCTGTTAAATCATATCGCCCAATCTCTCTTAGGAACCTAACTTTCCTTAAAATCTCGGGACGAGATTTGTTTAAGGGGGAAGGGTTTGTAACACCCCAAATTTCAAAACAAAGAGAAAATAAATTTCCTTTTTCCAAAAAATGAGAACCAACAAAAACTTTTCTTATATAGGGTGCTATGCTTAGTGCTCCTACCTATTACTTGTGTTTTTGCCATGATGAGTGTTATTATGCTTATGTGATAAAACCTAAAACCCTAAAGTGATCAAGTGAAGATCACAAACCAAATGAAATTAAAAGAGAAAGAAATCAAAATAAGAAAAACCCTAAACCCTAACCTTCTAAAAAATCCTTTGGATCTATTTTGAGAAACCAAAATAGAAGAAAAATACATATGTGGGCCTATAGCCCTAATATGGAGGTTTTGAGCTCTACTTTTCTTACTTTACTAAAATGGTGGTGAACCCTTGCAAAACTTACTAAACCCTAAACCTCATCCCTCTTGTCATCAATCTTTGTGAAAAATAAAATAAAAAGAAAGAAATCTTATTTAAGAAAAAGGCATATGCAAGCCTAGGGATACTTGTTGAAAATGATGAGCTTTGCCTTGTCTACCTTGAGTAGATGAATTGAAATACCTCAACACACTCAACAAAGCACTTACCAACCAATTCAAGTGTGAAACAATCAAACATATGCATAAAGGCATATGTGCCTATGGCCATTTTTGTAAAACTTTACCCTAGGCCTTTCTACTCTATTTAGAAGATTGGAAAACCTTCATAAACCTTATCTAGTACTTCTCAAACCCAATCCAAAGTGAAACAAAAGATTTTAAAAAGAAAGTAATAATGCCATAGAGGCATATGAGAGCAAAATATCAAATTTGTGAAATTGAGGATCTTGACCCTAAGACTTGTAGTGAATGGTTGGATCACTCCTATATACCATTTCAGCAATCAACAACATCAATTGGGTCAAGCCTAGTCAAATTAAAAATCAAATGCCACATATGCATAGAGGCATATGTGACACATAGCCATTTTCACCAATTCTTGTCCTATGCACTTCTACTTTGACCAAATGGTGTGAAACCATCTCTAAACCTAATCTAACCCTAAATTGACCCTCAACCTTGCCCAAGTGAAGCAAGGGGAGCACATTACAAGAATAAGAAAAATTGACATGTCACCTCTCATGTGTTATGGCCAAATTTGCAAATCTTTGAGCTAGACCTTTTGGAATGGTTTAGAAATGTTCCTAAACTAGTAAGAATCACTTTGGAGTCAAGAAAAATCAAATCAAAAGGAGAGAAAACAAATAGGGAGAAAATCCCATTTTCACTCACATACACATTTAGCCAAATTATCAAATCTTGACCTAGCCACCTCCATTGCCTCAAAATGGTTTGAACCTTTCACCTAACTCAATCTAACACCAAATAAACCTCACTCTTGCCAAAATGAAGCAAAGAAAAATAAAAGAATAAAAGTTAGAAATTCACAAAACCCTCACATATGGCTTATGCCATCTTTATAAATTTTGACCCTAGACTATTTTAGTCTTCACCATGAGTTGTATTATGCTACTAAACACTTATTACAACTTTTGGAATCAAAGAAACATAATTCAAATCAAATTCAAACTCAAAATTGGCTCACATACAATAATGGTCAAAACTGCCAGTTATATTCTGTTCACTACTTTGAGCCTCTCTATTTCAAGTTTTTCAAACTAAACTTTCCCAATTATTTGCATGTCATCCAAGAGCACATCAAGGTGAAAAACTTTGGTAAAGACCACCATGCCAAATTCATCTTGGATCAAAAACTATGCTCATGCAAAGTTGAGACTTTTTATTATGATCAACAATCTCACCTTGTCAATTTTTGCTATTCTTTGATTTTAAAAATTCCACCATCACACCTAGTGGTCTCTGATCATGTACCACTCAACTCAATTCATCACTTTCAAATTTTATAACCATATGAACTCAACCAAAATTGGGCAAAATTGTAAATTACCAATATGTAACTATTTGCCACTATTTGGAATAGTGACTCTAACCCCAACCCTAATGCTCCTAACTACTCTACCCTGTCCCCTTGTCCCCTCTCTTCCTCACAAAAGCACATAAACCCTAGAGGAGCTAGCCAAGCATGGCATAGCCATGCCATGCCGGCCATGGCACACATGCATGCCCCTCCACTCTCTCCCTTCCTCACCAGCCATGGCCACCCTGCCTAACGTCGACACCTCACTCCCCTACATCCACCTACACCAGCCCGGGTCGGAGAGATGCACGCCAGTCACCGGGAAGCATGCGCCCAGGAATGGCCCAGGCCATGCCGATCACGGCGTGGGTGCGCCCACAGACGCGCCACGGCCACCTGCCGCCCCGACGACCTGCGCAGCCCCTGGACCCCCTCTCTGCGCCATGAGCCTCGCCACTACAACACGAACCCGCCAGACACGGATCCGTGTCCTAGCGCCGCCTGTCGCCGACGACCGCATCGCCATTTTCCCGCGCCGTGCCGCCAGAGCATCGACCTCGCTCGTGCTCGCTCGCTCGACCGTCCCCCACCTCGCCAGTAGGCTCCATAGCTCCGCCTCGACCTCCCCTACCTAGCGCCGCCCTCGCCTACCCCACTCGCTCGCCGGAGACGCCGCATCCTTGTCGACATAGCCGCAGACCTCCGGCCACCTCGAGCTCCTATAAAAGGAGAGCCCCTCCTCCTCAGTTGAGCACACCAGTCGCCTCCCCTCCCTCCTCTGAGCCTCCTCGCACCTTCTCCGCTCCACATTGCTCACCACCGCTGCCCAATTCCAACCTCGCTGCCCGTGCACCGCCGTAGAAGCCCGCCGGAGCTAGATGCCACCCCTGGACCTGCGGTTTGTTCGAGGAGCTCCGCCGTCGACTGCAACGTAGACCTGCATCAACGCCGCCGCTCGCTGGAGTCCCAGCTCGCCGCCGACCCCCTACCTCCGCCGCGGCAGCAAGCCCCTCCCCTCGACGGAGACGACGCACCCCAGCCACTCGATCCCCTTCTGATCCAACGGTGCGCCTCGCAGCGTACCGATTCGGTGAGTATGACTCACTGACGGGTGGGTCCCCCTGTCAGCTGGCCCACAGCGCTAGCTGGGCCGGCCCAACTCTGCGTTGCCGCATTTCAAACAGATTCGGCCCATTTTCTTTCCCGCCAGCCCATCTAGTCAAATTGGAATTAATTCAATTCAAACAATTTTCAATACTGAACCCCACTTTGAAATTCAATAGAATCTGTTTGGCTTGGCCAAATGTAGCAAATTTTATATTGATAGAAAGCTATGAAAAAGATCTACAATATGCCACTGGTCCCATCTCAAAATTAATTGTAGAATTAATCTGACAAAAAGAACAAGTCAGGGACTTTTGCACATTCAAATAATTCTTAAAAATCAACCAAAATAGATATTAAGTTAATTCCAACTCCAATAGCTCACATTTGACTTACAATAATTGTTTATGCAAGAAAATGATGTGGTCACTTTGCATGATCATGCCTTAGTTCAATTAATGGAATATATGGCTATTCTAGTTAGTTGATATTGTCCAAAACTATTATGTAAATTCTATGAAGTGTTCACTTCATTTAAATCTTGTCCCAAATACTATCATATGAAGTATTGACCCCACTCTCAAATGAAATGCTTGGTGAATTTAAATCATAATAGGCATTATTAAATGGTATGAGGTATTCTACCTCATTTAAATCAATTCCTCAAATGATGATGAATGGTTGACTTATGTCAACATGATTTCATGTAGAATTGTTTGAGGAAATTAAATCTTAAGAAGATTCAATGAGAGGAAATTATTTCTCAAAAACTATATGGAAACTATCATTTACATATATAAGGAGAGAAGTTATCCTCTAACACTAAGTAAGAAACCCTAGATTGATTCTAAGTAGCAATGTTAAGTAATGATGCTAGATCATTTGGAGTGAGCCATTAAGGCTAATTTAGGTTACTGAAGTGTTGTTTGGTGATTGTATCCTCGTATTCGTTTATAGACGCTAGTACCGGAGAATACCAGGAAGAAGAGGTCTTCTACCAAGAGGAAGAGCAAGAAAACTTTGATCACATCACCAACCAAGGCAAGCTATTACCAATGCAAGCTAGACTATTGCAAGTTATAATGTTGCAAGCTAACACCAATGCAAGATAATACTCTTGCAAAGTGCACAGCTCACTATGAGCAAGGCATTACTCCATTTACTTATGCTTATGATCCTATTTCCCAGTTTTACCCTACAAGCTTTATTTACTTTTGTTTTATCAAAGTACTTTTTGACTTATGATTCACTTGGTTTAGTTATAGAGTAGTACAAGATCATCACACTTAGCCTAGCCAGCTCCAAGATACTTAGCACCCCTCATACCTAGATGCTAGTGCTAAATTAAAAGTGACTACATTAGTTGGGAACTTGTGAAATGAAATGACTTTGAAAACCTTGGAATGATGAGTCATTCTATTTGAAAGATTTTTAAGGTGAATATGATCTGTGAATGACTTGGTGAACTTTACAAAAACTGATGGTTGGGTTCGGATGTGATACCATTCCAATTTTACAAGTACCCCCACAATACCTGAATCTGGGTAAGGCTTAGCTGGAAACTTATGTATTTTAGTATGGGTTCCCTCTAAAACAAGCGTCGTCGGGGTTATGCCGGAGGCTGCCTCTACAAAAAAAGGAATGATGTGAAATGACGTGAAATGAGGTGAATGTCCGGCCCAAGCCCTGTGCAGTTCCCTGTGCCGACCGTCTGGTCTTCACCGGGAGGCCAAGCTCATGGGGAGAGGTGCCTATACTAGAATATGTAAATGAAAGGTTAGGATTGGTAGTTCGCGTCTTGCGTACGATAAATCAGGGCCGATTACTCGACGAGCTATTGCAATTGTTGTGGCACAAGTGTACAACCTCTGCAGAGTTAAACCTATTCGAATAGCCGCGTCCGCGGTTATGGACAGTTGGGAAGGCCATACTGTTCCGTCATCAGAATTTTTCTAAAACTATGAATGGTGAATGGTGACTTGTGAATTTGAACTTGAAAGGTGACATTGACTTTGAATCACAACAGAGTTGTGGGAATGACACTAATGTTCCCACTTGAGTTAGTTAGCACATGAGGAGTTGTTTACCAAAATGTTTGTGAACTAAAATTGGCTTTACGCAAAATAAACTAGAGCTTAGCACCCCTTACTAGAATTGTCAGCACTTACATTAGTAGTAGTTTGCGAGTACTTTAAAGTACTCACGGCTGTGTCCCTGGCTATTCAAATGGCCAGACTATGAAGAGGAGCAGAACTATCAAGATGATGACCAGCAGGACGCCTACGACAACTAGGGAATCTTCTGACGTCAGACGTTGGCCTGTGGACTAGAGAGTCCTTTCTACTTACGCTTCCGCTATGAACTATGAACTTTGTGTCCGTTGATCAATAGATCAACTATTTGTGTAATATGGATCATGTGATCTGAATTTGTAAGACTACTATGGTATGTAATGAATGATGACTTATGATATTCAACTGTTATGTCTCGCAACAACAATATTCCTGGGATTGCGATGTATGGCATAACAGGCATCTGGACTTAAAAATCCGGGTGTTGACATCGACCTTCCGACTCCGCCTCTTCACCTATTTAAAGGTCCCTGACCTAAATCTTCGATACGGAAAAGCCACGGTACGAGAAACCTTCCAGAGCCGCCGCCATCACGAAGCCAAGATCTGGGGGACAGGAGTCTCTGTTCCGGCACGCCGCCGGGACGGGGAAGTGCCCCCGGAAGGCTTCTCCATCGACACCGTTGCCATCTCCACAGCCATCTTCATCAACGCTGATGTCTCCCATGAGGAGGGAGTAGTTCTCCATCGAGGCTAAGGGGCTGTACCGGTAGCTATGTGGTTAATCTCTCTCCCTATGTACTTCAATACAATAATCTCATGAGCTGCCTTACATGATTGAGATTCATATGATGATGCTTGTAATCTAGATGTCATTATGCTAGTCAAGTGAATCTTACTTATGTGATCTCTGGAGACTCCTTGTCCCACGTGTGTAAAGGTGACAGTGTGTGCACCGTGTGGGTCTCTTAGGCTATATTTCACAGAATACTTATTCACTGTTATGAAGAGCATAGTGAAGTGCTTATTTATATCTCTTTATGATTGCAATGTGCTTTGTATCACTACTATTCTATGTGCTACTCTAGTGATGTTATTAAAGTAGTTTATTCCTCCTCCACGGTGTAATGGTGACAGTGTGTGCATCGTGTAGTACTTGGCGTAGGCTATGATTGTGATCTCTTGTAGATTATGAAGTTAACTATTGCTATGATAGTATTGATGTGATCTATTTCTCCTTTCGTAGCGTGAAGGTGACAGTGTGCATGCTATGTTAGTACTTGGTTTAGTTGTGTTGATCTGTCGTGCACTCTAAGGTTATTTAAATATGAACATCGAATATTGTGGAGCTTGTTAACTCCGTCATTGAGGGTTCGTGTAATCCTACACAGTTAGTGGTGTTCATCATCCAACAAGAGAGTGTAGAGTCTAGCATCTATCTATTTATTCTGTTATGTGATCAATGTTGAGAGTGTCCACTAGTGAAAGTATGATCCCTAGGCCTTGTATCCAAATACTGCAATTATCGCTGCTTGTTTACTGTTCTACTGCATCTGTACTGTCCGCAATATTATCACCATCAACCACACGCCAGTCCTAGGCAGCCAAGCACTTTTCTGGCATCGTTACTACTGCTCATACTTATTCATACCACCTGTATTTCACTATCTCTTCGCCGAACTAGTGCACCTATTAGGTGTGTTGGGGACACAAGAGACTTCTTGCTTTGTGGTTGCAGGGTTGCATGAGAGGGATATCTTTGACCTCTTCCTCCCTGAGTTCGATAAACCTTGGGTGATCCACTTAAGGGAAACTTGCTGCTGTTCTACAAACCTCTGCTCTTGGAGGCCCAACACTGTCTACAAGAATAGAAGCACCCGTAGACATCAAGCGGTACTACCGCTACAGGTACCGGTAGCACCGGCCTGGCTAAATCTGGTTTTCTTCCCTTTTTCTCTCCAACTTTATTACCTCGCTAAACGCACACAAAACCGGAAAACCTATCAACTACGCTTCAGTCTTCTGATCTTGACGCGTCCGGCGAGGTCACCGTGTACTTGCAAATCTAACAATGATACTCAAGGCACACGGTGAGATTGCTCAAGTGTTGTCATCAAACACACAAAACTTGGGGTATGAATTTTGCTCTTACACCGTTGCAATTTAGACCGAGTACTAACATAGCATACACACTGTCAACAATAGCTATGAAATGGGGAATAGATCGCATCAATACTATCATAGTAATAGTTAACTTCATAATCTACAAGAGATTACAATCATAACCTACGCCAAGTACTACATGATGCACACACTGTCAACATTGCATCATGGAGGAGGAATAGACTACTTTAATAACATCACTAGAGTAGCTCATAGATTAAGAGTGATACAAAGCTCATGATCACATAAAGATCACACCATGGGAGAGAGAGATGAACCACATAGCTACCGGTAGAGCCCTCAGCCTTGGGGGAGAACTACTCCCTCCTCATCATGGGAGTCAACAGCGGCGATGAAGATGGCGGTGGTGTCGATGGAGATGACTCCGGGGGAAATTCCCCGTCCCGGCGGCGTGCCAGAACAGAGACTTCTGTCCCCCGAAACGGAGTGTCGCGATGGCGGCGGCGTCCCTGGAGTCTTTCTGGAGTTTCGTAAATTGGTATTGGGTTTTTAGGTCGCGAGAGATTATATAGGCGAAGAAGCGGCGCAAGGAGGTGCCTGGGGGGCCCACCCCATAGGGCGGCGCCCCCCTCTTGGCCACGCCAGCCTATGGTGTGGGGGCCCTGGGCCTCCACTCCGTCTCCCCTTCGGTGTTCTGGTCCGTCTCGGTGAAATAAGATGTTTGGCTTTTGTTTCGTCGAATTCCAAGAATATTGCCCGAACAGCCTTTCTGGAACCAAAAACAGCAGAAAACAGGAACTGGCACTTCGGCATCTTGTTAATAGGTTAGTTCCGGAAAATGCATGAAATCATTATAAAGTGTGAGCAAAACATGTAGGTATTGTCATAAAAGTAGCATGGAACATCAGAAATTATAGATACGTTGGAGACGTTTCAAGCATCCCCAAGCTTAGTTCCTACTCGCCCTCGAGTAGGTAAACGATAACAAGGATAATTTCTGAAGTGACATGCTACTATCATAATCTTGATCAATACTATTGTAAAGCATATGAGATGAATGAAGTGATTGAAAGCAACGATCTATAGTTTGCTAACAAATAGATAACATATAGCAAAACTTTTCATGAATAGTACTTTCAAGACAAGCATAAAAAAGTCTTGCATAAGAGTTAACTCATAAAGCAATAGATTCAAAGTAAAGGCATGAAGCAACACAAAGGAAGATTTAAGTTTCAGCAGTTGCTTTCAACTTTCAACATGCATATCTCATGGATAATTGTCAACACAAAGTAATATGATGAATGCAAATAAGCAAGTATGTAGGAATCAATGCACACAGTTGACACAAGTGTTTGCTTCTAAGATAGAAAGAAGTAGGTAGACTGACTCAACATAAAGTAAAAGAAAGGCCCTTCGCAGAGGGAAGCATGGATTACTATTTTTGTGCTAGAGCTTTTCATTTTGAAAACATAGAAACAATTTTGTCAACGGTAGTAATAATTCATATGTGTTATGCATAAGACATCCTATAAGTTGCAAGCCTCATGCATAGAATACCAATAGTGCTCGCACCTTATCGTAATTAGCATGGATTTCCATGGATTATCATTGCATTACATATGTTTCAACCAAGTGTCACAAAGGGGTACCTCTATGCCGCCTGTACAAAGGTCCAAGGAGATAGATCGCATTTGATTTCTCATTTTTGATAGATCTCAACTAAGGACATCCATATCGGGACAACATAGAAAACAGATAATGGACTCCTCTTTAATGCATAAGCATTCAACAACAGATAATATTCTCATAAGAGATTGAGGATTAATGTCCAAACCGAAACTTCCACCATGATACATGGCTTTAGTTAGCGGCCCAATGTTCTGCTCTAACAATATGCATACTTGATGTCTACGCCCCCTCCTTTTCCTGTAGACAGTGTTGGGCCTCCAAGAGCAGAGGTTTGTAGAACAGCAGCAAGTTTTCCCTTAAGTGGATCACCCAAGGTTTATCGAACTCAGGGAGGAAGAGGTCAAAGATATCCCTCTCATGCAACCCTGCAACCACAAAGCAAGAAGTCTCTTGTGTCCCCAACACACCTAATAGGTGCACTAGTTCGGCGAAGAGATAGTGAAATACAGGTGGTATGAATATATATGAGCAGTGGCAACGGCACCAGAAAAGTGCTTTGCCCAGGACAGTAAACAAGCAGTAGTAACGCAGCAGTAGTAACGCAGTAAAACAATAAACAAGCAGCGATAGCAGTATTTAGGAACAAGGCCTAGGGATTAGACTTTCACTAGTGGACACTCTCAACTTTGATCACATAACAGAATAGATAAATGCATACTCTACACTCTTGTTGGATGATGAACACATTGCGTAGGATTACACGAACCCTCAATGCCGGAGTTAACAAGCTCCACAATTCAATGTTCATATTTAAATAACCTTAGAGTGCATGAAAGATCAATAAGACTAAACCAAGTACTAACATAGCATGCACACTGTCACCTTCATGCTAAGAAAGGAGGAATAGATCACATCAATACTATCATAGCAATAGTTAACTTCATAATCTACAAGAGATCATAATCATAGCCTACGCCAAGTACTAACACGGATGCACACACTGTCACCATTACACCGTGCAGGAGGAATAAAACTACTTTAATAACATTGCTAGAGTAGCACATAGATAAATTGTGATACAAAACACATTGCAATCATAAAGGGATATAAATAAGCACTTCACTATGCCATTCATAACAATGAATAAGTATTCTGTGAAATATAGCCTAAGAGACCCACACGGTGCACACACTGTCACCTTTACACACGTGGGACAAGGAGTCTCCGGAGATCACATAAGTAAAATTCACTTGACTAGCATAACGACATCTAGATTACAAGCATCATCATATGAATCTCAATCATGTAAGGCAGCTCATGAGATTATTGTATTGAAGTACATAGGAGAGAGATGAACCACATAGCTACCGGTACAGCCCCGAGCCTCAATGGAGAACTACTCCCTCCTCATGGGAGCAGCAGCGGTGATGAAGATGGCGGTGGAGATGGTAGCGGTGTCGATGGAGGAGCCTTCCGGGGGCACTTCCCCGTCCCGGCGGCGTGCCAGAACAGAGACTCCTGTCCCCCAGATCTTGGCTTCGCGATGGCGGTGGCTCTGGAAGGTTTCTCGTACCGTGGCTTTTTCGTATCGAGGTTTTAGGTCCAGGGGCTTTATATAGGCGAAGAGGCGGCGTCAGGAGGTCGAAGGGGCGATGACACTATAGGGCGGCGCGGCCAGGGCCTGGGCCGCGCCGGCCTATGGTCTGGGGGCCCAGTGCCCCCCTCTGGTCCTTCTCGTGTGTTCTGGATGCTTCCGGGGATTCTAAGATCTTCGGCGTTGATTTCGTCCAATTCCGAGAATATTTCGTTACTAGGATTTCTGAAACCAAAATCAGCAGAAAATAGCAACTAGCACTTCGGCATCTTGTTAATAGGTTAGTTCCAGAAAATGCACGAATATGACATAAAGTGTGCATAAAACATGTAGATAACATCAATAATGTGGCATGGAACACAAGAAATTATCGATACGTCGGAGACGTATCAGCATCCCCAAGCTTAGTTCTGCTCGTCCCGAGCAGGTAAAACGATAACAAAGATAATTTCTGGAGTGACATGCCATCATAACCTTGATCATACTATTTGTAAAGCATATGTAGTGGATGCAGCGATCAAAACAATGTATATGACATGAGTAAACAAGTGAATCATATAGCAAAGACTTTTCATGAATAGTACTTCAAGACAAGCATCAATAAATCTTGCATAAGAGTTAACTCATAAAGCAATAATTCAAAGTAAAAGCATTGAAGCAACACAAAGGAAGATTAAGTTTCAGCGGTTGCTTTCAACTTGTAACATGTATATCTCATGGATATTGTCAACATAGAGTAATATAATAAGTGCAATATGCAAGTATGTAGGAATCAATGCACAGTTCACACAAGTGTTTGCTTCTTGAGGTGGAGAGAAATAGGTGAACTGACTCAATAATAAAAGTAAAAGAATGGTCCTCCATAGAGGAAAAGCATCGATTGCTATATTTGTGCTAGAGCTTTGATTTTGAAAACATGAAACAATTTTGTCAACGGTAGTAATAAAGCATATGTATCATGTAAATTATATCTTACAAGTTGCAAGCCTCATGCATAGTTATACTAATAGTGCCCGCACCTTGTCCTAATTAGCTTGGACTACCGGGATCATCGCAATGCACATGTTTTAACCAAGTGTCACAAAGGGGTACCTCTATGCCGCCTGTACAAAGGTCTAAGGAGAAAGCTCGCATCGGATTTCTCGCTATTGATTATTCTCAACTTAGACATCCATACCGGGACAACATAGACAACAGATAATGGACTCCTCTTTTATGCATAAGCATGTAACAACAATTAATTTTCTCATATGAGATTGAGGATATTTGTCCAAAACTGAAACTTCCACCATGAATCATGGCTTTAGTTAGCGGCCCAATGTTCTTCTCTAACAATATGCATGCTTAACCATAAGGTGGTAGATCGCTCTTACTTCAGACAAGACGAACATGCATAGCAACTCACATGAAATTCAACAAAGAATAGTTGATGGCGTCCCCAGTGAACATGGTTATCGCACAATGAGCAACTTAATAAGAGATAAAGTGCATAAGTACATATTCAATACCACAATAGTTTTTAAGCTATTTGTCCCATGAGCTATATATTGTAAAGGTGGAGAATGGAAATTTAAAGGTAGCACTCAAGCAATTTACTTTGGAATGGCGGAGAAATACCATGTAGTAGGTAGGTATGGTGGACACAAATGGCATAGTGGTTGGCTCAAGTATTTTGGATGCATGAGAAGTATTCCCTCTCGATACAAGGTTTAGGCTAGCAAGGCTTATTTGAAACAAACACAAGGATGAACCGGTGCAGCAAAACTTACATAAAAGACATATTGAAAACATTATAAGACTCTACACCGTCTTCCTTGTTGTTCAAACTCAATACTAGAAATTATCTAGACCTTAGAGAGACCAAATATGCAAACCAAATTTTAGCATGCTCTATGTATTTCTTCATTAATGGGTGCAAAGCATATGATGCAAGAGCTTAAACATGAGCACAACAATTGCCAAGTATCACATTACCCAAGACATTTATAGCAATTACTACATGTATCATTTTCCAATTCCAACCATATAATAATTAACGAAGCAGTTTCAACCTTCGCCATGAAAATTAAAAGCTAAGAACACATGTGTTCATACGAACCAGCGGAGCGTGTCTCTCTCCCACACAAGCATTTATTCAAACAAAAACAAAAACAAAAGCATACAGACGCTCCAAGTAAAGCACATAAGATGTGACCGAATAAAAATATAGTTTCAAGAGAAGGAACCTGATAATTTGTCGATGAAGAAGGGGATGCCTTGGGCATCCCCAAGCTTAGACGCTTGAGTCTTCTTGATATATGCAGGGGTGAACCACCGGGTCATCCCCAAGCTTAGAGCTTTCACTCTCCTTGATCATAGTATATCATCCTCCTCTCTTGACCCTTGAA
This sequence comes from Lolium perenne, assembly GCF_019359855.2. NCBI lineage: Eukaryota > Viridiplantae > Streptophyta > Magnoliopsida > Poales > Poaceae > Lolium > Lolium perenne. The sequence goes on from NC_067247.2 coordinate 86,454,034, forward strand.
AACTTCCTTCACACCAAACTTCTCATAAACTTCATTAGAGGGGTTAGTACATAATCAAAAACTCACATGTTCAGAGGTGACACAATCATTCTTAACACTTCTGGACATTGCTCAAAGCTACTGGAAGGTAATGGAACAAAGAAATCCACCCAACACAGCGAAAGAAGCAATGCGAAATAAAAGGCAGAATCTGTCAAAACAGAACAGTCCGTAAAGACGAATTTTTAATAAATACTTCCGTTGCTCAGATCAGAAAACTCAAAACTAATGAAAGTTGCGTACATATCTGAGGAACACGCACGTAAATTGGCATATTTTTCTGAGTTACCTACAGAGAAAACAGCCCAGATTCGTGACAGATAGAAATCTGTTTCTGCGCAGAAATCCAAATCTAGTATCAACCTTCGATTAGAGGCTTCACTTGGCACAACAAAACACAAAACTAAGATAAGGAGAGGTTGCTACAGTAGTAAACAACTTCCATGACACAAAAATAAAACAAATTACTGTAGCAAAATAACACATGGGTTATCTCCCAAGAAGTTCTTTCTTTATAGCCATTAAGATGGGCTCAGTAGTTTTAATGATGCACTCGCAAGAAATAGTAGTTGAAGCAAAAAGAGAGCATCAAGAGGCAAATTCAAAATACATTTAAGTCTAACATGCTTCCTATTTATAGGAATCTTGTAAATGAACAAGTTCATGAAGAGCAAAGTGACAAACATAGGAAGATAAAACAAGTGTAGCTTCAAAAATTTCAGCACATAGAGAGGTGTTTTAATAACATGAAAATTTCTACAAACCTATTTTCCTCTCTCATAATAACTTTCAGTAGCAACATGAGCAAACTCAACAATATAACTATCACATAAAGCATTCTTATCATGAGTCTCATGCATAAAATTATTACTACTCCCAACATAAGCATAGTCAATTTTATTAGTTGTAGTGGGAGCAAATTCAACAAAGTAGCTATCATTATTATTCTCATCATCAAATATAGGAGGCATATTGTAATCATAATCAAATTTATCCTCCATAACAGGTGGTACCAAAAGACTACTATCATTATAATCATCATAAATAGGAGGCAAAGTATCATCAAAGTAAATTTTCTCCTCAATGCTTGGGGGACTAAAAAGATCATGCTCATCAAAGCCAGCTTCCCCAAGCTTAGAATTTTCCATATCATTAGCAACAATGGTGTTCAAAGTATTCATGCTAACATGTTCCATGGGTTTTTTAATTTTCGGATCAAACCATCCATGTCTTAAATCAGGAAATAAAATAAGAAGCTCATTGTTATCCATTATGCCAAACTAGTGTAAACAAGAAACAAAAAGATGCAATTGTAGGATCTAAAGGAAATAGCTTCGAGTACTTACAACGGCGGAAAATAGCTTAGTAGCCGAGAACCGGAGTGTGAGTACCTTTTACCTTTCCTCCCCGGCAACGGCGCCAGAAAATAGCTTGATGTCTACGCCCCCTCCTTTTCCTGTAGACAGTGTTGGGCCTCCAAGAGCAGAGGTTTGTAGAACAGCAGCAAGTTTTCCCTTAAGTGGATCACCCAAGGTTTATCGAACTCAGGGAGGAAGAGGTCAAAGATATCCCTCTCATGCAATCCTGCAACCACAAAGCAAGAAGTCTCTTGTGTCCCCAACACACCTAATAGGTGCACTAGTTCGGCGAAGAGATAGTGAAATACAGGTGGTATGAATATATATGAGCAGTGGCAACGGCACCAGAAAAGTGCTTTGCCCAGGACAGTAAACAAGCAGTAGTAACGCAGCAGTAGTAACGTAGTAAAACAGTAAACAAGCAGCGATAGCAGTATTTAGGAACAAGGCCTAGGGATTAGACTTTCACTAGTGGACACTCTCAACTTTGATCACATAACAGAATAGATAAATGCATACTCTACACTCTTGTTGGATGATGAACACATTGCGTAGGATTTCACGAACCCTCAATGCCGGAGTTAACAAGCTCCACAATTCAATGTTCATATTTAAATAACCTTAGAGTGCATGAAAGATCAATAAGACTAAACCAAGTACTAACATAGCATGCACACTGTCACCTTCATGCTAAGAAAGGAGGAATAGATCACATCAATACTATCATAGCAATAGTTAACTTCATAATCTACAAGAGATCATAATCATAGCCTACGCCAAGTACTAACACGGATGCACACACTGTCACCATTACACCGTGCAGGAGGAATAAAACTACTTTAATAACATTGCTAGAGTAGCACATAGATAAATTGTGATACAAAACACATTGCAATCATAAAGGGATATAAATAAGCACTTCACTATGCCATTCATAACAATGAATAAGTATTCTGTGAAATATAGCCTAAGAGACCCACACGGTGCACACACTGTCACCTTTACACATGTGGGACAAGGAGTCTCCGGAGATCACATAAGTAAAATTCACTTGACTAGCATAACGACATCTAGATTACAAGCATCATCATATGAATCTCAATCATGTAAGGCAGCTCATGAGATTATTGTATTGAAGTACATAGGAGAGAGATGAACCACATAGCTACCGGTACAGCCCCGAGCCTCAATGGAGAACTACTCCCTCCTCATGGGAGCAGCAGCGGTGATGAAGATGGCGGTGGAGATGGCAGTGGTGTCGATGGAGGAGCCTTCCGGGGGCACTTCCCCGTCCCGGCGGCGTGCCGGAACAGAGACTCCTGTCCCCCAGATCTTGGCTTCGCGATGGCGGCGGCTCTGAAAGGTTTCTCGTACCGTGGCTTTTTCGTATCGAGGTTTTAGGTCCAGGGGCTTTATATAGGCGAAGAGGCGGCGTCAGGAGGTCGAAGGGGCGACGACACTATAGGGCGGCGCGGCCAGGGCCTGGGCCGCGCCGGCCTATGGTCTGGGGGCCCAGTGCCCCCCCTCTGGTCCTTCTCGTGTGTTCTGGATGCTTCCGGGGATTCTAAGATCTTCGGCGTTGATTTCGTCCAATTCCGAGAATATTTCGTTACTAGGATTTCTGAAACCAAAAACAGCAGAAAACAGCAACTGGCACTTCGGCATCTTGTTAATAGGTTAGTTCCAGAAAATGCACGAATATGACATAAAGTGTGCATAAAACATGTAGATAACATCAATAATGTGGCATGGAACACAAGAAATTATCGATACGTCGGAGACGTATCAATACTCAAACCATTTGATCATGATAAATCACCCTTACTTCAGACAAGACGAACATGCATAGCAACTCACATGATATTCAACAAAGGTGTAATAGTTGATGGCGTCCCCAAAAACATGGTTACCGCTCAACAAGCAACTTATAAGAAATAAGATACATAAGCTACATATTCTTTACCACAATAGTTTTTAAGCTATTTTCCCATAAGCTATATACTGCAAAGACAAGGAATGAAGTGGAAGCATAATCATTCTTATTAATTGTAGTGGGAGCAAATTCAACAAAGTAGCTATCATTATTATTCTCATCACCATAATCATCAAATGTAGGAGGCATATTGTAATCATAATAAACTTTATCCTCCATAGTAGGTGGCACCAAAATACCACTATCATTATAATCATCATAAATAGGAGGCAAAGTATCATCAAAGTAAAATTTCTCCTCCATTCTTGGGGGACTAAAAATATCACAACCAGCTTCCCCAAGCTTAAATTCTTCCATAGCATTATCAATAATAGTGTTCAAAAAGTTCATGCTAATAACATTGCTACAACTATTTTGCAAACAAAGTTCCATGGGTTTTTTAATTTTCTCTTCAAACACCTCATGTCCTAACTCAAGATAAATTTCGTAAAGATCTCTAATCTTTTTGTTGTTTTCCATTAAGCCTAACTAGTGAAAATAAAAACAAGAAACAAAAAGATATAATTGCAGGATTTAAAGGAAATAAATTTGAGCACTCACACACCGGCAACAGTGCTAGGAAATAGCTTAGTAGTCGGAGGATGTGAATACCTTTTACCTTACCTCCCCAGCAACGGCGCCAGAAAATAGCTTGATGTCGACGCACACTTCTTTTCCTGTAGACAGTGTTGGGCCTCCAAGAGCAGAGGTTTGTAGAACAGCAGCAAGTTTCCCTTAAGTGAATCACCCAAGGTTTATCGAACTCAGGGAGGTAGAGGTCAAAGATATCCCTCTCAAGCAACCCTGCAATTACGATACAAGAAGTCTCTTGTGTCCCCAACACACCTAATACACTTGTCAGATGTATAGGTGCACTAGTTCGGCGAAGAGATAGTGAAATACAAGTAATAAGGATGATTGTAAGTAGTAATTGCAATCTGAAATATAAATGGCAGCAAGCGAACATGTAACAGAATTTGTTGGAAACGGTGTTTCAATGCTTAGAAACAAGGCCTAGGGATCATACTTTCACTAGTGGACACTCTCAACATTGATCACATAACTGAATAAATAAATGCTACTCATAAACACTCTCTTGTTGGATAACAAACACCATTCATTGTGTAGGGCTATAAAAGCACACCTCAAGCCGGAGTAAACAAGCTCCACAACATCCGGAGTTCATATTAAAGTAATCTCTAGAGTGCATAATAGACCGTTGCAATTTAGACCGAGTACTAACATAGAATACACACTGTCAACAATAGCTATGAAAGGGGGAATAGATCGCATCAATACTATCATAGTAATAGTTAACTTCATAATCTACAAGAGATTACAATCATAACCTACGCCAAGTACTACATGATGCACACACTGTCAACATTACATCATGGAGGAGGAATAGACTACTTTAATAACATCACTAGAGTAGCTCATAGATTAATAGTGATACAAAGCTCATGATCACATAAAGATCACACCATGGGAGAGAGATATGAACCACATAGCTACCGGTAGAGCCCTCAGCCTCGGGGGAGAACTACTCCCTCCTCATCATGGGAGTCAGCAGCGGCGATGAAGATGGCGGTGGTGTCGATGGAGATGACTCCAGGGGCAATTCCCCGTCCCGGCGGCGTGTCGGAACAGAGACTTCTGTCCCCCGAAACGGAGTTTCGCGATGGCGGCGGCGTCCCTGGAGTTTTTCTGGAGTTTCGTAAATTGGTATTGGGTTTTTAGGTCGCGAGAGATTATATAGGCGAAGAGGCGGCACAAGGAGGTGCCTAGGGGGCCCACCCCATAGGGCGGCGCCCCCCCCCTCTTGGCCACGCCGGCCTATGGTGTGGGGGCCCTGGGCCTCCACTCCGTCTCCCCTTCGGTGTTCTGGTCCGTCTCGGTGAAATAAGATGTTTGGCTTTTGTTTTGTCGAATTCCGAGAATATTGCCCGAACAGCCTTTCTGGAACCAAAAACAGCAGAAAACAGGAACTGGCACTTCGGCATCTTGTTAATAGGTTAGTTCCGGAAAATGCATGAAATCATTATAAAGTGTGAGCAAAACATGTAGGTTTTGTCATAAAACTAGCATGGAACATCAGAAATTATAGATACGTTTGAGACGTATCAGTTACCAGCGATGAACAACACAAGAAAGAACACAGTTCAGAGTTCAGACAAAGTAAGCAGTGATAAAAGTTCAAACACCTTCATACTTCAGCACACAGGAGGATCATAGTTCAGGACACACATAGTTGAACAGACAAGTGGAATAGCAACACAGACTAGGAGCTTTAGACATGGCTTTGGAAGACGACACACCTGGTCACGTCGCCATGGTAACCGCACATGGTCATCACCTCAGTGCAGGTGTAGTCGAAGATGACCACATTGTACTGTAAGGTGGACACCTTCTTGAAGACGAGGAACTGGCCTATCTGTAGCTGATGAGCGATGGCGAAGGTCGCCCACCCCTGGTCGATGTACACGGCATCGCCTTCTCTCACCGTAGTCATCCTCCAGTAGCAGCCTGTGTTGGTGGTGACGACGATGTTCGAAGGGACTTCTCCGAACCACCTGACGAAATCACGAGGGATCCGTAGCCAGTTGAAGGTAGGATTGAAGACGATGTGCATGAACTGGTCCGGTGCTACGTCCGGCTGGAAGTGGCCGACGTTAGCCACCCTTCGCTTCTTGGACGGTCCCTCATCGGGGGTCTAAGGTGACCCAAGCTTGAGCTTCTCAGTCTGCGAGAAGAACACATGGAATTAGAGGTGTGCCTGCTCACAAGTATATAGATGAAAACGAACATTGGAAACATGTGATGCCTCATACATTGGATCACACGGCAGCTCAAGGGACTGCCCTCAAACTAAGTCTAGTGTGCAAGATATCACACACCGACGAGTAAGTTTGAGGGAAGCACCTTGCCTTACAGTGTGCCATTGTTGAATCATTGGCCAATGCAGTACACACAAAAAAAGGAGGCCTCATATATTGGATCACAAAGCAGGCAAAGGGACTGTCCGCAAACTAAGTCTAGTGTGCAAGTCATATGGCACAGACGACTAAGTTTGAGGGCAGCACCTTGCCTTCCAGTGTGCCATTGTTGAATCATTGGCCAATGCAGTACATAAACATGGAAAGCAAGGTAGCATAGGCCTCATAGAATGAGCACGTATGGAGGAGATGTTTGACCTGAACCAATGTCATGGTGATGTTCAGTCATGCCATAGGTTCTGATCAATCATCTCCTCACACTACGATTACCGGTTACAATCATCGGCCTAGTTCAATCAGAACTACACAATCTACAACAAACTACACAATTTACAACAAACTACCGCGACTGATTCCGCACAACAATCTCAACATGCTAAACCCCAGCACAAAAAACCCTTCCCCTTTTTGCATGCACAGTAAAATCTGCCAGTTTCACCAATCCTAGGAAGGATCTACCGCAATCCGACACTATAGTAATAGATCTAAGCAAATCAAGACCGTGAAATGCAAGAACTGGACAAGAACTGCAAGAAATGGGGACAAACACCTTGCAAAACGTCAATCCGACCGCTATCCTAACGGAAACCCTAGCAGATATAATGTGCATGTCGTCGGAAATGCCCCAGAATGGCATGTTTGAATAGAACGAGTATGAAGGTGAGAAGGAGGGGTCGTTACCGCCATTCTTCCGGTCGAGGACGAGCTCGAGTTCGCGGGTTAAGACGAGATGCCGATGAGGACTGCAGACCAGATTGCGGCCGATGTCGAGGTCCTCGTCGCTGACATCTCCTCCTCCGGTAGCTGTGCTCCTCCGTGCGGCGGTGCGGCGGTGCGGCGGATTGGTCGGCGGTAGGGGAACCACCGGGTGATGTGACATTTTGGGGGAGGTGAGAGTGCGATTGTGACTGTGAGGAAGGAGAGGGGAGCGGTGAGCCTAATTATGGTGCTTGTTCTCGAAGGGACGCGACGTCTTCGCCTCCCTTCTCCACGCGTGCAGGCTTCTGGCCGCAACGGGCCTGGCCCCGGAGAAACTGCCATTCTGGGCGTTCCTCCAGGGCCTGTCCCAGGGGTGCTTTAAAACCCGGTTAACGCAACAACGCAGTGGGCTGCAGGCATCCAAATGGGCCGAAAATTGATGGCCCGATGCGAGCCAAGGGGGATGCAACCTACCAAACGCGCCCATGGCTGCTGGCAGTTTCCCTGTGCGCGAAATGTAGCAGCAGGGTGAGCCGCTAGGCCTCCGGCGTCCCTATCGCGTCCATACCGGTCTCCTTTTTCCATCAAAAGACAACGTCAACTTTGACTCATATAGTATGAAAAAGGATCCCAAATTCTGTTTAGTATATCAGCCAAACGACGGTTTCATTTTGTTGCAGATTTTTTTCTTCGAAAAAGGAAATTTATTACTTAATGCAATAGACCCGGCCTCTGCATATCTAAGATGCACACAGCCGCACAAATATCTATTACAATACCACACAGATGTTCGAAAACGATAACAAAGTTCAAGGAAGATAAAAGACTAGCTAGGTGGATCCAGCCGAAGATCACGCTGCCACCCATGTTGGGAAAAAATATCTCTCGCCGTGTCCTCCAATCGTGAAGATACCTCCGTAAAGAGGTCTCGATGGTCCACCCGCTGCAATGGCATTCAAGAGCGGAGTGTAGCTGTGCACCGGTAAATGACCTGCATAAAAGAGGAAGAAATATTATTGAAAATCTTGTCATTTCTACATAGCCATAACGACCAAATAATTGCAATCGCTCCCATCCTAATAAGAAGCTTAAACCTTACAACCACACCATTGAGCCAGTTGCCAAATATATTGGCAACACTACACACTACGGGGTGGGTATAAGGTAGACCCTATTTGAACGGCTGACCATATAGACCTAGCAAACTTACATTGAAAGAATACGTGTTTCATAGTCTCATCCCGACGACGAAGTTAGAATAACCCCACTTTTTACTTCCATGCCAGTTGCGTTTGGCAAGATTATCTTTAGTTAGAATAACCCCACGACGAAGATACCATGCAAAGACTTTTGTTTTAAGCGGTATCCTCATCTTCCAAAGTTTTGCGTTATGATCAACCGGAATATCAGGATGGATAAGAGCATTGTACATGGAGGCTACTGAGAGTGAATCATTCCAGGTAAGATTCCAGCGAAACAAATCCGTTCCCTGCGTCAATTGAACTAACTCAAGACGCTGCAACAATTCCTGCCAAGAGGTTTGTCAGGGACCGATGAGGTTTCTTCTAAAGGCCACATTTGGTGGGGAAATTTCCATCACCTTAGCGATAGTATCACTTTTCTGTCGCACAATATTATACAATGCCGGATACTGTTCTCGGAGCGTGGTATTACCTAACCATTTATCCTCCCAGAAACGAATTTCCGATCCATCTTTAATAGAGAAATATCCATATGAAAAGAAATACTTCTTTGTGTCCATAAGACCAGCCCAAAAATGAGACTCTCCCGGTTTCCAAAGAACCTGGGATAGAGCTTTTGAGCCAATATACTTTCTCTTGAGGAGTGTTTTCCAGATACCCTCTTCGGTAAGTAGCTTGGATAGCCATTTACCAAGAAGTGCCATGTTCTTGATCTGGAGATCTTGTATACCAAGTCCCCCATGATCTGTAGATCGACAAAGAACACTCCACTTAGCTAGTCGATATTTACGCTTCACACTATCCCCTTGCCAGAAGAATCTTGATCGGAAATAATCTAATCTTTTTAAGACCCCTCTAGAAAGTTGGAAGAAAAATATCATATATAGTACCATATTACTGAGTACGGCATTTATGAGTACTAATCTTACTCCCAAGGATAGTAATTTACCTTTCCAACTGGTTAATCTAATCTGTAGTCTTTCCTCGACCATTTTCCATTCAGCATTGTTGAGTCTCCGATAATGAATCGGGATACCCAAATACCTAATCGGAAATTGACCTTGACCGCAGCCGGACAGTTCAACATAGTCTGCAACATGGTCTTGGGCCTCATCAAAATAAAACAACTTACTTTTATGGAAATTGATTTTTAGACCCGATAGATGCTCAAATGCTGAAAGAATTAACTTTAGATTCCGAGCCTTGTCGTTTTCATGATCCATAAAAAGATAGGATTGAATTTCCCTCGGATGTTCATATGATAGGAATCCAAATTCCCCCCTTGGATAATCCGAAAGAAATGTTAATTGTCAGTACCAATTCAATTCATTTGGAAGTGCATAACGCTCATTCGATTGTGGTTTTGTCGGTGTATGATCCAATGGTAACTGGGTATTTGCATAATTTATAGATTGCATGGAGCTTTTGAACTTTGAAAGTGCGTTGGCAGTTGCGTCTGTACACAACTTCTGGTTTTGAAACGCGCTTTGGGCAGGTCCCCATTTCTGCCTTTTAACTGTAGACGACACAATTTGTTCATGCAGCTATAGATAGACCTAAGAATATGCACCTTGTTCTTCTGACACTTAACTGATGTTGACTTTTTGATTAGCAAATCTTCTACTCCGTATTAGTTTCTGCGGTGTGCCTGAGTATGTGAGGAGAGGCAAGTTTGTATGAGTTCTGTCACAGTTGAACTGTTAAAGCACAGACATATCATTTTGTCCATGTACATTGAACGGTTTTTGTGGTCATCTCCACATTCAAGTGCAGCACTTGAGAACAAGACCAAAACTCGCCAGAGTCAACTTGAGTAGTTCATCATGGAAATCTCTGTGAATTATGCATATCAACTCGTGATCCATGAGCACCCTAGGGAAGAGGGCACAGAAATACAGTACATGATCTAATTGCCTCCCACTGGAGCCCTAACGTACCAATGCCCATGAGACGATCGAGCTGTGGACTGCGTGGTTCAGTGATACGTCTCCGACGTATCAATAATTTCTTATGTTCCATGCTTGTTTTATGACAATACCTACATGTTTTGTTCATACTTTATGATGATTTTATGCGTTTTCCGGAACTAACCGCTTGACGAAACCAGAGAAAACCCTCCAGAGCCGCCGCCATCGCGAAACTCCAATTCGGGGGACAGAAGTCTCTGTTCCGGCACCCTGCCGGGACGGGGAATTGCCCCCGGATTCATCTCCACCGCCCACTCCACCGCCATCTTCACCGCCATCGCTGTCTCCATGATGAGGAGGGAGTAATTCACCCCCGGGGCTGAGGGCTCCGCTGTAGCTATGTGGTTCATCTCTCTCTTTATGTGATCTAGTTGAATATCATCTATGTGCTACTCTAGTGATGTTATTAAAGTAGTCTATTCCTCCTCCACGGTGTAATGGTGACAGTGTGTGCATCGTGTAGTACTTGGCGTAGGTTATGATTGTAATCTCTTGTAGATTATGAAGTTAATTATTGCTATGATAGTATTGATGTGATCTATGCCTCCTTCATAGTGTGATGGGGACAGTGTGCATGCTATGTTAGTACTTGGTGTTGTTGTGTTGATCTATCATGCACTCTAAGGTTATTTAAATATGAATATCAAATATTGTGGAGCTTGTTAACTCCGGCATTGAGGGTTCATGTAATCCTACACAATTAGTGGTGTTCATCATCCAACAAGAGAGTGTAGAGTGGTTCTATTATGTGATAATTGTTGAGAGTGTCCACTAGTGAAAGCAGGATCCCTAGGCCTTGCTTCCAAACATCGAATCTCCGCTTGTTTACTGTTTTGTTGCATGTTTACTTGCTGCCATATTTTATTCAGATTGCTATTACCACTCATATTCATTCATACCACTTGTATTTCACTATTTCTTCACCGAACTAGTGCACCTATACATCTGATAAGTGTATTAGGTGTGTTGGGGACACAAGAGACTTCTTGCTTTGTGGTTGCAGGGTTGCTTGAGAGGGATATCTTTGACCTCTTCCTCCCTGGGTTCGATAAACCTTGGGTGATCCACTTAAGGGAAACTTGCTGCTGTTCTACAAACCTCTGCTCTTGGAGGCCCAACACTGTCTACAAGAATAGAAGCACCCGTAGACATCAAGCACTTTTCTGGCGCCGTTGCCGGGGAACGAAGGAAAGCTACACCATTTCCTCCCTCGTCAACAGCGCGCCAGTCCTGGACAGCATCATTCAGCTCGACAAGGAACACATAAAGCACGCAGTGAACATCAAGTCCTCTTGTTCCTGCGAGAACTCTCCTAGCTTTTGGTTCAAGGTTTTCCTGAACCTGATAGGAAAGGGTTTGCAAGGCCATTTCAGCTTGTAGCAGCAGAACGTTCCCCCCGAGTGCGCTCAACTCAGTAGGCAGTGACCGTGTCATGTACACATTTGCGATAGGTTCTATTCTCTGAAATATTGTTTATCCCAATGCCTTCCGTTCTCAAAGCTTCGCCTTACTCATTAAGTAGATATAAGCAAAGGCACCAACTTTGGAAACTTTACCTATTCCTACATCTCATAACTAGTAGAACTATGAAATGTCCACACTTGTTTCTGGGAGGAGTTGAGATGAGGACGGTGAAATGAGGAGTGGAGGAGAGGTGTGTCTGTATATATAGACCCAACACGATATAGACTGCAAGAAGAGGCGTTGGTGTTCATAAGATGTTATGACGGTATAATATAATGTGGTAGGTGGACTAACAAGACACATATGGTAGTTACCAGCCCCGGGAATGAAATTCACGAGAGTTTATACAAAAACAACCCTTTTCTGAAACTATAGCACAGACCGACCCTCCGGGCAAACTATTTCACTCATCTAACCCTTTTGTGTGGCGCCCCTCTCATGGGAGCCACACATGCCCGAGTGGCGCCAGTGTGGCCGGCGCCACTGGCCATCCGACGTGGCGTCCTCGACGCTGAGGTGGTGCTCTAATCTGACGTGGCAGGATGTGTGGCGCTACCCACATCGGCGCCACACTTTGAAAGTGTGGCGCCCGTGGCAAGGGCGCCACACATCCTGTTATGTGTGGCCGCGCGAGCCTGCCCCAGCCCTACCCAGCCATTCTCCTCTCTCTTTTCTTCTTCCCTCAGGAAAGGCGGCCGGCTCTCTCTCTCCCCCCTTCAAATCGCTACTCAAATCTCTTGGATTTCGTCAGATCTGTCCGTGGAGATCGTTCCCAACCCGTTCCTTGAGGTAATCTCCTCCGTTCCCCTTCTTTTCATCCATTGATTTTGTGTATTTGGTTGAATCTACATGTGAAACCCTAGATGTGGATTTGGTTGATTTGAGGGTGGAGATGGATTTGGTTGGATGTTAGGGTTGTTGAAGTAGGAGAAATGGTAGTGTGCTAGTTTGTATGGGTAGATTATGTTGATTATGATAACTAATGAACACATGTGTGTATGTGTTGTTTCCATTATGCTAGGGGGATGGAAAGAATTGTTCATGTTCATCATGTGGACAAGGATGCTTTCTTGAAGGGAAACATAGAGTCGGACCCGGAAGAGGTTGATTTGGTGTTTGACCTTAGCCCTAGCTTTGCGGAGGTGGTAGCACAAGTGAGGGTTGAGTTGAATTGGAATGAGCCAAATGATGGTGTTGAGCTAGAGGGAAGACATAATGTGGGGTTTGGAATGCACACCCGTTGGAAGACAATGCGTATCAACTCCGAGCAACGTTGGTCCGTTTACAAGGAGACGGTGGCCGGGTCACAAGACAAGGCTTTGGAGTTGTTTGCAACCATGACGGTTGATGCTCGTATCGAGCTTGACCTTAACCGACCCTCCTCCCCCATTCAAGAGAGGAGTCCACCACCCATGAGCCAAGAAGAAGCCACCCAATCTCCCATTGTCCAATCTCCCATTGCCCAACAACCTCCGTTGGAGAATGAGTATGACGAGCATGACGATGGTGATGATGGTTTCGAGATGAATGACAACAATGTCGGTGACTTGGATAAATACTTGACGCAAGAGGAGATGGACCACTCCATTCCTTATTCCCGATGCTATGCGTCAGACTCGGATGATGATGGACCCGAAGAGGAAGTTGACGAGGATGGCTTGACGGCTAAGGAAGCCGAAAGAGCCGAGATCTTCAAGAAGGTAACCGGACGGGATATTCGGGTACCATTGTTCCGTGATGTTAGTCTTGCGGATGGAGCCATGGTTGATGGTGGCAAAATTTTACTTCTTGGAGCTAGGCCGATTTCCAAGAGAGAAACAAGTTGTGTAGCCACTCACATGTGCCGGGGGCCGAAGCTTGATGGCAAGGATGCGCAGCCGGACCACCGTCAACTCACATCCGAGTTCATTGCATACAAGCTCTCGGCGGAGATATCATCACTTCCTACCATGAGCATTAGGTCCGTGCAAGATACGGTGAAATCCCGGTTTGCCTACGACGTCAAGTACGGGAAGGCATGGAAGGCCAAACAAGCCGCATTCAAGATGTTGTACGGTGATTAAGAGGAAGCATACAACCGAGTCCCTAGGTTGTTGTTAGCGATGACCGCAACTAACCCGGGCATGGTGCATTGATACGTCCATTTTGCATCACTGTTTTATATCATAATTTGCTGTTATTCATTGATATATTTCATATTTAGAGGTAATACTTATGTTATTTCATCTATTTTGCATGTTTCATGATTATTGGAGGATCGCGCACCGGAGTCAGGATTCTGGTGGAAAAAGCACCGTCAGAATGCAATATTTCGGAAGATCAACAATTGACGGAATTTATATGAAAAATCCTATTTTTCCAGAAGACGACGAGAGCCAGAAGGAGGAGCCGAGGAGGGCCGCCATGGGCCCCCCTCACAGGCCGGCGCGGGCCCTGCCCTGGCCGCGCCGCCATGTGGGGAGGGGGCCCACATCCCCCTCTGGCCTCCTCTCCTTCGCGTACATCTTCGTCCCGAAAGCCTAAGCTCCAGAGGATAGTCGCGAAGAGTCACAGCCGCCTCTGCAGGGCGGAAAACACCAGAGAGAAAAGAGCTCTCCGGCAGGCTGAAATCTGCCGGGGAAATTCCCTCCCGGAGGGGGAAATCGACGCCATCATCACCGTCATCGAGCTGGACATCATCTCCATCATCATCACCATCATCTTCATCATCATCACCGCCGTCTCCATCGCTGCACATCGTCACCGCTGTAACAATTTGGGTTGGATCTTGATTGTTTGATAGGGGAAACTCTCCCGGTATTGATTTCTACTTGTTATTGATGCTATTGAGTGAAACCATTGAACCAAGGTTTATGTTCAGATTGTCATTCATCATCATATCACCTCTGATCATGTTCCATATGATGTCTCATGAGTAGTTCGTTTAGTTCTTGAGGACATGGGTGAAGTCTAAATGTTAGTAGTGAATTATGGTTGAGTAATATTCAATGTTATGATATTTAAGTTGTGGTGTTATTCTTCTAGTGGTTTCATGTGAACGTCGACTACATGATACTTCACCTTTATGGGCCTAGGGGAATACATCTTGTATTCGTTTGCCAATTGCGGGGTTGCCGGAGTGACAGAAACCTGAACTCCTGTTGGTATATCGATGCAGGAGAGATAGCAGGATCTTAGAGTTTAAGGCTGTGGTTAGATTTATCTTAATTACTTTCTTGTAGTTGCGGATGCTTGCAAGGGGTATAATCACAAGTATGTATTAGTCCTAGGAAGGGCGGTGCATTAGCATAGGTTCACCCACACAACGCTTATCAAAACAATGAAGATTAATCAGCTAGATGAAGCGAAAGCACTAGACTAAATTCCCGTGTGTCCTCAAGAACGTTTGGTCATTATAAGTAAACAAACCGGCTTGTCCTTTGTGCTAAAAAGGATTGGGCCACTCGCTGCAATTGTTACTCTCGCATTTTACTTACTCGTACTTTATTCATCTGCTGCACCAAAACCCCCCTGAATACTTGTCTGTGAGCATTTACAGTGAATCCTTCATCGAAACTGCTTGTCAACACCTTCTGCTCCTCATTGGGATCGACATTCTTACTTATCGAAAATACTACGATACACCCCCCATACTTGTGGGTCATCAAGACTATTTTCTGGCGCCGTTGCCGAGGAGTGAAGCGCTATTGGTAAGTGGAATTGGTAAGGGAAACTTTTACTGTTAGTGCTGATTTTATTCCTGCCTGCTGCTATAATTCATTATGGAGAGATCTTCTCTTGAATTTTTATTTGGAAAATCTACTACTACTGCAAAGGTAGTGGATGAGGCGCCAGGTGAGGAAGATGTTCCATACAAAATACCTATGAAAATTATTGAACGTGTTGTGGATAACCGTTATACAGGGGATGGAACTGTCCATCCTGGAGATCATTTAATGTTCTTACATGAATTATGCGGGTTATTCAAGTGTGCAGGTATTGCTATGGATGAAGTTAGGAAGAAGCTATTCTCTATATCGATGTCTGGTAAAGCGGCGCATTGGTACAAATTGCTGAATAATGGGGATTCTCTTGAATGGAATGATATTGTGCCCCTATTTTATTCTAAATTCTATCCTCCAAGTGAAATTCACAAGGATCGGAACCACATATATAATTTCTGGCCTGATGATGGAGAGAGTATTGCCCAAGCGTGGGGGAGATTGAAGTCTTTAATGCTCAAATGCCCCATTCATGAGCTTCCTGGTAATATTATCATTGATAATTTCTATGCAAGACTTTCTTTTCAAGACAAGACCTTGCTGGATACTTCTTGCTCTGGATCATTTACACGCAACAAAGAAGAGTTTAAAAGGGACCTTCTTAATCGGATCCAGGAGAATATTGAAGGATGGGAGAACGACAAAGACAGAGAGTCAGGTATAAAATATGATTATAAATGCATTGAAGCTTTTATGGATACTGATAAATTTCGTAATATGAGTGCTACTTATGGTCTTGATTCTCAAGTCGCTGCAAATCTTTATAAAGCTTTTGCCTCTCATTATGAATTGCCTAAGAAGAACTTTGATAAGTATCATGAACCGTATAAAGATAAAATTGATTCATCTATAAATAAATGTGTTGTAATTGAAACTGTTGATCATGTTATTCCTGAAACTTATATTGAAAAAACTCCTTTCCCTGCTAAAATGAAGGAGTACTCTGTTATAAATAGTGCTGTTAATAAAAGTGAAAAGAAACCTATAGAACCTGAAGAGCAAATAAAAGTTGAACCTGCTGTTGCAATAGTTAAAGATCTTGTGACTGAAAATGTGGAAGATGGTCATATTATTTTCTGTGAAGATGCTTCTAATATTGTTTCACATCCTAATAAGTCTAGAAAAACTAGTGTTCCTATGCTATCTGTTAGAATTGGTGATCATTGCTATTATGGTTTATGCGATATTGGTGCAAGTATCAGTGCTATTCCTTATGAGCTTTACACGGAGATCATGCATGAAATTGGTTCTTGTGAACTTGAAGATATTGATGTGGTTATTCGGCTAGCTAATAGAGAAACTATCTCTGCAATTGGTATTGTTTGAGATGTGGAAGTTCTATGTGGTAAGATTAAATACCCTGCTGATTTTTTGGTAACTGGTTCTGCTGCTAGTAAGTATTGTCCTATCATTTTTGGTAGACCTTTTCTAAATACTTGTGGAGCTGTTATAGATTGCAAGAAAGAGAAAATTTTGACTAAATTTGCTGGTGAATCTTATGAGTTTAATTTCTCTAAATTTTCCAAAACTCCTTATAAAGCTGATTCGCCTAATAATGATTTTAGAGTTGAACAGTGTGCATCTATTGCTCTTGCTCCTAATAATCCTTTGCAACAACATTTGGAGAATAGTGAGAGTGAAGTCTTTAGGGAAGAAAGAAATGAGCTTGATGAAATTTTCCTTCGTCAACCTATTCTTAAGCATGATTTACCGGTAGAAGATCTAGGTACAACACTACCACCAAAAGAAGATCCTATTTTTGATTTAAAACCATTGCTTGATAATCTTAAATATGCTCATATTGATGATAAGAAAATATATCCTGTTATTATTAGTTCTAAGCTTTCAGAGATTGAGGAAGAAAGGTTATTGGAAATATTGAAGAAACACCGAGGAGCTATTGGCTACACTCTTGATGACTTGAAGGGGATTTCTCCCTCTATTTGCCAACATGCCATTAATATGGAAGATGATGCAAAGCCTGTTGTTGAACATCAGCGTCGTCTAATTACTAAGATGAAGGATGTGGTAAGAAATGAGGTATTAAAACTTCTTGAAGCCGGTATTATATATCCTATTGCTGATAGTAGATGAGTTAGTCCTGTGCATTGTGTTCCTAAGAAAGGAGGAATGACAGTTGTACCTAATGATAATGATGAGCTCATACCTCAAAGAGTAGTTGTAGGGTATAGAATGTGCATTGATTACCGAAAAGTTAATAAGGTTACTAAGAAAGATCATTACCATTTACCTTTTATTGATCAAATGTTAGAAAGGTTATCTAAAAATACTCATTTTTGCTTTCTTGATGGTTATTCTGGGTTTTCACAAATTGTTGTTAAAACTAAGGATCAAGAGAAAACCACTTTCACTTGTCCCTATGGAACTTATGCTTATAGACGTATGCCTTTTGGTTTATGTAATGCTCCTGCTACTTTTCAAAGATGCATGTCTGCTATTTTTCATGGCTTTTGCGAGAATATTGTAGAGGTATTCATGGATGATTTTTCTGTCTATGGGAATTCTTTTGATAATTGCTTGCGGAACCTCGATAAAGCTTTGCAGAGATGTGAAGAAACTAACCTTGTTCTTAATTGGGAGAAATGCTAGTTTATGGTTAATGAAGGAATTGTATTGGGACATAAAATTTCCGAGAGAGGTATTGAAGTTGATAGAGCTAAAGTTGAAGCAATTGAGAAGATGCCCTATCCTAGGGATGTTAAAGGTATTCGTAGTGTTCTTGGTCATGCTGGGTTTTATAGGAGGTTTATTAAAGATTTCTCCAAGATTTCAAAACCTCTTACTAATCTTCTTCGATGTACCTTTTGTTTTTGATGATGATTGTAAGGAAGCTTTTGAAACTCTAAAGAAAGCCTTAACAACTGCACCTATAGTTGAACCTCCTGATTGGAACTTACCTTTTGAAATTATGTGTGATGCTAGTGATTTTGCTGTAGGCGCTGTTCTTGGACAGCGAGTAGATAAAAAATTGAATGTTATTCATTACACTAGTAAAACTCTTGATGCTGCTCAAAGAAATTATGCTACAACTGAAAAAGAATTGTTAGCTGTAGTCTTTGCTTGTGACAAGTTTAGATCCTATATTGTTGATTCAAAAGTTACAATTCATACTGATCATGCTGCAATTAGATACCTAATGCAAAAGAAAGATGCTAAGCCAAGGCTTATTAGATGGGTGCTTCTGTTGCAAGAATTTGATTTGCATATTGTAGATAGGAAAGGTGCTGATAATCCTGTTGCTCATAATCTGTCTAGATTGGAAATATTGCTTATGATCCTGTTCCTGTTAATGATAGTTTTCCAAATGAACAATTGGCTGTAATAAAGGTGAGCTCGCGAGATAGCCCTTGGTATGCTGATTATCCTAACTTTATTGTTTCCAAGTACTTGCCTCCAACCTTTTCAGCCCAGCAAAGGAGGAAATTCTTTTATGACTTGAGGCATTATTTTTGGGATGACCCACACTTATATAAAGAAGGAGTGGATGGTATTCTGCGAAGATGTGTTCCCGAATATGAACAACAAGAGATATTGAGTAAGTGTCATGGTAGTGCTTATGGAGGACATCACGCCAGAGATAGAACCGCGCAAAAGGTTCTACAATCAGGTTTTTATTGGCCAACTCTCTTCAAAGATGCAAAGAAGTTTATTTTATCCTGTGATGAATGTCAAAGGGTTGGTAATATCTCTAGACGCAATGAAATGCCTACGAATTATACTCTTGTTATTGAACCATTCGAATGTTGGGGATTTGACTTCATGGGACCTTTCCCCTCTTCAGAAGGTAACACTCATATACTTGTCGCTGTTGATTATGTTACTAAATGGGTGGAAGCCATGCCCACAAAAAGTGCTGATGGTGAGACCTCTTTAAGAATGCTTTTAGATATTATTTTTCCTAGATTTGGAGTCCCTAGATATATTATGACTGATGGAGGTTCTCATTTTATTCATGGTGGTTTTAGAAAACTCTTGCTAAATATGGTATTAATCATAGAATTGCTTCTGCTTATCATCCTCAAACTAGTGGGCAAGTAGAACTATCAAATAGAGAGATTAAATCTATCTTGCAAAAGACTGTTAATAAATCTAGAAAGAATTGGGCTAGCAAATTGAAGGAAGCACTATGGGCTTATACTATGGGCTTATAGAACTGCTTATAAAAATCCCATGGGTACGTCACCTTATAAAATGGTTTATGGAAAAGCTTGTCATTTACCTTTAGAACTAGAGCACAAAGCTTATTGGGCTGTAAGAGAACTAAATAAAGATCCTAAACTTGCCGGTAAGAAGAGATTGCTACAATTGAGTTCTCTAGATGAATGGAGAAGTGAAGCTTATGAAAACGCTAAACTCTTTAAAGAGAAAGTTAAAAAATGGCACGATAGAAGAATTATCAAAAGAGAATTTAATATTGGGGATAAAGTCCTATTGTATCGGTCACGTCTCAGATTCTTTGCAGGGAAATTACTCTCAAAATGGGAAGGACCATATGTCGTTGAGGAGGTATATCGTTCAGGAGCGACTAAAATTAGTTCTCTCCAAGGCGATGCCACACAAGTGGTGAATGGACAAAGACTCAAGCATTATATCTCAGGTGATTCTTATAATGAAGATGTTGATGTTATTCGAGTGGAAACTCCGGAAGCTTTCATCAAAGGACAAATTGACAGTCCGGCAGAGTTCGACTTTGAATAGGTACTAGTACTAGTAATAAAAAGTTCGCGTTTTACTTTCCGAACAATGTTTTCGCTGTTTTTGGAAAATATGAAAAATTACGAGATCGAAACGGAGTGGAGGAGACGCACGAGGGCATGCCCCCATAGGGCGGCGCGGGCCCCAGCCTGGCCGCGCCGCCCTATGAGGTGTCTCCCTCATTGCCCCTCTCCGACTCTGGTTCGACCTGATACTTTCCTTGTGTCGTAAAAATTCCTGCTATATAATCCCCCGGACCCCTGAAGGTCCGTATATCGTTTTCTCGACGTGTTTTGTTTCGAGCTGTTTTCTTCCAGGATCTGTCTTTGATCTAGAAGCACCATGGTCTCCAACAACAAGGGCAAGGGGCTTTCGGACGAAGATAGTCAAGATCCCGAGTGGAAAGAGGTGGACGAGAGCGTCAAGGAAGAAGATGAAGAAGAAGTGGAGGAAGACTCGCGTGCATACCCGCGTGCTGCCATCGCAAGCATCGAGGTGGTGGAAAACCCTTTCAGCGCCAAGAGGAGCGCAAGAATTCGCACCGGAGGAAGGGTTCCACATCACTACTTAGCTCCAAAGACATCTTCTCCAGGAACTTACCATCCCTTCCGCAATCTAATTTACAATAGTCAAATTGAAAGGACTCCCAAGGCAGCATTGCCTAGCAATTGGGATATAGATCGTTCTAACACTGCAGGAAGGATGAAGCCTGAAGCTGAAGAGTGGGGAAATAACTCCAAGAGTTGGGGCTCGCCATCGGACATACTTCTTAACCGCGCCGAGCACAATTCAGAGATGATTCGCAACCTCATGTACAAGATTGATGAGCTTCAGGAGCTTGTTGAGAAGCTTGTTGAGAAGCTTGTCAAGAATTCATCATCACCACCGCCGAAGGAGTAATTCATCATCGGCATTGGCATCCCCTTGGTTTGTTCCAAGCTTGGGGGAGTGCCGCGGTATCACATCATCACTATCTTTTACTTTTTACTATTAAGTAGTGTCATATCATGAGTAGGGAAGTTATCATATATGATGGGTTGCAGTGTGGAAGTATCTCTCCTTTAGTTGGTTGTCTATGTATCCCTTGGTGTGAGTTATCGTTATGGAATATTAATGAGAAGTCTTATCATTTACATATTGCACATCTTATTTTAGTTTGCAATTTCTATTATATGATTGATCTTGTGATTAGTATTGGTATCACTTTGGGAGCATTGAGTAAATCTATTTGGTTTTGGCGAACTTAGCATTGGTCAATAGCAACAACACTTTGAGGTTTAAGTAGAAAAGAGAAATACATGTAGATATGTTGTTTCATTGTCTTTCTTTCTTGTTAGCTCTTAAGCTTATTATTCTGAAGTTAAAATTGTTTGTGCTTACAAGGAAGATGCATGATTGTTTCTATCACTTATATTTTTTTTTGTTTCTCTCAACTCTTATGCTTGCTAATTAACCTTGCTAGCCAAAAACCTGTACTGAGAGGGAATGCTTCTCGTGCATCCAAACCTTAACCCAAACCTATGCCATTTGTGTCCACCATAACTACCTACTACATGGTATTTCCTGCCATTCCAAGTAAATACTTCGTGTGCTACCTTTAAACAATTCAAAAATTTACTATCTCTTATTTGTGTCAATGTTTTATAGCTCATGAGGAAGTATGTGGTGTTTTATCTTTCAATCTTGTTGGGCAACTTTCACCAATGGACTAGTGGCTTCATCCGCTTATCCAATAATTTTGCAAAAAGAGCTGGCAATGGGGTTCCCAGCCCCGATTAATTAATTTTCATAATTTTACAAATAGACACTCCTCCATGGTATGTGATTGTTGGAAGGCACCTGAGGATTCGGTTAGCCATGGCTTGAGAAAGCAAAGGAGGGGAGGAGTGTCATCTAAATAAAACTAAAATAAAGACACTCCTTCATGGTATGAGATTGTTGGCAGGCACCCGATGATTCGGTTAGCCATGGTTTGTGAAAGCAAAGGTTGGAAGGAGTGTCAATTAAGAATAAAACTTTATGGGAGCCGCTCTTCGAGAGTTTGTCTGGCAAGGGGGTTAGAGAACCCGCTACCATTCGTTGACAACAACAGACACCTCTCAAAATATTACTTTTATTCTCTTTATATGATTTCAAAACTGAAAAAGCTCTAGCACATGATTTAATCCCTGCTTCCCTCTGCGAAGGGCCTGTCTTTTACTTTATGTTGAGTCAGTAAACCTATTTCCCTCCATCTCAAGCAAGCATTTGAGTTGTTGTGATCAAACCATTCATATTGTGATCTATTTCATCATGCCTTTTACTCTTCCTTGTTTAGTACAAGTTTTATCTGAATGAATATAGCTTTGAAAGTTATCAATGATTATGAGAGATTATTATGATTGAGTATGCAAGTTGTGCCATATAAGCTTTAACATAATCTGTTAATTGTTCTCTGACCAAGAACGAAGTTTGCCATCACCAATTATGATTTCTTATGCACCTTTATTTGTAATTACCTTATACTTGTTTCAAGTTGAATTATATGAGGAAGTTGTTCACTAGAATGTCTCGTGTGAATGAATATGATGCTTCTTGTCCGTATTTTATTTATCGACTCTTCACTCCATAAACATGTGGTCTTGTTTACCGAGTTCAGTTTCGCTTGGGGACAAGCGAAGTCTAAGCTTGGGGGAGTTGATACGTCCATTTTGCATCACTGTTTTATATAATAATTTGTTGTTATTCATTGATATATTTCATATTTAGAGGTAATACTTATGTTATTTCATCTATTTTGCATGTTTCATGATTATTGGAGGATCGCGCACCGGAGTCAGGATTCTGCTGGAAAAAGCGCCGTCAGAATGCAATATTTCGGAAGATCAACAATTGACAGAATTTATATGAAAAATCCTATTTTCCAGAAGACGACGAGAGCCAGAAGGAGGAGCCGAGGAGGGCCGCCACGGCCCCCCCTCACAGCCGGCGCGGGCCCTGCCCTGGCCGCGCCGCCATGTGGGGAGGGGGCCCATAGCCCCCTCTGGCCTCCTCTCCTTCGCGTACATCTTCGTCCCGAAAACCTAAGCTCCAGAGGATAGTCGCGAAGAGTCACAACCACCTCTGCGGGGCGGAAAACACCAGAGAGAAAAGAGCTCTCCGGTAGGCTGAAATCTGCCGGGGAAATTCCCTCCCGGAGGGGGAAATCGACGCCATCGTCACCGTCATCGAGCTGGACATCATCTCCATCATCATCACCATCATCTTCATCATCATCACCGCCGTCTCCATCGCTGCACATCGTCACCGCTGTAACAATTTGGGTTGGATCTTGATTGTTTGATAGGGGAAACTCTCCCGGTATTGATTTCTACTTGTTATTGATGCTATTGAGTGAAACCATTGAACCAAGGTTTATGTTCAGATTGTCATTCATCATCATATCACCTCTGATCATGTTCCATATGATGTCTCGTGAGTAGTTCGTTTAGTTCTTGAGGACATGGGTGAAGTCTAAATGTTAGTAGTGAATTATGGTTGAGTAATATTCAATGTTATGATATTTAAGTTGTGGTGTTATTCTTCTAGTGGTGTCATGTGAACGTCGACTACATGATACTTCACCTTTATGGGCCTAGGGGAATACATCTTGTATTCGTTTGCCAATTGCGGGGTTGCCAGAGTGACAGAAACCTGAACCCCCGTTGGTATATCGATGCAGGAGGGATAGCAGGATCTCAGAGTTTAAGGCTGTGGTTAGATTTATTTTAATTACTTTCTTGTAGTTGCGGATGCTTGCAAGGGGTCTAATCACAAGTATGTATTAGTCCTAGGAAGGGCGGTGCATTAGCATAGGTTCACCCACACAACACTTATCAAAACAATGAAGATTAATCAGCTATATGAAGCAAAAGCACTAGACTAAATTCCCGTGTGTCCTCAAGAATGTTTGGTCATTATAAGTAAACAAACCGGCTTGTCCTTTGTGCTAAAAAGGATTGGGCCACTCGCTGCAATTGTTACTCTCGCATTTTACTTACTCGTACTTTATTCATCTGCTGCACCAAAACCCCCCTGAATACTTGTCTATGAGCATTTACAGTGAATCCTTCATCGAAACTGCTTGTCAACACCTTCTGCTCCTCGTTGGGATCGACATTCTTACTTATCGAAAATACTACGATACACCCCCTATACTTGTGGGTCATCATGCATGTGGTGGAGCCTTCCGCAACCAAAATGACATTGCATGACGGTAAAAGAGTGAGGGTATTTCACCGTGCATTTTGGTTATTCCAGCAATGCACGAGGGCATTCGAACATTGTAGGCCGGTGATAGCCGTGGATGGTACCTTCTTGACCGGGCAGTACAAGGGCACACTATTGGTGGCAATAGCAAATGATGCGAGCAACCGTTTACTACCACTGGCTTTTGCATTGGTAGAGATTGAGAACAATGATAACTGGCAATGGTTTTTCCATATATTGAGGACGAGGGTCATATCACCCTCAAAGGAAGTGTGTGTCATCTCCGATCGTCATCAAGGAATTCTCAATGCGGTGGAGCTTGCCATTCCCGGGCATGCTCCCTTGCACCACCAATGATGCATGAGGCATTTTTGTGCAAACTTCTATCGGGCATGCAAGAGCAAAGAGTTGTCTGACCTTCTTCAAGATTGTTGCCTCGCTTACTCTGAGCGCCGCTTCGCAAACCTATACAACGGCTTGCTGAAGCACAAAGACCTCAATGCGGGTGGTCAAGAGTTTCTTCATAGAAACCTTATATTTAACTCAAAGTGGGCAAGATCTTATGATGAGGACGGGAGGAGATATGGCCAAATGACAAGCAACATGGCCGAGTGCTTCAACAATGTGTTGAAGGGTGTCCATGCATTGCCCGTGACGGCAATCATTCAATACACATTCGAGAAGTTGAATGTCTATTTCCAGAACTAGACCGATGAAACGGAAAAGGAAATTGCTCGGAATTGCGAGTTCCCAACGAAGGTTGAAGAGTTCATGGAATTTCAGGCGAGGAAGGCGGACTCCCAAACGGCTACATGTTATGACAATGTTGACTGGGTTTACCAAGTGAATGAGCCGGGAGGCACCACACAAGGTGGTGTCCAACACGGAGGCCGGGCATTCCGTGTGTCCCTAAAGACATGTGAATGCACATGTAGGAGGCCCTCTTTGCTTAATTTGGCTTGCTCCCACTTGCTAACAGCGGCACGCACTAGACGTGTCGACTACAATAACCCGCTCACCGTTCGGGAGTTCGAGTTCTCAATCGAAGCCACAAAGAGGACATGGGCTCCAAGGTTTTCTCCTTACTTGGATCAATCACAATGGCCGGAGTATCATGGAGTGCAAGTTTGGCCAGATCCGGAATGGAAGGTTGTGAAACGTGGAAGAAGAAAGACAAAGAGGTATCACGGAGATATGGATAGATGGGGTCATTCGGGAAACAAGTTATTCTAAGAGTCTCGCGAGCCAACTAATTGTGGATCATGCAATAGCAAGGGCCACAATAAAAGGAAGTGTACATCCGGCAAAAAATTAAAGGCAATGATGCTACCACAAGTCAAGCATCAAGTAGCCAACAAGCTTTAAATCAACCTCCAAGCCAACAAACCCTAAGCCAACAAACCCCAAGCCAACAAGCTCCAAGCCAACAAGCCCGAAGCCAACAAGCTCCAAGCCAACAAGCCCCACGGCAACAAGCTCCAAGGCAACAAGCCCCACGGCAACAAACTTCTTCGCAACAAGGTCCAAGCCAACAAGCTCCTTCGCCACAAGGTCCAAGCCAACAAGCTAGAGGGCAACAAGCTCCAAGCCAACAAGCTCGTTCTCAACAAGCTCCAAGGCAACAAGCCCCAAGCCATCAATCACAATGGCGACAAGCTCCAAGGCAACCAAGGATTCATGTAGGGCTTAGTAGAGGTTTCCATGGTGGACGTCGGGGTACTAGTATGCTACGATACCTAGCGGGGCCTTATCCGTATGTGTCTCCAAGTTACCAATTGCATTGTACTATATATTTTCCTATTCCGTGACTAACATTGGTTTTCTCAATTTTGTTTTCAGGTATGGCAACTCAACCCAACAAGGGGAAGGGGGTGTGGGAGTGCAATGAGAAGGAGGAGTCGGTTTGGGAGGAGGCGGTAAGGACGGTGTGGAAGAGGGAGAAGGAAGAACTTGAGAGGAAGAAGAAGGAGGAGGAAGACAACAAGATGGCCGAGCGTGCCCATATGCAAAGGGAGTATCAGCAATACATATGGCGCGAGAAGAAGAGGAATGAGAAGATCAAGGCCGAATGAGACCGTCTATGGAGGGAAAAATTCCAGAAGAACTGGCAACTTGCTCAAATAGCGAGGGAGAGGGCCAATAGGATGCACCTAGAGGAGGTGGCTAGGGAGGCTGAACGCATCAAGGAGGAAAGAGCTCAAGCGGAAGCTGCAAAGACGGAGGAGCGCCACCACTTCTTCGACTCGGTGGTTCAGTTGGCTCGTGACATAAGGGAGAGGGAAGAATTGGCTGAAGAATCTAAGAAGAAGAAGGCGAGGGGGGAGGGAGCCTTTGCCACACTGTGATGTCCCTTTGGCTATGTTCTTGTTGTCGAACCTTTATGTTGTCGAACCATGATGTTGTGTGAACCTTGATCTTCTCGAACCTTCATGTCGTTGAACCTTATTGTAATTGGAACCTTGATATCGTCGAACCTTATTTGTTTCAACCATTATGCTGTGTCGTACATATTCTGTGCAATGTTGTATTCAAAACTGTTGGAATATGGTAGGATTTTTCATGGTTTAACACAAGTCAATGTGTGGCGCCCGTCCCACTGGCGCCACACTGCCACTACTAGGAATAACCTTATAGCCGCACTTATTACCGCTGGCGAATTAGGTTGAAAGTTGCCAGCGGTAAGCCTTTTTAGGCCCACCTCGCGTTACCGCCGGCGAGTACGCTTGAGGATGCCAGGGATAAGCCGTTTACCGCTGGCGAAACGGGCCAGCAAATGCCGGGGATATGTTGGACCGAGAGCAGCCAAATGAGCCTCCTGTTACCGCCGGCGAATTTGGTTGGGGGCGCCGGGATAAGGCCCACTACGACCGGCGAAATTGGGCCGCGCGTGCCGAGGGTATTTGGCACATCACAACCCAGCCACCTAGGGTAACACCTCACCCAGCACATCACAACTACCAACCCCGTGACCTCCTTCCTCTCAAGCGCCACCGCCCTCTCCCTTGCTGCCCAGCCAGCAGCCACCGCCGCGATGTCGTCGGAGCCTCCACCCGCCTCCACCCGCCTCCGCCTCCGCCTCCATGGAGGAGCTCGAGACCGACCTCACCGCCTCCACAATCAGCAAGAAGCAGCTCAAGAAGGAGGCCCGGAAGGCCGCCAAGGCCGAGAAGTCCCAGGCGGAGGAGGAGGACCCCTTCGCCGCCAACTACGGCGACGTCCCCATCGAGCAGATCTAGTCCAAGGCCATCTCCGGCCGGACCTGGACCGACGTCGGCGACCTCGACGAGGCCGCGGCGGATCGTTCCCGCGGCGGCTCCCACGCCATCTCCCTCCGTGCCTCCTCCCCTCCAGGTTCGTGGTCAACACAGCAGGTGCTCTTCTCCACGCATGTGCAATAGGAATAAGTAGGGTTACTTATAGGGGGAGGATTTCGATTTAGTTCTTGCTGGGATCTTATGAAGCCGGATCGGTAGGGTTGTTTTAGCGTGGGAGGATTTGGATTTAGTTCTTGCTTGGATCTTTTCCTTGATTCAGGAATACAAGTAAAAGGAAGCCGTATTGATACGTGGTCACCTACCGTGAGAAGTATAGCATATGAACTTATCTTTATGCAGCACTACGCTTTGTTATGTTGTTATAGGCAGCTGAAAATTATCCCTGCCGTTGATGGGAAAATCTTGGTAGCGTTGAAGACCGCTAGATGTTTATTTGGTGGCATGTAAAAGCATTTGTAGAATCAAGCGTTCCAATTCTTGATGTATATTGTCAGCCCGCATTGCCTAAGGTTTTTGTTACTGTGCCAGTTCGTTTATGTATGTTAGTGGTTGGCCTCACTACTTCACCATCTTTATCATTATAGTGACCCCATTGAAATACTAGAGCATCCCGATAATGACTATATTTTACAATAAGATGAGGCTGAGTATCACCATGGAATAGCTACAAGATATAGATATGACAGTGCATCTTTCGCCGAATTTGGTTTACATTAAGTTCTCTTCAGAAGTAATCTTGCACCCTAAGCCTGATACCTACTTTGTATCCCTCCTGCATGCATGTGAGTTCATTGAACAAAATATGAATGTTCATGTACGGTTCGAGTTGTTAAATCACACCATTCCTGTTCCACTTTAAACAATATTATCTAAGCATGTTCCTGTTAAAAATTCTTGGCTATTTCGCTTAAAGAGTGGATTTGCAATGGATAAGTAGAATTGTTGGAAGGCTGACTGCATAATTCAGTAGGGTTTGTAGCCTCTCAAATTGTTTATCTTGAGTTAAGTTGTGTACTGAGTTCATTTGGTTCCATTTTGATTGAGTTTGTTTTGGGTATAGATGAAAGTATGCACAACAATAAGAAATAAAGCTATTTGTACATCTGCAATGTGATGACTGGTTATGCCTTTCTTGAGTAAACATGTACAACACGAAATATGACTGATAAGACAACAATTTGCTGCATTGGACTTTGTTCTCTTAATTACAGGTTATCTATTTCCGTAATCCTTATATACTGTAATAGTGTATCTGATTTGCACACAGAACCTCATATTTAGCATGCATCATACTTGAAGCCTTGAAGGTGCATTTCGTTTTATATTCATATGATATTTTATTGCCTCTCCTCTACTGCCCTTCTGTAGATGGACGCCGCTGGGTTCCAGCCGGACCAGCAGCACTGCAACAATTTTCAATAGTACAATGGTTCGCCTACATGTTGATGTTTCCTTTTGGTGACCTCTGGTTTCGAATAGTGCACAGAACAATGTCTACACGGACATGTTGATCATCGGAAGTGAAGAATCAAAAGATCATCATAAGTGAAGAATCAAGATGCAATCAATACGTGGATTATAGATATGCCTGTGTGTGCAATCAATAGTTAGAGCACTTTTATTTTGTGATTTTTTTTGTGAATTTTGCTGGATGTATTCACATGTGCCCTGATGTATATGGACTGGATGGATGGGTTACGTGAATTATCTCCTTTCTTTTTTTTAAAACCCTATTTAACTTACCCCTGGCGAAATGGAAAGGTGCTGGTGGTAACACATACCGCTGGCGAATTTGGGAAAACGCCGGGGGTAACGGCCAGTTACCACTGGCGAATCCGAGAACGCCGGCGGTAAGCACTTACCACCGGCGAGGTTATCGCTGACGAATTCGAAAGTGCCGGCGGTAAGCCTTTTCAGGTCGCCGGCGGTAAGCCTTTTCCTAGTAGTGTGCATTGTGTGGCGCCCATGACGTCAGCGCCACACATGTCAACTTATATCAACTTTTGGATCGAAAACATCCAGGGGCTTCGGACGATTAGTCCTTAGCCGTTTTGGCGACCCTGTTTATGTGGCGCCCGTGCCCTCGGTGCCACATGACGAGGTGTGGCGCCCACGACATCGGCGCCACATAAACAGGGTCGCCAAAACGGCTAAGTCCCTAGAGAAATGTCTTACAATATCTTTTGTGCAAACATAACAGGATGTGTGGCGCCCTTGCCACGGGCGCCACACTTTCAAAGTGTGGCGCCGATGTGGGCGGCGCCACACATCCTGCCACGTCAGATTAGAGCACCACCTCAGCGTCGAGGACGCCACGTCGGATGGCTAGTGGCGCCGGCCACACTGGTGCCACTCGGGTATGTGTGACGTCCATGAGAGGGACGCCACTCAAAAGGGTTAGATAAGTAAAATAGTTTGCCCGCAGGGTCAATCTGTGCTATAGTTTCAAAAAAGGGTTCTTTTTGTGTAAATCGCCGAAATTCACACGCAGGGGACTCATAAAGCAGGCAGTGATTACTGAATCGTCATTCGAGTCCTTCCGCAGCTTCATCATGTTTAAGCTTTCCATGACCCGAAGGCAAAAAACTACTTTGTAGCTCCTCTCACAAGATGCATGGCCGGTGCTAGTTTCCCTGCACGAGATAGGTTGGAGAAGAGCGAGCCGCCAGGCGTCCAGCACCCTATATTCATACGACGCTCGTCCGTGGCCTTTGTGATCGCGTCAAGGTCAGTGGTCGACAACGCAAGCGAAGTTGAGGAGTAGACGTATGCCAGGGAGTGGCTAGTGGGCGGGAGTTTTTACGCTACCTTCTACTTGTGCTAGGAAGTGCACAAGTATGAACCTATGGCAACGGTTTTTTTATAATCAATACCACATATATTCATTGTAATAAATAGAGATACATGAACTGATTCCAATGGATTACAAAATAAAGTCTAAAAGATAGTAACAAATCTTCGAGATCTTCAAATTCTTTCTTCTTCTAGAACACAATCTTGTACTCTTCCGAAGGCAACCAAAGATAGATAACGAACCATAAACCTGTAGATACCGACGAAAGTTCTCCCATAATTTTTTGAGCCGCAATGCCAAGGTTGAGTGCACGCACGTAACCATTAAAGCAATCATTAAACATCGGCAAGAGTACCAACACCAGTATGTCAAGGAATAAGAACCGACTAGCTTTGTCGTCGTCGATGGAGAGCCGAGAGTACGAATCACCATTGTCAAGGACGTAACAGCCATGACAAAAATTGTGAGGATAATCCTCCTCGCGGCAACAACGACAAAAGATCCAAAATTGATCTGGTGAAGCAAAATCTGAATTCGTTCAACCCCACAATTGACGCCGGGAAGAAGATCTCGTCGTTGAACGAAAGGCCGACGATCACTTATTGCAGACGATGCCATCTCCATGAGGGGAAACCAACAAGAAGACGACTACTAAAATCCTAACATTATCTAATGAAAACAATACTTTATTAAAAACTCCACGCATAGATCGGGTTCTCCACTCCTCCCGACACCGGCAAAGTCGAACAGAACAGGGGGAACCGATCTATGAAGGAGGATGAACTGGAGGCGGTTAGGGTTGAGGTGGCACCTGCGCGTGCGTGTTTTTCTGATAGAATACCTATGCAACGGTTAATACGTGTGGGTATCCACGTGACAAACATTAGGCCCAGGAGCCCATAAGGTTGTGACCGTACCTTTTCGGTAAAGAAAAACTCAAAACGTAATCGCCCCATAGTTGACGCCGGCATTGCCGCCTACGGCAACGATTGACTCTACACAACACGCCTCTGCCTCCAACTCCACGTCTCCATCTCCGACTCCACGTCTCCACCTCCAGATCCACCCCACATCGCCTCTGACTCCACCCCACACGTGGCCGTGCATGACTACACCACGCCCACAGCCGGCGGCGACGCCACCCGCCGGCGGTCCAAGAACACACGACACACACAGTTCACCCCGTTCCCCACTAGGGATCTTTTTTAGAAATATAGGGGGGCCGCAACCCCCCCCCCCCCCCCCCCCGGGCCCCATTTTATTGAAATAAAGCCACATGTTTTAGCAATGTATAATGCGAGGAGAAAGAAAGTCAGACTCCTAGGTATTTACTTCCGCACTACTTATTACAAAAACTATGATCTCCTTTCTCAAGTTACAATCAGCCTATATAACAACAGCTAGGCGAGCCCCCCCCCGCCCCATTTTATTGAAATAAAGCCACAGGTTTTAGCAATGTATAATGCGAGGAGAAAGAAAGTCCGACTCGTAGGTATTTACTTCCGCACTACTTATTACAAAAACTATGATCTCCTTTCTCAAGTTACAACCAGCCTATATAACAACAGCTAGGCGAAGAACCAGTTTGTGTTGTCGATGAGGAACTGCCGGCGATCCGCATCCGTCTTCAAGTCAGACAAGCAATCCGCAGTAATTCTCCCCTCTTGAAGTCCACAAGTTGCAAGTTTCTTTCCATTAGTCGCGAGTGTTGATTCTTGAGCAATGGACGCCATCTCCTCAACATTGAGGTTGCACGATCCCAAACCGTTAGTAGTAATACTGAAAATGGATTTACTAGCAAGTCATATACGACACATAGCATCAATGCTAGATATATGATTCCCAGCGAAAATCTCAGTAAGAATCAACCTAACTTTCTTAGCAACCACACATTCAAAAAACAAGTGAGAAACAGATTCGTTTTTATCACAAAACAAACAAGATCCATCAGCACGACGTTTTGCAAGGTTATCTCGAGTTAAAAGATGATTTTGTACTAGAAGCCACATAAACACTTGTACACGTCCAGGAACAGAAAATTACCAAATAGATGCAAGATGTGGGACGCGAACACCACTATGATTAACCAGATTATAGAAAGATCTCACCGAATACTTCCTAGAAGCCTCAAGACTCCAAATCGGAGTATCTCTATCGCGGGAGAGGGATACAAATCCCAAAAGAGCACACAACTCCCGCCATCTACCCATCATATTATTATCAAAACAACGACGAAAAGACAAGCGGATTTCACCATCAACCAAGATATTAGAAAGTTTTGCCGATGGTTCATTGCAAATAGAAAACAAATTCCAAAATAAAGTGACCAGAGAATCACCAGACATCCAAGTGTCCAGCCAAAATAAGACATTGTTTCCATTGCCGACCTTCTAGTGGTAACTAGAGAGAATAGATGGGGCAGCCCAAATTAACCCTTTCCAAAAAGGAGAAGAAGCAGCATTGGAACTAATCCAACAAATGTTAGGAGAGGTGTTATATTTATATTCAATGATTTTCCTCCAAATTTTGTCTTCCGCAGAGAAGAAACGCTTGAACCAAGAACCCAAAAGACATAGATTCATATCCCTAAGATTAGGAACACCCAACCCACCAAACTTCTTTTTCCTGGTAATTAACCCCCAATCAGCCAAGTGATACTTATGTTGGTCGTCTAAATCTCCCCAAAAGAAATTAGCCATCTGTGAGTAAATAACACTGATCGCCCATTTTGGGAATTTAATAACAGATAGTAAATATGTTGGAATACTAGCAAGACAAGCCTTAATCAAGATAAGTTTACCAGGGATCTGTTTTTGTCTACAGTTATTTTTCCGTATTGCACAGTGATGAAGATATTCTCTCTTAAAATAATATTCAAACATCACTTCATATTCAGAGTGTCACAGTTGCCTTATTTTACAAGACAATTGGCAGTTGATCCTTTCCTGTACAACGATTTGCATGACAAGATGAGGAATTGGAGAGGCTGGAAGAGATGGTGCTCAGCACAGAACACGTTGCATTATCAGTGTCAAAGAGGAATTGGCCGCAAATGCAAGACTGATTGATAGTGTCTTATTGCAAAGATTACATTCGATCCTGTAGAATTAGTTCCACAGTGGAAGAACTGAGCATTACATTCAATCATGGCAAAAATGCAGAAACCTTCAAAAGGTTCCAGTGGAAGAACTGAACATTAAATTCAATCATCATGAACCATCAAAAGTTGCAAAAACCATTCAACTAGTACATAAAAGAAGAACAAATATGGAAAATTTTACAACTTATACACATGTTTTGTTCAAGACATAAACTAATCGCTCTACATTCAGCTAGTACATAAACCTGCCGTCTAGTGAAGAGAAAGCCTGCTTGACCCTAGGTTCAGGAACTCAGACGAGGAAAACAATTAATGCTTCACGCCCATGCCTCCTCACCGGCACGTTAGGCATCAGCGGTGGCGCCAGAGATTGAGAGCAGGGCTCTCGAAGGCATCCACCAGGTGGTTGACGCGGACAGCCCCTGGCACGCTCTTCAACGCCGGGCCCGGCGTCTCGTCCCGCACGCAGCGGCGCCTCGAGGAGCGCGGCGGCAAGAAGCGCCACGGAGGCATCGAGACCCCCGACGCGGAGGAGGACTCCGCGTCGGCGTGGGAGGGCGTGGAGTGGGAGGGGGAGCCGCTGGGGTTCGAGGTGTCCACGGAGCCGATGCCGTACCTGCCTGACCCGAAGCAGGTCGACTTCTGGGAAGGACCTCAGTGGGATCTCCTCGGCTTCTTCGTGCAGTACATGTGGGCGTTCGGCGTCTTCTTCTCCGTGAGCACCTCTTCCTCCGTTACATCGCGCTGTAGTCTGTAGCACTGTAGTCTGTAGCACAGTCTCTAACGTCGGATCTGAATGTTTCTCAAAAGAAAATCGAGTTTACTTTTCAGTTCTTTCTACGCCAGATAATTTTGATTTGCAGTTGAGTAGCTCTATGTTGGAATGGTTTGAAATTATGAAGTGGAAGTCACATGAAACAGCCCCTCCAATTCGACAAGTCATGACATGTGGCACGCGGAGAGGAGGCAGGACTAACATTAAAATTGTTTAGATCGCGAGTAATAGTTCCAAGTCTATGAGCGTATCATTGTTTGTAGTATGGTGAGATACTGAATTGTTTTCCAAGTCTGAACCAGAAGAGTGGCTCCTTTCCGTTGTCTAGAACTCCAAGTCATCTAGTGGTAGTGTGCGGAGATTGCTCAAATACATACAGGAAGTTATCTATTTGCATTTCCTCAAAGACATACGGCTAAATTACATTGTTGAGTCACCCCTAGTGTTTGATCATTGCCATTATGATGTGCATCAACTTAACCACCGTTCGTTGCAGATGTCCACTCAATATGTAGAGATTACTTTGCATGTGATCCCATCCTCTGATATCATCAAAATTAATCCACCCATGTTAACGCAACAAGGGTCAGTTATAATGTCTAAACGGATTTGGTCTCGTTAGGTCAACTCTGTTAGGTCACGGCTCTGGCGATATGGGCGATCTCGCCCTCCCGCCGCCGCCACCACCTTACGAGAGTCCGTCGGATCGCCGTCGAGCGGTGCGAGAGTCCATACGCGCCACGAGCCGTAGTGGAGGGAAAGACTCGGGAGGAATCCCGGTCGGATACAGATCAAGGAAGGCGGTGGCGGGCGTCATAAAGGCCGATCCGCGGCCTTGTTCCGATCGCAACCACCAGTACCCACCCCCTCGAGCGGAGATCGATCTGGAGAGCTTCGGTCAGGATCTCCAGGCGATGGAAGCACAGCAGGGAGGGAAGAGGATGGTGGGCGCTCGATCTAGCCAAGGAGGAAGGGATGATAGCGTTGCGGCACCGGATCACAGGCGGCGATCCATGGTTGCTGCTGATGGCCGCCGGGCAGGCCAGGTGCGTGTGCCCTCTCAGGCTGTTGGACTACTGTTGGCGCCGCCGGCAGGTTGGGGTGATCAAGGGGGTCTCGTTGAGAGACCTGCCCACCCGAAGCCTACTGGAGGAGCCTCAGGACACCCACGGCAGAGGCACAATGCACTCGTCGAGATTGATAGATCGCGGGAGGAGGACGGGAACTGGGAGGATGGCAATGTGCTTGAGGAACCAGGGCTTCATCAGGGCATGGAGACGCAGCGTGGTGGTGTGGTTGATATGGATGATGAAGTGTTCCTGGAATTTGATGAGGAAGAAGAGGTGAAGATGGAACCGAGTGTGCCTACTTCATGGACGATTATAGCAAGGTATATGGCAAACTTCAAACCCAATACAAAGGCCATGTTTGATCACTTTACCGACGAGGTATGGTATCTGAGGAGTGGCATACGCTACTCAGAGAAGGGAAAGAACTACTATATGATCACGCTGTTCTCCAAAGGCGACTATGACTTTGTGATGAGGGGAGGGCCATGGATCTTTAAACAGAATGCCTTGCTTGTTAAGGATATTGACAATGCACTCCAGCCCTCTGAGACAGTCTTGAATTCAGTGCCTGTATGGGTGCGGATATATAATGTGCCGTGGGGAAAGCAAGATGATGTTTGGGGTCGGAGATATGGTAATGGCCTTGGTGAGGCTATTGAAGTGGACGTGCCAGCAACGGAGCAAGAGAAGAAAGAATTTCTGCGTGTGCGAGTGCTACTGCCGTATGATCGAAGGCTACAAACACAGATCAGCACAGGGGTGAAAGGCAAGCCTAATGAGACCAAAATCTTTAAGCTGAAGTATGAGCGTGTACCATATTATTGTTCCCACTGTGGATTTATGGGCCACAAAAAGGATGACTGTGAGAAGAGGAGGTTGGGTACACCTTCCCTAGATTACGATGCGCATGAACTACGCTGCAGCCCCTATAAGAAGTTTGAGTATAGATCCCACTACGTACCACCAGGCCAGGTGCGACGGGGTATCAGCTTCACAAGCTTCGGCAGTGCGGAATCTCACAAACGTTTTTCGCAGAGAAGAACACCACCAGGAGAGCAGCGCCGTAATAGTGTGACTCCAGAACAGCCGCACTCTCAGGCAGGCTCCGTTGAAGAAGAGATGCCGCCTCTAATGGATGAGGAGGAGCTGTATCCGGCTGCTGCACAGGGGGCTGTGCCAGCGATACCAGACCTCAATGATAAGGCAACTTCCAGCCAACAGGAGGTGGTCTCCTCTCTTGCTGATCAGGTGGACAAGATGATAGTGGATCCTGGACAGGAAGCAAAGCAGCATGAGCCACGGATGGGGAAGGATGCGTCTCTGCCAATTATTCAATTTCCCGATGAGGAGGAAGAAGCAATAAACCGTGGACAGGAGAGCTATGTCCGGCTGGGCATGACAGCTGATGTGTTTGCACAGGTGCAAGCCCTACAAGCCCAGGTTGATGCAACATCGAAAGGCAGCAGCTGGGCCACTGGGCCTCGACCTAGTGATATGATTCCTGCCATGCAGGGCCTCTCTGACCTGCAGGTATCGTTTGGCTCGATGAGCGATGTCTCTATGCCGGCTGCGGATACGATTCTGGGGAAAAGGACAGCGGAAGAGCATGAGGTACAGGGGCAGCGCTTGGACCTGTCTTTAGGGCTGCACTATGCCGCCACGGAAGATGGAGGAACGCCTAAGAAAGGGAAGAAGCAAGGTGTGGAGCGAAGACAGACGGAGAAGGGCAGCACTGACTTGGTTTATAAGCGAGCCAGGAAACCGACGCCAACCGGGCACAAACCAACCGGTAACCTGACGAGACCTAATGTTTGGTCTCGTCAGGCGCAATGAGTTGCCTCTCGTTCAACTGTCGGGGTGCCGGGAATAACCCGACAGTACGTGAACTAGCTCTGATTTCCCAAGTTTGGAGTCCTCGTTTGTTTTTTCTTTGTGAAACTAGACAGAATAAAAATAAAATGCGTCGTCTGCGTCATAGGTTAGGTCTTAAGGGTTTTGCTGGTATTAGTAGTGATGGTTTGAGTGGAGGTTTAGCTCTTTTTTGGCATGAACAACTCATTGTTGACATCCAGGATATTAATGAAAGGTTTATTGATGCTTATGTCCGTGAGTCCCCTGCTGCTCCGCAATGGCGCATTACTTGTGTATACGGTGAACCACGGGTTGAAAATCGACATCACATGTGGGATACCCTTCGCCATTTAAAAACTCTATCAAATCTGCCTTGGTTAGTGCTTGGTGACTTTAACGAGGTGCTTTGGCCTGAGGAGCACCTATCCTGTACTCTTCGGCCCGTACATCAAATGGAGGCTTTCCGCGAGGTGCTTTTTGATTGTCAACTAACTGATCTTGGCTTTGCAGGTGTGCCATACACATACGATAATAAGCGAAAGGGAAGGGCCAACGTCCGGGTCAGGCTTGACCGCGCAGTTGCCTGTCCAGCCTGGAAGGATAGGTTTGCAGATTCCAAGGTCAAACACTTAACATCTCCTGTCTCGGATCACTGCCCGGTGCTTGTGGAATTGTTGCAGGAGGTACGGGCGCCACAACGGAGTCCCAAGAGACAATTTGAAATTGTGTGGGAGCGTGAATCTGACTTGGGCGAGAGGATCGCTGGTGCCTGGGGCGAGGCGGGACAAAAATGCAATCTAACGGAGATCATGCAGGGCCTAGACCAAGTCATGTCAATGTTGCAACAGTGGAGTAAAAAGAAATTTGGTAACGACTTGCGAGAACTGAATAAGGCTAGGAAGCATCTGGAAACGCTCAAGCTGAACAATGCGAACCAAGAGGACATTCGACGAGCTACAGATCACATGCAAGAACTGCTATACAGAGAAGAGATGCTATGGTTGCAGCGCTCGCGAGTCACATGGCTAAAAGAGGGCGACCGTAATACTAGATTTTTTCATCAAAAAGCAGTCTGGCGAGCCCGTCGAAATAAAATCAAAAAACTCAAAGATGATCAAGGCATTTGGCAGGAGGTGCCAACTGACATGGAGAGAATGGCGTCCTCTTACTTTCAGGAGCTGTTTACACGGGACCCATCTCTCCAATCAGCTGGCCTAGTTAGTATGACAGAGGAGAAGGTTACCCCAGCCATGAATGACAGCCTTTGTATGGATTTTACGGATGAGGAGATAGGCGATGCCCTGTTCCAAATTGGGCCTTTAAAGGCACCGGGTGTTGATGGTTTCCCGGCTCGTTTCTATCAACGCAATTGGGGTACCATCAAAGAGGAGGTGATAAATGCGGTGAAACTATTTTTTGTGACAGGGCATATGCCGGATGGGGTCAATGACACTGCCATTGTGCTCATTCCTAAATGTGACCAGCCAGAAACTCTCAAAGATTTCAGGCCTATTAGCCTTTGCACTGTCATCTATAAAGTCATCTCGAAATGCATGGTAAATCGACTTAGGCCTATATTGGGTGAAATTGTGTCAGCTAACCAAAGTGCCTTTATTCCTGGCAGGCTCATCACAGATAATGCTTTAGTGGCCTTTGAGTGCTTGCATTTCATCGAACAGAATACAAATCCGGACAGGAATTTTTGTGCCTATAAGTTGGACTTGTCTAAAGCCTATGACAGAGTGGATTGGGAATATCTACAGAAAGTGATGCAAAGGTTAGGTTTCTCTCAACGATGGGTGGACTGGATAATGGCTTGTGTCACATCGGTGAGATATCAAGTTAAATTCAATGGGAACCTCCTGGATTCATTTTCGCCTTCTCGGGGCCTCCGACAAGGTGATCCCCTATCGCCATTTCTGTTTCTTCTTGTGGCTGATGGCTTGTCTACTTTGTTACAAAGGGAAGTGGCTGCTGGCAATATCACCCCAGTCAAAATATGCCGCCAAGCTCCTGGAATATCACACCTCCTGTTTGCAGATGATAGTCTCCTCTTCTTTAAGGCTGAGGCAGGACAAGCTGCTCATATAAAATCAGTCCTTGATATTTATGCCTCGAGTACAGGTCAACTTATAAATCCTGGCAAATGTTCCATCTTGTTTGGCAGCTCATGCCCTACAGCTAGGCGGACAGATGTGAAAGAAGTGCTGAATGTGGTCCAAGAAACTTTTGAAACAAAGTATCTTGGACTCCCAACCCCAGAAGGCCGCATGTCAAGTGGAAAGTTTCAGAGCCTGCAGTCAAAGTTAGCAAAATGTCTGGTCGAATGGGAGGACAATCACAAATCACAAGCAGCCAAGGAAATTCTCATAAAAGCCATTGCGCAAGCTATCCCTGTGTATGTCATGAGTGTATTCAAACTGCCTCTAGGCCTCTGTGACGAATTGACAAAAATGATTCGACGATATTGGTGGGGAGCGGAAAATGGGAAGAGAAAGACCCACTGGGTGGGCTGGGACATCATGCTTAGGCCGAAGGACTGTGGTGGATTAGGATTCCGTGATATGCGTCTGTTTAATCAGGCACTCTTGGCACGGCAAGCATGGCGACTGATACAATACCCTGACACTCTTTGTGCCCAGCTTCTTAAAGCGAAATACTTCCCAAATGGCTCGTTGATTGACACTGTTTTTACAGGGAACGGATCATCTACATGGCATGCCATCGAATATGGACTAGAGCTCTTGAAGCAAGGTGTAATCTGGAGAGTGGGCAACGGTGCCCAAATCCGCGCCTGGCGCGACCCATGGATCCCCAGAGACTCCAACCATCGACCGCGCTCTGCACAAGGCCGATGTCGGTACCGCTGGGTAGCTGATTTCCTCCAACCTGACGGGTCTTGGAACTTACAGCGCCTACACCTCTATTTTGAACAGGAGGATATAGAGGAGATCATCAAAATAAAAACCTCCCCAAGAAATGAGCAAGACTTTATTGCATGGCACCCAGAGAAACGCGGAACATTTACTGTCCGCAGCGCTTATCGCCTAGCTCTGACCGCTACCATGCAGTGCCATGCCCATGGTGCAACCAGCCTACGGCCCAACGGTGAGAGACCGATCTGGAAGCTGATTTGGAGCTGCCAGGTACCACCTAAAGTGAAAACACTAACCTGGAAGATATGTAGGAATGCGATTTCCACACAAGTTAATATGGCCAGGAGGGGTATGTCTACAACGCGAACGTGTACAATCTGCGGCAAGGAAGATGAGGACACCTTCCACGTCTTCATTCGCTGCGCACATGCTAGAGCACTATGGCAGGCCATGTCTGAAGTCTGGCCACTACCGCAAGATGATTTACTGAAGAACACTGGTCGGGAGTGGCTCTTGCATCTTCTGGCCTCCATACCGGATGTGCAAAGAGCTCCAACCCTCATGACGCTGTGGCGGATCTGGCACGCCCACAATGAGATGACGCATGCCAAACCGTGTCCCGCGATTGAAGGATCGAGGCGTTTCCTGGTAAGCTACTTGAATTCTCTTATGATGATTAAGCAGTTTCCTAATGCAGATGTAACCAAAGGCAAAATGGTGGTGGATCCTGGACGAGGATTTAAGCGAGCAGGAACAAAGGAGGATGGTCGCCAAATGTCTCAACCTAGGTGGATTCCACCAAGGCCGGGAGAGATGAAGCTAAATGTCGATGGAGCCTTTACAGAGCATGGCGCTGGCATTGGCATGGTTCTTCGGGACTCCCAAGGGGAGGTTCTCTTCTCGGCGTGTCGATCATTGCAGCACTGCAGAGATGCGACGGAAGCGGAACTCCTGGCCATGGAAGAAGGACTACGCCTAGCTCTGCATTGGACACAGCTGGGGCTTACGGTGGAGACAGACTGTGCAGAGGTTGCAGAGCTTATCAGGGAAACAACTCCAAACACCTCTGTGTTTGCCTTTAAAGTCAATGTAATTCGTGAGTTATTAAGGGAGAGAGATACTAGGATAGTCAAGATCAGCTGGTCATGAGTTGGCTAAGCTAGCTAGGGTTCAAGGCCGAACTGAATTTTGGCTCAGAAGCTTCCCTGAGGAAGCTGCTGCAGCCATAGCCCTAGACTGTAACCTGTGCTCTAATTAATGGAATCTCTTTTCCCCGCAAAAAAAAAAAAAAAAAATCCACCCATGTTAACCCTCATGCAAGCGACGAATTACACATGTCTAACGGATTCTCGCTTAATGTCTGCCAATTAATATTGCATAATTTTGCAGTTGGTTGCTTGTGGATTCGCTGTGGCTACATACAACGATGGTGCAACAGACTTCAGAGAAACTCCTTCTTTCAAAGAATCCCTAACACAGGAGTTCCCCGAAGAGGCAGAATCTGGATCTGATGTGTTTGAAGGTAATCCAACTGAGGTAGCACCAGCGCTTGAGTAGGATTCTCGAGGAGACATCGCACAAAGAAACGAAGGCTTTCTCTTTGAGCTATAGGGCTCTGCAGATAGCCAGTAAAACTTGTACAAGGTTCAGTTGAAACTTTAAAGCATAGTGGTAAGGAAATTAGCTGGTCATCACCATGTACTGAATTTTCTGTTGGATAATTCGACTTTGAAATCAAAATATGTAGATGGCTTATTAGTGGTGATGAAATCATGCCATGCTTTTATGATTGTTATTATTTTATTTATTCTGGTACTTGATTGGCTTGCCTACATGACAGAAAATTCTTAGAAGGGTGCTTCCGAGAATAAACCAAACTTTCTTTTTTTCTTACATAAGCATCAGCTTATTTGTATAGGAGAGGTGTCTAGTTAGGCATCCACCTAATATAAATAAGCACCGTTACTTAAATAAAAACTGGTTTATTTAAAGCACCTCTCTAAGCATCTTGCATTGTACATGCCCTAAGAAGCAAATTTGTGACATTTCTGCCGTCTACCTACAAATTGTATATTCTGAATGTATTTCACAAATCTCATTCTGCTCTGTACTAAAGTCCCTCTTGAATTATTTTGTGCTAAAATTATAAAATAAAATATCTATATTCAGTTAGTGATGATTCAATTGTTCAGCTCCACTTTATTTTATGTTTATATTTTGTGCTTAAACTTATTGCACAAATATCAATCTATATTCTAGTTGAAACTAGCATGATATCATCTTGTACTGAAATTCACCTTGGATAGTGCTTCATGAAATTTCTGAAATATGTAGAATGTTAGTGGTAATAAAATTGAGCTATGTTTTTATGCCTTTTTCTTGTACTTGGTTTGCGATCATATGGGTCTCCTTTCCTTCAAAAGACAACGTCAACTGTGACTCATATGGTATGAAAAAGGAGCCAAAATTCTGTTTAGCATATCAGTCAAACGAAGACAGTTTCATTCTGTTGCACATTGAATTTCCCTCGGATGTTCATATAACAGAAATCTAAAGTCCCCCCTTGGATAATCTATAAATAAATTTAAATTGTTAGTACCGATAAAATTCATATGGAAGTGCTTCAGGCTCAGTCGATTGTGATTTTGTTGGTGTATGATCCAATGGTAACTAGGTATGTGCATAATTTATAGATTGCATGGAGCTTTTAAATTTTGAAAGTGCGTGGTAGTTGCACGTCTGTGGTTTTGAAACTCCCTTTGGGCAGGTGCCCATTTCTGCCTTAAACTGCAGACGACACAATTTGTTGGTGCAGCTATAGATAGATCTAATAATATGCACCTTGTTCTGCTGGTACTTAACTGATGTTGACTTGGGGATATTTGAGCATCAATAAGGCTATACTTACGGGACGATTTGTTAAGGACAAAACTTACAAAGGTGGATGCGGAAAAATTGGAACAACCAACCCAGGCTTACCAATGAAACTGAACCACGTCGTGTCCGTAAGCCTGGTCCGTAGGAAAATTCCGTAGGTGTAGCATTGTTGTTTGAGCACACGTAACACTCTCGGAGGCAAGTTTGAATGATTTCTGTCACCGTTGTACTGCTGTTATAAAGTACACACAAGACACATCATTTTGTCCAAATACAACGACAGTTTTTTGTGGTCAGCTCCACATAGTGTCAGCTTGAGTAGTTCATCACAAGAATCTCGGTGAATTCTGCGTATCAACTCGTGATCCATGAATACCCTAGGGAAGAAGATACAAAAGTTCAGTATATGACCTAACTACCGCCCGCTGGAGCCCCAACGTGCCAGCGCCCATGACACAAGCTATGGGACTATACGCTTCCCAACTGGACAGGGAACACATGAATCACTTAGTGAACATCCAAAAGCTTTTGTTCCTGCGAGTCCTTTACTAGCTTCCGGTTTAAGGTTTTCATGACCATGAGGAAGAAGGACGATGCTCGTACCACCAGAACGTTCCTAACCAGAGCGCACAACTGAGTGAGAGTGCCCCTGTGGCCTTGTCATTTACGCATTGGCGAGTGGCGTCAATCTCGTCATTTTGTTTATCCCTATGCCTTCCATTCTCAAAGCTTCGCGTTACTCATTAAGCAGATAAGCAAAGGCAACAACTTTGGAAACTTTGTCTATTCCTATATCTCATAACTATTAGTATGAATTGTATACACTTGTTTCTGGGAGGAGTCAAGGATGAGGAAGGTGAGCTGAGGAGTGAAGGAGAGGTGTATGCATATATAGACATATTGCAAGAAGCGTTGGTGTTCATTAGATGTTATGCTAGTGTAATATGGTAGGTGGACTGACAAGACAAATACATTAGTGACCAGCCCCGGGAATGAAATTAATTCACACACAAATAGGGGATTCATAAAGCCACTACTAGAAAAAACCCTTATTAGTGGTGCGCTACTTTTGCCTAGCAGTGGCGCGCCACTACTATCATGCCACTGCTAAGTGTTATTAGTGGCGCATCATGTGGTGCACCATTGCTATCTGGCGCGCACCATGTAGTGCGCCACTACTAGCTGCCTGATGCGCCACTGCTAAAAAGTGAGGTCCGCCACTGCTGAAAAAGTAGGTAAGCCACTTCTAAATTTTGAAATCTGATCTAGATCTGGCACATTTTTTGATTTTTTTGCTCGTATTTTTTGCTCGTTTTTGTTGTCTGAATTATTTGTCCCATTCATATTCATGCTCATAACCTAGCCGTCAGTGAGGATAGAGGAGAGAGGGAGGAGAGGTGAGGATGGAGAGCAGGAGAGGAGGAAGAAGGGAGGAGAGGAGGGTTCATGGAGAGGAGGGAGAAGAGGATGTAGGAGGAAGGCCAGAGGTAGGATGGAGGCTGGAGGGAGGGTCTCCGGAGGGAGGAGGAAACTGGGGGGAGGGTGGCCGGAGAGGAGGATGGAGGAGTAGAAGGAAATAGGAAAGGATGGAGGAGAGGAGATGAGGATGAGGAGGAGAATATAATGTGTGGAGGAGGGAGTAAGGAGGTGGATAAGAAGTGGGAGTAAGTGACCGGCTGGTTTTGAATTTAGGAGGGAACACTAGTAGTGGTGCACCATGAGATGGTGCACCACTGCTATTTTTTTCATTATTTCTAATTTTTTGCCCAAAATCTAAAACTTGAAAAAGTCATGTTTTGCTTTTTGATTTTTTGGGGAATCTAAAAATTGGCTAAACGACCGTAGGTGGTTAAATTTGGATGTAAAATTCCACGTAGATACATTTTCATATGAAAAATGTTTTTCATCGGA
The DNA here is from genome assembly GCF_019359855.2 of Lolium perenne. NCBI lineage: Eukaryota > Viridiplantae > Streptophyta > Magnoliopsida > Poales > Poaceae > Lolium > Lolium perenne. The sequence goes on from NC_067247.2 coordinate 86,498,964, forward strand.
GGTCGTATGCAACCAGAAAAGCCATTGTACCGAAACTTGACACCATTTTGTATAATATATTTAAATTCATGTTTGTTAATTTTCTCTAAAACTAGATGACATAACCCATCGTCATCTCGAAGAATTTTATCTTTCGAAATTTCTAACATTTTCTTTTATTGGCACACTTATACACTATGCGCCATTGGTATGTCTAGAGGTGGGTCAAACCTTGGTCCAACTTAGTAGTGGTGCACCTGGTGATTAGTGTACCATTGCTAATTGTGTTAGCTATGACGCACCGTGTATAAATGCGTCACTGGTAGTGATCTTATGGCTAGCCATTATTCGAGTCCTTCCACAATTTCTTCATGTTTAAACTTTCCACGATCCGCGGCTCCGCGCACAAGATGCATGGCTGCTGGCAGTTTCCCTGCGCGCGAAATGTAGCAGCAGGGTGAGCCGTGAGGCCTCCGGCGTCCCTATTGCGACCATATCGGTCTCCTCTTTCCATCAGAAGACAACGTCAACTTTGACTCATATAGTATGAAAAAGGATCCCAAATTCTGTTTAGTATATCAGCCAAATGACGGTTTCATTTTGTTGCAGATTGAATTTCCCTCGGATGTTCATATGATAGGAATCTAAATTCCCCCCTTGGATAATCCGAAAGAAATGTAAATTGTTAGTACCGATTCAATTCATTTGGAAGTGCATAAGGCTCATTCGATTATGATTTTGTCGGTGTATGATCCAATGGTAACTGGGTATTTGCATAATTTATAGATTGCATGGAGCTTTTGAACTTTGAAAGTGCGTTGGCAGTTGCGTCTGTACACAACTTCTGGTTTTGAAACGCGCTTTGGGCAGGTCCCCATTTCTGCCTTTTAACTGCAGACGACACAATTTGTTCATGCAGCTATAGATAGACCTAAAAATATGCACCTTGTTCTGCTGACACTTAACTGATGTTGACTTTTTGATTAGCAAATCTTCTACCCCGTATTAGGTTTTGCGGTGTGCCTGAGTATGTGAGCAAGCATAACATTCGGGGACGCAAGTTTATATGAGTTCTGTCAAAGTTGTACTGTTAAAGCACACACACATCATTTTGTCCATGTACATCCACGGTTTTTGTGGTCATCTCCATATTCAATTGGAGCACTTGAGAACAAGAACAAAACTCGCCAGAGTCAGCTTCAGTAGTTCATCAAGGAAATCTCGGTGAATTATGCGCATCAACTCGTGATCCATGAACACCCTAGGGAAGAGGGCACAAAAATATAGTACATGATCTAATCTCCTCCCACTGGAGCCCTAACGTACCAATGCCCATGAGACGATCTGTGGGACTGCGCGGTCCAGCTATACAGGGAACACATACAGCACTCAGTGAACATCAAGTCCTCTTGAAGCTAAAAAAAATTAAGTCCTCTTGTTCATGCGAGGAGACCTCTCCTAGCTTTTGGTTCAAGGTTTTCCTGAACTTGATGAGAAGGGAGTTGCAAGGCCGTTTCAGCTTGTAGCAGCAGAACGTTCCCCCCGAGTGCGCTCAACTAAGTGGGTAGTGACCCTGTCATTTACACATTTGCGAATGGTCCTGATCTGCGAAATTTTGTTTATCCTGATGCCTTCCATTCTAAAAGTTTCGCCTAACGCATTAAGCAGATATAAGCAAAGGCACGAACTTTGGAAATATTGTCTATTCCTACATCTCACAAATATTAGTATGAACCGTATATACTTGTTGTTGGGAGGAGTCAAGAGGATGAAGGTGAACTGATGAGTGGAGGATATGTGTGTGTATATATAGATATACTCCGTAACACTAATATGGACTGACAAGAAGAAATACTGGTGTTCAAGAGGAGCTACGAGATGTTATGGTCGTATCATGTGGTAGGTGGACCGACAAGGCACACACATTGGTGACCAACGCCGGGATTGAAATTCACACGGAGACAGGGGACATAAGGAAGGCAGTGAACACTGAATCCTCATTAGAGTCCTTCCACGTTCTTCTGAGTCTAAGAGCATCTCCAGTCGCGTCCCCCAAAGCGTCTCCAAACCGCGCTGGATTAAGCGTTTGGGGGACGTGTTTTGTTCGTGCCGTGTTTGGGGGACGTCGCTCCCCAGCCACGTTTCCCAAACGCCACCCCAAACATTTTTTTAATTTTTTTTAACACACAATCATTTATCAAATATAACATAGGAATAAATATGTTTGCAGAGATAGTTTTCAAATTAAAATACAACAAACAATAAAAAACTAAACAAATGTAATAAATAGAGCTAGATCAAGGTGCCGCGGTATTTCCTTTGATCCTCCACAAATGCTCAACAAGATCAGCTTGAAGTTGATCATGAACATTGCTATCACGAATCTCTGCGTGCATGGCGAAGAAATCAGCAAAATCTGCAGGCAACTCATGATCAACGTCCACAAGAGGACCCTCACACTCATAGGACCAACATGTGTCCTGGCATGATTTTTGCGGTCATCCTCGATGATCATGTTATGCATGATCACACAAACCTGCATCACCTCCCACATTTGGTCGTGAGACCAGTTTAGAGCAGGGTACCGGACAATGGCAAATTGTGCTTGAAGCACACCAAATGCCCGCTCGACATCCTTCCTGCAAGCCTCCTGACAAGGGATTAACTTATCAATGCCTACAGATTGTAGACTAGGGTTTTAGTCGGAAGTAGAGGGCAAGTAGATCTCGAAGGTTTCAGCCGAAAAGTGCTCGACGATGTAAAAACTAGGGCTACGTGAGAAAATGAATCGATGCTATCTTTTTCCCTCGACTCCCCCTTATATAGGAGGTGGAGTCGAGGGATTCGTAATATACAAGTTACAGAGTCCGGGAGGGTTTCCAACCCGTCCCGCAAGATTACAAGTAGTATTTCCTAATACAACTCTAACTTTCCTTAATAATAACTTGGGCTTCCGAATCTTCTTATTCTTCGAGTCATGGGCCTTCAGTAAACCCCGGTACCATCTTCGGCAGGCCCATTGGGGATGCCTATGTCAGTAGCCCCCGAGATTTTGCTTGAATCGAAGAATCAGGGAAAATCTCCAACTTTAATCATTCAATAACTATGTCGAATTTATCACATATCTTTGGATATGCAATTATATATTGTACAGGGATAATGGTAGTTGGGGCTAGTTCATCTGACGGATCAGGTACTAGTTAATTGCTCTAGTGGCAATCCGCAAAAACCTACTTCAAGATCACGTCCCTGGACATGATCTCGGGATACTGGTGTAAACTTCGACAGGTGCCGCTTAAGGTCTTACCATTCTGTCGAGTCCCAGTCATATTTTATCGGGTACCTAACGCGTCCGTTAGGATTTTTTTTCGTATCTGTTGATACGGAAAAAAGTAGCAAACCGACGTCAGAGACGGTGCCACGCCGCTCAGAACGGATCTGGGGTCTTACCTTCGCAAAGTTTTGCGGCATTCAGAGATTGTTCGCAACTTTGGCGCTCTGAGAATATATTGTCGAGTGCTTTTTCGGCTGTTGGAATAGCATATTTTATTGAGTCAACGGATGACTTATATTGCCTTCCCGATGGGAGTATATGCAGAGTTATTTGTGTAACTCGAAATATCCTCACTTCTTCTTTTTTGCTTTTCTCTTTTTTTTTTATAATTTCATCGGGCACGTGAACAGCGTTCCCGATGGGAGTAGCCCCCGAAGCTACAGCCAAGGACCTGTACTTGGTTGTAGGCTCAACGCCTTATGTTGCTATATTTTCCTTCTTTCTCGAGGTTTTCATATCTATCGGGTGCGCGACCAGCGCTCCCAATGGGAGTAGCACCCGAGGCTATGGACAAATGCTTGTATTTGGTCATAGGCTCTCGCCTTTTCTATTTTGTCATACTCGAATTTTTTTTTTCCAAAGTAGCCCCCGAGCATTTGATCAAAAACTTGTATTTGACCAAAGGCTCTCGAAATAATCAATAATCTTCTGCTGCCGCCATTTTACGAATCTTCACAGCCGAGATTTTCTCTTGCCAAGGTGACATCATCGTTGACGATAGCCACGATCATTGTATCGGGAAGACGCGAGTATTGCTCTCTCTCTGTCTTGCGGGCCCAAAATCCTCATCAGGTTAACACGTCGTGCAAGTGGGGGACACACGTCCTCCACTTTTCCTGGCGCACGCACTGTAGCGCCTGTTCCTTCCCTTCATAGTGAAATTACGTTGTTACCCCTTATCCACGTGAACATCATCCATCTCATAATTTCTCCATCCAACGGTGCGTCGATTCGCCGCACCCCTACTTAAGGTCATCGTCTTCCTCCGTTAGCACTTTCGCTCGCGCCGCACCTCTGCTTTCCCCTGCGAAAAATCCTCCATTGCGCCCATCACTTCTTGAGCTCAACCACACTCGCACCTCTCTCCTACACCATTGTTGATGCCACCGCGCGCGCGGCTCACTAGGCACAGCACTCCGGAGTCGAAGATGGCAGTTGAAGATCTGGAGTGGGAGAGATCCAAAATCTCCAACTAAGACATGAACCTGCTGAAGAAGCTCGGGTTCATGAAGAAGGAGAACGCGCTGCGCTTCCCCAAGGAGGAAAGCTATCCATCGCCTCCAATCAAATATCGGGTCAGTTTCTTTTTTTTACCACCTCATTCGCGGTCTTTCTCCCCCTATCCACGAGTTCCTCCGTGGTCTCCTCTTTGTCTACGGGCTGCAGCTGCATCAGCTGACGCCCAACTCCATCCTTCACGTGTCGATTTTCATCACCCTCTGTGAATGCTTCCTCGGAGTCCATCCTAATTGGGCTCTGTGGAAGCGCATCTTCTGCCTCCGCCGCAATGGCTCCCACAACGTCGCCTACAACATAGGTGGCGTTGTCATTTGCGTTCGCCCTGATGTCGAGTACTTCGACGTCAAATTCCCCGACTCCGTCCAGGGGTGGCGCAAAAGGTGGCTCTATGTGCACGAAGAAGGCTCCGACTCGGTGGAGTTCAATATTGCTCCTTTCGACGGAGGGGCCAAGATTCTTCGCCGCCGTTCCTGGGACGCTGAAGCCACCGAAGAAGAGAAATCGGCGACAGAGGCCCTGATGACTCGCATCCATGAGCTTCAGAACACCCGTGGCAAGGAATTGTCGGGTATCCAGATCACAACCTACTTCCTTAGGATTAGAGTGCAGCCTTTACAAGCTCGCAAAAATCCCCTTTGGATGTATGCTGGTGAAAATGATGTCGACAGGCTCTCCAAAGACCTTCCTGTGAAGGACTTGGAGAAACTGATCCGAAGAATTTCGTCGCTCAGCAAAAAGGATACTATTCCATCCTCTTGCCGCGTTGAGAAACTGATCCGAAGAATTTCGTTGTCAGCTCGTAAGTTCTTATTGCTCTTTGTTGTTTGCTCTCGATATTTTTATCTATGTTGCTTCTTATATTGTCGCCTTTTATTGTAGTGGTGACGAGGATGAAGATCAACCTATTGATGCGACTGCTCGAACGAGTACGTCGCGTACTTTAGTTGTCTCTGAAGCTCAGCCTGATGGAGATGAAACCTCGCCTCCTCAGCAAAACATCGAGTATCCTCCTCCAGTTGTAAGCCCTCGTGCCCCTTCCCCAAAGAGGGCTAGGGTTGATCCGGCCAAGGAGCCTATCTTGCTACTTGGTAGCTCCACGACTCCTTCAATGGATGATGTAAGTTGTTCACTTCTCCTTTATGTTCTGAATATTTCAATGATGTCGACTCTTCTTTGTTTTTGCTTCTCTTTTGCTTTTTGCTATCGAACTTTTTACTTTCTATATTGATTTTTCTTTCTCTATTTTCCTTTGCAGCCTTTGATGAAGGAGTTTATCCGTCTCGGTACCCAATTTGTCAGGTACCGTGACCATGCTAAAAAGCTTGAAGGTACTATCCTTTGCTGCTTCTTCCTGTAAATGACCTCTCCATCATTTTTGTCATGACATTTTTACTGTCGATTGTTTTTCCAGGAAATCTTGTGGAAGCCAACAAGCGCGCTGATTCTCTTGCTCTTAAATTAGAGCAAAGCGAAAAGGCTCGCAAGAAAACTGAAGCAGATGCTGCCGCTATCGAAGATCTTCGGAAAAAACTTCATGACGCGGAAACATCTTTGAGCGACAACATAGCTGAAGAGTCTGCTCGTGAAAAAGAAATCCTTACTCGCCTGGAGTCGCAGAGTCGACGTTTTGTTAGTAAGTACTCGGATTTTTGCTATTTCTTCGGGCCTTCATATTCGTCCTTGCTCGCTTTTTCTTGACAAGCTTCTTTTTACTCATTTAGGGAAAACACATCAAGATTATGATCTGGAAAATCCCGAAGGTGATCGCCTTCTCGACGCGCTGTCTCTCCTTGAGATCCATGGAGATGAGGCATGCGAAGGCCTTGTCGAAGCCAGAACAAGTCTGTCGCGTCTTTTTCCCTACTTCTTCCCGGAGAAAGAAGAGCCCGAGATTTTTACTACTCTCGCCAAGTGCTTCAACTCTCAAGAAGATCTTGGGCTCAAACTTCGCCAAGAAGGTTTCAAAGTTGGTGTTGAAGGCACCATCACCTTGGTTGCTGACAGCCAACAAGATGTCGACTGGGCAAGAGTTGGCGACACGAAGGAGATGGAAACGAAGAGGTGGCAGTAGTTGATTAAGGCTGCCAAGCCAAACTCAAAGAAGATCCTCGCCTAGCTTGGGTGGAAGCCAACTCCTGCTCCAAGTTCATCAAAGCCGGAGGTCAAGTAGACCATCTTGCCTTCTCTTTTGTTTTCTCTTTTCTTTTGATGCTGTCGTGACAACTATCCTACTAGTTCAGTAGGGAACCCTCCTTTTGTAATAGCCATGTAAATACTTTGAAAATCAATGGAGATCTATTTTGCTTGATGATTGATGTCGAAACTTTTATTTCCAATTGATATTTGATAACTACATTTCAACTCCTCGTCCTTCCGATGCTTTTCCTTCTTCCTCCTACTCGAAGAAAACGCCTGTTGATGATGAATTTATTGAAAATTCCCCGAGTAAGGGTTCAACACAAGACTTGGAAGAACTTCGTCAGCAGCTGCAGTCGATGAAGAAACAAGCTCTCGTGATAATGGAACAGTCTCGAAGATCATCTGAGCAGGAGAATGTTGCGCTGCAGCAGGCTCAGGATGTCGTGGTATCGTCACGGCATATGCCATAGGGTGGCTAATCGAAGTGGTTCCTGAGGGATCTCACGGCGGTATCCGGATGCGGGTATGGGCACGAGCGACACGGCGACGTACCCAGGTTCGAGGCCCTCTGATGGAGGTAAAACCTCTACTCTTGCTATGAGTGTATATGATGATCACACAGTACAATGGTGCTCCTAGAGCTGTGTCCGGCTGCTCCTGAGAGGCTAAGGGAGACGATGGTCTCTCTCACAGGGCAGCTCTGTAGGTGGGTGAAAGCAATAAATGATCGATCCCCTGCACGAGAGGGGGTAGTGCGGCTTATATAGGCACCGGCACTTTACATATAAGACCCTATAGTTTACTGGCCGGCTGGGCCGGCTTCGGCTTCCGCTCCTTCCCGAGGCTGTGACGTCAGGAGTGGTTGAGGCATCGTGGCCTGTCCCATCCGGCTGCCACGGTCAGCGGTATGGAGGAGGTGTCCCTGTCGCCGTCAGCCACTGTAGCCAGTACGGATCGTCGTAAGCCCTGACGGCCTGTCCGGCGCGTGGCACTATTGCTCCACAGTGCCCCGCGCTTTACGGAAGATGGAGTCAGCGTGGACTTTGGGAACCCGGATCACCAACCCGGTTCCTTCCAGTGCAAGACTCGCCAGCCTCGAGTCGGTCTGAGGTACAAACCCCAGTCGGATATGGCTTGTAGAAGCCGGCCCAGCTACAGCATTGGCGGCCGTAGCCAGGCCGACTAGGACCTAGAGCCAGCCGGCTTCCGGACCAGCCGGCCACGGCGCCAGCCGGCTGCTCCTCAGCCGGCCTTTGCCGCGAGCCGGCCAGTGGCCAGCCGGCTGCTCCGCGTCCATTGCCCTATCCGGGGTCTTCCCCCCGACATTAGCCCCCGAAGCTGGCAAGGTCCTGCGTTTAGAAGGACCTAGGCAGGTTTTCCTGGCTTCTCGAATATATTAGACGGCACTTGGAGGGGCCGACTGAGAATTTCCATTCAGCCGGCCGCGCCCTCATCCGGCTTGTTCCTGCCGGCTGCTTCTAGCCGGCCGCTTTTTACACTTGTACAGTTTTTGCTTTCTCGCAAGATCTGATGACGCCTCCGCCTTGCTGATGAATTTTGGCTCGAGTGGAACTTCTTGTCCGGCTCCGGCTCGCTGCGCGCCGGAGTCTCCGCCGCCTCGGGTCCTGTGCCCGACTTGACCGGCCTGACGCCAGGGCTCTGCCGCCGGTTCGTCTGGTCACATCAATGTCCCTCCGGATCCGGTGCGGTAGTGGGCGACGTGGTGTGGCCGTTTCTGGTAACGGTAGCGGTCGTGGGAGGAGTTACGGCGCAGTAAATCCGGAGACGTGGCCCACGTCGGCCACTTGGAGGCCAACCGCCCGCCGCGGTCGGCTATAAATGCCGCGGGGGCGGTATCGAGGCGGCACTTGCCCCTTTCTTCCTCCTCGCGCTCCTGCCCCGCTCCTTCTCTTCACTCAAGCTCTTCGCTGCTCCGACGCCATTCTTCTTCCGTTCTTCTGGCGAACCTCAGCGAGCGGTCGCCCCGACGATCCTCCGCCGAGCTACCGCCGCAAACCCGTCAATCCGGCGCCACGGGGCCACGCGCATCGACGGCGCGCACTTCTCCACCGCGATCTCCTCCGGCGAGGAGCGGCTCTTCTTCGCCCTTCCGCCTCTCTTGGACCTCCTCTTCTTCTTCGGCCTCGATGGCTCAGCCGAGCGGCTCCTGGAAGGGTTCCTATATGCAGGACGACGACATTGCCCGGCTCGTGCGCCTCCGCCGCATCCCGGCGGGGGTGATTACCAGGGCGCCGGGCGCGGAGGAGGAGCCTCGGCCGGAGCCCGGCGAACGCGTGGTCTTCGGCGCGCATCTCGACCGTGGATTGGGTCTGCCGGCTTCCAACTTCTTCCGCCGGTTCCTCGATCACTTCGGCCTGCAGCCGCACCACCTGCCGGCCAACGCCATGATCCTCCTCAGCTGCTACGTGGCCTTCATGGAAGGCTACGCCGGCTTGTGGCCGGACGTGGAGTTTTGGAGCCGGCTCTTCTACATCAAGGCGCAGACGACCGAAGGCCGCCTGAGGACCTGCGGCGCCGCCTCCATCTATCCCCGTACGGGTACGTCCTTCCCGCGGATTCCGACTGTCGATTCTGTAAAGAATTGGCAGATGTCTTTCTTTTATGTGCGGAACGAGAGCCCGGCCTTCGATCGGCTCAACTCGCCGAATTCAACCCGGCTCCGCCGATCAGCCGGACCAATCGGGCTACAACCCCAAGTCCTCGGACCGGACGCGGAGGTGAACCTCCTGTGGGACTTCCTGGGCGAGTGCGTCACGGGGGGCCGGCTGAGTGCCGAGGACCTCCTCTGCACCTACATCTCGCGCCGGGTCATACCGCTCCAGTGGCGCGTCCACAAGATCGGCCACATGTCCGGCCGGCTCGACCCGACACGGACGTCGAAGTTGGAGCTCTCCAAGTCCCAGGTGGCTCACCGGGTGAACAACATCACCAAGGCCAACATGCCGGACAACTGGGACTGGGGGCTGGCGCCTTACGATCGGGAGCAGCCGCCTGAACTGGTAAGTTTGATGTTTTTCCGTCTTCCGACTTGCGGCAGCGTGGCCGACTCGATATTTATCTTGTCTTGTTTCCAGCTTTTCACCCGCCAAGGCATCGAGGATGGCGACTTGGCGACGAAGGTCTGGACGCCGGATCTCGTTGACCCGGCTGACTTAGCCGGCGACCAAGCTGGCGACGACGATCTGCCGGTGGCGCAGGATCAGGGCGGCCAGGGGGAGCATAACCCGCCGCCTTCGCCTGAGCATGGGCAGGAGCAGGAGCAGGAGCAGCTGCAGGCGGAGCCGGCCCAATCCGGCACGGGGCCCATCCCGGCGGTGCCTCTGCGCGCGGCGCCGCCTACGAGCACGGCGACTTCTGCGCCGAAGGGGAGGAAGCGGGCCGGCGTCGGGTCCACGGCCGCTTCGGAGGCGAGGGCCAAGAAACAGCGCCGGCTGGCGCCCAAGAAGGTCCCGGAGAAAGCCGGGTGAGTTCTCTTTCCTCTGTTGTTTGATTCCTTTTCTTTCCTTCCTCTCTGTATTTATCTTTTCTTGCTTGTTCGACTAGGGCCGCGATTAAGTTTACCCAGGGAGGCGGCTCTCGGCAGGCTCCTCCCGTCACGTCGCCGCTTCAGCGGCAAAGGAGGGAGCCAACCCCGCAACCTTCAGCACGCGCGCGCACGCCGCCGGCTGCTAACGTGCCGCCTGCGGCCACGCCACCTTCTGCGGGGGCGTCTTTTTTTGCCGCGCCTTCTGCGGCGCCTGGCGGCGGAGACCAGGGTCAGTCGGCGCGCCGGCCGACCTTAGACGACATGTTTCCGCGCCGTGCCCCGTTTGTGGAGCGGGCAGCCGGAGCTGGCAGGGGCATGCCATCTGCGGCAGGAGCTGGAGCTGGTGGGGCTGCGCCGCCTTCGACCGGAGTCGGCGGGCCCGCGCCCAACGTCGTGGTGCTGGAGAGTTCTCCGAAAGGAGCGCCTCAAGCGCCGGATGCGACGGCTCCCACCGGGCCGACTGCTTCGACCGCGCCGCCTCCAGCCGGAGCCGACGAGGAGGGAGCCGACCGGAAGGAGCCGGCGAGGGGGGAGCCAGCGCGCTCAAAGGACGCCGACTCCCGGGCTCTGGTGAGGACGAGGGGCCCGCCGGGCCCAACTGAGGGCCTTCACGTGGCCAAGGGGGCCCGGCTGCTGCATGTGCCGTCTGCCTCTGACTCCAGCCTTGGCTCGGCTGGCACCATGGAGGCTGCGTGGCATACGGCGGATTCTTGCGAGGTGTTCAACCGGGAGGGGCAGCCTGGTACGGCGCCCATGAAGATGGTCTTCTCCGGCTACCGGGCCGGCCTTAAGAACAAGGCCGCCGAGGCCCTTGCCCAGCTAGCAACGCTGGAGGATGCTGACAAGGTAGGTGTCTTCTTGTTTTTGCAATTTTGTTATTATCCTGGTAGCCCTCCGAGGCATGGTCCGGCTGCTTGGAGCCGGTCCGGGTTTCGTCTGGATATCTGATTGTTTTTTTCAGGCGGTTACGGAGCGACGCACCGTCTTGTACAACAAGGTGGTGACTAGCTACCACAAGGCCAAGATCGAGCGAGCCGGCTTGGCTCGCGAGCTGGAGGCCGTCAAGGGTGAGGCTTTCTCTTCTTTGCCTTTACTCTTTTTTACGCTTCTGTTTTACTGATGGCTTGTTTTTGCCGGCTTGCAGCTGAGGCCGCCCGGGTCCCGCAGCTTGAGTCGGACCTCCGAGTTGCCCGCGCTCAATGCGCCACAAGTGAGGAGGCGAACCGGGCTGCTGCCGCCAAGCTGAAGGTGGCTGACGGGGAGCTGAAACGGCTGCGCCTTCTTGAGGCTAACCATCTCAAGGAACTTGCCGCCCTCAAGAAGGAACAGGAGGAAAAGCTGGAGGGTCTGAGCAAGCGGTTGGAGGAGGTGGAACGGCAACGGCTTTCGCTCCAGCAAGAGGTGACCACCAAGTCCAACGAGCTGTCGGCCACCGCCAAGCGATGGTTGGGGGAACTTAGCGCGCTCGACCGCGGCTTGGCGGGTGAGTCTTTTGTCTTATGCCTTCCCCTTTGCCGGCTTTCGGCCGTCGGCTGCCGGCTTAGGTTGGCAACCGGCGGCAGAAACTTGATTTTTTCGATATCTCCATCTTCGGGCTGGGGGCAGTCGGTTCTTGCCGGCTGTCGCCAGGCTTTCTTTAGGACTTCGAAAATTTGCATTTTTCAGCTTATTTCGGCTTTGATGGCTTCTGACATGCTTTTCTTCTTTGCAGCGGCCTTCCCTGAGGCGCAGGAGGAGGCGTTAGCGGCTGTTGGCAGGGCGCGGGAGGATCGCCGACAGGCCACTGGGGAGCAGAGCTCCGACTGCTTCACCATGGACGACTATCTGGCGTCCATCGCCGCCCGCGTGGAGCCGGTCACCAAGCTTGGCTGGGAGCTGCGGAAGGCGGCGGAGGAGCTGATCCGACTGCTGTGGCCGACGGAGACGCTGCCAGAAGATCTCTCCAATCTCATCGCTTGGCTGGACAGGGCTCCCGACCGCTTCTTGGACTGGAAGGAGTCGGCCACGCGCGCCGGAGCCGATATGGCGCTATCTTTTGTGCTCTCCTGGTATAACGAGGTTAGCCTCGACCAGTTGGAGTTCCGGCGCGCCGACGTGGAGGACAAGCTCCTGGTGGAGAACAAGACTGCTCGGCTTGCCCGTGCCTGCGCCATTGCCGACTTCGTCGACAAGTCCATCTTCATTGCGGACCCGAATCCGCCGTCTGACGACGAGGAGGAGGCGGCTGAGGACGAGGAGGCGGACGACGTGCCCGAGGATGACCCGGCGGCCGGCTCTGCTGATGCAGCCGGCGCTTAGCTTTTACCTGTTTCCTTATGCTTTTGCCAAGACAATTCGTTAAATCCCCGGGATGCCGGGTGCATATGTAAGACAATGTTATTATCCTTTTATTAAGGCACGCTTTAATGTGTTTGTTAATCATCTGTGTGCCGAGTTGCTTTCTTTCGACTCGTTCGCTTTTTCCCATCCGCCCCACTCTTTGGCTGTGCCCTTGCCGGTCGTACGTCCGACTTGCGATCCGTCGCCGGATCAAGAGCGGGCCGCTGGGTGAGGCCGACAGTATTTCAGTCGAACGAGCTGAATTCGGCAATCCGGCACTTTTATGAAAAGTTGCAAGTCAACTCGCTTTTACTCTTTCCCTTAGTCGTTTTTCGCGTGCCGGCTCCCTAGGCCTTACTCCCGCCAGCCGGACAGCCGGGTTGCGGTCTGTAGCTGGATCGGAAGCCGGCTGTCGGAAACCGGATCACGTGCCATCGAGCCGACCGCGTGAGAGGGTTCAAGCCAATTGGCGAAACGAGGTAAAGTACGCGAAAAACTTGTCGGAAACAGCGCTCTTGGCGCAGGCTTTTTCATAACTCACAAAAGGGATACAAGGGATACATACATTCCTGCTCTCATGTGTAAAATGGGCGGAGTAACCTGACATTCCAGGGACGTTTAGTCTCCTCGTCAGCCTTGTCCGGCTTGTTTTTCTTAGCCTCTTGGGCATCTATGAGATAGTAGGAATCATTGCCTACTGCCTTGCTCACGATGAAGGGACCCTCCCATGGGGATGACAGTTTATGCTGTCCGGCTGTCCTCTGGATCAGCCGGAGCACTAGGTCTCCTTCTCGGAATGCTAAGGGCTGGACCTTCCGGCTGTGATAGCGTCGGAGGCTTTGCTGGTAGATAGTAGATCTAGACTCAGCCAGCAGCCGGGCCTCTTCGACCAGGTCAACTCCATCTTCGCGAGCTTCTTTGGCTTCGGCTTCTGTGTAGAGCTTGATCCTTGGCGCGTCATGCTCGATATCAGTCGGCAAGACGGCTTCGGCCCCGTATACGAGGAAAAATGGTGTGAAGCCGACTGAGCGGGCCCCGTCCAGTTTCTTGATTGGCTTGGCTTCGATCCACTTGGTGAATTTGTCAATCATCACCAAGAGGTGTGTCATGCCGCCTCGCGCTGTTCTGAATGGGCCTACCATATCCAAGCCCCATACGGCAAACGGCCATGTGATGGGGATGGTTTTCAAGGCGGAAGCCGGCTGGTGTCTTTGCTTTGCGAAGCGCTGACAACCGTTGCACTTCTTCACCAAATCTTCTGCGTCTCTGAGCGCAGTCGGCCAGTAAAAACCGTGCCGGAAGGCTTTGGCCACTATGGCTCTGGACGAGGCGTGATGTCCGCACTCTCCTTGATGGATTTCCCGTAGGAGTTCAATCCCTTCAGCCGGCTCGACGCACCGCTGGAACACCCCACTTACGCTGCGTTTGTACAGCTGGTGGTTGATGATGGTATAGGCCTTGGCCCTTCTCTCAATCTGCCTGGCCTGGACTCTATCATCAGGCAGCACACCGTCGGTGAGGTAGGAGAGGAATTCTTGTGCCCATGAAGGTACGCATCTTATCTCGAATACGCTGACCAACAGGGCCTCTTGCGTGGGAGCTTCCGGATTCGACTGCATGGTCGCCGGGTTCGGCTTGCTAGCCGGCGGGTTCGGCTTGCTAGCCCCCGAGTTTGGCGATGAAGCCCCCGGGTTGGACTGAGAAGTCCCCGGGTTCGGCATGCTAGCCGGCGGGTTTGGCTTGTTAGCCCCCGACTTGGGCGATGAAGCCCCCGGGTTCGGCTGAGCAGCCCCCGGGTCAGCCGGCACGAATATTGAATCCGAGTCCGGTGACGGTATGATGGACGGCTTCTTGAGAACCACCAAGGCGACACCCGGCGGAATGGCTTGCCGGGTTGAGCCAATCTTGGATAAGGCATCAGCCGCTTCGTTATTTGCTCGTGGCACATGGTGGAATTCGCAGCCGTCGAAGAAGCCGGATAGCTGCTGGACATGGAAGCGGTATGAGGCCATGTTGGCGTCCTTCGCGTCCCAGTCGCCAGATGCTTGCTGTATGACCAAGTCGGAGTCGCCGAAGCAGAGTATGCGACGCACGCCAATCTCCTTGGCCAGCTTCAGCCCGTGAATGAGCGCTTCATATTCCGCCACATTGTTGGATGCGGCGAAGTGGATCTGCAGGACGTAGTCCAGCCGGTCTCCCTTGGGAGAGGTGATGACGATGCCGGCTCCCAAGCCGTTGCGCATCTTCGAGCCGTCGAAATGCATCTTCCAATGTGTGGAATCCGGCACAGGCGGCAGGTACTGCATCTCAGCCCAGTCGACGAAGAAGTCCGCGAGGATCTGCGACTTGATGGCTGTGCGTGGCTCGTAGAGGATGGTGTGGGCGGCCAGCTCCAGGGCCCACTTGGCAACCCGGCCGTTGGCATCCTTGCTGCCGATGATTTCCGCCAAGGGTGCTGTGGCAACCACCCTGATGGGGTGCTCTTGGAAGTAGTGCTTGAGCTTCTTGGCCGCCATGTAGACGCCGTAGGTGACCTTCTGGTAGTGGGGGTAATTTTGCTTCGACTGGGAGAGCACTTCGCTAAGGTAATAGACTGGGCGCTGAACCAGCTGCTCCCTGTTGCCGGCTTCTTTGCGCTCCACCACCAGGACAACGCTAACCACTCGGTTGGTGGCTGCGATGTATAACAGCATCGGCTCCATTGGAGCCGGCGTTGCAAGGATTGGCGCGGTTGAGAGCACGCGCTTCAAGTCACGGAAGGCCTCGTCCGCCTGCGGTGACCAGACGAACTTGTCCGCCTTCTTCATTAGTTGATACAGGGGCAGTGCCTTCTCCCCCAGCCGGCTGACGAAGCGGCTCAAGGAAGCCAGGCAGCCAGCAAACTTCTGGACGTCCTTGAGGCACTGCGGCAGTTCCATCTTCTCCAGGGCACTGATCTTGTCCGGGTTGGCTTCGATCCCTCGCTGAGAGACGAGGTAGCCAAGGAGCTGGCCAGACGGCACGCCGAATGTGCACTTGGCCGGGTTGAGCTTCATCTGGAATCTTCTCAAATTGGTGAAGGTTTCTCTCAGGTCATCAAGGAGGGTAGTCGTCTCCTTGGTCTTTACAACGACATCATCCACATATGCGTGAACGTTTCTGCCGATTTGATCCTGCAAGCATTTTTGCATGCACCTTTGGTAGGTGGCGCCTGCATTTTTCAAGCCGAACGGCATAGTCGTGTAGCAATAAGCCCCATACGGGGTAATGAACGAAGTCTTTATTTGATCAGCCGGATTCAAAGGAATCTGGTGGTAGCCTGAATAGGCATCTAGGAAAGACAACAGTTCACAGCCGGCAGTCGAGTCTATGACTTGATCTATGCGCGGCAGGGGGAAGGGATCCTTCGGGCACGCCTTGTTCAGGCTGGTGTAGTCGATACACATGCGCCAGGAGCCGTTCTTCTTCAAAACCAGGACCGGGTTCGCCAACCAGTCCGGGTGCAGCACTTCCATGATGAAGCCGGCAGCTAGGAGCCGGGCGATTTCTTCACCGATGGCCTTCCTTCGTTCTTCGGCGAAGCGCCTGAGAGGCTGCTTCACCGGCTTGGCCTCAGGCCGGACGTGGAGGTGGTGCTCAGCCAACTCCCTCGGCACACCCGGCATGTCTCTTGGAGTCCACGCGAAGATGTCCCGATTCTCACGGAGGAAGCTGGTGAGCTCGCTTTCCTATTTCTTGTTCAAGCCGGCACCGATGGTGACGAACTTGTCCGGCTGCGCCGGGTCCAGCAGGATCTTCTTGGTGTTGTCGGCCGGCTGGAAGTGAGTCGTCCCAGCCGGGTTGCCCGCAGCCGGCATGTCTGTCTGCGCGGCTTTGGCGAGGGCGACGGCGTCGTGGATGAGCTGCTTCTCGGTGGCGATGACCAGCGTCTGGGCCATCTTGGAGCTCTGCGTGGCGCAGTCCATGGAGCGGCGATAATCGCCGGCTACGGTAATGACCCCCCTGGGGCCAGGCAGCTTCATCTTCAGGTACCCATAGTGGGGCACCGCCATGAACTTGGTCAGGGCCGGCCTGCCCAGGAGCGCGTGGTAGGGACTCACGAGGTCCACCACCTCGAACTCGATTCTCTCGGTGCGGAAGTGGTCCGGCTTCCCGAACATCACCACCAGCGTGATCCGGCTGATCGGCTGGCAGCAATGGCCTGGCACGATGCCATGGAAGACGGTGGGGGTGGGGCGCAACTCGGCCTCCTGGATGCCCAGCTTGCGGGCGGTGTCGCGGTAGAGGATGTTGATGCTGCTGCCGCCGTCGATGAGGACGCGCGAGAAACGCACGCTGCGCCGGGTTGTGCCAATGGTGGGGTCGAGGACCATGGCGTAGCTGCCCGGCTTCGGCAGGACAGCCGGCGTGTCGCGGCGATCAAAGGTGATGGCCTGCTCTGACCAGTTTAGGTACTGGGGGACCGGCGGTATGACCGCGTTGACCTCGAGGGAACGGCGCTCTTGGCTCGTCCTGTCCTCGGGCTCGGAGGTGAAGATGATGTAGGTGGCGTCTTGGGCCAGATATCGGCCGCCATGTTGCACTTGGTTAGCCTCGTGGTGCTCGAGGTTGGCGTTCTCTGCGCCGGCTTGGCCACCCGGCCCGCCGGCTGGTGGAGGCGGGGGGGGAGGCGGGAGGGGTTCACCGCTTGTCAGCCGCTTCATGAAGTGGCAGTCGCGGGTGGTGTGGTTGGAGGGGTTCTTGCCGCTGTGGTACTTGCACGGCGAGTCGAGCATCTGCTCAAAGGTGTACTTCGGCTTCCATTGCCGGTCTTGCTTCTGGCGGCGGCTGCCACCTGCCGCGTTGTCTGCCACGGCGGCCACGTGGGCGGAGCCGTACCGGCGGTCCGGCTGGTCGCTGTGACGCTTGCCGCGATAGTTGTCCCGCCGGCTGCCGTGCGAGGCGCCCTCGGCCGGCTTGTTGTTGTCCCTTCTGGTGGGGGCCGGCGAAACGTCAGCCGGCGCCTTGCCGGCTTCCTCAGCCAGCGCGTACTTGTCGGCGATGACCATCAAGGCGGCCATCGTCTTGGGCTCGCTGCGGCGTAGCTTGTGCCACAGCATGGTGTTGGGTCGGCAGCCGCCCATGAAGAAGCTGATGGCTTGCATCTCGTGCACGCCCTCGCAAGAGTTGCGCATCTCGCACCAGCGCGTCAGGTACGCGCGATCCGTCTCGTCCGGGCCCTGCTTGCACATCTCAAGCTGTTGAGGGCGACCCGGCCGGCGATAAGTGCCGGTGAAGTTGCTGATAAAGGCGGCTTCGAAGTCCAGCCAGCCGTTTATGCTGCCGGCTGGCAGGTTGTTGAGCCACGTGCGGGCGGAGCCGAGTAGCATGAGGGGGGAGTAGCGCACAGCCCAGCGCTTGTTGCCCTTGGCGATGCCGACTGCCGTGGAGTAGTCCAGCAGCCAGTCTTCCGGCTTGGCGGTGCCGTCGTACTTGGGGGTGTCGCGCGGGAGCTGGAAGCCATCGACCATGGGCTCGTTGAGGATCCGCGGCCCGAAGCACTTTGGGCCGGCTGGCCCCTCTTCTTCCGCGATGCGGGATTGAACCAGCCGGTCGAGGCGGTCTCGGGCGTCAGCGGGCTCAATGCGCGGGCCCAGCCGGGAGTGTGCCGGCTGGCGCGCGCCACTTGCTTCTGGAGCCGCTCGGTGATGATGGCGGGGCCCGGAGTCTTGCTCCTGGTTCCGGCTTGGAGGGGGCCGGCTGCGGCTGCTGCCGCTCGGCTGGTGGCTTGGCCGGCCCGAGCTGTGCGTGGCCCGGGAATCATGGCGCCGGCTTGGTGCTGGGGAGGAGGACTCGGCCGTGTCCCTGGCGCCTTCCCTGTCGTTGCCTGCAGCTCCGCGAGCGTGAGAAGCTCTGGGGGCATTGACATACCTGGGGTCGGCGATCTGCCTGTTGGCTGCGTTGAGCAGCTCAGTCACCCGCCTGGTCTGGCGGCGTAACTCTTCGCCCTGAAGGCGGTTCAGCTCTTCTGCGGCGGCTTCTGCCGCGCGCACGTTCTTGTCGGGGGTGTTGTAGACGGGGAGCTCCGCGGACGGAGCCGGCGAAGGAGCGCCGTCGCGGGCGATCTCAGCGCCAAGGTCGCGGCCCCTGCGGCGGATGTGGCCAGCTCGGCTTGGCTCGTCGCCGCACAGGTGAGGCCGTGGGCGCGGTTGTACTCGCGCTGGGTGATCTCCATCTGGCGCTTAGCAGCAGCCAGTTCTTCGGTTTGCTTGAGGAGGAGCTGGCGGTGCGCCTCCAAGTCCGCCTCGATGGCGGTGGGGTCGGCACCAGGCGTGAGCGGGGTGCTCAGCTTTGCCCGGACTTCGTCCAGCCGGGACGGTGGCGGTGGCGCTTTTGGGCCCGAGCCGGAGGCGTTGGGGTCGATGTTGCGCTCCAGGTTGGGGCCGCGCATGCGCGGGTTCTTGGTGGGGAGCTCGTCGCCAGCCATCATGACTTGCACGACGGCGGGGCTGGTGGGAGCGCTGCTGCCGGCTCGCGGAGGAGGGCTAGCGCAGCGCAGCACCTGCCGCGGGTAGCGCGGCGGTGCGACGGTGGCGACGTAGACGTCGAAGCCGCCGAAGGAGATGACGCTGCCGCCGGCCGGGAAGGGCCGGTCAGTGAAGCAGCCAGCGTTGTCGCTGACGCAGTCGAGGGAGCCGAATCTCCAGATCAAGCCTGAAGCGACTCGCTCGCCGGTGGTGGTGGTGAGGCCCGTCCGGATGAAGACACCGGCCGAGGATGCTGAAGGCCCCACGGTGGGCGCCAAATGTCGTGGTATCGTCACGGCATATGCCATAGGGTGGCTAATCGAAGTGGTTCCTGAGGGATCTCACGGCGGTATCCGGATGCGGGTATGGGCACGAGCGACACGGCGACGTACCCAGGTTCGAGGCCCTCTGATGGAGGTAAAACCTCTACTCCTGCTATGAGTGTATATGATGATCACACAGTACAATGGTGCTCCTAGAGCTGTGTCCGGCTGCTCCTGAGAGGCTAAGGGAGACGATGGTCTCTCTCACAGGGCAGCTCTGTAGGTGGGTGAAAGCAATAAATGATCGATCCCCTGCACGAGAGGGGGTAGTGCGGCTTATATAGGCACCGGCACTTTACATATAAGACCCTATAGTTTACTGGCCGGCTGGGCCGGCTTCGGCTTCCGCTCCTTCCCGAGGCTGTGACGTCAGGAGTGGTTGAGGCATTGTGGCCTGTCCCATCCGGCTGCCACGGTCAGCGGTATGGAGGAGGTGTCCCTGTCGCCGTCAGCCACTGTAGCCAGTACGGATCGTCGTAAGCCCTGACGGCCTGTCCGGCGCGTGGCACTATTGCTCCACAGTGCCCCGCGCTTTACGGAAGATGGAGTCAGCGTGGACTTTGGGAACCCGGATCACCAACCCGGTTCCTTCCAGTGCAAGACTCGCCAGCCTCGAGTCGGTCTGAGGTACAAACCCCAGTCGGATATGGCTTGTAGAAGCCGGCCCAGCTACAGCATTGGCGGCCGTAGCCAGGCCGACTAGGACCTAGAGCCAGCCGGCTTCCGGACCAGCCGGCCACGGCGCCAGCCGGCTGCTCCTCAGCCGGCCTTTGCCGCGAGCCGGCCAGTGGCCAGCCGGCTGCTCCGCGTCCATTGCCCTATCCGGGGTCTTCCCCCCGACACAGGAGGCCATAGCTGCCAAAGAAACCGCCGTTGCTGAAGCTGCACAGGCTACCTCCAGAGAGAATTTTATGCTCTAGTTGATGACTAAAGCAAGTTTGGATATGAAAGGTATGCTTTGCAAACGTAGTCATGTTATCTCTTGTTCTTACGGTCTTGATTCCTTACTCATGCTCTCGCTGAAATAGGTTATTTTTTGGATACTGCTGCCGAAAATCAACGTGTGGAAACCCGAACCAATGTGCTTCTCAGGCTTGCTCGTCAACATGGTTCCAATTTCTGGGTTACTCCTGAGCGTACTCGCCAAATAATCAGATTTCAAGATCGTGCGAGTCAGGTCTGCGACTTTCTCGACTTCTGCACACGAACCTTGTCTCTAGTCTATAGTATCATGTTTCCTTGTAACAAGATACCAGACACTCTGCCTGCTCTGATGGAGAAATTCCGAGATGCCCCTCGTATCCATAATTTTGTACGGGCTCAGCTATCTGCAGGGGCAAGATTCGCCATGATTATGATACAGATCTGCTACCCGAAATTAGATCTGACGAAGATTGTCACTAAGTGTCTGGCCAAGGAAACGAAGCGAAAGAGGAACATCGATAAAATCAACGACACTGTAACCCCTGTAGCCGAAGAAATGATGGACGAACTTCTTCGGATGGACTCAGAATTCTTTGTAAAAGGTAGCTATGCTGAACATACGACTGGTGCTGCAAACAATGACAGGATAAACATAGATGATATATTAGGTAGCAACTGAGTTTTACTATATTGCGGGAATTCCTGTATATTTTTCCTTGTCGAATTTATCTTGATGATGAAGTTGTCTATATTGTAAAGTATAATCTATATTGTGAAGCCCCCGAGGCTTTGGCCGGAGCTCAAGCTATTTTTGCGTCTCGATGAATTTACTGTTTTGCGAGAGTATATATATATTTTGTTGCCACGGGTTATGAGCCCTCGAGCCTGTCGATGAAGAAAGATGTATATCACCAATATATTTTACTATATTGCAGCACCGCGAGCCCGTCTCATTAAAAACCTTTCAGCCCCACTCGGTGCCCTGAAAGGAAAAGAGTGCGTCTAAAAACTCGCGGGCATTTCAGTACATTATATTTTTACAAGGAGGACTATATTTTGACTCTAGGCGTAAAAACGCCTTAGCTGCGCCACGTTCCAGGGATTTTGCTCGGGAACTCCTGAATTCTTGTCCTTGGTCCTGTACGCTCCTCCTTCGATTACTTCTGTGACGATGTAAGGGCCAAGCCACAGCAACTCGAGTTTTTCATGGCTTTTTTGATTGAGCCGTAGAACTAAGTCGCCGACCTGAAAAGATCTTGGTCGCAAACGTCGACTGTGGTAGTTTTTTAGGTCTTGCTGGTATTTAGTGACTCATGATAATACTTCGTCTCGAGCTTCGTCAAGTGCGTCGACATCATCCTCCAATGCTTTTCTGGAAGCTTCTTCGTCATATTCCGTGACTCTTGGAGAATCATGCTCTATTTCTATCGGCAGTACTGCTTCGGCTCCATGGACCAGAAAAAACGGAGTCTCCTGTGTCGCTGTATTTGGTGTTGTTCGAATACTCCACAATACACTGGGCAACTCCTCTGGCCAAGTATGTCGCGCTTTTTCCAATGGTCCTAACAGGCGCTTCTTGATACCATTGCAGATGATAACATTGGCTTTCTCGACTTGGCCATTGGTTTGCGGGTGCGCAACTGATGCAAAGTGTAGTTTAATGCCTACCTCTGCACAGTATACCTTGAACTCCTTGGATGTGAAATTGCTGCCATTGTCCGTAACGATGCTATGAGGTACTCCAAACCGGAAGACGATGCTTTTCACAAACTTAACTACTGACGCTCCGTCTGGTGAATTTATCGGCTTTGCTTCTATCCACTTGGTAAATTTGTCGACAGCGACGAGCATATACTCGTATCCTCCTAGCGAGGCCTTGTGTAATTTTCCCACCATATCGAGGCCCCATTGAGCAAAGGGCCAAGACAACGGTATTGGCATCAACTCTGCTGCCAGAGAATGAGGTTTTGCGGCAAATCTCTGGCACGCGTCGCAAGTTCGCACTATCTCCTTCGCATCCTCGATTGTTGTCAACCAATAGAATCCTGCTCTGAAAACCTTGGCTGCTATAGCTCGGCTGCTTGCATGGTGACCACATATTCCTTCGTGCACATCCTTCAGAATTATCCTTCCTTCTTCGGGTGTGACGCACCTTTGTAACACACCCGAAATACTTCATTTGTACAGCTCCCCTTTGACCACGGTAAAGGCTTTAGATCGTCTAATAACTCGCCGTGCTTCAACTGGGTCGTCGGGTATTTCTTTCCTTAGGATGTATGATATGTATGCTTGCATCCATGGAATCTGCACCATCATTACTAGGTCATGTTCCTCTTCTTCTTCCAATGCTGCTTTTGGAGCCCCCGAGGGTTTCTCTTCCTTCTCCTTCTTCTTTGGTTTCTTCGGCTTTGTAGATCTCTCGGCTATCTCCTCCCAAAACACGCCTGGTGGAATCGGGAGACACTGCGACCCGATATTTGCAGGAATATCGGCTTCATCATTGCTCAACCTGCTGATGTGATTTACCTCGCATCCATCAAACAGCTTCTCTAGCTCGTTATAAACTTCCTTGTATGCTATCATACTATCATTGACTGCATCACATTGGTTCATGACTTGCTGAGCCACCAATTGTGAGTCGCCAAATATTTTTAGTCGAGTTACACCACAAGCCTTCGCCATCTTCATCCCGTGTATAAGAGCTTCATATTCTGCCTCATTGTTAGACGCGTTTGGAAACGTCATCCGTAAGACATACTTTAATTTGTCACCTTCAGGTGATATTAGTATCACGCCTGCTCCAGCTCCCTCTAATCGCTTGGACCCGTCGAAGTTCATAGTCCAGGTTCTCGACAAATCTGGGGGTCCCGTATTTTGTAGCTCCATCCACTCTGCGATGAAGTCTGGTAGAATTTGCGACTTTATTGCTTTTCTTTTTTCATACGTGATGTCCCGAGTGAAGGAGATATGCCCTAGAGGCAATAATAAAGTGGTTATTATTCATATCTTTATGTTTATGATAAATGTTTATATATCATGCTAGAATTGTATTAACCGAAACATTAGTACATGTGTGATATGTAGACAAACAAGAAGTCCCTAGTATGCCTCTTAAACTAGCTTGTTGATTAATGGATGATTAGTTTCATAATCATGAACATTGGATGTTATTAATAACAAGGTTATGTCATTGTATGAATGAAATAATGGACACACCCAATTAAGCGTAGCATAAGATCTCGTCATTAAGTTATTTGCTATAAGCTTTCGATACATAGTTACCTAGTCCTTATGACCATGAGATCATGTAAATCACTTATACCGGAAAGGTACTTTGATTACACCAAACACCACTGCGTAAATGGGTGGTTATAAAGGTGGGATTAAGTATCCGGAAAGTATAAGTTGAGGCATATGGATCAACAGTGGGATTTGTCCATCCCGATGACGGATAGATATACTCTGGGCCCTCTCGGTGGAATGTCGTCTAATGTCTTGCAAGCATATGAATGAGTTCATAAGAGACCACATACCACGGTACGAGTAAAGAGTACTTGTCAGGAAACGAGGTTAAACAAGGTATAGAGTGATACCGAAGATCAAACCTCGGACAAGTAAAATATCGCGAGACAAAGGGAATTGGTAATGTATGTGAATGGTTCATTCGATCACTAAAGTCATCGTTGAATATGTGGGAGCCATTATGGATCTCCAGATCCCGCTATTGGTTATTGGTCGGAGTGAGTACTCAACCATGTCCGCATAGTTCACGAACCGTAGGGTGACACACTTAAAGTTGGATGTTGAAATGGTAGTACTTGAATATGGAATGGAGTTCGAATATTTGTTCGGAGTCCCAGATGAGATCCCGGACATCACGAGGAGTTCCGGAATGGTCCGGAGAATAAGATTCATATATAGGATGTCATTTTATGTGAAATAAAATGTCGCGGAAGGTTCTATGGAAGGTTCTAGAAGGTTCTAGAAAAGTCCGGAAGAAACCACCAAGGAAGGTGGAGTCCACATGGGACTCCACCTCCATGGCCGGCCAACCCTAGTGGGGGAGGAGTCCCAAGTGGACTCCCCCTTAGGGGGCCGGCCACCCCCCCATATGGGAGGTGGAAACCCCACCTTTGGTGGGAGTCCTAGTTGGGCTAGGTTTCCCCCTCTTATGGAAGGTTTTTGGTTCGGGTCTTATTCGAAGACTTGGACACCAACACTTGGGGATCCACCTATATAATGAGGGGCCAAGGGAGGGGGCCGGCCACCCCAAGACCACAAGCTGGCCGCCCCCCTTGAAGTGGCCGGCCACCCCCTCCCAAACCCTAGCCGCCCCCTCTCCTCCATAACTCCCGCGTAGCTTTAGCGAAGCTCCGCCGGACTTCTCCACCACCACCGACACCACGCCGTCGTGCTGTCGGATTCAAGAGGAGCAACTACTTCCGCTGCCCGCTGGAACGGGAGGTGGACGTCATCTTCATCAACAACCGAACGTGTGACCGAGTACGGAGGTGCTGCCCGTTCGTGGCGCCGGAACCGATCGTGATCAAGATCTTCTACGCGCTTTTGCAAGCGGCAAGTGATCGTCTACCGCAGCAACAAGAGCCTCCTCTTGTAGGCTTTGGAATCTCTTCAAGGGTGAGACTCGATACCCCCTCGTTGCTACCGTCTTCTAGATTGCATCTTGGCTTGGATTGCGTGTTCGCGGTAGGAAATTTTTTGTTTTCTATGCAACGTTATCCTACAGTACTATCAGAGCCGTGTCTATGCATAGATGGTTGCACGAGTAGAACACAATGGTTTTGTGGGCGTTGATGCTCTTGTTATCTTTAGTTTGAGTACTTTGCATCTTTGTGGCATAGTGGGATGAAGCGGCTCGGACTAACTTTACATGACCGCGTTCATGAGACTTGTTCCTCGTTCGACATGCAACTTGTATTGCATAAGAGGCTTTGCGGCTGTCTGTCTCTCCTACTATAGTAAAGATTCAATTTACTCTTCTATTGAAAACATTAGTATCAACGTTGTGGTTCATGTTCGTAGGTAGATTAGATCTCTCTCGAAAACCCTAAACCACGTAAAATATGCAAACCAAATTAGAGACGTCTAACTTGTTTTTGCAGGGTTTGGTGATGTGATATGGCCATAATGTGATGATGAATATGTATGAGATGATAATTATTGTATTGTGGCAACCGGCAGGAGCCTTATGGTTGTCTTTAAATTTCATGTTGAGTAGTATTTCAAAGTAGTTGTAATAGTTGCTACATGGAGGACGATCATGAAGACGGCGCCATTGACCTTGACGCTACGCCGACGATGATGGAGATCATGCCCGAAGATGATGGAGATCATGTCCGTGCTTTGGAGATGAAGATCAAAGGCGCAAAGACAAAAGGGCCATATCATATCACATATGAACTGCATGTGATGTTAATCCTTTTATGCATCTTATTTTGCTTAGATCGCGACGGTAGCATTATAAGATGATCCCTCACTAAAATCTCAAGATAATAAAGTGTTCATCCTTAGTAGCACCGTTGCCAAGACTTGTCGTTTCGAAGCATCTCGTGATGATCGGGTGTGATAGAATCAACAAGTGCATACAACGGGTGCAAGACAGTTTTGCACATGCGGATACTAAGGTGGCCTTGACGAGCCTAGCATGTACAGACATGGTCTCGGAACACGTGATACCGAAAGGTAGAGCATGAATCATATGGTTGATATGATGAACACTTTGAGTGTTCGCCATTGAAGTCACACCTTTTCTCGTGATGATCGGGTTTAGGTGCGGTGGATTTGGTTCGTGTGATCACTAAGACAATGCGAGGGATATTGTTTTGAGTGGGAGTTCACTTAGATTTTTAATTATGTTGAATTAAAATTTGAACTCAATTTGTCATAAACTTAGTCTAAACTATTGCAAATATATGTTGTAGACATGGCGTCCCCAATCAATTTTAATCAGTTCCTAGAGAAAGAGAAACTTAAGAGCAACGGTAGCAACTTCACCGACTGGTTCCGTCATGTGAGGATCTTCCTCTCTGGCGGAAATCTGCAATTTGTGCTTGATGCACCGCTAGGTGACCCTCCTGCAGAAGATGAAACCGATGAAGTAAAAGTTGTTTACGCGACTCGGAAAACTCGGTACTCTCAAGTTCAGTGTGCCATCCTGTGCAGCCTGGAATCCGATCTTCAAAAACGTTTTGAGCACCATGATCCTCATGAGTTGATGAATGAGCTGAAAGCTATATTCGAGACTCATGCGGCCATGGAATGCTATGAAGCATCGAAACATTTCTTCAGCTGTATGATGGAAGAAGGCAGCTCCGTTAGTGAGCACATGCTCGCCATGACCGGGCATGCGAAGAAACTCAGTGACTTGGGAATAGTGATTCCTAATAGACTGGGGATTAATCGTGTCCTTCAATCACTGCCACCAAGTTACAAGAACTTTGTGATGAACTACAATATGCAGAACATGAACAAGGAGTTACCTGAACTCTTTGGCATGCTAAAAGCTGCTGAGATTGAGATCAAGAAAGAGCACCAAGTGTTGATGGTCAACAAGACCACCAGTTTCAAGAAACAGGGCAAGTCTAAGGGAAAATTCAAGAAGGGTGGCAAGAAAGCTGCCACGCCTCCTATGAAACCTAAGAACGGCCCTAAGCCTGATGCTGAGTGCTATTACTGCAAGGAGAAGGGACACTGGAAGCGTAATTGCTCCAAGTATCTGGCTGATCTAAAGAGCGGCCTTGTCAAGAAGAAGAAAGAAGGTATATCTGATATACATGTTATAGATGTTTATCTCACTGGTTCTCGTTCTAGTACCTGGGTATTTGATACTGGTTCGGTTGCTCATATACGTAACTTGAAAGCAGAACTAAAGAATAAACGAAGACTACTGAAAGATGAAGTGACGATGCGCGTTGGAAATGGATCCAAAGTCGATGTGATCGCTGTCGGCACACTTCCTCTACATCTACCTTCGGGATTAGTTTTAAGCCTAAATAATTGTTATTTTGTACCCGCGTTGAGCATGAACATTATATCTGGATCTTGTTTAATGCAAGACGGTTATTCATTCAAGTCTGAGAATAATGGTTGTTCTATTTTTATGAATAATATCTTTTATGGTCGAGCACCACAAAAGAATGGCTTATTTCTGTTAGATCTCGATAGTAGTGATACGCATATACATAACATTGATGCTAAGCGAATTAAATTGAATGATAATTCTACTTATATGTGGCAATCGTGCCTTGGTCATATTGGAGTGAAACGCATGAAGAAACTCCATACTGATGGATTACTTGAATCACTTGACTTTGAGTCACTTGATAGATGCAAAGCATGTCTAATGGGAAAAATGACAAAGACTCCATTTTCTGGTATGATGGAGCGAGCTACTGACTTATTGGAAATCATACATACCGATGTGTGCGGACCAATGAGCGTAGCATCGCGCGGTGGTTATCGTTATGTTCTAACCTTCACAGATGATCTGAGTAGATATGGGTATATCTATTTCATGAAACATAAATCCGAAACTTTCGAGAAGTTTAAGGAATTTCAAAGTGAAGTAGAAAATCAACGTAACAAGAAGATTAAATTTCTACGATCTGATCGTGGAGGTGAATATCTGAGTTATGAGTTTGGCATGCATTTAAAGAAATGCGGAATACTTTCACAATTGACACCGCCGGGAACACCTCAACGTAACGGTGTGTCCGAACATCGTAATCGAACTCTCTTAGATATGGTTCGTAGTATGATGTCTCTTACTGATTTGCCGTTATCATTTTGGAGTTATGCATTAGAGACAGCCGCATTCACTTTAAATAGAGCACCATCAAAATCCGTAGAAACGACACCGTATGAATTATGGTTTAATAAGAAACCTAAGTCAGTCGTTCTGAAAGTTTGGGGTTGCGAAGCCTATGTAAAAAAGTTACAACCGGACAAGCTAGAACCCAAAGCGGAGAAATGCGTCTTCATAGGATACCCTAAGGAAACTATAGGGTACACTTTCTATCACAGATCCGAAGGCAAAATCTTTGTTGCTAAGAACGGAACCTTTCTTGAGAAAGAATTTCTCACTAAAGAAGTGACTGGAAGAAAAGTAGAACTCGATGAGATTGATGAATCTATACTCGTTGATCAGAGTAGCGCAGTACCGGAAGTTGTACCTGTACCGCCTACACCGGCAACAGAGGAAGCTAATGATAATGATCATGAAACTTCGAACGAGGAAACTACTGAACCTCGCAGATCGACAAGGGAACGTGCCACTCCTGATTGGTATGATCCTTGTCTAAATGTCATGATTGTGGATAACAATGATGAGGACCCTGCAACGTATGAAGAAGCGATGATGAGCCCAGATTCCAAAAAATGGCAAGAAGCCATGAAATCCGAAATGGGATCCATGTATGATAACAAAGTATGGACTTTGGTAGACTTACCTGATAGCCGAAAGGCTGTCGAAAATAAATGGATCTTCAAGAGAAAAAACAGATGCTGATGGTAATATTACTGTCTATAAAGCTCGACTTGTCGCAAAGGGTTTCCGACAAATTCAAGGAGTTGACTACGATGAGACTTTCTCACCTGTAGCGAAGCTAAAATCTGTGAGGATTTTGTTAGCAATAGCTGCATTTTTCGATTATGAGATTTGGCAGATGGATGTCAAAACGGCGTTCCTTAATGGAGACATTGAGGAAGAGTTGTATATGGTACAACCCAAAGGTTTTGTCGATCCTAAAAATGCTGACAAAGTATGCAAACTTCAGCGTTCAATCTATGGACTGAAGCAAGCATCAAGAAGTTGGAACCGATGCTTTGATCAAAGACTTCAGGTTTATACAGTGTCATGGAGAGGCCTGTATTTACAAGAAAGTGAGTGGGAGCTCTGTAGCATTCCTGATATTATATGTAGATGACATATTATTGATCGGGAATGATATAGAACTATTAAGCAGTGTTAAAGGTTATTTGAATAATAGTTTTTCAATGAAAGACCTTGGTGAAGCATCGTATATATTAGGCATCAAGATTTATAGAGATAGATCAAGACGCCTAATAGGGCTATCACAGAGTACATATCTGGACAAGATTCTAAAGAAGTTTAGAATGGACGAAAGTAAGAAAGGGTTCTTACCTATGTTACCAGGCAAGGTATTGAGTAAGACTCAAGGACCGGCTACGGCAGACGAAAGAGAAAGGATGAGTAATATCCCCTATGCCTCGGCAGTAGGATCTATCATGTATGCCATGCTATGTACTAGACCGGATATAGCATATGTTGTTAGTTTGACTAGCAGATATCAAAGTGATCCAGGAATGGAACACTGGACAGCGGTCAAGAATATCCTGAAGTACTTGAAAAGAACTAAGGATATGTTTCTTTGTTATGGAGGTGACCAAGAGCTCGTTGTAAACGGTTACACCGATGCAAGTTGGAACACTGATCCTGATGACTCTAAGTCACAATCTGGGTACGTGTTTATATTGAATGGTGCTGCAATAAGCTGGGCAAGCTCGAAGCAGTGCACGGTGGCGAAGTCTTCAACAAAATCAGAGTACATAGCGGCTTCAGAGGCTTCATCAGAAGCGGTATGGATGAAGAGGTTCATTGTAGAGCTCGGTGTGGTTCCTAGTGCATTGGACCCATTAATCATTTACTGTGATAACATGGGTGCCATCGCCAATGCACAAGAGCCAAGGTCACACAAGAGGCTGAAGCATATCAAGCTGCGTTACCACTCGATTCACGAGTACATCGAAGATGGAGAAGTAAAGATTTGCAAAGTACACACTGATCTGAATGTAGCAGATCCGTTGACTAAAGCTCTCCCTAGGGCAAAGCATGACCAACACCAGAATGCCATGGGTGTTAGGTATATTACAATGTAATCTAGATTATTGACTCTAGTGCAAGTGGGAGACTGAAGGAGATATGCCCTAGAGGCAATAATAAAGTGGTTATTATTCATATCTTTATGTTTATGATAAATGTTTATATATCATGCTAGAATTGTATTAACCGAAACATTAGTACATGTGTGATATGTAGACAAACAAGAAGTCCCTAGTATGCCTCTTAAACTAGCTTGTTGATTAATGGATGATTAGTTTCATAATCATGAACATTGGATGTTATTAATAACAAGGTTATGTCATTGTATGAATGATATAATGGACACACCCAATTAAGCGTAGCATAAGATCTCGTCATTAAGTTATTTGCTATAAGCTTTCGATACATAGTTACCTAGTCCTTATGACCATGAGATCATGTAAATCACTTATACCGGAAAGGTACTTTGATTACACCAAACACCACTGTGTAAATGGGTGGTTATAAAGGTGGGATTAAGTATCCGGAAAGTATAAGTTGAGGCATATGGATCAACAGTGGGATTTGTCCATCCCGATGACGGATAGATATACTCTGGGCCCTCTCGGTGGAATGTCGTCTAATGTCTTGCAAGCATATGAATGAGTTCATAAGAGACCACATACCACGGTACGAGTAAAGAGTACTTGTCAGGAAACGAGGTTAAACAAGGTATAGAGTGATACCGAAGATCAAACCTCGGACAAGTAAAATATCGCGAGACAAAGGGAATTGGTAATGTATGTGAATGGTTCATTCGATCACTAAAGTCATCGTTGAATATGTGGGAGCCATTATGGATCTCCAGATCCCGCTATTGGTTATTGGTCGGAGTGAGTACTCAACCATGTCCGCATAGTTCACGAACCGTAGGGTGACACACTTAAAGTTGGATGTTGAAATGGTAGTACTTGAATATGGAATGGAGTTCGAATATTTGTTCGGAGTCCCGGATGAGATCCCGGACATCACGAGGAGTTCCGGAATGGTCCGGAGAATAAGATTCATATATAGGATGTCATTTTATGTGAAATAAAATGTCGCGGAAGGTTCTATGGAAGGTTCTAGAAGGTTCTAGAAAAGTCCGAAAGAAACCACCAAGGAAGGTGGAGTCCACATGGGACTCCACCTCCATGGCCGGCCAACCCTAGTGGGGGAGGAGTCCCAAGTGGACTCCCCTTAGGGGCCGGCCACCCCCCCATATGGGAGGTGGAAACCCCACCTTTGGTGGGAGTCCTAGTTGGGCTAGGTTTCCCCCTCTTATGGAAGGTTTTTGGTTCGGGTCTTATTCGAAGACTTGGACACCAACACTTGGGGATCCACCTATATAATGAGGGGCCAAGGGAGGGGGCCGGCCACCCCAAGACCACAAGCTGGCCGCCCCCCTTGAAGTGGCTGGCCACCCCCTCCCAAACCCTAGCCGCCCCCTCTCCTCCATAACTCCCGCGTAGCTTTAGCGAAGCTCCGCCGGACTTCTCCACCACCACCGACACCACGCCGTCGTGCTGTCGGATTCAAGAGGAGCTACTACTTCCGCTGCCCGCTGGAACGGGAGGTGGACGTCGTCTTCATCAACAACCGAACGTGTGACCGAGTACGGAGGTGCTGCCCGTTCGTGGCGCCGGAACCGATCGTGATCAAGATCTTCTACGCGCTTTTGCAAGCGGCAAGTGATCGTCTACCGCAGCAACAAGAGCCTCCTCTTGTAGGCTTTGGAATCTCTTCAAGGGTGAGACTCGATACCCCCTCGTTGATACCGTCTTCTAGATTGCATCTTGGCTTGGATTGCGTGTTCGCGGTAGGAAATTTTTTGTTTTCTATGCAACGTTATCCTACACTGAGGGGAAAGCTCTATTCCCCAAAGGGAGACACGACCCGTAGCCTCTGGATTGTTTAGTATATTGGATAAAGGTGCCTCGTTGACCACTATTATCGGATGCGCCGAATAATAGTGCCGCAATTTTCTTGCGGTTGTAAACACTCCATATGCTAGCTTCTGGTACTGCGGATATCGCTATTTTGAAGGCGATAAAACTTCGCTGATGAAATATACCGGCCTCTGCACTCCATGGAGTTTTCCTTCCTCTTCTCTTTCGACAACTAGTGTCGTGCTGACCACCTGAGGTGTGGCTGCAATGTATAACAGGAGTGGTTCCTTCTCCTTACGCGCCACCAAGATTGGTGGTGTCGAAATTGTGCGTTTGAGATCCTCGAAAGCTCTATCGGCCTCTTGGTTCCACTGGAACTTCTCTCCTTGCTTGATCAAAGCGTGATGTCTACGCCCCCTCCTTTTCCTGTAGACAGTGTTGGGCCTCCAAGAGCAGAGGTTTGTAGAACAGCAGCAAGTTTCCCTTAAGTGGATCACCCAAGGTTTATCGAACTCAGGGAGGAAGAGGTCAAAGATATCCCTCTCATGCAACCCTGCAACCACAAAGCAAGAAGTCTCTTGTGTCCCCAACACACCTAATAGGTGCACTAGTTCGGCGAAAAGATAGTGAAATACAGGTGGTATGAATAAATATGAGTAGTAGCAACGGCACCAGAAAAGTGCTTTGCTCAGGACAGTAAACAAGCAGTAGTAACGCAGTAAAACAGTAAACAAGCAGCGATAGCAGTATTTAGGAACAAGGCCTAGGGATCATACTTTCACTAGTGGACACTCTCAACTTTGATCACATAACAGAATAGATAAATGCATACTCTACACTCTCTTGTTGGATGATGAACACATTGCGTAGGATTACACGAACCCTCAATGCCGGAGTTAACAAGCTCCACAATTCAATGTTCATATTTAAATAACCTTAGAGTGCATGAAAGATCAATAAGACTAAACCAAGTACTAACATAGCATGCACACTGTCACCTTCATGCTAAGAAAGGAGGCATAGATCATATCAATACTATCATAGCAATAGTTAACTTCATAATCTACAAGAGATCATAATCATAGCATAAACCAAATACTAACACGGATGCACACACTGTCACCATTACACCATGCAGGAGGAATAAAACTACTTTAATAACATCACTAGAGTAGCACATAGATAAATTGTGATACAAAACACATTGCAATCATAAAGAGATATAAATAAGCACTTCACTATGCCATTCATAACAGTGAATAAGTATTCTGTGAAATATAGCCTAAGAGACCCACACGGTGCACACACTGTCACCTTTACACACGTGGGACAAGGAGTCTCCGGAGATCACATAAGTAAAATTCACTTGACTAGCATAACGACATCTAGATTACAAGCATCATCATATGAATCTCAATCATGTAAGGCAGCTCATGAGATTATTGTATTGAAGTAGATAGGAGATAGATGAACCACATAGCTACCGGTACAGCCCCGAGCCTCGATGGAGAACTACTCCCTCCTCATGGGAGCAGCAGCGGTGATGAAGATGGCGGTGGAGATGGCAGCGGTGTCGATGGAGAAGCCTTCCGGGGGCACTTCCCCGTTCCGGCGGCGTGCCGGAACAGAGACTCCTGTCCCCCAGATCTTGGCTTCGCGATGGCGGCGGCTCTGGAAGGTTTCTCGTACCGTGGCTTTTTTCGTCTCGAGGTTTTAGGTCGAGGACCCTTAAATAGGCGAAGAGGCGGCGTCAGAAGGTCGAAGGGGCGCCGACACTATAGGGCGGCGCGGCCAGGGCCTGGGCCACGCCGGCCTATGGTTTGGGGGCCCAGTGCCCCCCCTCTGGTCCTTCTCGTGTGTTCTGGATGCTTCCGGGCAAAATAGGAACCTGGGCGTTGATTTCGTCCGATTCCGAGAATATTTCGTTACTAGGATTTCTGAAACCAAAAACAGCAGAAAACAACAACTGGCTCTTCGGCATCTTGTTAATAGGTTAGTTCCAGAAAATGCACGAATATGACATAAAGTGTGCATAAAACATGTATATATCATCAATAATGTGGCATGGAACATAAGAAATTATCGATACGTCGGAGACGTATCAGCATCCCCAAGCTTAGTTTCTGCTCGTCCCGAGCAGGTAAACGATAACAAAGATAATTTCTGGAGTGACATGCCATCATAAACTTGATCATATTGTAAACATATGTAATGAATGCAGCGATCAAAACAATGTATATGACATGAGTAAACAAGTGAATCATATAGCAAAGACTTTTCATGAATAGTACTTCAAGACAAGCATCAATAAGTCTTGCATAAGAGTTAACTCATAAAGCAATAATTCAAAGTAAAAGCATTGAAGCAACACAAAGGAAGATTAAGTTTCAGCGATTGCTTTCAACTTGTAACATGTATATCTCATGGATATTGTCAACATAAAGTAATATAACAAGTGCAATAAGCAAGTATGTAAGAATCAATGCACAGTTAACACAAGTGTTTGCTTCTAGGATAGAGAGAAATAGGTAAACTGACTCAACATAAAAGTAAAAGAATGGTCCTTCAAAGAGGAAAGCATCGATTGCTATATTTGTGCTAGAGCTTTGATTTTGAAAACAAGAAACAATTTTGTCAACGGTAGTAATAAAGCATATGTATCATGTAAATTATATCTTACAAGTTGCAAGCCTCATGCATAGTATACTAATAGTGCCCGCACCTTGTCCTAATTAGCTTGGACTACCGGGATCATCGCAATGCACATGTTTTAACCAAGTGTCACAAAGGGGTACCTCTATGCCGCCTGTACAAAGGTCTAAGGAGAAAGCTCGCATTGGATCTCTCGCTATTGATTATTCTCAACTTAGACATCCATACCGGGACAACATAGACAACAGATAATGGACTCCTCTTTAATGCATAAGCATGTAGCAACAATTAATTTTCTCATATGAGATTGAGGATATTTGTCCAAAACTGAAACTTCCACCATGGATCATGGCTTTAGTTAGCGGCCCAATGTTCTTCTCTAACAATATGCATGCTCTAACCATAAGGTGGTAGATGTCCCTTACTTCAGACAAGACGAACATGCATAGCAACTCACATGATATTCAACAAAGAGTAGTTGATGGCGTCCCCAGTGAACATGGTTATCGCACAACAAACAACTCAATAAGAGATAAAGTGCATAAGTACATATTCAATACCACAATAGTTTTTAAGCTATTTGTCCCATGAGCTATTGATGTCTACGTTCCCCCTCCTTTCCTGTAGACAGTGTTGGGCCTCCAAGAGCAGAGGTTTGTAGAACAGCAGCAAGTTTTCCCTTAAGTGGATACCCAAGGTTTATCGAACTCAGGGAGGAAGAGGTCAAAGATATCCCTCTCATGCAACCCTGCAACCACAAAGCAAGAAGTCTCTTGTGTCCCCAACACACCTAATAGGTGCACTAGTTCGGCGAAGAGATAGTGAAATACAGGTGGTATGAATAAGTATGAGCAGTAGCAATGGTGCCAGAAAATAGCTTGCTGGCGTGTAGTTGATGGTGGTAATATTGCAGCAGTAGTAACGCAGTAAAACAGTAAACAAGCAGTGATAGCAGTATTTAGGAACAAGGCCTAGGGATTAGACTTTCACTAGTGGACACTCTCAACATTGATCACATAACAGAACAGATAAATGCATACTCTACACTCTTGTTGGATGATGAACACATTGCGTAGGATTACACGAACCCTCAATGCCGGAGTTAACAAGCTCCACAATAATGCTCATATTTTAGTAACCTTTAGTGTAAGATAGATCAACAGATTAAACCAAGTACTAACATAGCATGCACACTGTCACCTTCATGCATATGTAGGAGGAATAGATCACATCAATATTATCATAGCAATAGTTAACTTCGCAATCTACAAGAGATCATGATCATAGCATAAACCAAGTACTAACACGGTGCACACACTGTCACCTTTACACACGTGCAGGAGGAATAGAACTACTTTAATAACTTTGCTAGAGTAGCACATAGATAAATTGTGATACAAACTCATATGAATCTCAATCATGTAAAGCAGCTCATGAGATTATTGTATTGAGGTACATGGGAGAGAGATGAACCACATAGCTACAGCGAAGCCCTCAGCCTCGGAGGTGGATTACTCCCTCCTCATCATGGAAGCAGCGATGGCGGTGATGAAGATGGCGATGGAGATGGCAGCGGTGTCGATGGAGAAGCCTTCCGGGGGCACTTCCCCGCTCCGGCGGCGTGCCGGAACAGAGACTCCTGTCCCCCAGATCTTGGCCTCGCGATGGCGGCGGCTCTGGAAGGTTTCTGTGGTTTTCGTCGAACGCATCAGGGTTTCTGATCCAGGGGCTTTATATAGGCGAAGAGGCGGCGCAGGAGGGCTGACAGGGGGGCCAAACTATAGGGCGGCGCGGCCCCCCCTCTGGCCGCGCCAGCCTGTAGTTTGGTGGGCCTGTGGCCCCCCTCTGACCTCTCTGGTGTGTTCTGGATGCTTCCGGGGATTCTAAGATCTTTGGCGTTGATTTCGTCCGATTCCGAGAATATTTCGTTACTAGGATTTCTGAAACCAAAAACAGCAGAAAACAGGAACTGGCACTTCGGCATCTTGTTAATAGGTTAGTTCCAGAAAATGCACGAATATGACATAAAGTGTGCATAAAACATGTAGATAACATCAACAATGTGGCATGGAACATAAGAAATTATCGATACGTTGGAGACGTATCAGCATCCCCAAGCTTAGTTCTGCTCGTCCCGAGCAGGTAAAACGATAACAAAGATAATTTCTGGAGTGACATGCCATCATAATCTTGATCATACTATTTGTAAAGCATATGTAGTGAATGCAGCAATCCAAGACAATGGTAATGACATGAGTAAACAAATGAATCATAAAGCAAAGACTTTTCATGAATAGCACTTCAAGACAAGCATCAATAAGTCTTGCATAAAAGTTAACTCATAAAGCAATAATTCAAAGTAGAGGTATTGAAGCAACACAACGGAAGATGAAGTTCAGCGGTTGCTTTCAACTTATAACATGTATATCTCATGGATAATTGTCAATGCAAAGCAATATAACAAATGCAATATGCAAATATGTAAGAATCAATGCACAGTTCACACAAGTGTTTGCTTCTTGAGGTGGAGAGAAATAGGTGAACTGACTCAACAATAAAGGTAAAAGAATGGTCCTTCAAAGAGGAAAGCATCGATTGCTATATTTGTGCTAGAGCTTTTATTTTGAAAACATAAAGAGAGCATAAAAATAAAGTTTTGAGAGGTGTTTGTTGTTGTCAACGAATGGTAGCGGGTACTCTAACCCCCTTGCCAGACAAACCTTCAAAGAGCGGCTCCCATTTTATTTTATTTTTGGGTGGCACTCCTTCCAACCTTTCTTTCATAAACCATGGCTAACCGAATCCTCGGGTGCCTGCCAACAATCTCATACCATGAAGGAGTGCCTTTTTATTTTAGTTTTATTATGATGACACTCCTCCCAACCTTTGCTTACACAAGCCATGGCTAACCGAATCCTTCGGGTGCCGTCCAACAATCACATACCATGGAGGAGTGTCTATTTAGTTTAATGAATTTGGGACTGGGAATCCCATTGCCAGCTCTTTTTGCAAAATTATTGGATAAGCGGATGAAGCCACTAGTCCATTGGTGAAAGTTGCCCAACAAGATTGAAAGATAAACACCACATACTTCCTCATGAGCTATAAAACATTGACACAAATCAGAGGTGATAAATTTTGAATTGTTTAAAGGTAGCACTCAAGCAATTTACTTTGGAATGGCGGAAAATACCATGTAGTAGGTAGGTATGGTGGACAAATATGGCATAGTGTTGTTTGGCTCAAGGATTTGGATGCATGAGAAGTATTCTCTCTCGATACAAGGTTTAGGCTAGCAAGGTTGTTTAAAGCAAACACAAGTATGAACTAGTACAGCAAAACTCACATAAAAGACACATTACAAGCATTATAGGACTATACATCGTCTTCCTTGTTGTTCAAACACCTTACTAGAAATTATCTAGACCTTAGAGAGACCAATTATGCAAACCAAATTTTAGCATGCTCTATGTATTTCTTCATTAATGGGTGCAAAGCATATGATGCAAGAGCTTAAACATGAGCACAATAATTGCCAAGTATCACATTACCCAAGACATTTATAGCAATTACTACATGTATCATTTTCCAATTCCAACCATATAACAATTTAACGAAG
The DNA here is from genome assembly GCF_019359855.2 of Lolium perenne. NCBI lineage: Eukaryota > Viridiplantae > Streptophyta > Magnoliopsida > Poales > Poaceae > Lolium > Lolium perenne. The sequence goes on from NC_067247.2 coordinate 86,537,293, forward strand.
AAGAAACTTCGCCATGAATACTAAAAGCTAAGAACACATGTGTTCATACGAACCAGCGGAGCGTGTCTCTCTCCCACACAAGCATGATGTAATCCAATTTATTCAAACACAAACAAAAACAAAAGCACACAGACGCTCCAAGTAAAGCACATAAGATGTGATGGAATAAAAATATAGTTTCAGGGGAGGAACCTGATAATGTTGTCGATGAAGAAGGGGATGCCTTGGGCATCCCCAAGCTTAGACGCTTGAGTCTTCTTAATATATGCAGGGGTGAACCACCGGGGCATCCCCAAGCTTAGAGCTTTCACTCTTCTTGATCATAGTATATCATCCTCCTCTCTTGACCCTTGAAAACTTCCTCCACACCAAACTCGAAACAAACTCATTAGAGGGTTAGTGCATAATCAAAAACTCACATGTTCAGAGGTGACACAATCATTCTTAACACTTCTGGACATTGCCCAAAGCTACTGAAGGTGATGGAACAAAGAAATCCACCCAACACAGCGAAAAAAGCAATGCGAAATAAAAGGCAGAATCTGTCAAAACAGAACAGTCCGTAAAGACGAATTTTAAAATGGCACCAGACTTGCTCAGATGAAAATGCTCAAATTGAATGAAAGTTGCGTACATATCTGAGGATCACTCACGTAAATTGGCATAATTTTCTGAGTTACCTACAGAGAATTAGGCCCAGATTCGTGACAGCAAGAAAACAGTTTCTGCGCAGTAATCCAAATCTAGTATTGACTTTACTATCAAAGACTTTACTTGGCACAACAAAACACAAAACTAAGATAAGGAGAGGTTGCTACAGTAGTAAACAACTTCCAAGACACAAAATAAAAACAAAGTACTGTAGCAAAATAACACATGGGTTATCTCCCAAGAAGTTCTTTTCTTTATAGCCATTAAGATGGGCTCAGCAGTTTTAATGATGCACTCGCAAGAAATAGTATTTGAAGCAAAAAGAGAGCATCAAAAGGCAAGTATGAAACAAATTTAAGCCTAACATGCTTCCTATGCATAGGAATCTTGTAAATAAACAAGTTCAAGAAGCATAATGCAACAAGCATAGAAAGATAAAACAAGTATAGCTTCAAAAATTTCAGCACATAGAGAGGTGTTTTAGTAACATGAAAATTTCTACAACCATATTTTCCTCTCTCATAATAACTTTCAGTAGCAACATGAGCAAACTCAACAATATAACTATCACATAAAGCATTCTTATCATGAGTCTCATGCATAAAATTATTACTCTCCACATAAGCATAATCAATTTTATTAGTAATAGTGGGAGCAAATTCAACAAAGTAGCTATCATTATTATTCTCATCAAGTGTTGGAGGCATAGTATAATCACAACAAAATTTACTCTCCATAGTAGGTGGTACCAAAAGACTACTATCATTATAATCATCATAAATAGGAGGCAAAGTATCATCAAAGAAAATTTTCTCCTCAATGCTTGGGGGACTAAAAATATCATGCTCATCAAAGCCAGCTTCCCCAAGCTTAGAATTTTCCATATCATTAGCAACAATGGTGTTCAAAGCGTTCATACTAATATCATTGCTACTAGCATGCAAATAAGATTCCATGGGTTTTTTAATTTTCGCATTAAACCATTCATGTCTTGACTCAGGAAATAGAATAAAAAGCTCACAGATGTTGTCCATTATGCCTTACTAGTGTAAACAAGAAACAAAAAGATGCAATTGCAGGATCTAAAGGAAATAGCTTCGAGCACAAACACAATGGCGCCAGAAAAGTACTTTACCTGGAACCGGAGTATGAGTGCCTTTTACCTTTCCTCCCCGGCAACGGCGCCAGAAAAGTGCTTGATGTCTACGTTCCCCCTCCTTTCCTGTAGATAGTGTTGGGCCTCCAAGAGCAGAGGTTTGTAGAACAGCAGCAAGTTTTCCCTTAAGTGGATACCCAAGGTTTATCGAACTCAGGGAGGAAGAGGTCAAAGATATCCCTCTCATGCAACCCTGCAACCACAAAGCAAGAAGTCTCTTGTGTCCCCAACACACCTAATAGGTGCACTAGTTCGGCGAAGAGATAGTGAAATACAGGTGGTATGAATAAGTATGAGCAGTAGCAACGGTGCCAGAAAATAGCTTGCTGGCATGTAGTTGATGGTGGTAATATTGCAGCAGTAGTAACGCAGTAAAACAGTAAACAAGCAGTGATAGCAGTATTTAGGAACAAGGCCTAGGGATTAGACTTTCACTAGTGGACACTCTCAACATTGATCACATAACAGAACAGATAAATGCATACTCTACACTCTTGTTGGATGATGAACACATTGCGTAGGATTACACGAACCCTCAATGCCGGAGTTAACAAGCTCCACAATAATGCTCATATTTTAGTAACCTTTAGTGTAAGATAGATCAACAGATTAAACCAAGTACTAACATAGCATGCACACTGTCACCTTCATGCATATGTAGGAGGAATAGATCACATCAATATTATCATAGCAATAGTTAACTTCGCAATCTACAAGAGATCATGATTATAGCATAAACCCAGTACTAACACGGTGCACACACTGTCACCTTTACACACGTGCAGGAGGAATAGAACTACTTTAATAACTTTGCTAGAGTAGCACATAGATAAATTGTGATACAAACTCATATGAATCTCAGTCATGTAAAGCAGCTCATGAGATTATTGTATTGAGGTACATGGGAGAGAGATGAACCACATAGCTACAGCGAAGCCCTCAGCCTCGGAGGTGGATTACTCCCTCCTCATCATGGAAGCAGCGATGGCGGTGATGAAGATGGCGATGGAGATGGCAGCGGTGTCGATGGAGAAGCCTTCCGGGGGCACTTCCCCGCTCCGGCGGCGTGCCGGAACAGAGACTCCTGTCCCCCAGATCTTGGCCTCGCGATGGCGGCGAGTCTGGAAGGTTTCTGTGGTTTTCGTCGAACGCATCAGGGTTTCTGATCCAGGGGCTTTATATAGGCGAAGAGGCGGCGCAGGAGGGCTGACAGGGGGGCCAAACTATAGGGCGGCGCGGCCCCCCCTCTAGCCGCGCCAGCCTGTAGTTTGGTGGGCCTGTGGCCCCCCTCTGACCTCTCTGGTGTGTTCTGGATGCTTCCGGGGATTCTAAGATCTTTGGCGTTGATTTCGTCCGATTCCGAGAATATTTCGTTACTAGGATTTCTGAAACCAAAAACAGCAGAAAACAGGAACTGGCACTTCGGCATCTTGTTAATAGGTTAGTTCCAGAAAATGCACGAATATGACATAAAGTGTGCATAAAACATGTAGATAACATCAACAATGTGGCATGGAACATAAGAAATTATCGATACGTTGGAGACGTATCAGCTATATATTGTAAAGGTGGAGAATGGAAATTTAAAGGTAGCACTCAAGCAATTTACTTTGGAATGGCGGAGAAATACCATGTAGTAGGTAGGTATGGTGGACACAAATGGCATAGTGGTTGGCTCAAGTATTTGGATGCATGAGAAGTATTCCCTCTCGATACAAGGTTTAGGCTAGCAAGGCTATTTGAAACAAACACAAGGATGAACCGGTGCAGCAAAACTCACATAAAAGACATATTGAAAGCATTATAAGACTCTACACCGTCTTCCTTGTTGTTCAAACTCAATACTAGAAATTATCTAGACCTTAGAGAGACCAATTATGCAAACCAAATTTTAGCATGCTCTATGTATTTCTTCATTAATGGGTGCAAAGCATATGATGCAAGAGCTTAAACATGAGCACAACAATTGCCAAGTATCACATTACCCAAGACATTATAGCAATTACTACATGTATCATTTTCCAATTCCAACCATATAACAATTTAACGAAGAAGAAACTTCGCCATGAATACTATGAGTAGAGCCTAAGGACATACTTGTCCATATGCTACAGCGGAGTGTGTCTCTCTCCCACACAAGCATGATGTAATCTAATTTATTCAAACACAAACAAAAATAAAAGCATACAGACGCTCCAAGTAAAGCACATAAGATGTGACCGAATAAAAATATAGTTTTAAGAGAGGAACCTGATAATGTTGTCGATGAAGAAGGGGATGCCTTGGGCATCCCCAAGCTTAGATGCTTGAGTCTTCTTGAAATATGCAGGGATGAACCACCGGCGCATCCCCAAGCTTAGACTTTTCACTCTTCTTGATCATAGTATATCATCTTCCTCTCTTGACCCTTGAAAACTTCCTCCACACCAAACTTCTCATAAACTTCATTAGAGGGGTTAGTACATAATCAAAAACTCACATGTGCAGAGGTGACACAATCATTCTTAACACTTCTGGACATTGCTCAAAGCTACTGGAAGGTAATGGAACAAAGAAATCCACCCAACACAGCGAAAGAAGCAATGCGAAATAAAAGGCAGAATCTGTCAAAACAGAACAGTCCGTAAAGACGAATTTTTAATAAATACTTCCGTTGCTCAGATCAGAAAACTCAAAACTAATGAAAGTTGCGTACATATCTGTGGAACACGCACGTAAATTGGCATATTTTTCTGAGTTACCTACAGAGAATTAGGCCCATATTCGTGACAGATAGAAATCTGTTTCTGCGCAGAAATCCAAATCTAGTATCAACCTTCGATTAGAGGCTTCACTTGGCACAACAAAACACAAAACTAAGATAAGGAGAGGTTGCTACAGTAGTAAACAACTTCCAAGACACAAATATAAAACAAATTACTGTAGCAAAATAACATATGGGTTATCTCTCAAGAAGTTCTTTCTTTATAGCCATTAAGATGGGCTCAGCAGTTTTAATGATGCACTCGCAAGAAATAGTATTTGAAGCAAAAGAGAGCATCAAGAGGCAAATTCAAAAGACATTTAAGCCTAACATGCTTCCTATGCATAGGAATCTTGTAAATGAACAAGTTCATGAAGAGCAAAGTAACAAGCATAGGAAGATAAAACAAGTATAGCTTCAAAAATTTCAGCACATAGAGAGGTGTTTTAGTAACATGAAAATTTCTACAACCATATTTTCCTCTCTCATGATAAATTTCAGTAGTATCATGAGCAAACTCAACAATATAACTATCTCATAAAGCATTCTTATCATGAGTCTCATGCATAAAATTATTACTCTCCACATAAGCATAATCAATTTTATTAGTTGTAGTGGGAGCAAATTCAATAAAGTAGCTATCATTATTATTATCATCAAGTGTAGGAGGCATAGTATAATCATAAGGTGGCACAAAAAGACCACTATCATTATAATCATCATAAATAGGAGGTAAAGTATCATCAAAGTAAATTTTCTCCTCAATGCTTGGGGGACTAAAAAGATCATGAAAACCAGCTTCCCCAAGCTTAGAACTTTCTATATCATTATCAACAATGGTGTTCAAAGCGTTCATACTAATATTACTACCAACATGCAAATAAGATTCCATAGGTTTTTTAATTTTCGCATCAAACAATCCATGTTTTAAATCAGGAAATAGCATAAGAAGCTCATTCTTGTCCATTATGCCAAACTAGTGTAAACAAGAAACAAAAAGATGCAATTGCAGGATCTAAAGGAAATAGCTTTGAGTACTTACGGCGCCGGAAAATAGCTTAGTAGCCGAGATCCGGAGTGTGAGTACCTTTTACCTTTCCTCCCCGGCAACGGCGACAGAAAATAACTTGATGTCTACGCCCCCTCCTTTTCCTGTAGACAGTGTTGGGCCTCCAAGAGCAGAGGTTTGTAGAACAGCAGCAAGTTTCCCTTAAGTGGATCACCCAAGGTTTATCGAACTCAGGGAGGAAGAGGTCAAAGATATCCCTCTCATGCAACCCTGCAACCACAAAGCAAGAAGTCTCTTGTGTCCCCAACACACCTAATAGGTGCACTAGTTCGGCGAAGAGATAGTGAAATACAGGTGGTATGAATAAATATGAGTAGTAGCAACGGCACCAGAAAAGTGCTTTGCTCAGGACAGTAAACAAGCAGTAGTAACGCAGCAGTAGTAACGCAGTAAAACAGTAAACAAGCAGCGATAGCAGTATTTAGGAACAAGGCCTAGGGATCATACTTTCACTAGTGGACACTCTCAACTTTGATCACATAACAGAATAGATAAATGCATACTCTACACTCTCTTTTTGGATGATGAACACATTGCGTAGGATTACACGAACCCTCAATGCCGGAGTTAACAAGCTCCACAATTCAATGTTCATATTTAAATAACCTTAGAGTGCATGAAAGATCAATAAGACTAAACCAAGTACTAACATAGCATGCACACTGTCACCTTCATGCTAAGAAAGGAGGCATAGATCATATCAATACTATCATAGCAATAGTTAACTTCATAATCTACAAGAGATCATAATCATAGCATAAACCAAGTACTAACACGATGCACACACTGTCACCATTACACCGTGCAGGAGGAATAAAACTACTTTAATAACATCACTAGAGTAGCATATAGATAAATTGTGATACAAAACACATTGCAATCATAAAGAGATATAAATAAGCACTTCACTATGCCATTCATAACAGTGAATAAGTATTCTGTGAAATATAGCCTAAGAGACCCACACGGTGCACACACTGTCACCTTTACACACGTGGGACAAGGAGTCTCCGGAGATCACATAAGTAAAATTCACTTGACTAGCATAACGACATCTAGATTACAAGCATCATCATATGAATCTCAATCATGTAAGGCAGCTCATGAGATTATTGTATTGAAGTACATAGGAGAGAGATGAACCACATAGCTACTGGTACAGCCCCGAGCCTCGATGGAGTACTACTCCCTCCTCATGGGAGCAGCAGCGGTGATGAAGATGGCGGTGGAGATGGCAGCGGTGTCGATGGAGAAGCCTTCCGGGGGCACTTCCCCGTTCCGGCGGCGTGCCGGAACAGAGACTCCTGTCCCCTAGATCTTGGCTTCGCGATGGCGGCGGCTCTGGAAGGTTTCTCGTACCGTGGCTTTTTTCGTCTCGAGGTTTTAGGTCGAGGACCCTTAAATAGGCGAAGAGGCGGCGTCAGAAGGTCGAAGGGGCGCTGACACTATAGGGCGGCGCGGCCAGGGCCTGGGCCGCGCCGGCCTATGGTCTGGGGGCCCAGTGCCCCCCCTCTGGTCCTTCTCGTGTGTTCTGGATGCTTCCGGGCAAAATAGGAACCTGGGCGTTGATTTCGTCTGATTCCGAGAATATTTCGTTACTAGGATTTCTGAAACCAAAAACAGCAGAAAACAAAGAATCGGCTCTTCGGCATCTTGTTAATAGGTTAGTTCCAGAAAATGCACGAATATGACATAAAGTGTGCATAAAACATGTAGATATCATCAATAATGTGGCATGGAACATAAGAAATTATCGATACGTCGGAGACGTATCAAAGCGTAGAAAGGCAAAGCTTTTTCTCCCAGCCTGGCGACAAATCTGCTTAAAGCTGCGACTCGCCCAGTTAGCTGCTGTAGTTCTTTTAACTTTGTTGGCTTCCTCATTGTTACAATAGCTTGTATTTTTTCTGGATTGGCCTCGATTCCTCTTGCTGAGACTAGGAACCCGAGAAGTTCTCCCGCAGGGACGCCGAAAGAACACTTCGTCGGGTTTAGCTTGAGACAGAACTTGTCAAGGTTGTCGAAAGTTTCCTTTAAGTCATCGATCATTGTCCCCTTTTTTGATGTTATGACGACATCGTCAATGTACACTTGTACGTTTTTTCCAATCTGTGTTGCTAAGCACTTCTGCATCATCAGCTGATATGTTGCTCCCGCGTTTTTCAGACCAAAAGGCATTGTTCTGTAGCAAAACACGCCATAAGGTGTTATAAATGCTGTCTTGACCTCATCCTCTTCTTTTAATCTGATCTGCTTATAACCAGAGTATGCGTCCAGAAAGGAAAGACGTTCACATCCTGTCGTGGAGTCGATAATTTGATCGATCCTTGGGAGGGAAAAGTGATCCTTTGGACAGTGTTTATTGAGACACGTAAAGTCGACACACATGCGAAGGACTTTTGTGTTTTTCTTCGGGACCAGCACTGGGTTAGCTAACCACATGGCCTCTGTATGCAGCTCTTTAATAAAACCAGCTTCTCTGAGTCGATCAATCTCTGACAGCATACCTTTGCAGTTTGGTTCCGAAAAATGCCGCAAAGGTTGTTTAATTGGTCTCGCTATTGGATCCAAGTTTAGGTGGTGCTCGGCAAGTTCCCTGGGTACTCCTGGCATGTCAGCTGGACACCATGCGAAGATTTTCCAGTGCTCACGGAGGAACTCGATGAGCGCGCTTTCCTATGCGAGGTCCATGTCTGTCGCGATGGACGTCGTTTTCTTTGGATCTGTCGGGTGAATCTGCACCTCCTTGGAATCTTTCGTGGTGTTAAAGGTTGGCTCCCTGAGAGGCCTTCCTACATCTGGCAGCACATTGTAATCAGTCGTGAGCCTTGACGCCATATATTCTGCTTGCATCCCGAAAGTTGCTGAAAGTCCATGGAAATCTTTGTCGCATTTATCGGCTAACACAAAACTTCCTTTGACTGTAATTGGTCCTTTAGGTCCAGGTTACCTCCACAACAGGTACGTGTGGTGTGGTACCACCATAAACCTAGCATACGCTGTTCGTCCCAACAAAGCGTGGTACTGCGACGGGAAATCCACGACTTCAAACTCCAGCCTTTCTATTCTGTAATTTTCTCGGGTCCCAAACTGAACGTCGAGATTGATCTTCCCCAATGGATAACTCGGCTTCTCTGGCGTGATACCATGGAAACGTTTGTCAGTTGGTTTCAGATTTGCTAGGGATATGTTCATCTTCCTTAGTGTATCTGCGTACATAAGGTTTAAACTGCTGCCTCCATCTATGAATACTCGAGATACGTCAAATCCTGCGATCACTGCTGGTAAGATAAGTGCTGACTGCCCTGGTCGAGGAACTTGCTGCGGGTGATCCGCTATTGTGAAGCAAATGTCATGTCCCGACCAATTTAGGTACTCAATCGTTGGTGGAGGCATCTTCTCTGCCATGAACACTTGTCGCGAGATTACTTTCTGTGCCCTGTTGGACGGCCTAGCTTTCTGAATCATCGAGACCGCACCATTGGAATTGGGGTCGATGTATGGAGGTGGGTTTGGTGCTGCCGCTATTCTGAGCTGGTGCCGATTTTCGTCCGTAATTGCGGGAGGAGGTGGCAGATGGATCTCACTCCTGGGCCCCTGGGGGTTTCTATTTGTTGCTTGAACATTGGCTTATCCTGTATACCTCAACATTGCTTGAAAATTTCGACAGTCCTTCTGTAGATGTCCTGACTGCCTCTTCCCATTATTGTCAAGATAGAAGTGCATCTGACACGACCCGTTCATCATATCTTCGGGAGATACAAAAGGTCTCTGAAACCTTGGTCCACTATTTTTCCTGTTATTCCGAGAGTCATCTCTATTGTCGCCTCGCTGCTCATTACTCCTTTGATATTCATCTCTATTGTTTCCTCCGGCACTTGCCCGAAACCCAGCCGATATTTGGCCAGGAGCATCGTAGCTCGAGAATTGCCGAGGAAATCGCCGTCTATTTTGAAAATTTCGACCGCGGTCCTCCTCTGGTGACCTGTGTCGCTTATTATGAACAGCATCTTCTCCGTCTGCCCACCTGTTCGCTATCTCCATCAGTGCTGACACTGTCCTTGGATTGGTTCTCCCCAAGTCTTCGACAAAATCCCCTCGTCGAATTCCTGCCACGAACGCATCTATTGCTCTCTCGTCAGATATATTTTCTGCCACTGGATGTACTTTCTCATTGATTCATCATGCTTTTGTCGACACGATCTCAACTCTTCTAGTGATGCGGGTTTTTTGCAAGTAGATCGGAAATTCTTGACGAACACGTCTTCAAAACTGTCCCAGCTGTCGATGGAACCTGGCGGAAGCTTCTTTATCCAAGATCGCGCGGCTCCACTCAGATGTACTTGAATGCTCTGCATGGCTGTTGCTCTGGTTCCTCCTATCAACTTCACCGTCTCGAAATAATCAACTAGCCAATCCTCTGGATCTTGCAGGCCGTCGAATTTTTTGAAATTATCGGGTAACTTAAACCCTGAAGGAACCCGAGTCTTCCGGACCCTCCTTGTAAAGCATGGCAGCCCACACATATCCTCATCATCTATCTCTGGGGAGTGCCGATGTTCCCTTCTACTTTGTCGTGCTCTGTCCACTCGTGCTTGTGTTGTTGTGCCTCTTGCTCCACTTGCTCTCTTGGGACCTGGCGCTGCTGCGGCAGGTCGTGGACTATTTTGCCTTGCTGATCCTTCGGGAGGCGAAGTCACAAACTCCGTTCCCATGGCTCCAACTCCTGCCATGGCCATATTGTACAATGCTTCTCTTGGATCTCCGGGAGGTGGCTTGGATGCGAGGATAAAGGCTTGCGTTGCCATATACCCAGCTTTCGGTGTCTTAGGGATAATATTTCCCCTCGTGTCTATTGACACAAAGGACATGTCGAGGTTTTGAACCAAATTTTCCCTGTCAGCCTCAGGTATGTTTTGCAGCCGAGATCTTGCTCTGTTTCGAGCTTCTATGTGACTATCTCCCGAAGTTCCTGATTGTCGGCTTAAATCCTCTCTTCGCCTACTTGATGCGGAAGCTGCCTCCCTTCTTCTATTCAGAGCAGCTGTCTGTTTTTCTAATTCTCTTCCAACGCGAGCGAGTCTATATTGATATGCTTGCAATTCTTCTGACGTAGCAGTGGTATTCATTGGTTATGTACCATCCATCGCTCTCGCGGCTCTATCCCACGCTGCTTGTGGAAGTTGAACCCTTAAACGCGGTGTAGCCCCGACATATTTGGTCCCTAAACCTCGCCTAAGGTCAGCGGGATCGACGTATGAATTTCCCACATCGTCGAAAGCCTCTGATGTCTCCTCCTGATCGTGACTTGGTTCTCCAATGGCATAAATCTGATGATATTTTGAATTCTGAACCTTGCTGGGTATGGTGACACCATCACAGAGATTGGTGAAGACCTTTCCAACAGTAGTGGATTTGTCGATGAAGTTGAAGCTGTCGCTGTTTCTCGAGTCATTGCTTATATCAGAGTCCGCAGATGACTCGAAAGACATGTCGCTGAAGATCTTGGCGAGTTTTTCACTTGCCCTGGTGCTGATGAAGCGTGGCGACAAAGTCTCCTCGTCGCCTGATTCGATTGACGATGCTGAACTCGAAAAATCGGAATCGACCGCTGACAATCCCGACGAGATCAGAATTTCGATACGATACGCTCCTTCTTTCTCGACGCGGAAGTGGAACTTTCCGAACATCATCTCCATGGGCTCCTCCAGATATTCATATGCATCCAAACAGGAGGGCGGGTGAGGAACAAAATCAACTAGACCAGTTTTGATCTGTTTACCTCTGTCCATCGCGTTGCTTGCAGTTGACGAAGTCGACGATCTTGAACGTGCCATCAAGATCAGATCCTTGACGCCTCTAATCCCCACGGTCGGCGCCAATTGACAAGGGATTAACTTATCAATGCCTACAGATTGTAGACTAGGGTTTTAGTCGGAAGTAGAGGGCAAGTAGATCTCGAAGGTTTCAGCCGAAAAGTGCTCGACGATGTAAAAACTAGGGTTCCGTGAGACAATGAATCGATGCTATCTTTGTCCCTCGACTCCCCCTTATATAGGAGGTGGAGTCGAGGGATTCGTAATATACAAGTTACAGAGTCCGGGAGGGTTTCCAACCTGTCCCGCAAGATTACAAGTAGTATTTCCTAATACAACTCTAACTTTCCTTAATAATAACTTGGGCTTCCGAATCTTCTTATTCTTCGAGTCATGGGCCTTCAGTAAACCCCGGGTACCATCTTCGGCAGGCCCATTGGGGATGCCTATGTCACCTCCTATCGCATAGCAAAGTGGGAATTCTTTAGACCTAATGGATTCGATATTGTTTTCACAAAAGTGGCCCATTTTGGATATATACCATCGGATAGATAATAGCCTTTGGTATATTGGTGGCCATTGACCTCATAGTTGCATGGTGGAGCATGCTCTTCCACTAGTCTACTGAACACCGGAGACTGCTGCAACACGTTGATGTCATTTAGTTGATCCCGCCATGCCAAAGAAATAATGTCAAATCCACAGGGCATAATCTGCCACAGCTTCAAGCACCACACTGCAATATTTATGACGCCCTTTTTATATACCTTGCCAAGCAAACGGGAAGTTCTTCCATGACCAGTGCATGCAATCGATGCTTCCAAGCATTCCAGGAAATCCTCTGGCAGCATTTTGTGCCATGATCCTTGCAGTCTCTTCCTCAGTTGGCCCTCTCAAGTAGTATTTTCCAAACTTTCCCACCACAGCTCGACAAAACTTGTACATGCACCCAATGGTAGTAGACTCACTCATGCGAAGGTAGTCGTCCTGTGTATCGGCAGGTGCTCCGTATGCAAGCATCCTCATGGCGGCGGTGCACTTCTGAATCGACGAGAACCCGAAAACGCCTACATCGTCGAGCTTGAGCTTGAAGTAGGGGACGAACTCTCGAACACCGTGGAGGATATTTATGAATAGACCCTTGCTCATCCAGTACCGGCGCCGAAAATTGTCTTCATGTGTTGCACCATCTGCAAAGTAGTCGTTGTGCAGCATGGTATGCCCCTCTATCCTCTGCCGGGGCTTGGACTTCTTTCTCCCCGGCCCTGATCCTCCGCGGCGCGGCCTCTTCCTCTTCTCTGCCTCAGCGTCAACCATGTCCTGGAGGGACGCGATGATCAGCAAATGCTCCCGGAGGTCGTCATCGAAGGCTTGCTCGTCCTCCAGCAGCAGGGCAAGCATCTCATCGTCTCTATCCATGTCTAAAGCAAAATCATTGGTTAAATTGCGCCGAGGCAGACGACGCAACAAACAACGGCCAATCGCACCTACCTAGCAAGTCGTCGAACACCTTGTGTGCGCTGAGGTGGGCGGATTTGACGCCGCGTTCAGGGACGCGATGGCGAAGTGGCGGCGGCGGAACGACCGGCGGGAGCGCTAGCCGCAATGACGGTGCCGACTCTCAGAAGATCAGACGCTGAAACGGCCGGCAAATCCAGCAGCGGCGGAGGGGTGGGAGGCGCGGGAAGGAAGGAGCGACGAGAAAAAAAGGCGCGAATCAACGGTTTATGCAAATACTCGCCGACATGTGGGAGCCTGCCTCGCTTTTCGTTGTGTCCGGTGTGCCCGGAGCGTCCCCTGTGGGGCGGGGATGGTCTCGGGGCGCCGGACACCGTATCGGGGCGCGCCGGACAAAAAATGGGTTTGGGGGACGCGGCTGGAAGCGTTTTTTTGTCCGGTGCGCCCCAAAGAGCTTTGGGGGACGCGACTGGAGATGCTCGCTTTCCATGATCCAAAGCAAAAACGCTTTGTAGCTCCGCACACCAGATGCATGTCTGCTTGTAGAGTTTTAGTTACCCTGCACGAGAAATGTAGCAGCAGGCAGGGTGAGCCACGAGGCGTCTGTTGTCCCTATACATACAACGCTGCATCCATAGCCTTGGAGCACATTTGGTAGGCTGTGAGCCCTTTGAATCGCATCGGCCAAGCTAAAATCAGTCCGTTTGGTTTCCTGTAAGAGGTCCGCGTTGTGGCTCAATCGATTCTCAAAGCACTCCTGGGACAGGCCCTGGAGAAACGTAAGTATCCTCAATCGTCTCCTCCTCCGATTAGATGACATTATATATCACATAGTATCACATAGTTGTCCGGCCACTCAGATCGATGTGAATGTAGATAGGATTCATGACAATATTCATGAGTGGTTGACTGCTTGACATTGGCATTGGCATTGTCCATTGTCCATGACAGTGGTTGAAGTTGGCCATGCCAAGCTCAAGCACCATGATGGACTTGACATTGTCAAGTCCATGATAGTGTTTGAGCTTGGCATTGGCTTTGTCCATGACACTGCTTGTGCTTGCAATTGGCATTGTCCATGACACTGCTAGTGCTTGCCATTGCCATCATGGACTTGATCTTGTCATTGCGATCATACCTCAGCAATGCCAACTATCGTTAACACTTTGCATTGCCATTGCATCTGCAGAACTGACCCTTCCTGGAAACCTTCCCGGAAGGGCCCATACTGGACGCAAGGGATGAGCCCGTCCGGGTGCAGCTTCGTGACCCCACTAAAGCGTTCATGCAAGCTCACTAGCAGATCACTGCGCCAAGGCAGAACGCCGGCCGTCCTGCTGACAAGGGACATGCTCCCAGGCAGCGGCTGCCGACGTTCTTCATGCAGGTCGAGAGCCCGGACCTCCGTGCCCTCGCCGCGAGCGCCCTACATGGAGCAGCTCTTGATCACCAAGTACAAGCTGAAGAACAATGCCCCCCATGAAGGTGTGCTTGTACATGGGCGAGCGCTGCGAGTGGAAGGTGTAACTGCAGTGGACGGGCTAGCGCGTCGACTTCATCAAGTCCTGGAGTAAGTTCACCGCTAGGCTTTTACTCCGCATCGACGACACACTCGTCTTCACCCCTCAGGACGATAGGTTCAAGGTCGACGTCTTCAGGAAGGAGACTTCTTGCTGCAGCATCTTCGGATGTAGGAGGCATCGCGAGAGCCCTTTTGCTGATCCTCGCCGTTAAGGTGTTGCTGCTTGATCCCTGTCTATTGTGTTGTCTGATCGTCATCGTCAGTAGTTGCGCGGGCCTCTGTAGGAGGCTGTTAAACACTTGCTTTTGTGCATATGTGACTGTAATGTTTTCCTGTAGAGGCTGTTGAACAATGCTTTTGCACCTAGATTGTCTGCCCCCAGGATTAGGTAGGCGTCTTACCACTCTGACGCTAGATTAGGTATTCTGTTCTGTGACTGTTGCAATATCCCAGGATTCGCGACGATCGAGGGGTAGATTTTAGAAAGGGATGTGCATTGCATCGTAAAATCTGGGTAAATTTCGCGATTTATTGAAAAACTGCATCTTAGGGGGGAACAAGTTTCTCTCTCGACACCAGACAGGATTAGGATTTCGAGAGTGTGATAAACTTGGACCTATCCTATATTATCTTAGGCTTTCGAGAAGAGAGGGTAACATTTCATATTCCAATTTAAGTTCCATGATTGAATTCAAATAAGTTATGTTTGAATTTAAAATTCAAACTTCAATTTGGTTTAACATAATTCAAATAAGGATAATACAATAAACAATTATAGAAATTGGAAAATTATGAAATATAAAAGAATAGAACATATATTAAAAGCTCATTAGGGAAAACTTGAGATTTATTGATTATCACACAAGATACATTGTCATTTACAATATTCACATGAATTATAATCATTACAACACATTAGAGAAATTGAAGAAATGAAAAAAAGGAAAATTACAAATAATTATAAATGGCTAAACTACACAAAGTGATTGTCAAGAACTTCTTGATCAACACTTGATGAAGAACTTCTTGATCATCTCTGTGAACCTGCATAGAGATATAGCAAAGAAGGACACACATTATGCAGCTAAAAGAAATATAAAATGGAGAAGATAAGACCAAGATCAGCCGAGCTGATCCAACAGCAGGCCAAGTTCCAACAAGTGAACTCCCAAGCAGCTCACAAGGCTTGCTGCATGCTCCACAACACACCTAGACCAGGGGAGGAGCACCCAGGTTGACAGGCAGTGTTGTCGACCATAGGAGCAAGGAGAAGAGAAGTATAAAACCTTTTCACCAGCCAAAACCCTAGCAGCTCATCGGAAGAATCTCCAAAGGGTAAGAACGGCAAGAAATTCTTAGAACAACAAGAAGAACATAGCCAACCAAACTAACCAGGACAGTTCCACCAAGAACTGTTAACTGGAGAACCAGCACAGGATGAAGTAAAGCATCACAAGCTAGCTAGGAGGAGAAGGGCAAGCTTACAACAGAAACCAGAAGCAAAACCTCTACATCAGCACACTTTCTAGGAGCTGGAGTGAGGTATACGCAGGAATCATGAGCAAGCAATGTTTTGCTCATACTAATCCAACATATGCATAAGTCACACAAGCCAAAAGGGTTGGAATACCCTATTTGTATCATCATTTGGCTACCAGCCATATGGTGCAAGCAAAATCAAGGATAAGCCAGTAGGAAATCATCCAAGGGAACACTGATTAAGTCAAAATAATAATCAATGACATAACCAAGGAAATCCAGCATGGATTTGATCCTATCTAGCCAGCCAGATTCACCTAGCACCCTACAGCTAGCTAAGCCATCAGAACATGGACATTGATTTGTCCATTTTAATTTCAACATCAAATATTCTAGCAGCCCATGGATGACTACCAGAAATATTGCACAGAAGCATACACAAGAGGTAGGAGCAACCATTTCTAGCAGGCCAAGCTCTGCTAGGGTCACAACAACTACCTAGCCACACAGAAAAGCCCACTAGTGAAGCATATCATCACTCCAAGGAGTTCATGCATCACATGAGGTGCCAACTGTTGGAGATATGCCCAAGAGGCAATAATAAAAGTGGTTATTATATATCTTCGAGCTTGAGCTTGAAGTAGGGTCGAACTCTTGAACACCGTGGAGGATATTTATGAATAGACCCTGGCTCATCCAGTACAGGCGCCGAAAATTGTCTTCATGTGTTGCACCATCTGCAAAGTAGTCGTTGTGCAGCATGGTATGCCCCTCTATCCTCTGCCGGGGCTTGGACTTCTTTCTCCCCGACCCTGATCCTCCGCGGCGCGGCCTCTTCCTCTTCTCTGCCTCGGCGTCAACCATGTCCTGGAGGGACGCGATGATCAGCAAATGCTCCCGGAGGTCGTCATCGAAGGCTTGCTCGTCCTCCAGCAGCAGGGCAAGCATCTCATCGTCTCTATCCATGTCTAAAGCACAATCATTGGTTAAATTGCGCCGAGGCAGATGACGCAACGAACAACGGCCAATCGCGCCTACCTAGCAAGTCGTCGAACACCTTGTGTGCGCTGAGGTGGGCGGATTTGACGCCGCGTTCAGGGACGCGATGGCGAAGTGGCGGCGGCGGAACGACCGGCGGGAGCGCTGATACGTCTCCGACGTATCGATAATTTCTTATGTTCCATGCCACATTATTGATGATATCTACATGTTTTATGCATACTTTATGTCATATTTATGCATTTTCCGGCACTAACCTATTGACGAGATGCCGAAGGGCCAGTTGCTGTTTTCTGCTGTTTTTGGTTTCAGAAATCCTAGTAAGGAAATATTCTTGGAATTGGACGAAATCAACGCCCAGCATCTTAGAATCACACGAAGCTTCCAGAACACCCGAGAGCCGCCAGAGGGGGGCCACAGGCCCACCAGACAGTAGGCCGGCGCGGCCAGGGGGTGGGCCGCGCCCCCCTGTTGTGTCATCGCCTCGTTGACCTTCCGACTCCGCCTCTTCGCCTATTTAAAGGTCCCTGACCTAAATCTTCGATACGGAAAAACCACGGTACGAGAAACCTTCCAGAGCCGCCGCCATCGCGAAGCCAAGATCTGGGGGACAGGAGTCTCTGTTCCGGCACGCCGCCGGGATGGGGAAGTGCCCCCGGAAGGCTTCTCCATCAACACCACCGCCATCTTCATCATCGCTGTTGTCTCCCATGAGGAGGGAGTAGTTCTTCATCGAGGCTAAGGGCTGTACCGGTAGCTATGTGGTTAATCTCTCTCCTATGTACTTCAATACAATGATCTCATGAGCTGCCTTACATGATTGAGATTCATATGATTTTTGTATCACTATTCATCTATCTGCTACTCTAGTGATGTTATTAAAGTACTCTATTCCTCCTGCACGGTTTAAAGGTGACAGTGTGTGCATCGTGTAGTACTTGGCGTAGGTTATGATTGTAATCTCTTGTAGATTATGAAGTTAACTATTGCTATGATAGTATTGATGTGATCTATTCCTCCTTCATAGTGTGATGGTGACAGTGTGCATGCTATGTTAGTACTTGGTTTAGGTGTGTTGATCTATCATGCACTCTAAGGTTATTTAAATATGAATATCGAATATTGTGGAGCTTGTTAACTCCGGCATTCAGGGTTCGTGTAATCCTACACAATTAGTGGTGTTCATCATCCAACAAGAGAGTGTAGAGTGGTTCTATTGTGTGATCATTGTTAAGAGTGTCCACTAGTGAAAGCGGGATCCCTAGGCCTTGCTTTCAAGCATCGAATCTTCGTTTGTTTACTGTTTTGTTGCATGTTTACTCGCTGCCATATTTTATTCAGATTTCTATTACCACTCATATTCATTCATACCACTTGTATTTCACTATCTCTTCGCCGAACTAGTGGACATATACATCTGACAAGTGTATTAGGTGTGTTGGGGACACAAGAGACTTCTTGCTTTGTGGTTGCAGGGTTGCTTGAGAGGGATATCTTTGACCTCTTCCTCCCTGAGTTCGATAAACCTTGGGTGATACACTTAAGGGAAAACTTGCTGCTGTTCTACAAACCTCTGCTCTTGGAGGCCCAACACTGTCTACAAGAATAGAAGCACCCGTAGACATCAAGCACTTTTCTGGCGCCGTTGCTGGGGAGGAAAGGTAAAAGGCACTCATACTCCGGTTCCTGGTAATAGTACTTTTCTGGCGCCATTGTGTTTGTGCTCAAAGCTATTTCCTTTAGATCCTGCAATTGCATCTTTTTGTTTCTTGTTTTACACTAGTTTGGCATAATGGAAAACAACAAAAATATGAGAGATCTTTATGAACTTTATCTTGAATTAGGACATGATGTGTTTGAAGAGAGAATTAAAAAACCCATGGAACTTTATATGCATGCTAATGGGAATGTTATTAATATGAATGCTTTGAACACTAGTGTTGCTAATGCTATGGAAAATTCTAAGCTTGGGGAAGCTGGTTTTGATGAGCATGATCTTTTTAGTCCCCCGGGCATGGAGGAGAAAATTTACTTTGATGATACTTTGCCTCCTATTTATGATGATTATAATGATAGTAGTCTTTTGGTGCCACCTGTTATGGAGGATAAATTTGATTATAAATACGATATGCCTCCTATATTTGATGATGAGAATAATAATGATAGCTACTTTGTTGAATTTGCTCCCACTACAACTAATAAAATTGATTATGCTTATGTGGAGAGTAATAATTTTATGCATGAGACTCATGATAAGTATGCTTTATGTGATAGGTATATTGTTGAGTTTTCTCATGTTGCTACTGAAAGTTATTATGAGAGAGGAAAATATGGTTGTAGAAATTTTCATGTTACTAAAACACCTCTCCATGTGCTGAAATTTTTAAAACTACACTTGTTCTATCTTCCTATGCTTGTTACTTTGCTCTTCATGAACTTGTTTATTTACAAGATTCCTATGCATAGGAAGCATGTTAGACTTAAATGTGTTTTGAATTTGCTTCTTGATGCTCTCTTTTGCTTCAACTACTATTTCTTGCGAGTGCATCATTAAAACTGTTGAGCCCATCTTAATGGTTATAAAGAAAGAACTTCTTGGGAGATAACCCATGTGTTTATTTTGCTACAGTAATTTTGTTTTATATTTGTGTCTTGGAAGTTGTTACTACTGTAGCAACCTCTCCTTATCTTATTTTATTGCATTGTTGTGCCAAGTAAAGTCTTTGATAGTAAGGTTCATACTAGATTTGGATTACTGCGCAGAAACAGATTTCTTGCTGTCACGAATCTGGGCCTATTTCTCTGTAGGTAACTCAGAACATTATGCCAATTTACGTGAGTGATCCTCAGATATGTACGCAACTTTCATTCAATTTGAATATTTTCATTTGAGCAAGTCTGGTGCCTCTTAGAAATTCGTCTTTACGAACTGTTCTGTTTTGACAGATTCTGCCTTTTATTTCGCATTGCCTGTTTTGCTATGCTTGATGGATTTTTCGATTCCATTAACTTTCAGTAGCTTTGAGCAATGTCCAGAAGTGTTAAGAATGATTATGTCACCTCTGAATATGTAAATTTTGATTATGCACTAACCCTCTAATGAGTTTGTTTTGAGTTTGGTGTGGAGGAAGTTTTCAAGGATCAAGAGAGGGAGATGATACAATATGATCAAGAAGAGTGAAAGCTCTAAGCTTGGGGATGCCCCGGTGGTTCATCCCTGCATATTTCAAGAAGACTCAAGCATCTAAGCTTGGGGATGCCCAAGGCATCCCCTTCTTCATCGACAAAATTATCAGGTCACTTCTCTTGAAACTATATTTTTATTCGGTCACATCTTAGGTACTTTACTTGGAGCGTCTGTATGTTTTTGTTTTTGTTTTTTGTTTGAATAAATGCTTGTGTGGGAGAGAGACACGCTCCGCTGGTTCGTATGAACACATGTGTTCTTAGCTTTTAATTTTCATGGCGAAGGTTGAAACTGCTTCGTTAATTGTTATATGGTTGGAAACAGAAAATGCTACATGTAGTAATTGGTATGATGTCTTGAATAATGTGATACTTGGCAATTGTTGTGCTCATGTTTAAGCTCTTGCATCATATATTTTGCACCTATTAGTGAAGAAATACATAGAGCTTGCTAAAATTTGGTTTGCATGATTGGTCTCTCTAAAGTCTAGATATTTTCTGGTGAGGGTTTGAGCAACAAGGAGGACAGTGTAGAGTCTTATAATGCTTACAATATGTCTTTTATGTGAGTTTTGCTGTACCGCTTCATACTTGTGTTTGTTTCAAATAGCCTTGCTAGCCTAAGCCTTGTATCGAGAGGGAATACTTCTCATGCATCCAAAATCCTTGAGCCAACCACTATGCCATTTGTGTCCACCATACCTACCTACTACATGGTATTTCTCCGCCATTCCAAAGTAAATTGCTTGAGTGCTACCTTTAAAATTTCCATTCTTCATCTTTACAATATATAGCTCATGGGACAAATAGCCTAAAAACTATTGTGGTATTGAATATGTACTTATGCATTTTATTTCTTATAAGTTGCTTGTTGTGCGATAACCATGTTCCTGGGGACGCCATCAACTACACTTTGTTGAATATCATGTGAGTTGCTATGCATGTCCGTCTTGTCTGAAGTAAGGGCGATTTACCATGAGTTGAATGGTTTGAGCATGCATACTGTTAGAGAAGAACATTGGGCCGCTAACTAAAGCCATGATCCATGGTGGAAGTTTCAGTTTTGGACAACAATCCTCAATCTCTTATGAGAATATTATTTGTTACTGAATGCTTATGCATTAAAGAGGAGTCCATTATCTATTGTCTATGTTGTCCCGGTATGGATGTCTAAGTTGAGAATAATCAAAAGCGAGAAATCCAATGCGAGCTTTCTCCTTAGACCTTTGTACAGGCGGCATAGAGGTACCCCTTTGTGATACTTGGTTAAAACATATGTATTGCGGTGATAATCCAGGTAATCCGAGCTAATTAGGACAAGGTGCGGGCACTATTAGTATACTATGCATGAGGCTTGCAACTTGTAGGATATAATTTACATGATGCATATGCTTTATTACTACCGTTGACAAAATTGTTTCTTGTTTTCAAAACCAAAGCTCTAGCACAAATATAGCAATCGATGCTTCCCTCTGCGAAGGGCCTTTCTTTCACTTTAATGTTGAGTCAGTTTACCTACTTCCTTCCATCTTAGAAGCAAACACTTGTATCAACTGTGCATTGATTCTTACATACTTGCTTATTGCACTTGTTATATTACTTTGCATTGACCTATCCATGAGATATACATGTTACAAGTTGAAAGCAACCGCTGAAACTTAATCTTCCTTTGTGTTGCTTCAATGCCTTTATTTAGAATCTATTGCTTTATGAGTTAACTCTTATGCAAGACTTATTGATGCTTGTCTCGAAAGTACTATTCATGAAAAGTCTTTGCTATATGATTCAATTGTTTTACCATTGTATTTACCATTGCTTTGAACGGATGAACCTCGCTACCCACGGGGGTAGCTGCGCACCCCTTCCGTGTATGACATCTGTCCACCTGGTCAAACCCCATTACCCCATCCCGCCTATTACTGTAGCAGCTTAACTAGTGGTTAAACCGGATAAGAAAATCCCCCACCTAACCGGATCAGAATGACCAGACATCATCTCCTACCTCTGCATCCGACCACCAGCAGGGCGCCTCCCCTAGCGTCCTCCCTGGCCTCACTCCGCCACCCACGCTATCCCCGCATGGTCCCACCCCGCCGCCGGCCGCTCCCACGAGCGCGCCCTTGCTGCCCGCCCACGCATCCAAGCCGCACCACACGCCCGCACTCCAGCAGGCCCACGAGCGCCTCCGCCCAACCTCACTCGCGGCCGTTCCACCCGTGCTGCTCCTGCTCGAGCTACTTTGTGCTGCTCCTGCTCGAGCCGCTGCCCGCCACCAATCGCAGACGCCAAGCAGCGTCACGCCCGCTCGCCTCCTATCCGAACCAGTGCGCCCCTCCAGGTCGCAGACGCCACCCAGCTCTAATTTGGCCTCCTCCCACATCCGATGCGACCTGATTCGATTCGGATCGGTGAAATGCTAGAGGCGCTCAACGCGAGTTGAATCGATTTGAGTTGCCAAGCAAATCGACCAAGCTTGGACCGTCGGGCTAGATCGACCGCTCCTCACCCTCTCCGCTCCCAAAATAGAACGCGGAAGAGCGGCAGGTGGGTCGCCCGGACCATGAGCCTGGCGCTCTACTTCGCCAGCCCAATCAGATCATCGGAGCTGAGGGGCGGCCATGGCGAACACCGTTGCCAAATTTCTCCGCATACGGCTACCAAATTTCTCTGCATCGAGCACGACTTGCATCAGTAGGTCTTTAGCTACAGCGACTTTGTGCCCGGGGATCCTCGACTTGGACAAAGTTGCCGGCGGCCAGGCTCCAGGGTGGCGTTTAAAAGCAGTGGAGCGAAGGGGACTCCGAAAATCGCCGGTCCTATCCCGTTCTTCCTCCCTAGCTGTGCACGCAAGTGTTAATGGAAGCGCGGGAGCAGGGCAAGAGCAGCTAGGTGGCGGGGCAAGAGCGGGGCAAGGGCGGCTCGGGGGCTGGCAGGCGCTGATGGGCGGCTCGTGGTCAGAGCGGTCAAGTGCTCGGGAGGAGCTGCCGCCGCCGCAGGTAAGGGAGAGAGAGAGAGGGGCGGGGCCGCGGTGTTAGGAAATCTGTGAGGAGGTAGGAGACAGGGTTAGGTGGGGGATTAGGGAATAGGTACAAAGCACGGTCAACAGGCAGGGGTATGAGGACAGAATCTCAACGCATATCCAATGGCAACAACCGCATGCGTAGCTACATACGTGCTTTGAATCACTTCATTCATCTCACATGCTTTACAATAGTATGATCAAGATTATGTTGGTAGCATGTCACTTCAGAAATTATCTTTGTTATCGTTTACCTGCTCGGGACGAGCAGAAACTAAGCATGGGGATGCTGATACGTCTCCGATGTATCGATAATTTCTTATGTTCCATGCCACATTATTGATGATATCTACATGTTTTATGCATACTTTATGTCATATTTATGCATTTTCCGGCACTAACCTATTGACGAGATGCCGAAGGGCCAGATGTTGTTTTCTGCTGTTTTTGGTTTCAGAAATCCTAGTAAGGAAATATTCTCGGAATTGGAAGAAATCAACGCCCAGCATCTTAGAATCACACGAAGCTTCCAGAACACCCGAGAGCCGCCAGAGGGGGGCCACAGGCCCACCAGACAGTAGGCCGGCGTGGCCAGGGGGTGGGCCGCGCCCCCTTGTTGTGTCATCGCCTCGTTGACCTTCCGACTCCACCTCTTCGCCTATTTAAAGGTCCCTGACCTAAATCTTCGATACGGAAAAACCACGGTACGAGAAACCTTCCAGAGCCGCCGCCATCGCGAAGCCAAGATCTGGGGGACAAGAGTCTCTGTTCCGGCACGCCACCGGGACGGGGAAGTGCCCCCGGAAGGCTTCTCCATCAACACCACCGCCATCTTCATCATCGCTGCTGTCTCCCATGAGGAGGGAGTAGTTCTTCATCGAGGCTAAGGGTTGTACCGGTAGCTATGTGGTTAATCTCTCTCCTATGTACTTCAATACAATGATCTCATGAGCTGCCTTACATGATTGAGATTCATATGAGTTTTGTATCACTATTCATCTATCTGCTACTCTAGTGATGTTATTAAAGTACTCTATTCCTCCTGCACGGTGTAAAGGTGACAGTGTGTGCATCGTGTAGTACTTGCCGTAGGTTATGATTGTAATCTCTTGTAGATTATGAAGTTAACTATTGCTATGATAGTATTGATGTGATCTATTCCTCCTTCATAGTGTGATGGTGACAGTGTGCATGCTATGTTAGTACTTGGTTTAGTTGTGTTGATCTATCATGCACTCTAAGTTTATTTAAATATGAATATCGAATATTGTGGAGCTTGTTAACTCCGGCATTGAGGGTTCGTGTAATCCTACACAATTAGTGGTGTTCATCATCCAACAAGAGAGTGTAGAGTGGTTCTATTGTGTGATCATTGTTGAGAGTGTCCACTAGTGAAAGCGGGATCCCTAGGCATTGCTTTCAAGCATCGAATCTTCGTTTGTTTACTGTTTTGTTGCATGTTTACTCGCTGCCATATTTTATTCAGATTTCTATTACTACTCATATTCATTCATACCACTTGTATTTCACTATCTCTTCGCCGAACTAGTGCACCTATACATCTGACAAGTGTATTAGGTGTGTTGGGAACACAAGAGACTTCTTGCTTTGTGGTTGCAGGGTTGCTTGAGAGGGATATCTTTGACCTCTTCCTCCCTGAGTTCGATAAACCTTGGGTGATACACTTAAGGGAAAACTTGCTGCTGTTCTACAAACCTCTGCTCTTGGAGGCCCAACACTGTCTACAAGAATAGAAGCACCCGTAGACATCAAGCGCCAGCCGCAACGACGGTGCCGACTCTCAGAAGATCAGACGCCGAAACGGCCGGCAAATCCAGCGGCGGCGGAGGGGTGGGAGGCGCGGGAAGGAAGGAGCGACGAGAAAAAAAGGTGCGAATCAACGGTTTATGCAAATACTCACCGACATGTGGGAGCCTGCCTCGATTTTCGTTGTGTCCGGTGTGCCCGGAGCGTCCCCTGTGGGGCGGGGACGGTCTCGGGGCGCCGGACACCGTATCGGGGCGCGCCGGACAAAAAAGGGTTTGGGGGACGCGGCTGGAAGCGTTTTTTTGTCTGGTGCGCCCCAAATAGCTTTGGGGGACGCTTTGGGGGACGCGACTGTAGATTCTCGCTTTCCATGATCCAAAGCAAAAACGCTTTGTAGCTCCTCACACCAGATGCATGTCTGCTTGTAGAGTTTTAGTTACCCTGCACGAGAAATGTAGCAGCAGGCAGGGCGAGCCACAAGGCGTCCGTCGTCCCTATACATACATCGCTGCATCCATAGCCTTGGAGCACATTTGGTAGGCTGTGAGCCCTTTGAATCGCATCGGCCAAGCTAAAATCAGTCAGTTTGGTTGCCTGTAAGAGGTCCGCGTTGTGGCTCAATCGATTCTCAAAGCACTCCTGGGACAGGCACTGGAGAAACGTAAGTATCCTCAATCGTCGCCTCCTCCGATTAGATGACATTATACATCACATAGTATCACATAGTTGTCCGGCCACTCAGATCGATGTGAATGTAGATAGGATTCATGACAATATGCATGAGTGGTTGACTGCTTGACATTGGCATTGGCATTGTCCATTGTCCATGATAGTGGTTGAAGTTGGCCATGCCAAGCTCAAGCACCATGATGGACTTGACATTGTCAAGTCCATGACAGTGTTTGAGCTTGGCATTGGCTTTGTCCATGACACTGCTTGTGCTTGCCATTGGCATTGTCCATGACACTGCTTGTGCTTGCCATTGCCATCATGGACTTGATCTTGTCATTGTGATCATACCTCAGCAATGCCAACTATCGTTAACACTTTGCATTGCCATTGCATCTGCAGAACTGACCCTTCCTGGAAACCTTCCCGGAAGGGCCCATACTGGACGCAAGGGATGAGCCCGTCCGGGTGCAGCTTCGTGACCCCACTAAAGCGTTCATGCAAGCTCACTAGCAGATCACCGCGCCAAGACAGAATGCCGGCCGTCCTGCTGATAAGGGACACGCTCCCAGGCAGCGGCTGCCGGCGTTCTTCATGCAGGTCGAGAGCCCGGACCTCCGTGCCCTCGCCGCGAGCGCCCTACATGGAGCAGCTCTTGATCACCAAGTACAAGCTGAAGAACAATGCCTCCCGTGAAGGTGTGCTTGTACATGGGCGAGCGCTGCGAGTGGAAGGTGTAACTGCAGTGGACGGGCTAGCGCATCGGCTTCATCAAGTCCTGGAGCAAGTTCGCCGCTAGGCTTTTACTCCGCATCGACGACACACTCATCTTCACCCCTCAGGACGACGGGTTCAAGGTCGACGTCTTCAGGAAGGAGACTCCCTGCTGCAGCATCTTCGGATGTAGGAGGCATCGCGAGAGCCCTTTTGCTGATCCTCGGCGTTAAGGTGTTGCTGCTTGATCCCTGTCTATTGTGTTGTCTGATCGTCATCGTCAGTAGTTGCGCGGGCCTCTGTAGGAGGCTGTTAAACACTTGCTTTTGTGCATATGTGACTGTAATGTTTTCCTGTAGAGGTTGTTGAACAATGCTTTTGCACCTAGATTGGCTGCCCCCAGGATTAGGTAGGCGTCTTACCACTCTGACGCTAGATTAGGTATTCTGTTCTGTGACTGTTGCAATATCCCAGGATTCGCGACGATCGAGGGGTAGATTTTAGAAAGGGATGTGCATTGCATCGTAAAATCTGGGTAAATTTCGCGATTTATTGAAAAACTGCATCTTAGGGGGGAACAAGTTTCTCTCTCGACACCAGAAAGGATTAGGGTTTCGAGAGTGTGATAAACTTGGACCTATCCTATATTATCTTAGGGTTTCGAGAAGAGAGGGTAACATTTCATATTCCAATTTAAGTTCCATGATTGAATTCAAACAAGTTATGTTTGAATTTAAAATTCAAACTTCAATTTGGTTTAACATAATTCAAATAAGGATAATACAATAAACAGTTATAGAAATTGGAAAATTATGAAATATAAAAGAATAGAACATATATTAAAAGCTCATTAGGGAAAACTTGAGATTTATTGATTATCACACAAGATACATTGTCATTTACAATATTCACGTGAATTATAATCGTTACAACACATTAGAGAAATTGAAGAAATGAAAAAAAGGAAAATTACAAATAATTATAAATGGCTAAACTACACAAAGTGATCGTCAAGAACTTCTTGATCAACACTTGATGAAGAACTTCTTGATCATCTCTGTGAACCTGCATAGAGATATAGCAAAGAAGGACACACATTATGCCAAGTGGCAATGCCACTTGGCAGGTTAGCTAAAAGAAATATAAAATGGAGAAGATAAGACCAAGATCAGCCGAGCTGATCCAACAGCAGGCCAAGTTCCAAAAAGTGAACTCCCAAGCAGCTCACAAGGCTTGCTGCATGCTCCACAACACACCTAGACCAGGGAAGGAGCACCCAGGTTGACAGGCAGTGCTGTCGACCATAGGAGCAAGGAGAAGAGAAGTATAAAACCTTTTCACCAGCCAAAACCCTAGCAGCTCATCGGAAGAATCTCCAAAGGGTAAGAACAGCAAGAAATTCTTAGAACAACAAGAACAACACAGCAAACCAAACTAACCAGGACAGTTCCACCAAGAACTGTTAACTGGAGAACCAGCACAGGATGAAGTAAAGCATCACAAGCAAGCTAGGAGGAGAAGGGCAAGCTTACAACAGAAACCAGAAGCAAAACCTCTACATCAGCACACTTTCTAGGAGCTGGAGTGAGGTATACGCAGGAATCATGAGCAAGCAATGTTTTGCTCATACTAATCCAACATATGCATAAGTCACACAAGCCAAAAGGGTTGGAATACCCTATTTGTATCATCATTTGGCTACCAGCCATATGGTGCAAGCAAAATCAGGGATAAGCCAGTAGGAAATCATCCAAGGGAACACTGATTAAGTCAAAATAATAATCAATGACATAACCAAGGAAATCCAGCATGGATTTGATCCTATCTAGCCAGCCAGATTCACCTAGCACCCTACAGCTAGCTAAGCCATCAGAACATGGACATTGATTTGTCCATTTTAATTTCAACATCAAATATCCTAGCAGCCCATGGATGACTACCAGAAATATTGCACAGAAGCATACACAAGAGGTAGGAGCAACCATTTCTAGCAGGCCAAGCTCTGCTAGGGTCACAACAACTACCTAGCCACACAGAAAAGCCCACTAGTGAAGCATATCATCACTCCAAGGAGTTCATGCATCACATGAGGTGCCAACTGTTGGAGATATGCCCAAGAGGCAATAATAAAAGTGGTTATTATATATCTTTGTGTTTATGATAAATGTTTGCATACCATTCTATAACTGTATTAACCGAAACATTGATACATGTGTGTTATGTAAACAACAAGGAGTCCCTAGTAAGCCTCTTGTATAACTAGCTTGTTGATTAGTAGATGATCATGGTTTCGTGATCATGAACATTGGATGTTATTAATAACAAGGTTATGTCATTAGATGAATGATATAATGGACACACACCCAAATAAGCGTAGCATATGATCACATCATTTAGTTTAACTTGCTATAAGCTTTCGATACATAGTTACTTAATCCTTCGACCATGAGATCATGTAAATCAGTTACACCGGAAGGGTACTTTGATTACATCAAACGCCACTGCGTAAATAGGTGGTTATAAAGGTGGGATTAAGTATTCGGAAAGTGTGTGTTGAAGCATATGGATCAATAGTGGGATTTGTCCATCCTGATGATGGATAGATATACTCTGGGCCCTCTCGGTGGAATGTTATCTGATTAGCTTGCAAGCATGTGACTGGTTCACAAGAGATGACATACCACAGTACGAGTAAAGAGTACTTGTCAGTGACGAGGATGAAACTAGATATGGAGATACCGATGATCAAACCTCGGACAAGTAAAATATCGTGTGACAAAGGGAATCAATATCGTATGTAGATGGTTCAATCGATCACTAAGTTATCATTGAATATGTGGGAGCCATTATGGATCTCCAGATCCCGCTATTGGTTATTGGTCAGAGAAGGTTCTCAACCATGTCTGCATAGTTCACGAACCGTAGGGTGACACACTTAAGGTTTGATGTCGTTTAAGTAGATATGGAATATGGAATGGAGTTCGAATGTTTGTTCAGAGTCTCGGATAGGATCTAGGACATCACGAGGAGGTCCGGAATGGTTCGGAGAATAAGATTCATATATAGGAAGTCATTTTCTAGGTTTGAAAATGATCCGGTATTTTTCTGGAAGGTTCTAGAAGGTTCTAGAAGAGTCCAGAACAAATCACCATGGAAGGTGGAGTCCCGAAGGGACTCCACCCACCTTGGCCGGCCAGCCTAAGGGAGGAGGAGTCCCAGGTGGACTCCACCCTAAGGTGGTCGGCCACCCCACCAAGGAAAGGGTGGGAGTCCCAACTTGAGTAGGAGTCCCACCTTGGGTAGGTTTCGTCCATATGGAAGGTTTAGGAGTTGGACTCTTATTCGTTTTCTGGGCAACCCTTGGGGCTGTTCCACCTATATAAAGAGAGGGAGAGGGAGGGGGCAGCCATGTTGGGCCGCACCACCTAGGGCACCTTTGGCCGGCACCCTAGCCACCCCCTCTCTCCCAAACCCTAGCCTCTCCCCTCCTCATAATACTCCCGCAGCGCTAAGGCGAAGCCCGGCTGGAGTTCTCCACCACCACCCCCACCACGCCGTCGTGCTGCCGAGATTCCGAGGAGGATCTACTACTTCCGCTGCCCGCTGGAACGGGGAGGAGGACGTCGTCATCAACACCGTACGTGTGACCGAGTATGGAGGTGGCACCATCAAGATCTTCTACGCGCTTTTGCAACCGGCAAGTGATCGACTATATCCACAACGAGATCTAATCTCGTAGGCTTTGGAAACCTTCGAGGGTTAGTCTCATGATCTTCTCGTTGCTATCATCTACTAGATTAGATCTTGGCTTGTTATTCGTTCTTGCGGTAGGAAATTTTTTGTTTTCTATGCTACGAATCCCAACACCAACACATGTTGGTTTCCATCCAGTTAGTGCATAGGATGCAAAATATCACTACTGCATTAGTAGATCATGTATGTTTGTCAGAAATAGGAAGCAAAGCTTCACTGAAAAAGCACAGATAATTGAATTAGCTCACACTGATGCAACCAGGTGCATCAAATCAAACAAATAGCCAACAGTATTGATGCCACAAGTAACAACAACCACCAGTACTTGGTGAGTAGTTGGATACACCAGCAATAGTAGCATATAAAGTGAATACATACAAGTGTATAAGTCAACTGGAAGCCATGATGATCACAAGATCATCCCAAGCCACAGGAATAAGCAGTAATCACTGCAAGCCAGAACAGATAATACACATATATAAAATTCACCATTTATAATTGTATCCAGAAGCACACTATCAAGTAATGGAGACATCTAGCCAACAATCAAGCTCAGTAGAGCTTTACCTTGAATAAGAGCTCAATGAGCAACACACCAGTAGCACTGGCTCTTGCATAAAGCAAGGAATACTCATAGTAATCAAGCCAGGGGCAAGAACTATGAATACACATGGCAACCTAGTAGCAGCAGCAGAGGCTGGAGCAACATGGCAAGCCATGAGCATCATAGCAGGCTCATGAGCATTTGCATCTGAGCCACATCAGCAGTAATAGCATGAACAAAAGTATAGACTAGAGAGAGGGGAGCAACAGCATAAGCATGGCACAGAGCTATAGCATGGCATGGCTAGGAGCATTATAGCAGCAGAAGTAACACAAATATGAGCATGAACATAGTAGTAGCAGTAGAACAGCATGGCACTGATACGTCTCAAACATATCTATAATTTCTTATGTTCCATGCTAGTTTTATGACAATACTCACATGTTTTATATACACTTTATATCATTTTTATGCATTTTCCGGCACTAACCTATTAACAAGATGCTGAAGCGCCAGTTCTTGTTTTCTGCTGTTTTTGGTTTCAGAAATCCTACACAGGAAATATTCTCAGAATCGGACGAAACAAAAGCGCACGGTCTTATTTTCCATGGAGTCTTCCAGAACACCGAAGAGGAGACGAAGAGGGGCCACGAGGCGGCCATACCATAGGGGGGCGCGGCCCCACCCCTGGCCGCGCCGCCGTATGGAGTGGGCCTCTCGGGTGTCCCCCGACTCTGCCCCTTCCCCTATATAATCCTTTCGTCGCGAAAACCCTAGTACCGAGAGCCACGATACGAGAAAAGTTACTGAGACGCCGCCGCCGTCAATCCCATCTCGGGGGATTCTGAAGATCGCCTCTGGCACCCTGCCGGAGAGGGGAATCATCACCGGAGGGCTCTACATCACCATGTCTGCCTCCGGACTGATGCACGAGTAGTTCATCCTTGGACTATGGGTCCATAGCAGTAGCTAGATGGTTGTCTTCTCCTCTTGTGCTATCATGTTTAGATCTTGTGAGCTGCCTATCATGATCAAGATCATCTATTTGTAATGCTACATGTTGTGTTTGTTGGGATCCGATGAATATGGAATACTATGTCAAGTTGATTATCGGTCTATCATATATGTGTTGTTTATGATCTTGCATGCTCTCCGTTGCTAGTAGAGGCTCTGGCCAAGTTGATACTTGTGACTCCAAGAGGGAGTATTTATGCTCGATAGTGGGTTCATGCCTCCATTGAATCTGGGATAGTGACAGAAAGTTCTAAGGTTGTGGATGTGCTGTTGCCACTAGGGATAAAACATCAATGCTTTGTCTAAGGATATTTGTATTGTATACATTACGCACAGTACTTAATGCAATTGTCTGTTGTTTGCAACTTAATACTGGAAGGGGTGCGGATGCTAACCCGAAGGTGGACTTTTTAGGCATAGATGCATGCTGGATAGCGGTCTATGTTCTTTGTCGTAATGCCCTAAGTAAATCTCATAGTAGTCATCATGATATGTATGTGCATTGTTATGCCCTCTCTATTTGTCAATTGCCCAACTGTAATTTGTTCACCCAACATGTTATTTATCTTATTGGAGA
The DNA here is from genome assembly GCF_019359855.2 of Lolium perenne. Lineage (NCBI taxonomy): Eukaryota > Viridiplantae > Streptophyta > Magnoliopsida > Poales > Poaceae > Lolium > Lolium perenne. Next base: position 86,569,429 of record NC_067247.2, read on the forward strand.
GACACCACTAGTGAACTATGGACCCCGGTCCATTCTTTTACATCTGAAATACAACCTACTGCAACCATTGTTCTCTGTTGTTCTTTGCAAGCAAACATTATTCTCCACACCATACGTTTAATCCTTTGTTTACAGCAAGCCGGTGAGATTGACAACCTCACTGTTAAGTTGGGGCAAAGTATCTTGATTGTGTCGTGCAGGTTCCACGTTGGCGCCAGAATCCCTAATGTTGCGCCGCACTACACTCCTTCACCAACAACCTTCACGTGGCCTTCATCTCCTACTGGTTCGATAAACCTTGGTTTCTTACTGAGGGAAAATTTGCTGCTGTACGCATCACACCTTCCTCTTGGGGTTCCCAACGGACTTGTGCTTTACCGTCACAAGAAGCTACTTTCTGGCGCCGTTGCAATCCCTGTCGCACGTCAGCAGCTACTTTTCGGGCGCCGTTGCCAGGGAGATCAAGACACGCCGCAAGGGGAGTCTCTCACACCCAATCTCTTTACTTTGTTTATTGTCTTGCTTTATTTTATTTTCTGTCTTGTTTGTTTTCTTTATATCAAAAACACAAAAAAATTAGTTACTTGCATTTTACTTTATTTATCAGTTTACCTTAGTTTATTTCATCATGCTTCTCCCTAAGTTCACTTTGAAAGATATATCAGTAGGGCGTGGGTCAATCATTGGAAGAGATAATATAGAAGAATTTTTCACTCATGTTAGTAAGGTTAAAGTTTTTGAAGATAGATCCTTGGTGGAACTTGCTCTTAATTATGAAATTGCTACTGCCTCTTTAGTGCACATGTTGGAAGCTAGATTTGTTAATCTTAATCCTATAATGCAACATATGTTTCTTACACTCTGTGATATGGAAGAAGGAGAGAAGAAAGATTTTGTTTTAGAAACCCTTCTTAAAGAATTTGGTGATGTAGCTAGAGAAGCTAGAAAAGTCTTTATTCAACATAAGATGCTTGGCTTTTATACCAATTTTGCAAGTACCCTTGAAAAGATGGAAAAAGATAGGCTAAAGTACACTAATGAAGCCAATTGTGAGGGGGAGACTAAAGTACCAATACCTTATAAGCTCATAGGAATGCATGAGGCACTAGAAAAGAATTTTGATTGGATTGTTACTGAAAATTTATTTGAGGAGGATAGTAAGCCTAGAAGTAATGAAAGAGGAGCTTCTGAAACTTACATAGATAAGATACAATGCATTGTTGAGAAAACCCTCAACTCCTCTGTTGATGCTTCTTCTCTCGATGTTACTTGATTTACACTTTCTGCGCCTAGCTGAAAGGCGTTAAAGAAAAGCGCTTATGGGAGACAACCCATTATTTTATTTCTGCAATTTTTGTTTTATATTTGAGTTAAGGTGCTTGTTACTACTGTAGCAATACCTTTGTATCTTTACTTTATTGCATTGTTGTGCCAAGTAAAGTCTTTGATAGAGTGTTGATACTAGATTTGGATTTCTGCGCAGAAACAGATTTTTAGCTGTCACGAATTTGAGCTGTTCTCTCTGTAGGAGAATCTAAAAATTCTGTAAAAATTCATGAGTAATCCTCAGATATGTACGCAACTTTCATTCAATTTGAGCTTCTTCATATGAGCATGTTAAGTTCCTCGAAAAATTCTTTTTTACGGACTGTTCTGTTTTGACAGATTCTGCCTTTTATTTCACATTGCCTCCTTTACTGTGTTTGAGTGGATTTCTTTGCTCCATTAAATTTCAGTAGCCTTGGGTAATGTCCAGAAGTGTTGGGAATGATTGTGTCCTCGCTGAACATGTGAATTTTTGATTATGCACTAACCCTCTAATGAGATTGTTTTGAATTTGGTGTGAAGGAAGTTTTCAAGGATCAAGAGAGGAGGATGTTATAATATGATCAAGAAGAGTGAAAAGTCTAAGCTTGGGGATGCCCCCGTGGTTCATCCCTGCATATTTCAAGAAGACTCAAGCATCTAAGCTTGGCGATGCCCAAGGCATCCCCTTCTTCATCAACAACTTATCAGGTCACCTCTAGTGAAACTATATTTTTATTCTGTCACATCTTATGTGCTTTACTTGGAGCGTCTGTGTGCTTTTATTTTTGTTTATGTTTGAATAAATTCGGATCCTAGCATTCCTTGTGTGGGAGAAAGACACGCTCCGCTTTTTCATATTGAACACTGGTGTTCTTAGTTTTACTTTTAATGTTCATGGCGAAAGTTGAAAGCCGCTTCATTTATTGCTATTTGGTTGGAAACAGAAAATGCTTCATGTGGTAATTGGTATGTTGTCTTGAATAATTTGATACTTGGCAATTGTTTTGAGCTCTCATGTAGATCATGTTTAAGCTCTTGCATCATGTGGTTTAAACCTATTAGTGGAGAACTACCGTAGAGCTTGTTGAAATTTGGTTTGCATGATTGGTCTCTCTAAAGTCTAGATATTTTCTGGTAAAAGTGTTTGAGCAACAAGGAAGACAGTGTAGAGTCTTATAATGCTTGCAATATGTTCTTATGTAAGTTTTGCTGTACCGGTTCATACTTGTGTTTGCTTCAAACAACCTTGCTAGCCAAAGCCGTGTACTGAGAGGGAATGCTTCTCGTGCATCCAAAACCTTGAGCCAAAACCTATGCCATTTGTGTCCACCATAACTACCTACTATGTGGTATTTTTCTGCCATTCCAAGTAAATTGCTTGCGTGCTACCTTTAAAAAATTCATTCCTTGTCTTTGCAATACATAGCTCATGGGAAAGTAGCCTAAAAAACTAGGGATTTCTATTTTCGTGCGCCTGGCTCCTTAGTTGTGCTCAGTTTTCCCCAGCCCCTTAGTTTTTCCTCAGTTTTGCCCAAAACCTTGTCTGAAACCCGCAGAAGGAGCTCGGACGGAAGGAATCCCGTTAGTTGACGTTGGTTGGTGCTGGCAAGTGGGGCCGCTGTTGGTGCCCCGCAGTGGACACGTCTTCACTTATCCAGATCATCGTGGGACCCACAACTTGTCCATGTTAAGTGTGTCGGACCCACAGCTTACCCAGGTGACCGTTGCAAAATGGGAGCCCGAGCCAGCCCTGCGCCCGTGCCCGTGCCATTGCTTCCCCTTTCTTTCCCCGCGCCCCATTGTTCTTCTTCTCTGCCAGCGGCAGCCCTTCTCCGGCAGGCGGGTGATGTCTAGTTTCTCTTCGACCTCCCGTTCTTCATGGCCGCAGTATGGACCCGTGCCTTTGACAAGATGCCCTGACTGCCCACGCCAGGAGCCTCTGAAGTGGTCGATCTGTAAGACGGACGAGAACGGGAACCGTGGACGTGAGTTCCTTGCATGCGAGAGCTTGCCATATATAGAGGGGGATAAGGTTAGATCTCGCTCCAATTTCTCTGTTTTCTCTCGATTTTCTTGCTATTCCATCGAATTTGGGATTTAGGGTTCCCGTTGTTGTTTTCAGATCCTGAAGAAATGCAGGCATTTCGAGTGGATCGATGTGTACGTTCAGAGGCTTCAATTGCAGGAATCAATTGGCGCTATTGGGGAGCGCAATTTGGGAGGGGGGGGACTTGCTGTAGAGAATGCGGCGGAGAGAGGAGCCGTTCCGATTATGCCTAATGCTCCCAATGTAGGACTGGTGGAAGTGAAGGGAGAACTGAAGAAAATGAACAAGCAGTTAAGGCAGCTGATCGAGTTGAAGAAGCAAGCTAATCTGATAGCTGGTTGTTTTTCTGTTGTATAATTGCGATCGGATTCTTATCATTGCTCACCAGGCGCTAGAAGTTGTTACAAGGGATACCTTGTTACAAATTCATTATTCAGTTACATGTACTTGTAGTTGTTTTCATGGTTAGTGTGTGCATTCACCGAAATTACCAACTATATTGGAATGCTTTATGTATGCCTCATGTTTATACAAGGGATTCTTATCATTGCTCACCGAACTATATTAGTGTGTGCTGTTTCAAATTACCGAAACTATATGCCAAAACTATATCCCCTAAAAGAAAAAGGAAAGCGAAAGATAGTTGATAATTGTTAGAGGGGTGACAATAATGCATTCACCGAAATCCGCAAATATGTATGCCTCATGTTTATACCGAAATTATACCACTTTTGGGCCGTTTCAAATTACCGAAACTATATGCCAAAACTATATCCCCTAAAAGAAAAAGGAAAGCGAAAGATAGTTGATAATTGTTAGGGGGTGACAATAATGCATTCACCGAAATCCGCAAATATGTATGCCTCATGTTTATACCAAAATTATACCACTTTTGGGCCGTTTCAAATTACTAAAACTATATGCCAAAACTATATCCCCTAAAAGAAAAAGGAAAGCGAAAGCCAAAACTATATCCACCGACAGAGAGAGAGAGGGGTGGCACGAAGAGAGAGAGAGAGAGAGAGGGGTGGCCACGAAGAGACGGGGAGGGGTATACTGCCCGTTAGATCAGTTGATCAACGGTTCGTGGAGTCGATCCGTGTGACAACGGCTCCACCAATCAGGATAAGTTTGGGCTTCTGAGAGCATTTGTGACAGAACTTGAGGGCAAAACTGAGTAGTACTAACAATCCAAGGGCACATAAATAGTAAATAGACTAAGGGATTCAAACAAAAAGAATTACAAAATGAAAAATGCATGTTTTGTACAATATAATTCATATTGGGCTACATCAAATTATTTGCAATTCAAATATACATGAGTGTGACAATTATGGCATCATTTAGACAAACTATGTTTTTGGGGAAGATGTTTTGCAAAGGGGTTTGAGTGGAAAACCATGCATCTTCATAGCTACACTAGTGATTCTGAGAAGTGGCAATTTGTGGTAAAACTTGATTTATATATGTTTGTTAAGGTTTTCTTGGTGGAATGTTGCGTAGTAAGAATCCATGAGTAGGTGCCACTATGTTTTTATTTTTTGAATTTTTGCGCATGAAATGCCTCGGTTAGATATGTTAATCTCATTTGTTGACTCTCTGTTGACTAGCTACTTGAGGGTAAAACTGAGTATATTGCACTTGCCGCCTAAGTACTCGAGCGAGTACAGATAAAATTTCTGTATAAGGCCCGAGGTTATAACTGAGTACACCAAACGTCCCAGGGTTAGACTCGTGTCGCGGTGCACGCTGCAGCCGTGCATAGCGGACGCTGTGTTGCGGTACACGCCACCTTCGTCTTTATAGATCCCTTTTCCTCTCCCTCGACGCACGTTCTCACTGCAACAGCCTCTCCTGTCCCATCATCTTCTCCACAACCGAAGAAAAAACCCCGAAGAAAACCGCCGGCGATGGAGAAGAAAAGGGATCTATAAAGACGACACCAGCATCGTCGACGACGAGCCGGAGGTAACCCTTTGCTCCCTTGTTCTTATCCCATTTCAATCCTTTTGTGTTAGATCTAGCGTTATTAGGGTTCGTCTGTTCCTAGTTCAATCCATTTGTGTTAGATCTAGCGTTATTAGGGTGCGTCTGTTCCTAGTTCAATCCTTTTGTGTTAGATCTTGCGTTATTAGTGCTTGTGATTTGCTTTTGTTTAAGATTTGTGCCGATGATGATGAATATTTGGGCACAAATTGATTCAGGGTTTGGTCAGTAAACAATTGGTGTGTTCAAATTTGTTGTGCATGATCTTTGGTTTACTGACTCAAATCCTGGATATAAGTGTTTCCAATGTAACTGAGGCTACCTCTTTTTTTCGAGCCCATATTATCATGCATGATCTTTGTTCACTCTCTGTTCCATCATCGTTGCAACTGACTCCATGTTTTTTGCACGATCTTTGGTGCTACGTGACAGGCGCAGAACAGCGACGTCGACAGCGACGACGAGTCCTTCCACACCAAGACTCGTCCCGTCCTCAGGAGGCTGCAGTCCGGCCATTACGATGGCCCCTTTGCTCGAGGCATTTACAAGTGCCCCTTCTGCAACAGGAAGCTCCGCGCCACCGACTTCAACTGCCTGGTGAACCATGCTGAATCCATTGGCAGATGCGGCGCTAGAGTTGGAACGACGGTGAACGTGCATGCGTTCATGGCCAAACACAAAGCACTTGGGGTTCACCTGCGCAACCTCCAGGCGAGTCACAGGCGCAACCTGGAGGCGTTGAACATGCCTATTGCACTCTCTGTATGTGACTGCTCTATCTGTAGAGCAGCTTAAATTCATGTAAAATGTAGCTTATGGTTTAGGGTTCTATCGGTACTACTGTTGGATCTGTCGTGAATATATCTATGCTTTGTTGGCTGCTCTATGCAAGCTTATCCTATATTTTCTCTGGATTTGTGCCCTAGATTTCCTACCTAATTGGGTAAAAACAAAGGCATAAAGAAATGAATGGCGTTAAAAAACAGAAGGAGAAGCTGCTCTAGATTTGCTACCAATTTGGGCTATCAAATAGGAATGAGATCGAGCGAGAGAGAGGAAAAAGGTAGATTGAAAACTGCTAATCTGGGCGAAAGAGACAGAAACCACTCGTGCCCACGTCCCGGACCCACACGGCTCCACACGCTACGGCCCCACACGCTACGGCCACACAAACATGGTCTCGTCCTGTCCCGCGCTGTTCCTTCCTACTAGCCCCACACGACGCGACCCCACAAACAACACGACCCCACTCGTCAGCACGGAACGGTCAACTTAACGGATTCCTGCCGTCGGAGCTGCTTCTGCGGGTTTCAAACAAGTACTTGGGGAAAACTGAGGAAAAACTAAGGAGCTGGGGAAAACTGAGCACAACTAAGGAACCGAGGGCACGAAAATAGAAATCCCAAAAAACTATTGTAGTAAAGAATATGTCGCTTATGTATCTTAGTTCTTATAAGTTGCTTGTTGAGCGGTAACCATGTTTCTGGGGACGCCATCAACCTTTCACACCTTTGATGAATATCATGTGAGTTGCTATGCATGTTCGTCTTGTCTGAAGTAAGGGAGATTTGCCATGAGTTAAATGGTTTGAGTATGCACATTGTTAGAGAAGAACTTTGGGCCGCCAACCAAAGCCATGTATCATGGTGGAAGTTTCAGCTTGGACATTAATCCTCAAATCTCTTATGAGAATATTATCTGTTGTTGAATGCTTAAAGCATAAAAGAGGAGTCCATTATCTGTTTTCTATGTTGTCCCGGTATGGATGTCCTCAAGTTGAGATCTATCAAAATTGAGAGATCAAATGTGATCTATCTCCTTGGACCTTTGTACAGGTGGCATAGAGGTACTCCTTTGTGACACTTGGTTGAAACATATGTAATGCAATGATAATCCATGGAAATCCGACCTAATTAGGACAAGGAGCGGGCACTATTAGTATTCGATGCATGAGGCTTGCAACTTATAGGAGGTTTTATGCATAACACATATGAATTATTACTACCGTTGACAAAATTGTTTCCATGTTTTCAAAATAAAAAGCTCTAGCACATGAGTAATCCCTGCTTCCCTTTGCGAAGGGCCTTTCTTTTACTTTATGTTGAGTCAGTTTACCTACTTCTTTCTATCTTAGAAGCAAACACTTGTGTCAACTATGTGCATTGATTCTTACATACTTGCTTATTTGCACTCATCATATTACTTTGTGTTGACAATTATCCATGAGATAAACATGTTGAAAGTTGAAAGCAATTGCTGAAACTTAAATCTTCCTTTGTGTTGCTTCAAAACCTTCTATTAAGAATCTATTGCTTTATGAGTTAACTCTTATGCAAGACTTGTTGATGCTCGTCTTGAAAGTACTATTCATGAAAAGTCTTTGCTATATGATTCAGTTGTTTAGTCATTATCTATTTGTTAACAAACTATAGACCATTGCTTTGAATCACTTCATTCATCTCATATGCTTTACAATAGTATTGATAGAGATTATGATGGTAGCATGTCACTTCAGAAATTATCCTTTTTATCGTTTACCTACTCGAGGGCGAGTAGGAACTAAGCTTGGGGATGCTTGATACGTCTCAAACGTATCTATAATTTCTTATGTTCCATGCTAGTTTTATGACAATACTCACATGTTTTATATACACTTTATATCATTTTTATGCATTTTCCGGCACTAACCTATTAACAAGATGCCGATGCGCCAGTTCCTGTTTTCTGCTATTTTTGGTTTCAGAAATCCTACATAGGAAATATTCTCGGAATTGGACGAAACAAAAGCCCACTGTCTTATTTTCCACGGAGTCTTCCAGAACACCGAAGAGGAGACGAAGAGGGGCCACGAGGCGGCCACACCATAGGGGGGCGCGGCCCCACCCCTGGCCGCGCCGCCATATGGGGTGGGCCCCTCGGGCGTCCCCCGACTCTGCTTCTTCGCCTATATAATCCTTCCGTCGCGAAAACCCTGGTACCGAGAGCCACGATACGAGAAAAGTTACTGATACGCCGCCGCTGTCAATCCCATCTCGGGGGATTCTGAAGATCGCCTCCGGCACCCTGCCGGAGAGGGGAATCATCACCGGAGGGCTCTACATCACCATGCCCGCCTCCGGACTGATGCGTGAGTAGTTCATCCTTGGACTATGGGTCCATAGCAGTAACTAGATGGTTGTCTTCTCCTCTTGTGCTATTATGTTTAGATCTTGTGAGCTGCCTATCATGATCAAGATCATCTATTTATAATGCTATATGTTGTGTTTGTTGGGATCCGATGAATATGGAATACTATGTCAAGCTGATTATTGATCTATCATATATGTGTTGTTTATGATCTTGCATGCTCTCTGTTGCTAGTAGAGGCTCTGGCCAAGTTGATACTTGTAACTCCAAGAGGGAGTATTTATGCTCGATAGTGGGTTCATGCCTCCATTGAATCTGGGACAGTGACAGAAAGTTCTAAGGTTGTGGATGTGCTGTTGCCACTAGGGATAAAACATAAATGCTTTGTCTAAGGATATTTGTATTGTTTATATTACGCACAGTACTTAATGCAATTGTCTGTTGTTTGCAACTTAATACTGGAAGGGGTGCGGATGCTAACCCGAAGGTGGACTTTTTAGGCATAGATGCATGCTGGATAGCGGTCTATGTTCTTTGTCGTAATGCCCTAAGTAAATCTCATAGTAGTCATCATGATATGTATGTGCATTGTTATGCCCTCTCTATTTGTCAATTGCCCAACCGTAATTTGTTCACCCAACATGTTATTTATCTTATTGGAGAGACACCACTAGTGAACTGTGGACCCCGGTCCATTCTTTTACATCTGAAATACAACCTAGTGCAATCATTGTTCTCTGTTGTTCTTTGCAAGCAAACATTATTCTCCACACCATACGTTTAATCCTTTGTTTACAGCAAGCCGGTGAGATTGACAACCTCACTGTTAAGTTGGGGCAAAGTATCTTGATTGTGTTGTGCAGGTTCCACGTTGGCGCTGGAATCCCTGGTGTTGCGCCGCACTACACTCCTTCACCAACAACCTTCACGTGGCCTTCATCTCCTACTGGTTCGATAAACCTTGGTTTCTTACTGAGGGAAAACTTGCTGCTGTACGCATCACACCTTCCTCTTGGGGTTCCCAACGGACGTGTGCTTTACCATCACAAGAAGCTTCTTTCTGGCGCCGTTGCAATCCATGTCGCACGTCAGCAGGCACAGAGAGGAGCACAGATACAGCAGTAGCAGCTAGAACATCATAACATGTAGGAGCATGGCAACACTGCAGCAGCAACCATCACAAGAGCCTAGGCTAGCCATGAGCACCACACAACAGCAGGAGGAGCAAGTGTTGGTGTACTGGCAAGGCCAGCAGACCAAGGCGATGGATGCCAGAGCATCAGATGAAGGGAGGAGGTAGAACAGGGAAGGAAGAAGAGGAGACGTACCTTGAGCAGAGCACCACGACGTCGCCGTGGCGGCACATCCGGCCATGGTAACACCCAGCCGCGGCCAGGCCAGACGTCGCCGAAGCGCACGCACTCTAGCACAACCACGGCATGGTGCAGCGTCACCACCGCGACCAGGAACCCCGACGAAGGGCAAATCGCCGCAACACCATGAACCCTAGAGACAGCAGGGTTGGGGGCGAATGGAGGAGAACGTCAATCGCAGGTCGACGCGGACCATCTAGTGCGCCGTCGCAAGATGAGGCGAACGCGCCAGATCTCGCCGTCGGAGACCACCGGAGATGGCCGGTATAATTCGGCGACGACGGAGGCGACCACGGCGTCGCGAGAGCCAAAGGAGTAGGATTAGACACGGGGGAGGAGACGAAGTGAGAAGCGACCGAGCGGGCCGAGCCAGGCCGAATGGGTTGAGCCCAACCCATTCGGGTTAACCCTGACAGGTGGGCCCGAGGGCATTTTGGGTATTTCCCAAATTATAAAAAACAGAAAATTTGAATTAATACAAAAATGGAATATAGCTCTACAAAAATAGAGAGAAATATGTAACCCACTTAAAATTTATTCTCTATCCAAATAAAATATGAAATAGAATTGTTGAGACAGAAAATTGGAACTATTATTTAATTCAAAGAAAAATAGAGTAATAAAGGATCATTAAAAATAAGCCCATATTTTTTAATGATTAAATAAATTCAAAAGGACTTCAAAATAACTTGGCAACATTCCAAGTTAATATTTTCACTCTTAAGGAGTAATCATAAATGATTCTTATTCGACACCTCTGACATGAAATAATAAAGCACCGGGAAGGGGGAACCAAACCCTAAAATTGGAAAGCATGCATATTTGAATCTTTAACCATTGCCCTTATTGTACAATGATGCTATCTTTCAGAAACAGAGGACAAGGGTCAGTCCACACCATCCATCTGCAATACTTTGTAGTCTTCATGCAAGTTCATTGCTTTCTCATGTTACTTTGAGTATTTTTACCAAATTACTTGTAAAGTACAGTGATTATCTCTCTTGCATGAAAAGCAAAAGAATTAATTTCATAACTATGAATGTGAAGGAGATATGCCCAAGAGGCAATAATAAGAGTGGTTATTATATATCTTTATGTTTATGATAAATGTTTATATATCATGCTAGAATTGTATTAACCGAAACATTAGTACATGTGTGATATGTAAACAACAAAGAAGTCCCTAGTATGCCTCTTAACTAGCTTGTTGATTAATAGATGATTAGTTTCATAATCATGAACATTGGATGTTATTAATAACAAGGTTATATCATTATATGAATGATGTAATGGACACACCCAATTAAGCGTAGCATAAGATCACGTCATTAAGTTATTTGCTATAAGCTTTCGATACATAGTTACCTAGTCCTTACGACCATGAGATCATGTAAATCACTTATACAGGAAAGGTACTTTGATTACACCAAACACCACTGCGTAAATGGGTGGTTATAAAGGTGGGATTAAGTATCCGGAAAGTATGAGTTGAGGCATATGGATCAACAGTGGGATTTGTCCATCCCGATGCCGGATAGATATACTCTGGGCCCTCTCGGTGGAATGTCGTCTAATGTCTTGCAAGCATATGAATAAGTTCATAAGAGACCACATACCATGGTACGAGTAAAGAGTACTTGTCAGGAGACGAGGTTGAACAAGGTATAGAGTGATACCGATGATCAAACCTCAGACAAGTAACATATCGCGTGACAAAGGGAATTGGTATCGTATGTGAATGGTTCATTCGATCACTAAAGTCATCGTTGAATATGTGGGAGCCATTATGGATCTCCAGATCCCGCTATTGGTTATTGGTCGGAGTGAGTACTCAACCATGTCCGCATAGTTCGCGAACCGTAGGGTGACACACTTAAAGTTGGATGTTGAAATGGTAGAACTTGAATATGGAATGGGGTTCGAATATTTGTTCGGAGTCCCGGATGAGATCCCGGACATCACGAGGAGTTCCGGAATGGTCCGGAGAATAAGATTCATATATAGGAAGTCATTTTATGAGATATAAAATGATCCGGAAGGTTCTATGGAAGGTTCTAGAAGGTTCTAGAAAAGTCCGGAAGAAACCACTATGGAAGGCGGACTCCACCTCCATGGCCGGCCAACCCTAGAGGGGGAGGAGTCCCAAGTGGACTCCCCCTAAGGGGGCCGGCCACCCCCCACATGGAAGGGGGGAATCCCACCCCAAGTGGGATTCCCACCTTGGGTAGGTTTCCCTATCACATGGAAGGTTTTGGGTTCGGGTCTTATTCGGAGACTTGTAGTCCAACACTTGGGGCTTCCACCTATATAATGAGGGGCAAGGGGAGGGGGCCGGCCACCCCAAGAACCACCAAGGTGGCCGCACCCCTTAGTGGCCGGCGCCCCCCTCTCCCCAAACCCTAGCCGCCCCGCTCCTCCACTTCTCGCACGCTTAGCGAAGCTCCGCCGGATTTCTCCACCACCACCGACACCACGCCGTCGTGCCGTCGGATTCAAGAGGAGCTACTACTTCCGCTGCCCGCTGGAACGGGGAGGTGGACGTCGTCTTCATCAACAACCGAACGTGTGACCGAGTACGGAGGTGCTGCCCGTTCGTGGCGCCGTGATCAAGATCTTCTACGCGCTTTTGCAAGCGGCAAGTGAACGTCTACCGCAGCAACAAGAGCCTCATCTTGTAGGCTTTGGAATCTCTTCAAGGGTGAGACTCGATAATCCCCTCGTTGCTACCGTCTTCTAGATTGCATCTTGGCTTGGATTGCGTGTTCGCGGTAGGAAATTTTTTGTTTTCTATGCAACGTTATCCTACAGTGGTATCAGAGCCGTGTCTATGCATAGATGGTTGCACGAGTAGAACACAATGGTTTTGTGGGTGTTGATGCTCTTGTTATATTTAGTTTGAGTACTTTGCATCTTTGTGGCATAGTGGGATGAAGCGGCTCGGACTAACTTTACATGACCGCGTTCATGAGACTTGTTCCTCGTTGGACATGCAACTTGTATTGCATAAGAGGCTTTGCGGGTGTCTGTCTCTCCTACTATAGTGAAGATTCAATTTACTCTTCTATTGACAACATTAGTATCAATGTTGTGGTTCATGTTCATAGGTAGATTAGATCTCTCTCGAAAACCCTAAACCACGTAAAATATGCATACCAAATTAGAGACGTCTAACTTGTTTTTGCAGGGTTTGGTGATGTGATATGGCCATAATGTGATGATGAATATGTATGAGATGATTATTATTGTATTGTGGCAACCAGCAGGAGCCTGATGGTTGTCTTTAAATTTCATGTTGAGTAGTATTTCAAGGTAGTTGTAATAGTTGCTACATGGAGGACAATCATGAAGATGGCACCATTGACCTTGACGCCACGCCGACGATGATGGAGATCATGCCCGAAGATGATGGAGATCATGTCCGTGCTTTGGAGATGAAGATCAAAGGCGCAAAGACAAAAGGGCCATATCATATCACATATGAACTGCATGTGATGTTAATCCTTTTATGCATCTTATTTTGCTTAGATCGCGACGGTAGCATTATAAGATGATCCCTCACTAAAATCTCAAGATAATAAAGTGTTCATCCTTAGTAGCACCGTTGCCAAGACTTGTCGTTTCGAAGCATCTCGTGATGATCGGGTGTGATAGAATCAACAAGTGCATACAACGGGTGCAAGACAGTTTTGCACATGCGGATACTAAGGTGGCCTTGATGAGCCTAGCATGTACAGACATGGTCTCGGAACACGTGATACCGAAAGGTAGAGCATGAATCATATGGTTGATATGATGAACACTTTGAGTGTTCGCCATTGAAATCACACCTTGTCTCGTGATGATCGGACTTAAGTGCGGTGGATTTGGTTCGTGTGATCACTAAGACAATGCGAGGGATATTGTTTTGAGTGGGAGTTCACCTAGATTTTTAATTATGTTGAATTAAAATTTGAACTCAATTTGTCATAAACTTAGTCTAAACTTTTGCAAATATATGTTGTAGAGATGGCGTCCCCAATCAATTTTAACCAGTTCCTAGAGAAAGAAAAACTTAAGAGCAACGGTAGCAACTTCACCGACTGGTTCCATCATGTGAGGATCTTCCTCTCTGGCGGAAATCTGCAATATGTGCTTGATGCACCGCTAGGTGACCCTCCTGCAGAAACTGAAACCGATGAAGTAAAAGCTGTTTACGCAACTCGGAAAGCTCGGTACTCTCAAGTTCAGTGTACCATCCTGTGCCATCTGGAATCCGATCTTCAAAAACGTTTTGAGCACCACGATCCTCATGAGTTGATGAATGAGCTGAAAGCTATATTTGAGACTCATGCAGTCGTGGAATGCTATGAAGCATCGAAACATTTCTTCAGCTGTATGATGGAAGAAGGCAGCTCCGTTAGTGAGCACATGCTCGCCATGACCGGGCATGCGAAGAAACTCAGTGACTTGGGAATAGTGATTCCTAACAGACTGGGATTAATCGTGTCCTTCAATCACTGCCACCAAGTTACAAGAACATTGTGATGAACTACAATATGCAGAACATGAACAAGGAGTTACCTGAACTCTTTGGCATGCTAAAAGCTGCTGAGATTGAGATCAAGAAAGAGCACCAAGTGTTGATGGTCAACAAGACCACCATTTTCAAGAAACAGGGCAAGTCTAAGGGAAAATTCAAGAAGGGTGGCAAGAAAGCTGCCACGCCTCCTGTGAAACCTAAGAACGGCCCTAAGCCTGATGCTGAGTGCTATTACTGTAAGGAGAAAGGACACTGGAAGCGTAATTGCTCCAAGTATCTGGCCGATCTGAAGAGCGGCCTTGTCAAGAAGAAGAAAGAAGGTATATCAGATATACATGTTATAGATGTTTATCTCACTGGTTCTCGTTCTAGTACCTGGGTATTTGATACTGGTTCGGTTGCTCATATTTGTAACTCGAAACAGGAACTAAAGAATAAACGAAGACTACTGAAAGATGAAGTGACGATGCGCGTTGGAAACGGATCCAAAGTCGATGTGATCGCTGTCGGCACACTTCCTCTACATCTACCTTTGGGATTAGTTTTAAGCCTAAATAATTGTTATTTTGTACCCGCGTTGAGCATGAACATTATATCTGGATCTTGTTTAATGCAAGACGGTTATTCATTCAAGTCTGAGAATAATGGTTGTTCTATTTTTATGAATAATATCTTTTATGGTCGAGCACCTGAAAAGAATGGCTTATTTCTCTTAGATCTCGATAGTAATGATACGCATATACATAACATTGATGCTAAGCGAATTAAATTGAATGATAATTCTACTTATATGTGGCACTGTCGTCTTGGTCATATTGGAGTGAAACACATGAAGAAACTCCATACTGATGGATTACTTGAATCACTTGACTTTGAGTCACTTGATAGATGCGACGCATGTCTAATGGGAAAAATGACTAAGACTCCATTTTCTGGTATGATGGAGCGAGCTACTGACTTATTGGAAATCATACATACCGATGTGTGCGGACCAATGAGTGTAGCATCGCGCGGTGGTTATCGTTATGTTCTAACCTTCATAGATGATCTGAGTAGATATGGGTATATCTATTTCATGAAACATAAATCCGAAACTTTTGAGAAGTTTAAGGAATTCCAAATTGAAGTAGAAAATCAACGTAACAAGAAGATTAAATTTCTACGATCTGATCGTGGAGGTGAATATCTGAGTTATGAGTTTGGCATGCATTTAAAGAAATGCGGAATACTTTCACAATTGACACCGCCGGGAACACCACAACGAAACGGTGTGTCTGAATGTCGTAATCGAACTCTCTTAGATATGGTTCATTCTATGATGTCTCTTACTGATTTGCCGTTATCATTTTGGAGTTATGCATTAGAGACAGCCGCATTCACTTTAAATAGAGCACCATCAAAATCCGTAGAAACGACACCGTATGAATTATGGTTTAATAAGAAACCTAAGCTGTCGTTCCTTAAAGTTTGGGGTTGCGAAGCCTATGTAAAGAAGTTACAACCGGACAAGCTAGAACCCAAAGCGGAGAAATGCGTCTTCATAGGATACCCTAAGGAAACTATAGGGTACACTTTCTATCACAGATCCGAAGGCAAAATCTTTGTTGCTAAGAACGGAACCTTTCTTGAGAAAGAATTTCTCACTAAAGAAGTGACTGCAAGAAAAATAGAACTCGATGAGATTGATGAATCTATACTCGTTGATCAGAGTAGAGCGATCTGGAAGTTGTACTGTATCGCCTACACCGGCAACAGAGGAAGCTAATGATAATGATCATGAAACTTGAACGAGGAAACTACTGAACCTCGCAGATCGACAAGGGAACGTGCCACTCCTGATTGGTATGATCCTTGTCTAAATGTCATGATTGTGGATAACAATGATGAGGACCCTGCGACGTATGAAGAAGCGATGATGAGCCCAGATTCCAACAAATGGCAAGAAGCCATGAAATCCGAAATGGGATCCATGTACGATAACAAAGTATGGACTTTGGTAGGTTTACCTGATAGCCGAAAGGCTGTCGAGAATAAATGGATCTTCAAGAGAAAAACAGATGCTGATGGTAATATTACTGTCTATAAAGCTCGACTTGTCGCAAAGGGTTTCCGACAAATTCAAGGAGTTGACTACGATGAGACTTTCTCACCTGTAGCGAAGCTAAAGTCTGTGAGGATTTTGTTAGCAATAGCTGCATTTTTCGATTATGAGATTTGGCAGATGGATGTCAAAACGGCGTTCCTTAATGGAGACATTGAGGAAGAGTTGTATATGGTACAACCCAAAGGTTTTGTCGATCCTAAAAATGTTGACAAAGTATGCAAACTTCAGCGTTCAATCTATGGACTGAAGCAAGCATCAAGAAGTTGGAACCGACGCTTTGATAAGGTGATCAAAGACTTCGGGTTTATACAGTGTCATGGAGAGGCCTGTATTTACAAGAAAGTGAGTGGGAGCTCTGTAGCATTCCTGATATTATATGTAGATGACATATTATTGATTGGGAATGATATAGAACTATTAAGCAGTGTAAAAGGTTATTTGAATAATAGTTTTTCAATGAAAGACCTTGGTGAAGCATCGTATATATTAGGCATCAAGATTTATATAGATAGATCAAGACGCCTAATAGGGCTATCACAGAGTACATACCTGGACAAGATTCTAAAGAAGTTTAGAATGGATGAAAGTAAGAAAGGGTTCTTACCTATGTTACCAGGCAAGGTCTTGAGTAAGACTCAAGGACCGGCTACGGCAGAAGAAAGAGAAAGGATGAGTAATATCCCCTATGCCTCGGCAGTAGGATCTATCATGTATGCCATGCTATGTACTAGACCGGATATAGCACATGCTGTTAGTTTGACTAGCAGATATCAAAGTGATCCAGGAATGGAACACTGGACAGCGGTCAAGAATATCCTGAAGTACTTGAAAAGAACTAAGGATATGTTTCTTTGTTATGGAGGTGACCAAGAGCTCGTTGTAAACGGTTACACCGATGCAAGTTGGAACACTGATCCTGATGACTCTAAGTCACAGTCTGGGTACGTGTTTATATTGAATGGTGCTGCAGTAAGCTGGGAAAGCTCGAAGCAGTGCACGGTGGTGAAGTCTTCAACAGAATCAGAGTACATAGCGGCTTCAGAGGCTTCATCAGAAGCGGTATGGATGAAGAGGTTCATTGTAGAGCTCGGTGTGGTTCCTAGTGCATTGGACCCATTAATCATATACTTTGATAACATGGGTGCCATCGCCAATGCACAAGAGCCAAGGTCACACAAGAGGCTGAAGCATATCAAGCTGCGTTACCACTCGATTCGCGAGTACATCGAAGATGGAGAAGTAAAGATTTGCAAAGTACACACTGATCTGAATGTAGCAGATCCGTTGACTAAAGCTCTCCCTAGGACAAAGCACGACCAACACCAGAATGCCATGGGTGTTAGGTATATTACAATGTAAACTAGATTATTGACTCTAGTGCAAGTGGGAGACTGAAGGAGATATGCCCAAGAGGCAATAATAAGAGTGGTTATTATATATCTTTATGTTTATGATAAATGTTTATATATCATGCTAGAATTGTATTAACCGAAACATTAGTACATGTGTGATATGTAAACAAAAAGAAGTCCCTAGTATGCCTCTTAACTAGCTTGTTGATTAATAGATGATTAGTTTCATAATCATGAACATTGGATGTTATTAATAACAAGGTTATATTATTATATGAATGATGTAATGGACACACCCAATTAAGCGTAGCATAAGATCACGTCATTAAGTTATTTGCTATAAGCTTTCGATACATAGTTACCTAGTCCTTATGACCATGAGATAATGTAAATCACTTATACCGGAAAGGTACTTTGATTACACCAAACACCAATGCGTAAATGGGTGGTTATAAAGGTGGGATTAAGTATCCGGAAAGTATGAGTTGAGGCATATGGATCAACAGTGGGATTTGTCCATCCCGATGACGGATAGATATACTCTGGGCCCTCTCGGTGGAATGTCGTCTAATGTCTTGCAAGCATATGAATAAGTTCATAAGAGACCACATACCACGGTACGAGTAAAGAGTACTTGTCAGGAGACGAGGTTGAACAAGGTATAGAGTGATACCGATGATCAAACCTCGGACAAGTAAAATATCGCGTGACAAAGGGAATTGGTATCGTATGTGAATGGTTCATTCGATCACTAAAGTCATCGTTGATTATGTGGGAGCCATTATGGATCTCCAGATCCCGCTATTGGTTATTGGTCGGAGTGAGTACTCAACCATGTCCGCATAGTTCGCGAACCGTAGGGTGACACACTTAAAGTTGGATGTTGAAATGGTAGAACTTGAATATGGAATGGAGTTCAAATATTTGTTCGGAGTCCCGGATGAGATCCTGGACATCACGAGGAGTTCCGGAATGGTCCGGAGAATAAGATTCATATATAGGAAGTCATTTTATGAGATTTAAAATGATCCGGAAGGTTCTATGGAAGGTTCTAGAAGATTCTAGAAAAGTCCGGAAGAAACCACTATGGAAGGCGGAGTCCCAAAGGGACTCCACCTCCATGGCCGGCCAACCCTAGAGGGGGAGGAGTCCCAAGTGGACTCCCTCTAAGGGGGCCGGCCACCCCCCACATGGAAGGGGGGAATCCCACCCCAAGTGGGATTCCCACCTTGGGTAGGTTTCCCTATCACATGGAAGGTTTTGGGTTCGGGTCTTATTCGGAGACTTGTAGTCCAACACTTGGGGCTTCCACGGTTCCACCTATATAATGAGGGGCAAGGGGAGGGGGCCGGCCACCCCAAGAACCACCAAGGTGGCCGCACCCCTTAGTGGCCGGCGCCCCCTCTCCCCAAACCCTAGCCGCCCCGCTCCTCCACTTCTCGCACGCTTAGCGAAGCTCCGCCGGATTTCTCCACCACCACCGACACCACGCCGTCGTGCTGTCAGATTCAAGAGGAGCTACTACTTCCGCTGCCCGCTGGAACGGGGAGGTGGACGTCGTCTTCATCAACAACCGAACGTGTGACCGAGTACGGAGGTGCTGCCCGTTCGTGGCGCCGTGATCAAGATCTTCTACGCGCTTTTGCAAGCGGCAAGTGAACGTCTACCGCAGCAACAAGAGCCTCATCTTGTAGGCTTTGGAATCTCTTCAAGGGTGAGACTCGATAATCCCCTCGTTGCTACCGTCTTCTAGATTGCATCTTGGCTTGGATTGCGTGTTCGCGGTAGGAATTTTTTTGTTTTCTATGCAACGTTATCCTACAGAATGTGAATATGTGGTGGGCAATGGAACCATGGTATGAGTATGGTGGAGGTTCCATTGCAAGGGTTTGTATCCATCTAGGATTAAACAATAAATGTCGTCCTGTGATTCTTGTGTCGTCAGACTCATGTTAACCATAAGATCTGGAGTGGGACGGAGTAGTCAATTGTACTTCTCCCTCTCGTACATCAATGGATGCGCTTACCGTAGTCACTTGAATCCCGAGGGACAAGCGGAGTGGTTGGGGAGCCCTAAGTCCCCACGGTAATGCGGTCTATGATGGGTTGCAACGACCGGTGAAGGTATCGAGGTCGCGAAACCTGATAGTTGTCGAGGTCGGAAGGCATCCAAGTGATGTAGGCCGGCGAGAACCCAAGGTCAGAATTGCAACAAAGGGTGGGTGTGCGAGGTCACGAAGGAGTATAATTTGGCTAGGACCTTATATCGGGCCTCACGCCATAGAAGTGTGAACGGGAAAGCTGCCCGGTTGGCACCAAGGTTAAGATCTCTTATGGGTAAAGCAACACACCTCTGCAGAGTGAAATGAATCGTGACATGTCACTCCTTGTTCCGGGATTTGGAACTGCGAACACTGCCGAAAAGGAACTCCATGAAGTTCTAGTAAACCGGTGAAGGCTGACGGACATAGTTCTTCTGATTAAAAGCAACCTTTTGAAGAAATGATTATGAAAACCTGCATTGGTATTAGACTTTCTGGTCTAGTACCATAGCTAGTGCATTGAACACCTCTTTCCTATAATACACTTGTTGAGTACGCTCGTAAGCATACCTCTTCTAATCCCCTGCTTAGATTGTCTGAATAACCTTGAGGAGACCAACAACAAGGGACAAGACGGAGCAGATGGGATCTGCTACGAGGAACCAGACCTCTCGGGAGGAGTAGAGGGGGTCGACTACCTCATCGTCTACGGAACTGGGGAGGTTCCAGAAGGAGAACAAGTGTGAAACACCGTAGTAGTAACCAAGCAGCACGAACTCTTTGGCATTTAGCTGCTCGAGACCAATAATGTTTAACTTGCTAAGACTTATATTATGTAAGTTAAGTAGGGTTCACCTCGAACCTAGGAGTAAACCTCTATGGACCCAGGAGGAGCTCCGAGATGATGTATATATATGGTTTGTAATAATATGTGAATGAGTTATGGACCAGCTATGTTTCTGTTGTACTACTCTGAGGGATGTAATACTTGCGGATTGGTACTTCGCGAATGTTATATCAACAACTGGCATACTACAACATTGTTTCAGCTCTTTTGTGTGCCGTTATGTGATGGTAAGTTCACCATATTTGAATGTGGTGATGAGAAGCTTTTGCCAGGGTCCCCAAAATGGCAACTAAACACATGTGATGTGGCGGAACAGAGATGGAGCGCTGTATCCAGGCATCCAAACAATCTGCACTTCTGTTCGGGTCGATGCAACACATACTGCCAAACAGTGGCCCGTTCGCGACACGCAGGGGTGCCCGTCTCGTTGCACCAGTGGTGCAGGAATCTGGCCTAGCCTACCAAACACACCCTTGGTGGTCGCATCAGGGACAGCGGGTGCCGCACACAAAGTCGAGGACGTGGCTAGGGGTACTGTTCCATGGTGTGAATGTGAAGCTCAACTTAGCATTCAGCGAGCTGTGGTTGGGATGATCTAGTCATCGCCTGCCATGCCACACGGAGGACCCGAAAGCTCTTGAGAAACTTGGGGTTGCTCGACGAGGGGGTACAAGGAGCTCTGCGAGAAGCACCTAGTGCAGGTCACGTGAGAGTTGCCTGCTTTCAAGCGGTAAGCCGAGAAGAAGGCCCCGAAGGATGCTGCGAAGGCTGCCGGAGCCAAACCGTCCAAGGAGGCGGAAGTCATCTACCTCATCTTCAACGACAACGACAACTCCGGTCAAAAAACTCATCGGCTTCGAGTAGTGAGGATGAGTTTTGTTAGAAATGAGCACCTAACATTCATAGGAGCCAAAGACCATACACGTACATGTGTATCAAAGTGTAGAAACCCCCTTATAGAATGAGGATATATAGA
Organism: Lolium perenne; assembly: GCF_019359855.2. Lineage (NCBI taxonomy): Eukaryota > Viridiplantae > Streptophyta > Magnoliopsida > Poales > Poaceae > Lolium > Lolium perenne. The sequence goes on from NC_067247.2 coordinate 86,591,109, forward strand.
AAATGAGACTATACATTTCTAATACCCCCCACACCCGAAACTCGTGGTGGATCAACAACACTGAGTTTGGAGACGAATAATCTATGTTGCGCTCTAGTTAGGGCCGGCATGAAGAAGTCAGCTAGCTGTTACTCTGAAGGCACATATTGAAGAGAGAGAACCTAATCCTACACAGTAGCACGCACAAAGGAGACATCCACACCGATGTGCTTGGTGAGCTCATGCTTCACCGGATCACGCGCAATGCTGATAGCACATGTACTAGTCCAACAGGAGAGGAGAAGGTGCAACAACAGAAACACCAACGTCCCCCAAGAGCCACCGTAACCACGTCACCTCAGCCGTTAGAAGAGCCAAACTCGACATCTACACTCGATCGAGAAACTGCAGTCTGTTTCTTTGTCTTCCACGCAACGAGGAAACCACCAAGAAACAAACAGTAGTAGGCACAGAGAGACCAGCAATCCGATGGATCACTAGCCCATGTAGCATATGAGTATGCTTGGAGCTGTAAGGAGATGGAACAAGGAAAAAACAAACGACGGGAGATCGTCCCACGAAGATATCGTAGGACACGGAGGAAGTGGCTGTAGTGGACAGTAGTGAGAGCAGACATGAACTGACTCAAAATGTGAACATGTTAGGAGATATCTGGGCGAGTGACAACAAGGTAGACAAGGCTCCCAACCAACTGACGATTGCGTGTTGGATCAGATAGGGGAGCAACGTTGGTGGCACCAAGATGAACATTGAGCTCCATAGGAGTCTCTACAGTGCACTCATCGCCAAGAGCAGTACGAGTAAGGAGGTATTGAATATACTTCTCCTGGGAGATGTAGAAGCCACCACAGATAGAAGAAACTTCAATCTCAAGAAAGTAGCGAAGGGGACCAAGAACAGCCATGAGAAACTGCTCATGGAGATGTGCCTTGACAAGGCAATGCACTCAGAGTCGTCACCAGTGATGACCATGTCATCGACATATAGAAGAAGAGTCCGACCATGAGAATATGTGTGCAAAGAGTGCAGGATCATGTGCACCATATGGACAAAGCTAGCGAAAGTCACCACAAAGGCAAAACCCTCAAACAAGGTGCGAGGGGCTTGCTTAAGGCCTTAGAGGAAGTTTCAGAAATGATAGACCAGGCCAGCGGGCTTAGAGAGTACCTATTAGGTGGCTACATCTAAACCTCCTAGCATAACTCGCTGCCAAGAAAAGCATTGTGCACTTGAAGTGAGAGACAGGCCAACGGAGAACAAAATCAACAACAAAGGAGAGTGTGAATAGTGGTCATGTGAGCCACTGGAGCAAAGGTCTCATGATAGTTGTGGCCCTGCTTCTGCTGAAAGCCGCGAGCCACAAGATGAGCCTTGTAGCGTTCAAGAGAACCATCATAGCGAGTCTTGATCTTGTAGACCCACTTGCAAGTGATGTGTCGAACAAAGGGAGGGGGAGTAATAACAACCCAAGTGCTAGTACGCTCTTGCAGGTGATGGGTCAAACGGAGGGAGGGAGAGTAACAACATCACAGCGGATGCAAGCCGTGTGGATTTTTTGCATATTAATTTTAAGCCCGATGCTTCGGCGAAGATGCTTGGAATCGTGCACATTGTCTCGAGATCACCCATAGCTGGCCTGAAGAAAAATACTGCATCGTCTGTATAAATGTATACTCTTGGAATACCAAGGTATAGCCCTAGAGAGGATGGCATGGTCTGCTGCCCATTGCATGACACCCTATATGGAATCCATTGGTAGGACGAAGAGTCTTGGCAACAAAAGGTCTCCCCGGCGTATGCCACGAGCAAGATGGAAGGGTGCCCCTCTCTCACCATTGATCATGACGGTGGTGTGAGCAGAGTGGAGAATCCCGCAAAGCAGGTTATAGAAATTCATGTAAAAACCCCTTCATGGATCTCCAAGAGGAACTCCCACGATAGCGTGTCAAAAGCCATAGATATATTGATCTTCATTAGAACAGTTGGTGATTTCCACCTATCGAGGTGTTTAGCACTGTTGGCCACTAGCTTAAGGTTCTCATGTATACTTTTATTGTGAACACAAAAGTCGGACGGTGAATACCTAACCCTCATTCAGACTTCCTTGTTGCTTCAAGTGTAAGCCTTTCATTTTCGAAAAATAAGACGACTTTGTAGCTCCCCTCTAATGCTTCATGGCTTCCCCTCCCCTTATATGTGTACACCGCTGCACATGCTGCCACCATTACCTAGTCCTTAACAGTGGATTGGTTACGACGACGGTGCAACTGATTTGAGCACGGGCTCAGATTAATGAACAACTTATCATGCATGGTTGTTCACGATGTACTCCCTCGGCTCCGATTTAACGCGGGGTGTTGCCGATGCATGCATGTAGTGCCCTCGGAACGGAGGTATAGTATTCTGAAGAAAGTTTTTGGTTGTTAAATGGTACAAATATTATGATTGCATCTATACATTCTACATTCTATGTTCGTACGTAAAATTTTGTGAGGAAATGATGTTTTTTGTGTTATGTGTGAAAACTACATTTTTGTGTGATTCAAAATAGGTTTCATGAATCAATTATTTTTGTCTTTTTCGTAGTACACACAAAATGTCTTTTCTCCACCAAATTTTGTGAGTGATCATACATAGAATCACTAATAGAAAAGGGGTTTTAGTCCCATCCCGGTTAATAAGGGTCTTTAGTTTCGGTTTTGACTAAAGACCCTCCCCTTTAGTCTTTGTTGTAATACAAATTGGGACTAATGGCTCCGCCACGAGGGCTCACTACTAGGAAAAGGCCTAGCCGTAAGGTTGCCATCAGTGGTGCACCATGGAGGCCATGCGCCACTACTACTTAGCAGTGGCGCACCACAAAACGGTGGGCCACTGCTAGAAATGTAGTAGTGGTGCACCTTGTTTGTGCTGCGCCATTACTAAATCCTGGCAGGAGGCCAGCTCCTACCCCAACCTAATAGTGGCGCACGCCGGCGAGGTGCGCCACTGCTACTTTTCTTTCCTATGGCGCACGACACAGTGGTGCGCCACTGCTAGGAGGTGGCTAGGGCCCCTTTAGAGATGAGAGCCTTAGCAATGGCGCACTGCCGTGGTGCGCCACTGCTAGCTATGGCGCACCACCAACAAGGTGCGCCACTGCTAAGTTGGGCAGGGGCGTGGGGTGCAGGTACCAGGTGAGCAGTGGCCCACCACTAGGCAGTGCGCCATTGCTATGTCACCCTAGCAGTGGTGCACGGCTAGGTGGTGCGCCACTGCTAACCTGGGACCATCTCCTGCTTTCCTCCCTCCACCCATGTGCCACCCACTTTCCCCAAACACTCTTCCACCACCACCTCCCACCAAATCTGGATCTGGTCGTGTTGCCCCTCCTCCCCACCTCATTTTCACCTCTTCATTCACCCAAATTAAGTGGTAAACTTAATTTTCTTGATAGGTAAGTAAGGGTGAAACTTTCTATAGCTCAATACTTACTCAATCTCAACTTTTTTCCTCATCCAACACTCTCGGTCTCGCTGTATCGGCAACTTTGTTGGTTTTATGCTTTGTGTGTGACCGGTTACGATCGTCTTGCACACGTGTGTGTGCATATATGTTATGCGAAGCTCCACGTACATGTGTTGTGCATGCGCGAAGCGTCACGTGCATATGTGTGTTGTATGCGAAGCCTCCACATGTGTTGTATATGCGAAGCCTCCACACATGTGTTGGATGTTTTTGTTTGCAGGGATTAGAAATGCGATGGAGTTGCCAATATTTTGCCGAAACGTTGATTCATTTCCGTTTCGGTGAATAATGGGCATACTACGGATATACATATGTCCTATTTTTAGGGAAGGTCATGCCAAAATTTTCTTTTCGTATACTAAGATATCCATTTTCTCTATACCCACAGGCGACCATGGTCCGCATGATGAGCGAAGGCATTGTGGCTAGGTTTTTGAAAGCTGCGACGGCCGAGATGATTAAAAATAACCAAAAGGAGATAAGATGTCCATGTCGAAGATGCAAGTTGACGAGCCTTATGGACCCTAAAGCCGATATGGTGCGGGACCACCTTCTCATGCGTGGTTTCATGGATGGCTATCGGTGGGAAGGCGATGAAGATGATTATGAATTTGTCCATGGGATTTCAAGAAATAAGGAAGGAGGTGAGCACCATGTAGAAGATCCCGGACATGATCAGGATGTAGAAGATCCCGGACATGATCAGGATGTAGAAGATCCCGGAGATGATCATGATCACAATGTAGGAGATCCTGGACCTGATGATGAGGAAGATCAAGATGGAGGTCATCATGACGATCATGGAGATGAAGACGATGGACCATCATCGATGGACTGGGTGCAGGACGCTTATCTTCAAGAGCTGCTTCTCAAGCAGACGAGTAACGCAAGAGCTGCCGCCCGAGAGAAAGCCAAGATGGATCAACTGAAGGTAGACGCGGTTACTCCATTGTATGAAGGATGCAGGCCGGAGGATACCCGCCTGAAAGTAACACTCATGGCTCTGGAGATGAAGGTAAAGCACAAAATGACCGACACATCCTTCAATGACAACATGTCATTCTGGCACGAACGTCTTCCCAAAGGTAACACGTGTCCGACTAGTATCGAGGAGGCCAAGAAAATCGTGTGTCCTCTGGATTTACCGCACGTGAAATACCATGTGTGCTTGAACGATTGCATCATTTATCGGAACGAGCACGCGGAGTCTACCATATGTCCGGAGTGTGGCGTCAGTCGGTACAAGAAGGGGAAGAAAGCTCCTCGGAAGGTGGTGTGGTACTTTCCGATCACTCCTCGTCTGCAGTGGTATTTCGCGGACCCTAAACAAGCAAAGCTAATGCGCTGGCACGCGGAGATGAGGAAGGGAGATGATGACGCAGATGAGCCAGAAAAAAAGAAAAAGGACAAGATGTTGAGACACCCTTCGGACGCTAGCCAGTGGAATGCGTTGAACCTCGAGTACCCAGAATTTGGGGACGATCCTAGGAACATAAGGCTGGGCGCGAGCACCGATGGAGTCAATCCGTTTGGCAGCCAGAGCAGCACGCATAGCACCTGGCCCGTGTTTGTGTGGATGTACAACCTCCCCCTGGTTGTCCATGAAGAGGAAGTACATTCAAATGAGTATGCTAATTGAAGGGCCGAAACAACCAGGGAACGACATCAATCTGTATATGGGGCTTCTGAAAGAGGAGCTAGCCACGCTATGGGACACGCCTGCCAATACGTGGGACGCCGCTGCGGAAGAATATTTCCCTATGAGAGCCGCACTGCTCACGATGGTGCACGACTTTCTCGGTTACGGATATGTAACGGGGCAAGTGGTCCACATATTCAATGCGTGCGTCAGGTGCATGGACGACACAACGTACCGCCAGCTAGATAGAGATCACGGGTCCTTGAAACGGTGTTCATGGGACATCGAAGGTGGCTTCGCGAGGACGACCCATGGAGGAAACGCAAGGATCTGTTCGATGGTCAAGACGAACCCCGAAGACGGCCACGTACGAGAAGCGGCGAGCAAATAGACGAGCTATTAAAAAATTGGAAAGAGTGCCCACCGCCGGGAAAGAAGCGAAAGGCGCCGGAGCCGCTGCTTAAGGTATGGAAGACGAGGTCTATTTTTTTGGGTTTTGCCGTACTGGAAGATCCTCCGTGTGCCTCACAGCCTTGATATCATGCACATCACGAAGAACGTGTGCGAGAGTCTTCTTGGTACCCTCCTCAACATGCCAGAGAAGACCAAAGATGGGCCGAAAGCAAGGTACGACTTGCAATCAATTGGGATCAGGGAGGAGCTTCACGCGGGATGCCCTAATGATGATGATGATGATGATGACGATGACGATGATGAAGCGGAGGATACACAAAGTCGTCGCAAGGGCAAAAATGCCAAGAAGATCGAATATTACTGCCCCCCGCGTGCTTCACTCTAAGTCAGAAGGAGATCGAGCAGTTTTTCGACTGTCTCCTAGGAGTAAAACTTCCTTACGGATACACGGGGAAGATAAGCAGGTACCTAGACAAAGCGAAGCAGAGGTTCAGCGGGATGAACGACTGTCACGTGCTGATGACGCAGATACTTCCGGTTGCAATCCGTGTGATCATGGACGCGCACGTCCGTGAAACGCTTTTTGGCCTATGCAACTTTTTTGACGTCATCTCTCGGAAATCTGTTGGCGTGAGGCAACTTAGAAGGCTACAGGAAGAGATCGTGGTGATACTGTGCGAGCTTGAGATGTACTTCCCGCCCACATTCTTCGACGTTATGGTGCATCTGCTGGTACATATCATGGAGGATATCATCCAACTGGGGCCGACGTTCCTGCACAGCATGATGCCGTTCGAAAGGATGAATGGTGTCATCAAAGGGTACGTTCGCAACAGGGCACGTCCAGACAGAAGCATAGCCAAGGGCTTTCTGACCGAAGAGTGCATCTCCTTCTGCACGAGTTATCTAGAAATCGAGAATCTCGTCGGTCTGCCCGTAAACAGGCACCTAGAGAAGCTCGCTGGATGGGGTCATGCTGCGCGTGGTTGACGTATGTCTTTTCCGTTCAACACGCATCCGTTGGGAACCCCAAGAGGAAGGTGTGATGCGTACAGCAGTAAGTTTTCCCTCAATAAGAAACCAAGATTTATCGAACCAGTGGGTGCCAAGAAGCACGTTGAAGGTTGATGGCGGCGAGATGTAGTGCGGCGCAACACCAGGGATTCCGGCGCCAACGTGGAACCTGCACAACACAACCAAAGTACTTTGCCCCAACGAAACAGCGAGGTTGTCAATCTCACCGGCTTGCTGTAACAAAGGATTAGATGTATAGTGTGGATGATGATTGTTTGCAGAAAACAGTAAAACGAGTATTGCAGTAGATTGTATTCGATGTAAAAGAATGGACCGGGGTCCACAGTTCACTAGTGGTGTCTCTCCCATAAGATAAATAGCATGTTGGGTGAACAAATTACAGTTGGGCAATTGACAAATAGAGAGGGCATGACAATGCACATACATGATATGATGAGTATAGTGAGATTTAATTGGGCATTACAACAAATTACATAGACCGCTATCCAGCATGCATCTATGCCTAAAAAGTCCACCTTCAGGTTATCATCCGAACTCCTTCCAGTATTAAGTTGCAAACAACAGACAATTGCATTAAGTATGGTGCGTAATGTAATCAATAACTACATCCTCGGACATAGCATCAATGTTTTATCCCTAGTGGCAACAGCACATCCACAACCTTAGAACTTTCTGTCACTGTCCCAGATTTAATGGAGGCATGAACCCACTATCTAGCATAAATACTCCCTCTTGGAGTTAAGAGTAAAAACTTGGCCAGAGCCTCTACTAATAACGGAGAGCATGCAAGATCATAAACAACACATAGGTAATAGATTGATAATCAACATAACATAGTATTCTCTATCCATCGGATCCCAACAAACACAACATATAGCATTACAGATAGATGATCTTGATCATGTTAGGCAGCTCACAAGACCCGACAATGAAGCATAATGAGGAGAAGACAACCATCTAGCTACTGTTATGGACCCATAGTCCAGGGGTGAACTACTCACTCATCACTCCGGAGGCGACCATGGCGGTGAAGAGTCCTCCGGGAGATGATTCCCCTCTCTGGCAGGGTGCCGGAGGCGATCTCCTGAATCCCCCGAGATGGGATTAGCGGCGGCGGCGTCTCTGGAAGGTTTTCCGTATCGTGGCTCTCGGTACTGGGGGTTTCGCGACGAAGACTATATGTAGGTGGAAGAGCAGGTCAGGAGGCGTCACGGGGGCCCCACACGCTAGGGCCGCGCGGGCCCCCCTTGGGCCGTGCTGCCCTAGTGTGGCGGCGCCCCGTGGCACCACTTCGTCTTCCCTTCGGTCTTCTGGAAGCTTCGTGTGAAAATAGGCCCCTGGGCGTTGATTTCGTCCAATTCCGAGAATATTTCCTTACTAGGATTTCTGAAACCAAAAACAGCAGAACAAAGAATCGGCTCTTCGGTATCTCGTTAATAGGTTAGTGCCGGAAAATGCATAAATATGACATAAAGTATGCATAAAACATGTAGATATCATCAATAATGTGGCATGGAACATAAGAAATTATCGATACGTCGGAGACGTATCAGCATCCCTAAGCTTAGTTTCTGCTCGTCCCGAGCAGGTAAACGATAACAAAGATAATTTCTGGAGTGACATGCCATCATAACCTTGATCATACTATTGTAAGCATATGTAATGAATGCAGCGATCAAAACAATGTAAATGACATGAGTAAACAAATGAATCATAAAGCAAAGACTTTTCATGAATAGTACTTCAAGGCAAGCATCAATAAGTCTTGCATAAGAGTTAACTCATAAAGCAATAATTCAAAGTAAAGGTATTGAAGCAACATAAAGGAAGATGAAGTTTCAGCGGTTGCTTTCAACTTATAACATGTATATCTCATGGATAGTTGTCAATGTAAAGTAATATAACAAGTGCAATATGCAAGTATGTAGGAATCAATGCACAGTTCACACAAGTGTTTGCTTCTTGAGGTGGAGAGAAATAGGTGAACTGACTCAACATAAAAGTAAAAGAAAGGCCCTTCGCAGAGGGAAGCATTGATTGCTATATTTGTGCTAGAGCTTTGGTTTTGAAAACACGAAACAATTTTGTTAACGGTAGTAATAAAGCATATGTGTTATGTAAATTATATCCTACAAGTTGCAAGCCTCATGCATAGTATACTAATAGTGCCCGCACCTTGTCCTAATTAGCTCGGATTACCTGGATTATCATCGCAATGCATATGTTTTAACCAAGTGTCACAAAGGGGTACCTCTATGCCGCATGTACAAAGGTCTAAGGAGAAAGCTCGCATCGGATTTCTCGCTATTGATTATTCTCAACTTAGACATCCATACCGGGACAACATAGACAACAGATAATGGACTCCTCTTTTATGCATAAGCATTCAACAACAATTAATTTCTCATATGAGATTGAGGATATTTGTCCAAAACTGAAACTTCCACCATGGATCATGGCTTTAGTTAGCGGCCCAATGTTCTTCTCTAACATTATGCATGCTCTAACCATTAAATGAGTGGTAAATCTCCCTTACTTCAGACAAGACGGACATGCATAGCAACTCACATGATATTCAACAAAGAGTAGTTGATGGCGTCCCCAGGAACATGGTTATTGCACAACAAGCAACTTAATAAGAGATAAAGTGCATAAATACATATTCAATACCACAATAGTTTTTTTAGGCTATTTGTCCCATGAGCTATATATTGTAAAGGTAGAGGATAGAAATTTAAAGGTAGCACTCAAGCAATTTACTTTGGAATGGCGGAGAAATACCATGTAGTAGGTAGGTATGGTGGACACAAATGACATAGTGGTTGGCTCAAGGATTTGGATGCATGAGAAGTATTCCCTCTCGATACAAGGTTTAGGCTAGCAAAGTTTATTTGAAACAAACACAAGGATGAACCGGTGCAGCAAAACTCACATAAAAGACATATTGTAAACATTATAAGACTCTACACCGTCTTCCTTGTTGTTCAAACTCAATACTAGAAATTATCTAGACCTTAGAGAGACCAATTATGCAAACCAAATTTTAGCAAGCTCTATGTATTTCTTCATTAATAGGTGCAAAGTATATGATGCAAGAGCTTAAACATGAGCACAACAATTGCCAAGTATCACATTATCCAAGAAATTTTAGCAATTACTACATGTATCATTTTCCGTTTCCAACCATATAACAAATTAACGAAGAAGATTCAACCTTCGCCATGAATACTATGAGTAAAGCCTAAGGACATATTTGTCCATATGCAACAGCGTAGTGTGTCTCTCTCCCACACAAAGAATGCTAGGATCCATTTTATTCAAACAAGAAAAAAACAAAAACAAACCGACACTCCAAGCAAAGTACATAAGATGTGATGGAATAAAAATATAGTTTCACTAGAGGAACCTGATAATGTTGTCGATGAAGAAGGGGATTCCTTGGGCATCCCCAAGCTTAGACGCTTGAGTCTTCTTGAAATATGCAGGGGTGAACCACCGGGGCATCCCCAAGCTTAGAGCTTTCACTCTCCTTGATCATATTGTATCATCCTCCTCTCTTGATCCTTGAAAACTTCCTCCACACCAAACTCAAAACAACTCATTAGAGGGTTAGTGCACAATCAAAATTTACATGTTCAGAGGTGATATAATCATTCTTAACACTTCTGGACATTGCACAAAGCTACTGAAAGTTAATGGAATCGAAAAATCCATCAAGCATAGCAAAACAGGCAATGCGAAATAAAAGGCAGAATCTGTCAAAACAGAACAGTTCATAAAGACGAATTTTATTGAGGCACCAGAATTGCTCAAATGAAAATTCTCAAATTGAATGAAAGTTGAGTGCATATCTGAGGATCACTCACGTAAATTGGCATAATTTTCTGAGTTACCTACAGAGAATTTGGCCCAGATTCGTGACAGCAAAGAAATCTGTTTCTGCGCAGTAATCCAAATCTAGTATGAACCTTACTATCAACGACTTTACTTGGCACAACAATGCACAAAACTAAGATAAGGAGAGGTTGCTACAGTAGTAACAACTTCCAAGACTCAAATATAAAACAAAGGTACTGTAGTAAAAACATGGGTTGTCTCCCATAAGCGCTTTTCTTTAACGCCTTTCAGCTAGGCGCAGAAAGTATATATCAAGTATTATCAAGAGACGAAGCATCAACATCATAATTTTCATAATTTGTCCCATTGGGTATCTTAGATGCTCCCTTATCTATAGTGGTTTTAAGGGCTTTATCAATTTTAGGCCTATAATAGCTTTTTGGTTTAGGCCCCTTAGAGACATACATGAACTTTTGCTCCTTACCCACATAAGCTTTCTCTCTAAATTTTATAGATGAAAAGGTTGAACCCAATGTTCCCATAGCCTCTTCAAGTTCACTAATCCTTTGGGTTTGATTATCATGAATAGCACAAGATTCTAAGATGGCAATTTTCTCATTAATTCCACCTAGATATTTATCAAGTTTATCAGTGCCATCAAGTAATGCTCCCAAAGTAGTATCAATACTTGGAAGGTTTTGCTCTATGGTTTCCAACTTTTTCATGACATCTTCAAGAGAGGTTTCAATTTTAACTTCATTAACAGGTGGTATTCCAAATAAACTCTCAATAATGCAACTAGCTTCTAAGGCAGGAGTACCTAGGAAGTTACCTCCCGCGAGACAATCAAGAACGTACCTATTCCAGCTAGAGATACCAACATAAAAATTCCTCAGTAGGATAGTGGTGGAGTGTTTCTTAGTGCACCTATTGTGGGCATCACTAATTCTATACCAAGAATCTTTTAAACATTCTCCCCCTTTTTGCTTAAACGAACAAACTTCTACTTCAGGATTACTCATTTTAGCAATTGTAAATAAAGCAAACTAGATAAAGTAAATGCAAGTAACTAATTTTTTTGTGTTTTTAATATAGAGTATGCAAACAAGACAGTAAGTAAAGTAAAACTAGCAACTAATTTTTTTTGTATTTTGATTTAGTGCAGCAAACAAAGTAGTAAATAAAATAAAGCAAGACAAAAACAAAGTAAAGAGATTGGATTGTGGAGACTCCCCTTGCAGCGTGTCTTGATCTCCCCGGCAACGGCGCCAGAAAATCTTCTTGCTACGCGTGGTTGACGTATGTCTTTTCCGTTCAACACGCGTCCGTTGGGAACCCCAAGAGGAAGGTATGATGCATACATCAGTATGTTTTCCCTCAGTAAGAAACCAAGGTTTATCGAACCAGTAGGAGCCAAGAAGCACGTTGAAGGTTGATGGCGGCGAGATGTAGTGCAGCGCAACACCAGGGATTCCGGCGCCAACGTGGAACCTGCACAACACAACCAAAGTACTTTGCCCCAACGAAACAGCGAGGTTGTCAATCTCACCGGCTTGCTGTAACAAAGGATTAGATGTATAGTGTGGATGATGATTGTTTGCAGAAAACAATAAAACGAGTATTGCAGTAGATTGTATTCGATGTAAAAGAATGGACCGGGGTCCACAGTTCACTAGTGGTGTCTCTCCCATAAGATAAATAGCATGTTGGGTGAACAAATTACAGTTGGGCAATTGACAAATAGAGAGGGCATGACAATGCACATACATGATATGATGAGTATAGTGAGATTTAATTGGGCATTACGACAAAGTACATAGACCGCTATCCAGCATGCATCTATGCCTAAAAAGTCCACCTTCAGGTTATCATCCGAACCCCTTCCAGTATTAAGTTGCAAACAACAGACAATTGCATTAAGTATGGTGCGTAATGTAATCAATAACTACATCCTCGGACATAGCATCAATGTTTTATCCCTAGTGGCAACAGCACATCCACAACCTTAGAACTTTCTGTCACTGTCCCAGATTTAATGGAGGCATGAACCCACTATCGAGCATAAATACTCCCTCTTGGAGTTAAGAGTAAAAACTTGGTCAGAGCCTCTACTAATAACGGAGAGCATGCAAGATCATAAACAACACATAGGTAATAGATTGATAATCAACATAACATAGTATTCTCTATCCATCGGATCCCAACAAACACAACATATAGCATTACAGATAGATGATCTTGATCATGTTAGGCAGCTCACAAGACCCGACAATGAAGCATAATGAGGAGAAGACAACCATCTAGCTACTGCTATGGACCCATAGTCCAGGGGTGAACTACTCACTCATCACTCCGGAGGCGACCATGGCGGTGAAGAGTCCTCCGGGAGATGATTCCCCTCTCCGGTAGGGTGCCGGAGGCGATCTCCTGAATCCCCTGAGATGGGATTGGCGGCGGCGGCGTCTCTGGAAGGTTTTCCGTATCGTGGCTCTCGGTACTGGGGGTTTCGCGACGAAGACTATATGTAGGCGGAAGGGCAGGTCAGGAGGCGTCACGGGGGCCCCACACGCTAGGGCCGCGCGGGCCCCCCTTGGGCCGTGCCGCCCTAGTGTGGCGGCGCCCCGTGGCCCCACTTCGTCTTCCCTTCGGTCTTCTGGAAGCTTCGTGTGAAAATAGGCCCCTGGGCGTTGATTTCATCCAATTCCGAGAATATTTCCTTACTAGGATTTCTGAAACCAAAAACAGCAGAAAACAGCAACTGGCTCTTCGGCATCTCGTTAATAGGTTAGTGCCGGAAAATGCATAAATATGACATAAAGTATGCATAAAACATGTAGATATCATCAATAATGTGGCATGGAACATAAGAAATTATCGATACGTCGGAGACGTATCAGGTCACCGCAAGGGTAGCCGCGAAATGCATGTCGACTTCAAGGGTCGAATCGCCAACTTTGAAAGAGCAAACCTAGTCGCGCTACATCACATAGACGTGGTCGATCCTTGGGTGGTAGAGCACAAAACCTTCATCGCCACGATGTACAATGATCAGGGCCAACAGAGGACGGACAGAGATATAATCAAAGAGCACAACTCAACTTTCACGCGGTGGTTCAAGGACAAGATGCCAACGTACCCGGCCTATAGACGAGGATTCTTCTACGGAAGAAAAACTCATATTCGCCTTGTCACATGGCGCCGAACACAACCTGATGACATTTCAGGCGTACGATATCAACGGCTACACATTCTACACCGAGGAAAAGGACATGAAGAGCGATTATCAGAACTCCGGGGTAACGATGGAATCCTACACCGGTGACATCAAGCAGAGATACTACAGAAAGATCGAGGAGATCTGGGAGCTGAGCTACGCCGGAGAGAATGTGTCGATGTTCCATGTCAGGTGGGCCAAGAACGTCATAAAAGAAGACCGACATTTCACCACAATGGCTATACCCGAAGCCAAATCCAAGACAGGGGGCGCAAAGGTCACCGCGAAATATGAGCCATGGGTACTAGCTTCCCAAGTGTACCAATGCTTCTTCATTACCGACCCGCAAAAGCCCAGCCGTGTTGTCATGAGGAGAGGCAAAAGGAGCATCATCGAAATGGATGGAGCCGCCAACGAGCTAGACTTCGACCAGTACGGCGATCCGAAGATGGAAGATGACTGTCAACACCCGGATTTTTAAGTCCAGATGCCTATTATGCCATACATCACAATCCCAGAAAGATTGTTTTTGTGAGACATAACAGTTGAATATCATAGAGTCATCATTCATTACAATACCATAATAGTCATTACATAGAAAGGATCACATGATCCAGTCTCACTACAACACTTGATCTAGTGATCATTACATAACAAATAGCGGAAGCGTAGTAGTAGTGGACTATCTATTCCACAGGCAACGCTTGACATCAAGAAAAGCTCCTAGTTGTCGTAGACGTCCTGTTGGCCGTCATCTTCATATTGATGTTCAGCTTCATAGTCTGGCCATTTGAATAGCCAGGGACACAGCCGTGAGTACTTTCAAGTACTCGCAAACTAATACTAGTGTAAGCACTAACAGTTTTAGTGAGAGTACCCTAAGCTCTAGGTTTATTTGCATAAAGCCATCTTTAGTTTATAAACACTTTAGTAAAAGACTCCTCATATGCTAAACTAACTCAAGTAGGAACATTAGTGTCATTCCCACAACTCTGTTGTGATTCAAAAACAAAGTCAACTTTCAAATTCAATTCACAAGTCATATTTGGGGAAAAGTTCTGATCACGGACCAGTATGGCCTTTCCAACTGTCCATGACCGCGGACGCGGCTATTCGAATAGGTTTACACTCTGCAGAGGTTGCACACTTATGCCGCAACATTTGATCACATCCGTCAGGGATAACCCTGAATAATCATAACTCAGTATGCGGGTCATCAACCATTAACCTTTCACTTACATAACCTAGTATAGGCACCTCTCCCCATGAGCTTGGCCTCCCGGTGATAGCCAACTGTTATCCCGGGAAATGCATAGGGCTTGGGTCGTAAATTCACCTCATTTCACGTCATTTTACTTTCAACGGAGGCAGCCTCGACATAACCTCTATGACGCTTGTTCAGAGGGAACCCATACTAAGACACATAAACTTCCAGCTAAAGCCTTACCCATAATCAAATATTGTGGGGGTACTCAAGAATTGGAAGGGTATCGCATCCGAACCCAATCATCAGTTTTCATCAAAAACACCATTTCATTCAAGTCACCTTCACCTTCAAACTTTCAATAGAATGAATCATCATTCCAAGGTTTTCAAAGTCAACAGTTTCACAAGTTCCCAGCTAGAGTAGTCACTTTTAATTTAGCACTAGCAACTAAGCAGGAGGGGTGCTAACTAGCTTGTAGCTTTCTAGGCTAACTTTGATGTTCTTGCACTACTCCTTATCTAGACTCAAGTTAACTATAAAAGTGACTTGTAAATCAAGGTAAAGCTTGAGAGATAAAAACTGGGATTTGTAAAGTGAAACACAAGTAATAGGGTAATAATGCTTTGCTCAAGGAGAGCTTTGCACTAAGGTAGCTTGCAAGAATATTAGCTTGCCTTGGTTGGTGTACTGATCAAAGTGGTCTTTTTCTTCCTGTAGGTAGACCTCCTCCTCCTGGTACTCCTCGGTACTAGCGTCTAAAATCGAATACGAGGTATACAATCACCAAACAAGTTTTAAGACTATACTATTCACACACATGAGTCACACAAGCTATTTCATCATCACACACTAATCACAAAGGGGGTTTGGCTTTTGTGCTAAGAACACTTGTAAGAGAGAAATAATTTCCTCTCATTGAATCTTCTTACAATTTAATTTCCTCAAATTATAATAGGGTATGAATTCATGTTGATCAAGTTCAACACTTCATATCTATCATTTGAGGAAAATGATTTAAATGAGGTACTAACCTCATACACTTAAAATCTTACACTTACAACAATTTAATGTCTCTAAATAATCCATTAAGAGATGATATGGACCAAGTCAACACATCACTTTGAATTGCTTAGGACCATGATTTAAAAGAGAGAGAACCTCTCATACTAATTAGGAAATAGTTTTGGATTGATTTAAATGGACTAGAAATAGCCATATAGCCATTATTCTGCTCTAGTCCATGATCATACAAACAACTATGTGATGTTTTTACATAAACATGTAGAGTATGTGAAATGTGATTTATGAGAGTTGAAATCAACTCAAAATCACTTAGGGTTGATTTTTAATAATTGTTTGAAGTTACAAAAGTTCCTGCCTTGTTATTTTTGTCACATTAATTCTACAAAGCAACTAAGGGGGAGACCAGTGGGGTTGGAAAGAGTTTTTCACAAGCTTTCTATCAATACCAAAATCATAAAATTTTGTTCAGTAGATTTGATTCTATTTAAATTTGAAAATGGCATCTGTAAGCATATTTGAATTAGACCAGAAAATCCCATTTGAACTAAGTGGGCTGGAGGGAAAACTTAACGGGCCAAAACGAGGGAGAGGAGGTTGGGCTGGTCCAGTTACGCGTCTGGCGCGAGTGGGCCTCCTGACAGGTGGGGCGAGGCTGTCAACGACTTACACTTACTGAAACGGTACGCTGCGCGTGGGGTGTTGGATTAGACGATGATCTGACGGTGGAGCATCGTCGTCATCGTCGGTGAGAAGCTGGTGCTGGCACGGTGGAGGTAGGAGGTCGACGGCGATCCTGGGCTCCGGCGGTCGACGGCGTTGGTGCAGGGCGATGTTGCGGACGACGGCGGACCTCCTCGAACGGATGGCAGCTTCAGGGGTGGCTCCTAGCTCCGGCGAGCTTCTTCGGCGAAGCACGGGCAGTGAGGGTGAAATTGGGCGGCGCTACTGGGCAATGTTGAGCAGCGAGGTGGCGAGGAGGGTCAGAGAGGAGAGGGGAAGGCGATGGTGTGCTTGAATTGGAGCGGGAGGGCCTCCTTTATAGCATCCAGGGAGGTCTGAGGCGCGGCGGTGAGGTCACCCATGGCGACGTCGCTACAGGGGTGCGAAGTGGATGGCGATGACGCAGGTGAGTAGGCGCTATCAATGCGGTCACGCTGCGCTTGATTGCAGTGAAAAAGATGCAAGGACGAGGGCAGGAGGGTGACAAAGGCGGGCAGTACTGCGGCGGACGTCGGCGAGGCGGTCGTCGTCTACAGCGTTCCCGCGGCCAAGTGGGCATGTCCTGGCGTCTCCTGGTTGCGTGGCGCACCTGCTGGCGAGCGGAGAGAGGGAGTGGTGATCTGAGGCGTTGGGGCGACGTCGTGCCCGTGCGCGAGTACTTAATGCTATTGTCTGTTGTTTGCAACTTAATACTGGAAGGGGTGCGGATGCTAACCCGAAGGTGGACTTTTTAGGCATAGATGCATGCTGGATAGCGGTCTATGTTCTTTGTCGTAATGCTCTAAGTAAATCTCATAGTAGTCATCATGATATGTATGTGCATTGTTATGCCCTCTCTATTTTTCAATTGCCCAACTGTAATTTGTTCACCCAACATGTTATTTATCTTATTGGAGAGACACCATAGTGAACTGTGGACCCCGGTCCATTCTTTTACATCTGAAATACAACCTACTGCAATCATTGTTCTATGTTGTTCTTTGCAAGCAAACATCATTCTCCACACCATACGTTTAATCCTTTGTTTTCAGCAAGCCGGTGAGATTGACAACCTCACTGTTAAGTTGGGGCAAAGTACCTTGATTATGTTGTGCATGTTCCACATTGGTGCTGGAATCCCTGGTGTTGCGCTGCACTACACTTCTTCACCAACAACCTTCACGTGGACTTCATCTCCTACTGGTCTGATAAACCTTGGTTTCTTACTGAGGGAAAACTCGCAGCTATACGCATCACACCTTCCTCTTGGGGTTCCCAACGGACGTGTGCTTTACCGTCACAAGCAGCTTTGCTGGTGCTGTTGCCGGGGAGGAATCAACACTCCATCACCGTCGCGCGCTATCAAGATGGCACATAACGTACCCAGGTTCACGCCCCGCTAGCAATCCAATATACGATAATATGTGTATAGGATGCCGTTGTAGGCGGATTGTATCTAGTCTAGCCTAATCTCTATGTTGCGATGTCTATGTATATTCTCAAGGGGTGCCCCTACCTAGTTTTGTATATGCAATCATGCTACGGTTTACAAGAGTCCTAGTCTATTAAAAATTGGAGTTTCCTTCTTTCAACTTTCCTTAGTCGATACTACATGCGGGTTCAACTTGTCGAGTCCTTGTGCCAGTTCACCTCCATAATCCGCACCGGTATCGCAATAGTGAGTAGTAGATAGGTTATACCCACGTTAGTAGCCCCTGAGTATTTAGAGAAGTTGAAGACTTGGGTAGACACTCAAGCATTATGAATATCGCCTCCAAATGTCTTGATCAGTCAAGAATATTGAATCTATGCTTGATGAAGAGTCGAAGTTATTTTATATCGGGTGTGCGACCAGCGCTCCCGATGGAAGTAACCCCCGAGTCTATGGTTGGATGCTTGCAGCCGCGCGTAGACTCAAATTGTACTACTCGGAAAACTTAATGAAGATGTCGACTTTTTTTAATCCACGTGCTCCCGATGGAAGTAGACGCAGTAGCCGAAGTTTTCAGACCCTTGCTTCTCCGATGTTAGAATTTTCTATCGGGTGCTCGCAGGAAAGTATTCGACCCATGTTGTAAACTGCAAACAATGTGTAGAGATGTGAAATATTTGTTACTTAAGAAATATTGTCTTTGTGACTTATAATGATGTTGAGATCATAATGTTGATGGCGGCGATAGGACCCATTGCGTGGTCACCATATGTCGAGCCTTTTCGTTAGCATGCCACCCAAGGTCGCAGTCAGACAAGGATCAGCAGCTACTCAGGTTGCAAAGGTGTCAGACGCTCGTAGTCGATGATATATATCGAGGTGTATACCCCGCCAAATCCATAGTTTACATTGCAGCCTCAAGTATTCGGGTGTATTTGTTGTAATGATACAAATGCGTAGCCCCCGAGTGTTCGTATGTGGCGAAAGTAAATAATAATTGACATTGGAAAAGGAGCACTTAGCTTTATCGGGTATAGCGGAGCCAACGTGGAAGCAGGTCGTGCGACGGACACTGTCGATGTAGTCATGCGACGCCTGGCCGGAAGTAGTTCATGTGGCGGATTCTCGATGGGCAAGCCCCCCAGCGTGGTCGGTGCGGCAAACGGTGTCGGATATCAAAGTAGTCGAAGCTTATTTCGATCCGCGGTTATATTGTAGTGCAAAAATCCACGTGCAAATAATAGCATGAGCCGAAAAAATATTTTACCAAATATATTTTGCGAGTAGTAATTAATTGAAAATATAGCACCTGATGATCTTTTTGTCGAATGATGGGTTCACGACGGCGAGTGCACGCCGACAGGTTCGCGGTGGGCAACGTTGGTAAGGACAACCGTACCAGCTGATGGTGAAGCTTCTTTTGATTGGAACTTGATCCGATCTTGTGAACAACATGTATGTATGGTTAGATCTGAATAAAGTAAAAAATTGGATGCGCAATAAATAAAGGAAATAGGATATTAGTACGTGACATCCATCCATAGCTATGGCGCATGATCGGCGTGATCCTTGTATTCATTGCAGACTGCCCAAACGGCACTTGATGCTGGCCCGATCTTAGGGCATATTCAGCGGCGCGATGCAAATCGGTGTCCGCGAGCGTCCATTTGCGTCGCGTGGTGGATGCGAGAAAGATCGTTTTTCTCTGCTCGTCAGTTTGCGTCTGGGGTGCCTCTAGCGGTCTGACACATTTCCGCGTTGGCATGAAATATGAAGTTTGAAAACAACAAAATAAAGAGTTCAACTAAGTCATAGTCCTTATTACATCCGAATTTTAAAAAGTCTACATGAAAATAAGATGGTATTCCTAGGCATGGTCTGCATGGTCAGCCAATGCCCACTGATGCTCAATCAGATCCGTCTGCAACCGTTTGCACACGTTCTCATCAGTGATTTCTACATTCATATGCAGATAGTTCTCCCAAGATAAAGCCCTAGGGAGTGGCGCAACTAGCTCACCTTGAAAGTCTCTGTGGTTCTCATTGCGGCCATCAGGACGCTCGTTCTCAACGATCATGTTGTGCATGATCACGCAGCATGTCATCACCTCATGCATGGTCTTCAGCGACCATGTTCTTGCCGGGTGACAGACAATTGCCCACCGAGCTTGGAGCACACCAAATTCGCGCTCCACATCTTTCCTGCAAGCCTCTTGCATCTTGGCAAACCTCCTTGTCTTCTCGGAATTTGGACTACGGACAATATTCACTAGTGTGGCCTGGTCAGGGTAGGTGCCATCATCAAGATAATATGGCTTGTCATATTAATTTCCATTGATCTCATAGCTCACCTGGGGAGCTTTGCCTTGCATGAGCCGGTTGAAAATGGGTGATCGGTGTAACACATTGATGTCATTGTTGGAACCGGCCATGCCAAAGAATGAATGCCAAATCCATAAATCTTGAGATATGGCAGCTTCAAGAATGACATTACGTCCCTCCGCATGCCCGTTGTACTGACCCTACCATCCAAATGGACACTTCTTCCACTCTCAGTGCATGCAATCTATGCTGCCAATCATTCCTGGGAACCCTCTAGACTCGTTGATAGACAACGGCCGTCTTGTATCCTCAACAGCTGGCTCCCTACAGTAATGTTGTCCGAACACGGCAATCACGGCTCTGTAGGATTCGTTGCATAGAAAACAAAAAATTTCCTACCGCGAGAACGCAATCCAAGCCAAGATGCAATCTAGAAGACGGGAGCAACGAGGGGATGATCGAGACTCACCCTTGAAGATTTCCAAAGCCTACAAGAGTAGGCTCTTGTTGCTGTGGTAGACGATCACTTGCCGCTTGCAAAAGCCCGTAGAAGATCTTGATCACGGTGCCACAATCGGGCAGCACCTCCGTACTCGGTCACACGTTCGGTGTTGATGAAGACGACATCCTTCTCCCCGTTCCAGCGGGCAGCGGAAGTAGTAGCTCCTCCTTGAATCCGGCAGCACGACAGCGTGGTGGCGGTGGCGATGGAGATCTCCGGTGGAGCTTCGCTAAGCGTGCGGGAGAGGTGGAGGAGAGAGGGGGCGGCTAGGGTTTGGGAGAGGGGTTGGCCGGCCTCCTTGGGTGCGGCCAAGGTGGTGTGGTTGTGGTGGCCGGCCCCCTCCCCTATGCCCCTCATTGTATAGGTGAAACCCGAAGTGTTGGACTACAAGTCTTCGAATAAGACCCCAACCCAAAACCTTCCATGTAGTAGGGAAACCTACCCAAGGTGGGACTCCCACCTCAAGTGGGATTCCCACCCTTCCATGTGGGGGGGTGGCCGGCCCCCTTGGTGGAGTCCACCTTGGACTCCCCCCACTAGGGTTGGCCGGCCATGGGAGGTGGAGTCCTTTCGGGACTCCGCCTTGCAAAGTGAATTCTTCCAGACTTTTCTAGAACCTTCTAGAACCTTCCATAAATTCACCGGATCATTTTCAAACTTATAAAATGACTTCCTATATATGAATCTTATTGTCTGGACCATTCCGGAAGTCCTCGTGATGTCCGGGATCCCATCCGAGACTTCGAACAATACTTCGAACTCCATTCCATATTCAAGTTCTACTATTACAACATCAAACCTTAAGTGTGTCACCCTACGGTTCGCGAATTATGTGGACATGGGTGAGAACTCTCTCCGACCAATAACCAATAGCGGGATCTGGAGATCCATAATGGCTTCCACATATTCAACGATGACTTAGTGATCGAATGAACCATTCACATACGATACCAATTCCCTTTGTCACGCGATATTTTACTTGTCCGAGGTTTGATCATCGGTATCACTCTATACCTTGTTCAACCTCGTCTCATGACAAGTACTCTTTACTCGTACCATGGTATGTGGTCTCTTATGAACTTATTCATATGCTTGCAAGACATTAGATGACATTCCACCGAGAGGGCCCAGAGTATATCTATCTGTCATCGGGATGGACAAATCCCACTGTTGATCCATATGCCTCAACTCATACTTTCCGGATACTTAATCCCACCTTTATAACCACCCATTTACGTAGTGGCGTTTGATGTAATCAAAGTACCTTTCCGGTATAAGTGATTTATATGATCTCATGGTCGAAAGGACTAGGTAACTATGTATCGAAAGCTTATGGAAAATAACTTAATGACGTGATCTTATGCTACGCTTAATTGGGTGTGTCCATTACATCATTCATACAATGATATAACCTTGTTATTAATAACATCCAATGTTCATGATTATGAAACTAATCATCCATTAATCAACAAGCTAGTTAAGAGGCATACTAGGGACTCATTGTTGTTTACATATCACACATGTATCAATATTTTAGTTAATACAATTATAGCATGGTATATAAACATTTATCATAAACACAAAGATATATAATAACCACTTTTATTATTGCCTCTTGGGCATATCTCCAACAGTCTCCCACTTGCACTAGAGTCAATAATCTAGATTACATTGTAAGGTACCTAACACCCATGGCATTCTGGTGTTGGTCATGTTTTGCCCTAGGGAGAGCTTTAGTCAACAGATCTGCTATATTCAGATCAGTGTGTACTTTGCAAATCTTTACTTCTCCATCTTCGATGTACTCGCGAATCGAGTGGTAACGCAACTTGATATGCTTCAGCCTCTTGTGTGACCTTGGTTCTTGTGCATTGGCGATGGCACCCATGTTGTCACAGTAGATGACTAGTGGGTCCAATGCACTAGGAATCACACCGAGCTCTACAATGAACCTCTTCATCCATACCGCTTCTGATGAAGCCTCTGAAGCCGCTATGTACTCTGATTCTGTTGAAGACTTCACCACCGTGCACTGCTTCGAGCTTGCCTAGCTTACTGCAGCACCATTCAATATAAACACGTACCCAGATTGTGACTTAGAGTCATCAGGATCAGTGTTCCAACTTGCATCGGTGTAACCGTTTACAACGAGCTCTTGGTCACCTCCATAATAAAGAAACATATCCTTAGTTCTTTTCAAGTACTTCAGGATATTCTTGACCGCTGTCCAGTGTTCCATCCCTGGATCACTTTGATATCTGCTAGTCAAACTAACAGCATGTGCTATATCCGGTCTAGTACATAGCATGGCATACATGATAGATCCTACTGCCGAGGCATAGGGGATATTACTCATCCTTTCTCTTTCTTCTGCCGTAGCCGGTCCTTGAGTCTTACTCAAGACCTTGCCTGGTAACATAGGTAAGAACCCTTTCTTACTTTCGTTCATTCTAAACTTCTTTAGAATCTTGTCCAGGTATGTACTCTGTGATAGCCCTATTAGGCGTCCTGATCTATCTCTATAAATCTTGATGCCTAATATATACGATGCTTCACCAAGGTCTTTCATTGAAAAACTATTATTCAAATAACCTTTTACACTGCTTAATAGTTCTATATCATTCCCAATCAATAATATGTCATCTACATATAATATCAGGAATGCTACAGAGCTCCCACTCACTTTCTTGTAAATACAGGCCTCTCCATGACACTGTATAAACCCGAAGTCTTTGATCACCTTATCAAAGCGTCGGTTCCGACTTCTCGACGCTTGCTTCAGTCCATAAATTGAACGCTGAAGTTTGCATACTTTGTCAGGATTTTTAGGATCGACAAAACCTTTGGGTTGTACCATATACAACTCTTCCTCAATGTCTCCATTAAGGAACGCCGTTTTGACATCCATCTGCCAAATCTCATAATCGAAAAATGCAGCTATTGCTAACAAAATCCTCACAGATTTTAGCTTCGCTACAGGTGAGAAAGTCTCATCGTTGTCAACTCCTTGAATTTGTCGGAAACCCTTTGCGACAAGTCGAGCTTTATAGACAGTAATATTACCATCAGCATATGTTTTTCTCTTGAAGATCCATTTATTCTCAACAGCCTTGCGGCTATCAGGTAAGTCTACCAAAGTCCACACTTTGTTATCATACATGGATCCCATTTCGGATTTCATGGCTTCTTGCCATTTGTTGGAATCTGGGCTCATCATCGCTTCTTCATACGTCGCAGGGTCTTCATCATTGTTGTCCACAATCATGAAATTTAGACAAGGATCATACCAATCAGGAGTGGCACGTTCCCTTGTTGATCTGCGAGGTTCAGTAGCTTCCTCGTTCGAAGTTTCATGATCATTATCATTAGCTTCCTCTATTGCTGGTGTAGGCGGCACAGGAACAGCTTCCGGTACTGCGCTACTCTGATCAACGAGTAAAGATTCATCAATCTCATCGAGTTCTACTTTTCTTCCAGTCACTTCTTTAGTGAGAAATTCTTTCTCAAGAAAGGTTCCTTCTTAGCAACAAAGATTTTGCCTTCGGATCTGTGATAGAAATTGTACCCTATAGTTTCCTTAGGGTATCCTATAAAGATGCATATCTCCGCTTTGGGTTCTAACTTGTCCGGTTGTAACTTCTTTACATAGGCTTCGCAACCCCAAACTTTAAGGAACGACACCTTAGGTTTTTTATTAAACCATAATTCATATGGTGTCGTTTCTACGGATTTTGATGGTGCTCTATTTAAAGTGAATGCGGCTGTCTCTAATGCATAACTCCAAAATGATAACGGCAAATCAGTAAGAGACATCATAGAACGAACCATATCTAAGAGAGTTCGATTACGACGTTCGGACACACCGTTTCGTTGAGGTGTTCCCGGCGGTGTCAATTGTGAAAGTATTCCATATTTCTCTAAATGCATGCCAAACTCATAACTCAGATATTCACCTCCGCGATCAGATCGTAGAAATTTAATCTTCTTGTTACATTGATTTTCTACTTCACTTTGGAATTCCTTAAACTTCTCGAAAGTTTCGGATTTATGTTTCATGAAATAGATATACCCATATCTACTCAGATCATCTGTGAAGGTTAGAACATAACGTTAACCACCGCGCGATGCTACACTCATTGGTCCGCACACATCGGTATGTATGATTTCCAATAAGTCAGTAGCTCGCTCCATCATACCAGAGAATGGAGTCTTAGTCATTTTTTCCATCAGACATGCTTCGCATCTATCAAGTGACTCAAAGTCTAGTGATTCAAGTAATCCATCGGTATGGAGTTTCTTCATGCGTTTCACTCCAATATGACCAAGACGACAGTGCCACATATAAGTAGAATTATCATTCAATTTAATTTGCTTAGCATCAATGTTATGTATATGTGTATCACTACTATCGAGATCTAACAGAAATAAGCCATTCTTTTCAGGTGCTCGACCATAAAAGATATTATTCATAAAAATAGAACAACCATTATTCTCAGACTTAAATGAATAACCGTCTTGCATTAAACAAGATTCAGATATAATGTTCATGCTCAACGCGGGTACAGAATAACAATTATTTAGGCTTAAAACTAATCCCGAAGGTAGATGTAGAGGAAGTGTGCCGACAGCGATCACATCGACTTTGGATCCGTTTCCAACGCGCATCGTCACTTCATCCTTCAGTAGTCTTCGTTTATTCTTTAGTTCCTGTTTCGAGTTACAAATATGAGCAACCGAACCAGTATCAAATACCCAGGTACTAGTACGAGAACCAGTGAGATAAACATCTATAACATGTATATCAGATATACCTTCTTTCTTTTTCTTGACAAGGTCGCTCTTCAGATCAGCCAGATACTTGGAGCAATTACGCTTCCAGTGTCCCTTCTCCTTGCAGTAATAGCACTCAGCATCAGGCTTAGGGCCGTTCTTAGGTTTCATAGGAGGCGTGGCAGCTTTCTTGCCACCCTTCTTGAATTTTCCCTTAGACTTGCCCTGTTTCTTGAAACTGGTGGTCTTGTTGACCATCAACACTTGGTGCTCTTTCTTGATCTCAATCTCAGCAGCTTTTAGCATGCCAAAGAGTTCAGGTAACTCTTTGTTCATGTTCTGCATGTTGTAGATCATCACAAAGTTCTTGTAACTAGGTGGCAGTGATTGAAGGACACGATTAATCCCCAGTCTGTTAGGAATCACTATTCCCAAGTCACTGAGTTTCTTCGCATGCCCGATCATAACGAGCATGTGCTCACTAACGGAGCTGCCTTCTTCCATCATGCAGCTGAAGAAGTGTTTCGATGCTTCATAGCATTCCACGGCCGCATGAGTTTCAAATATAGCTTTCAGCTCATTGACCAACTCATGAGGATCGTGGTGCTCAAAACGTTTTTGAAGATCGGCTTCCAGACTGCACAGGATGGCACACTGAACTTGAGAGTACCGAGCTTTCTGAGTCGCGTAAACATTCTTTACTTCATCGGTTTCAGTTTCTGCAGGAGGGTCACCTAGCGGTGCATCAAGCACATATTGCAGGTTTCCACCAGCGAGGAAGATCCTCACATGACGGAACCAGTCGGTGAAGTTGCTACCGTTGCTCTTAAGCTTTTCTTTCTCTAGGAACTGGTTAAAATTGATTGGGGACGCCATATCTACAACATATATTTGCAATAGTTTAGACTAAGATTATGACAAATTGAGTTCAAATTTTAATTCAACATAATTAAAAATCTAGGTGAACTCCCACTCAAAACAATATCCCTCGAATTGTCTTAGTGATCACACGAACCAAATCAACCACACCTAAGTCCGATCATCACGAGACAAGATGTAATTTCAATGGCGAACACTCAAAGTGTTCATCATATCAATCATATGATTCATGCTCTACCTTTCGGTATCACGTGTTCCGAGACCATGTCTATACATGCTAGGCTCGTCAAGGCCACCTTAGTATCCGCATGTGCAAAACTTGCTTGCACCCGTTGTATGCACTTGTTGATTCTATCACACCCGATCATCACGAGATGCTTCGAAACGTCAAGTCTTGGCAACGGTGCTACTGAGGATGAACACTTTATTATCTTGATATTTTAGTGAGAGGGATCATCTTATAATGCTACCATCGCGATCTAAGCAAAATAAGATGCATAAAAGGATTAACATCACATGCAGTTCATATGTGATATGATATGGCCCTTTTGTCTTTGCGCCTTTGATCTTCATCTTCAAAGCACGGACATGATCTCCATCATCAACGGGCATGATCTCCATCATCAACGGGCATGATCTCCATCATCGTCGGCGTAGCGTCAAGGTCCATGGCGCCGTCTTCATGGTTGTTCACCTCATGTAGCAACTATTACAACTACTTTGAAATACTACTCAACATGAAATTTAAAGACAACCATAAGGCTCCTGCCGGGTTCCACAATACAATAATGATCATCTCATACATATTCATCATCACATTATAGCCATATCACATCACCAAACCCTGCAAAAACAAGTTAGACGTCTCTAATTTGATTTGCATATTTTACGTGGTTTAGGGTTTTCGAGAGAGATCTAATCTACCTACGAACATGAACCACAACGGTGATACTAGTGTTGTCAATACAAGAGTAAATTGAATCTTTACTATAGTAGGAGAGACAGACACCCGCAAAGCCTCTTATGCAATACAAGTTGCATGTCGAACGAGGAACAAGTCTCATGAACGCGGTCATGTAAAGTTAGTCCGAGCCGCTTCATCCCACTATGCCACAAAGATGCAAAGTACTCAAACTAAAGACAACAAAAGCATCAACGCCCACAAAACCATTGTGTTCTACTCGTGCAACCATCTATGCATAGACACGGCTCTGATACCACTGTAGGGATTCGTTGCATAGAAAACAAAAAATTTCCTACCGCGAGAACGCAATCCAAGCCAAGATGCAATCTAGAAGACGGGAGCAACGAGGGGATGATCGAGACTCACCCTTGAAGATTTCCAAAGCCTACAAGAGTAGGCTCTTGTTGCTGCGGTAGACGATCACTTGCCGCTTGCAAAAGCGCATAGAAGATCTTGATCACGGTGCCACAATCGGGCAGCACCTCCGTACTTGGTCACACGTTCGGTGTTGATGAAGACGACGTCCTTCTCCACGTTCCAGCGGGCAGCGGAAGTAGTAGCTCCTCCTTGAATCCGGCAGCACGACAGCGTGGTGGCGGTGGCGATGGAGATCTCCGGCGGAGCTTCGCTAAGCGTGCGGGAGAGGTGGAGGAGAGAGGGGGCGGCTAGGGTTTGGGAGAGGGGTTGGCCGGCCTCCTTGGGTGCGGCCAAGGTGGTGTGGTTGTGGTGGCCGGCCCCCTCCCCTATGCCCCTCATTATATAGGTGGAACCCCAGGTGTTGGACTACAAGTCTTCGAATAAGACCCCAACCCAAAACCTTCCATTTAGTAGGGAAACCTACCCAAGGTGGGACTCCCACCTCAAGTGGGATTCCCACCCTTCCATGTGGGGGGGTGGCCGGCCCCCTTGGTGGAGTCCACCTTGGACTCCCCCCACTAGGGTTGGCCGGCCATGGGAGGTGGAGTCCCTTCGGGACTCCGCCTTCCAAAGAGAATTCTTCCGGACTTTTCAAGAACCTTCTAGAACCTTCCATAAATTCACCGGATCATTTTCAAACTTATAAAATGACTTCCTATATATGAATCTTATTCTCCGGACCATTCCGGAACTCCTCGTGATGTCCGGGATCCCATCCGAGACTTCGAACAATACTTCGAACTCCATTCCATATTTAAGTTCTACTATTACAACATCAAACCTTAAGTGTGTCACCCTACGGTTCGCGAATTATGTGGACATGGGTGAGAACTCTCTCCGACCAATAACCAATAGCGGGATCTGGAGATCCATAATGGCTCCCACATATTCAACGATGACTTAGTGATCGAATGGACCATTCACATACGATACCAATTCCCTTTGTCACGCGATATTTTACTTGTCCGAGGTTTGATCATCGGTATCACTCTATACCTTGTTCAACCTCGTCTCCTGACAAGTACTCTTTACTCGTACCGTGGTATGTGGTCTCTTATGAACTTATTCATATGCTTGCAAGACATTAGACGACATTCCACCGAGAGGGCCCAGAGTATATCTATCCGTTATCGGGATGGACAAATCCCACTGTTGATCCATATGCCTCAACTCATACTTTCCGGATACTTAATCCCACCTTTATAACCACCCATTTACGTAGTGGCGTTTGATGTAATCAAAGTACCTTTCCGGTATAAGTGATTTATATGATCTCATGGTCGAAAGGACTAGGTAACTATGTATCGAAAGCTTATAGCAAATAACTTAATGACGTGATCTTATGCTACGCTTAATTGGGTGTGTCCATTACATCATTCATACAATGATATAACCTTGTTATTAATAACATCCAATGTTCATGATTATGAAACTAATCATCTATTAATCAACAAGCTACTTAAGAGGCATACTAGGGACTCATTGTTGTTTACATATCACACATGTATCAATGTTTCGGTTAATACAATTATAGCATGGTATATAAACATTTATCATAAACACAAAGATATATAATAACCACTTTTATTATTGCCTCTTGGGCATATCTCCAACAGGCTCGGCAAAACCGGTACATGGACTCAAGGCAGGTGCTCTCACCCATTCGAAGATACTCATCGAATATATCAGCAGCCATTCCATATGATAGCATGCGAATAGCGGCGGAACATTTTTGGTAGGAGGTGAAGCTTTGCGCACCTGTTGCATCGGGCCTGCATTGGAAGTACGGGTCGTAGTCTCTGACGCCCCGGAGAATGACCAAGAACAACTCCCTTGACATCCTGTAGCGGCGTCGGAACATTCTTTCCTTGAACACCAGATCGGTGAGGTGGAAGTAGTCCTTGTGGAGCCAGAGCTGCCCTTGCACTCTGTTGCGCGGCAGGTTTTTTGAGCGGCCCTTGAAAGAGCCCCGGTGCACTGACCCCTCATTTGAAGTGATCTCGTGGATCATGGAGGCCGTAGTAGTTGCCAATGTCTGCGTCGACTGATCGGACTCCTCATCGGAAGAGGAGTCAACGACCTCGGCGTGGAACTTCTACAGCATCTGCCACATGTCCATCTGCGTGGGTACGAACTGTGGATCAATGGCCGAGCACAATAGCGTCGAAAATAGGAGAAGAAACCTACTGGTGCAATTGATCGAACAGGTCGTGGGCGGCGCGGAAGGGCGGCGCAACCGACAGCGTTTGGCCCCAAAACAGCCGGCAGCTTCGCGCCCGAGCCAACCTCGAGTACGATACTGCTCTCCCGCATGGCGACAACCGAGCCGGATGGCGAGTACTGCGGCGCAACGGCGGGACGGCGGCGGCTAGGGTTGGGGTGGTGGCGTCGCACTAGGGCAGCAAAGAAGGAGAAAAGAAGCAAATCGAAGCGGTCGATTTCGCTGTCCGACTTGCGGCACCGGGTAGGAAAAGGAGGACGCTCGGCGCGACCGCGCAGCGTCCGCGGAGACGCAAACCTGGCGCATATTTGGGCCAGGTTTGCGTCGCTGCGGACGTTCCAGTCACTATCCGTCGCCCCGCTGGAGGAGGGCCCAGACGCATTTTCGGTCATGGCGGACGCAAACGGTCGCTCATCATCCGTTTGCATCGCTCCAGTGGAGATGCCCTTACACACCGATCAGAATTGGTATTAGTCCTCAAACCGCTGGAGAGTCATAGCCGCGTAGATTGGATTCTATTTTGCCGATCTTCCGATCTCATTGATGACCCTACCGATGAACTCAAAATTATGAGGGTTGTTGATGATGAAGTGTCCCATCTGAATAACGATATCCAGGCGTCGTTCTTACCATAGACGACGCCAATGACGAGGTTGTGCCCTCAGCAATGTCCAAAGTTATGAACTTAGGTTTTCGGAAAGGCGACGCCCGAAAATTTCAGGAGCGAGATGGCACACGATGTACACAGGTTCACATCTCCGTAGTGGATGATCGCTACGTTTTAGCAATCCAGTATATGATAATATATTTATAGGGTGTCGCCGCCGTAGGTGCATTGTATCTAGTCTAGTCTAATCTCTATGTTGGGATGTCTATGTGTATTCTCAAGGAGTGCCCCTGCCTACCTTCATATATGCAACTAGGTTAGGGTTTACAAGAGTTCTAGTATATTACAAATTGGAGTTTTCTTCTTTGAGCTTTCTTTAGTCGATACTACATACGGGTTCAACTAGTCGAGTCCTTGTGCTAGTCCACCTCCATAATTCGCACCGGATATAGCAATAATGCGTACCTGATAGATTATACCCACGTCACCCATCCACAGAGGTATCTACACGTGGCGTGTAGCTTATTAGACAATCTCTGGATGGCAAAACGACGAGCAACAGGCTTCTCTCATACCGATTTAACCAAATCTGAAAAACCATCCCTATGCAACCATCCCAGTCCGGTTAAAACTCGAAACCATACTGCTAAGGAATTTTTTTGGATAACTCAACTTTGAAATCAGAAAATGTAGGTGGTTAATTAGTGGTGATGAAATCCAGCATTCCGTTTCGTGCCTGTTATTAGTTATTTTAGGTCGGTGAAACATGTCCGTCTTTTCGAAAAAGGGAGCTTTATTACTTCAGAGTTTGACGTAATACACCCGGCCTCTGCATAACTAGGATGCACACAGCCGTTTACGGATACAATTCAAAAAAAAATATTCAAGTACAAAGAGATCTCTCAGAAGAGGTAAACAAGTCATGGTGAAGGAGCCGCTATCCGTAGACTATGCAGCCACCCATGTTGGGTAATAAACTCCTTGCCCGAATTCTCCAATCGTGTAGACACCTTCGTAAAGAGGTCGTGATCCTTCAAGCGCTGGAGCGGTGACCATGAACGGAACGTAGCCGTAGATCGGTAGATTACCTGCATAAGAGAAGAATTTTTATCATTGAAAACCTTGTCATTTCTACATAGCCAGAGCGACCATATAACGGCTAACGCTCCCACCCTGATAAGACCCCTAAACCTAACTTCTATCCCATTTAGCCAATTGCCAAAAATGTTCACAATGCTTCGGGGAGGGTATAAGCTAGATCCTATCTGAATGATTGACCATATAGCTTTGGCAAACCGACACTGAAAGAAGAGATGTTTAATTGTCTCGTATTCATGATAGAAAACACATCTCTTACATCCATGCCAATTCCTTTTTGCAAGGTTATCTTTGGTGAGGATAACACCACGGCGTAGGTACCAAGCAAAGACCTTCGTCTTTAGTGGTATCCTCAACTTCCAAATCCTTTTATTGTTATAGACCAGTTGAATAGGTTGAATCAAAGCTTCATACATGGATCTCACTGAGAATTTACCATTCTTGGTAAGTTCCCAGCGGAATAGATCTTTCCCTTGGACCAATTGGATTGAAGCTAGTCTTTGTAGCAGTTCGTTCCTATTGGTTAAGCAGAGACCGACTACATTACGTCGGAAGGTCATAGATGGTGGAGAAATTTCCATTACCCTTTGAAGGGTTATGTCCTTATGACGTACGATCCTATATAAAGCTGGATACTGTTTTCGGAGAGTAGTTATTCCCAACCGCTTATCCTCCCAGAAACGAATTTCCGACCCATCCCTAATGGAGAAAGACCCATGCGAAAAGAAATTCTTCTTAGTAGCCATAATGCCAGCCCAAAAATGTGAATCTCCTGGTTTCCACGAAACCTGAGAAAACGCTTTCGAGCCTACATACTTCCTGCTCAACAAGGTTTGCCATACCCCGTCCTCAGTTAAGAACCTAGCCAACCATTTTCCTAGTAGGGCCTGGTTCTTAACCTCTAGATCGTGGATACCAAGTCCGCCTTGATCTTTGGGACAGCATACCACACTCCATTTAGTCAACTAATATTTTTTCTTCTCACTATCTCCTTGCCAGATCTAGATAGGAGATAATCCAATCTATGAAGAATTCCTTTCGGCAATTGGAAGAATGATATCATATACAGTACCATATTTGTGAGTACTGAATTTATGAGCACCAATCTTCCACCTAGAGATAGTAACTTTCCTTTCCAACTGCTCAGTCGTTTCTGCAATCTTTCCTCGACCATTTTCCATTCGGCTAGAGTAAGTCTCCGATGATGTATCGGAATAGCTAAGTAGCTAATTGGAAAATAGCCTAAACCACAACCGAATAATATGGCATACTGGTTGGCTTCGTCTTGGGCATCACCAAAGCAAAACAATTCACTTTTATGGAAATTAATCTTTAGACCCGATAACTGCTCGAAAGATGATAGGATTAATTTCAGGTTTCTTGCCTTATCGAGACCAAAAAACATGTCCGTCTAAGAATCAATCTTTTGTTTTTCTTTCATTCACCTATTAAATATTATTCTCAACACATTTTTCTTTTAAATATGTATATTGTTTGCAGTGGTAAAGTTCACCTCAATTTTCGTTGTGTACTCAAATTTTTACAACCATATCAGTCTCTGTTTTCCTTAAAAGGACGAAGTGATTTAGTACTCAGGAAGGATTCCCAAGTTTCATTTTGTTTTTTCTGGAAAGGGAAGATAGTCCCGGCCTCTCCATCAATTGATGCACGCAAACTTTTATTTCCCAAAATTCGCATAGCATATATCACTTAAAGGAAGACATTTTGTGTGTGCTGCATATAGAATTTTGATTGAATGTTAATATGAAGAAATCCGAATCATTTCCCACTTGGATAATCTGAAATGAAAATGTAAATTGTTATTACCGATAAAATTCAACCGGAATTGTCTAAGGCCCAATCGACTGTGATTGTTTTAGGTATATGATTCAGTGCTAACTCGGTATTTCAACACTTTATATGTTGTACTCCCTCATTCCAAAAACATGACGCATATAGTTTTTGGTCAAAGTCAAACTATCTTAAATTTGACCAGCTATATAGAAAAAGTGTGAACATTTATAATGTCAACCAATATTGTTGAAACCACAATGAAATTAGCTTTCATATGTGTGCATTTGATAGTGTAGATGTTTATGTTTTTTCTACATAGCTAGTCAAACTCTTTTAAAAATGACTTTGAACAAAAATTATATGCATCCTATTTTGAACTTGCGTTTGGTAGTTGCACATTCATGGTACAACTTCTGATTTTGAAAAGCATGTTAGGGCAGGCTGGTGTCCCGTGCGCCATTTTTGCATTAGATTGTACACGGCACATTTCATATGTGCGCAACTAGATTATAGATCACCTGATAATGTGCACCTTGGTTGTTAGATACTTTTTCGATAATTAAGTTGTAGTATACTTAACTTATTTTGGAAGTTGATTAGCAAAATTGATATCAGTTATTTTTTAATGCCTAGACATTTTGAACGCATATCAATCGAGGATGCAATTTTGTATGTTTTTTTTTTTTGCCGGTTGTACCAATGGAAACGCACGCATGTCATTTCGCCCAAGTACTAGATCTCTCCATTCTACTTTGAACGTCTGACAACAATCACCAGATTCAGCTTAAGAAGATACTGTCCTAAACCTCCTCGTTCCTCCAGGTCCTTTCATAGCTGTATTTAAGCTTTTCACCATGACCCGGTAGAGATAACAGGGGAGAGCTAGCTTTCCAGACTTGAGATCTATAAAGTACTACGCTTAATTTCGTCGTGCGTATCCCGATAGTGTACCATGGAAGCCAAGTAACTTTTTTGATCCCGATGGCTTCCATTCTCAAAGCTTTAAATTACTCCCTAAGCAGAAAAACATAAGCAGCAACGCTCGCATATATGCCGATCCCTATATATCATAAATACCGGTTGCGAACCGTATGCACCTTGTTTTGTGTTTTACCAAGAGCAAGAGGTGAAAGTGAACTGAGAAGAGAAGGATAAGCGTGTGTATATGTGTAGACAGAGCGAGACCGGCTTTTGTGAACATGGGGGCATGTGAACCCACTTTTTGAAAAGTTCCGTTTGTGATGTCAAAACATGTTTCAAAAATCGAAACACAAAATGATTTCCCAGATGATCTCAAATATGTGCCCTGGACATGAGTTTCGTGACGAAAAAACATTTTATTTTGTCTCGGCAAAAAAGTGAAATTTTGCAGGGCTATATAGCAGTATATATGTGATGTATTTTGTCATTTTTAGATTCTGAAATAAAAAAGTGGTTTCTCCGCGAAAACTTTCTACGCACACATGAAACATGCGTACGTACCCGGATATTTTTATTACAGAATTTTTTCACATTTCAAAAATGCATTTCCAACTAGGGTTCACGTGCACCCAGGTTCAAACCGGACTTTTCCTAGACAGAGCAGCATATATACGGACTAGCAAGAGGATGCACGGGTGTTCATGAGGTTCTGAGAGAAGTTATGATTGTATAGCCGGGTCGGTGGGCTGACAAGACACATGCATCCATGGCTCCATTCCCATAGAGACAGGCAGCGCATAAAGCTTAGGGCATCTCCAACCGGCTGACCCAAACGGACGCATTGGGCCGTTCGATTTGGGCTGTTTGGGTGGCCGAGCGGACACGCGGACAGCGGCCCGCGTTCGCGTGTCCGTTTGGGTCGCGCGCTGCGTCCAACGCGCGGACGCATCGCATAACCGGAGAAACACGAAAACAAAAAAAAAGGCAAATTTAAACGAAATTTCATTGAACATAGGTTAACTATGAGAAATCTAATCTCAACCCCATCAATATCCCAGATGATTCTGTAAGCCAGTATACGAATGCACTCAATTGTCAGCTAGGAAACCTTCCTATGCTCTACCTAGGGCTTCCCTTAAGTATTACCAAGCCCAGAAAAGAGTATTTTATGCCTCTTATCATGTGTATACAGAGAAGATTGCCATCATGTGCCATGTATCTGCATTATGGCAGCAAACTCAGATTGGTCAATTCAGTTCTCTCTTCTTTGCCTATTTTTGCCATGAGTACTTTGAAAATTTACCAATGGGTGTTAAATGAATGTGATAAATACCGAAGGCATTGTTTATGGAGAAACAAGGACTTGGATAGTAAAACACCACCACTGGCTTCCTGGGACCTTGTCTGTCGTCCAAAGGATCAGGGAGGGCTTGGAGTCTTGAACCTGTCAATGCAAAATGACTGTCTTTTGATGAAACATTTACATAAATTCTATAACAAGGTCAATATTCATTGGGTGAGTCTTTCTTGGGAAGCTTATTATCAAACGGTTTTGCCGCCCCTTAGAGCAAGAGATATTTCCTTTTGGTGGCGGGACTGTCTTAAATCTTTGGCCATTTACAAGAACCTGGCTTCATGCTCTTTACAGAATGGTCGGTCCATTTTGTTTTGGACTGATAAATGGGGGCCAGAGATATTGGCACAAAAATGGCAGTTCCTTTTCACCTTCGCTAAGAATGAATCTCTTTCAGTTTGGGATGTTATAAATTCAGCTGACATTGCTGAGTTATTTCACCTGCCCTTATCAGTTCAAGCTATGAATGAATATAATGCCTTACTTCATTTGGTGCACACAACACAACTCTCCCAGGATAAGGATAATTGGAGGGTTACTGATAGTGGTTCAGGTTATAAAGTTTCTTCAGCATATAGATCTTTAACCAAGCATGATCCTGTGATCCCTGCCATCAAATGGCTTTGGAAAAGTTGCTGCCAAGATAAGCATAGAGTGTTTTTCTGGTTACTGATCCATAATCGTTTAAACACAAGAGCACTCTTGCAAAGGAAGAATTTCTATATGACTGACTACACATGCATCATGTGTAATCAAGCAATTACTGAGACTAGAGATCATCTGTTCTTTACTTGCCCATTTGCACAACATTGCTGGCAGTACATGTGCCCTCTTTGGAATCTTGCTCAAGTTGCTATGCCTAATGATATCCAGAATTATATACAGAGTGTCAAAGCACATATTCGGCAGCCTTTCTTCATGGAGATTATAATTCTCATTTGTTGGTCGATCTGGACGACACGTAATGATGCTATTTTCAAAGGATTGACTCCTAGTCTCTACAGAGCCAGGCGAAAATTAAAGGATGAACTGCCTCTCCTTATTCACAAGGCCAAAAGGAAGTCTTATGCGGGACTGCAGGTTTTGGTAGAAAATTTTGTATAGTTCTGTAGGCGCTTTTTTCTCTTCTTTCAGTGCTTTTCTCTAGCACTGTTTGTACAGACCTTTATTTTAATAAAATATAAAAATATGCAGTGAGGAAACTCACTGTTCAGCTTCAAAAAAAAATATGCCCTATTTTGGGCAAATTTGTACATAGCCCTATTTTGGGCAAATAAAACTAACAAAAGAAGCCCCTATATGGGCTTTTAAATTTAAACTAAAACCCTCTATTAGGGTTTGGTCGGCGGCGCGGTGGCCGCCGGTGCGCCGCCTAGCCCACAAGGCGTCGTCGACGACGTCGTCGTCATGGACGACGTCCCCGGGCGGCGAGGCGCTGTTGTGGCTCGACCGCGCCGGGGACTCCGGCCACGGAGACCATAGGGCCTCCTCCCACGGCGAGTGGGGGTCTGGAGCCACCCGAGGCTGCGGCGGCGCACGGAGCAGCGCCTCCTCCCTGAGGCGCTGCTGCCTCTCCTGCCAGGCGCGGCGCCTGGCCTCTTGGCGCTGCCGCTGCTCGTCGAGGCGCTCCTCGTCGGCGCGGCGCCTGGCCTCCTCCCGCCGCGCCGCCTCCTCCTCCTCCCGTCGCGCCTGGCGGGCCTGGGCGTAGAGCTCCCAGCCCTCCGCCTCCTCGGCCTCCCGCCGGGCCGCCTCCTCCATCTCGGAGGTGCGAATGGCCGCATGGAGGTGCGGCCATTTCGCCTCCTCCTCCGCCGCCGAGATCATGAGCGCGGCGCGGAGGTCCGGGTCCTCCTCCGAGGACTCCGGCTTCGGCTCGAGCAGGAGAGGCGGCGGTTGCGGCAATGCCGCACCGCCGCGGGCGGCCTCTCCGATGTGGAGGCCGCCTCGGTTTCTTCCCGCAGCCCGCAGCGCCGACGGGCGACGGCGGCTGCTGCTCGCTTCGTCGTCGTTGGCGGAAGCGAACCGTCGCTTGGCCATGGCGGCGGTTTCGCTGCGGGGAGTGGAGTGGGGACTGGAGTGGAGGACCAGATCCCCTCCAGTCCCCATTAAATAGACTCCCTGGTCACCGACAGGTGGGCCCCAGGGAGACGAGGCGACCAGCGCCCGGACGCGAGCGGACGGCGCGTGCCATCCGCGGCCACGCAAACCTAGCCCAGATTTGGGCCGGGTTTGCGTCGTTCCGGACGCCGCGGCCGTCCGCTTTTGCGGTGCGTCCCCGCGCTGGACCGCGTTTTTGTCCGACTCGACCCAAACGGACGTGCAGGCGCGATTTGGATCGCGCGATTGGAGATGCCCTTAGCTGCCAGTGAACACCGAATACCTATTCTAGTCCTTCCATAACTTCCCCATGTTTAAAATTTTCATAATCTGAAAGCGGAAGGACTTTGTAGCTCCGGCTCCTCTCACAGGATGCATGGCTCATGTTACGCTGCACGAGAAAGCCTGCAAGCAGCAGTGCGACGTGCTGCATCATGCCTGCAAATCTGCCACCAATCCCTGACACTTAGTCACTTACCGGAGGATTAGGTGATTCGAGCACGATGGTAGAAGTGAGTGCGTCGGGTTTGGTGTTGGGAGAGCATCTCCAGCCGCGTCTTCCAAAGCAACTCCAAAACTATTAGGGTGCACTAGATAAAATTTCGTTTTCAGCCGCGCGCATCCAAAGTCCTTTCCACCTGGCGCGATCCAATACGGTGTCCGGCACTTCGAGCCTATTCCCGCTCCACAAGGGATGCTCCGCGCACGCCGGACACAACGAAAAGCGAGGCGGGATGTGACGAGCCTGACGCGCCAGCGATACAGAAGTCTAAAACCCCGTCGTCTACCTCTGGTCAGTGACGTTAATGGTGCCTAGCTTTCCTAGGCGACCGCGCCTCATCATGTATGGCCGCGTGGGCATCCGCGCTGACGTTTATTGCGGCCAACGCCGTGTTGTCGCTTCGCCTGCCGCCGCTCTACAATAAGAGCGCCCTCCTTCCTTCCCCATTCCAATCTCGTCGCTCCCAATCTCGCCGCTTACAATCTCGCCGCGACCCCTTCCTCTCGCCGCAACTCCTCCCTCGGCGCTCGCAATGTCTTCCTCCCGCAAAAACGTCACGGTGAATGGCTTTGGCTGCGACAGCCTCACGGTGGCGGAGGCATGGGCGATGTACCGCGCGCGGTATCCTGTCCCGCCGGACATGTGCTTGCCAAGCAGCGGCGGCTAGAGGATGGCTGTCAACGGGGTCAGCGTCCCGCCGACGCCACTGGTGGAAACCGAGCAGATCCGGCCTGGGCCCCCACCGGTAAGGATGACTGGTGGGCGGACTACTTCCAGGCGCAGCACGACGCCGAGATGAACAACACCGACGGCTTGATGCATGTAAAATACATACATGAATTTTGCATTGTATTAGTTATATTTCAATCATTGCATCATATAAGGGCTATATCATTGTTTTATATTGATTTTGGGGATATTTCACAGTTTCCCTATTTTTCTGGAATTAACACTGCACTGTCAGCAAATATCATTTTCTATATTTTGATGTTTTAGGGACTCAAACGACATCCAAATCACCTGAGATTTTACGGGGATTGGTTTTTTGGAACGAAGAAGGAGTACGAGCCAAGGAAGCACAATAAATGAAGTCTGAGGACCAAAAGGAGTAGGCCCACACGACCAGATTCCTTGGTCGCGTTGGGTGCCCCATCCTGGCCCTCGAGCCCCCGCTGTCGTCCGTTTTTATCTTTGTGCCTCCGTCTTGACCTAAAAACGTCTATAAAAATACTCCCCCGACGCCTTTCGGAAGGTAGCGCTGCCGAAACACAGAAACACGAAAACAGAGACCTAGAGCTGCACATTGGAGAGGAAACTCCGGCAGGGCGCTGCCGGCGTGGTCTCCACCTCCTCCAACGACTCTACCACCGTCACCATGTTGAAGAGGGAGTAGTCCACCCCTTGACTATGGGTTTGTGGAAGTAACTTATGTATCTCTCCTCTCTTTGAGCTTCACTAATTAGCACCGTATGAGCTGCTGAACATGATTACGGTCATCTATGTAATACCTTTTTGGTGGATCTTTTTATGAGTTAATATATGTTTGAGATTGCAATAGTTTTGTTTCAGTTGTGAAAATAGATGCATATTACGTATCCCATCCTTGTTTACTTGTTCTGATAAAACCTGTGTATGAGGACGTGTGAGGGGGAACGCATGCATTAGATGGAGTAATGCGGGTGGCTAGTCCGGTAAAAGTGACAGAAATTTCGCGATCCACTCGGGTGTTTACCTTACTTTATTACCTCACTAGGGATAAAGAGAATACCATGCTACTGGAGATGTGGGGTGACCTTAGCACTTCTCCATGACTAGATCTAGCATGTTCTTATTTTAACTTCATGTCATAGAATTTAATGCTATACTCTGATTTATCTTAATTACTAGGGTGTTATGATTTAGTTCGCATCTTGGTGGAGTATAAGAGAGATTAATACACAAAAGATCTCTATGTTAGGACGTGATGCCTATATAACTAGTAACTTGTCATGAAACCTTTACAATGAAATCATATATGTCAATTCTAGTGTTCCATTATCTACCACTTTATAAAATAGATAGTGCATTTATAAAACTATGAACCCCAATCCATTTTTAATCATACGAAACACCTTTTCAACACTTTATTTATTTCCAGCCATTTAAAAATCCGAAAATACAAAAACACTTTCATTTCTTGCATTCACAATATAAAACCCAAAAATATCATCCATTATTGTTTCCGCCATCCTTGCATATTTATTTACCATCATTTGCATATCAAGTCGTTTTCTGGAGCTGTCCAAGTAGAGAGATCTATCACACTAGTTCCACACACCACACTGTTTTTTAGCACCGTTGCATTACCATCCATATCACTGCATATTTATTTCTTGTTTGCATTTATTATTTCTTCACATCTTTGCTCACACCTTGTGCTTGACAACCACTTGGTGAGGTCGTGGGCACAATTTTTTTTGCTTTGTTTTGAATAGGAGAAGGATAAGGAGATAAACCCTTAGAAAATATTTCCCCGAGAGTTCGATATTACCCTCGAGTCACCCTCGTGGAGAAAACACGTCTTCCACATCTATAAACTATGCACTTGGAGCTCAACCTAAGCGTATACACTCTACACCCATCACGGCCTCATCGGCGGGAGGAACACCTGGAACAGGGAGGGGCGCCTCCGCTTCTGGGGCTTTCCCGGGGCATCATCGAGCACGTCGTCAACGACATCCAGAACGGCGCCCTAAGGCTGGAGATGCCGCCTTCGCCGCCACCATCTCCTTCGCCTGCAGCGCGCTGGCAGCTGAGGAGGACGTACTCGTCCTCCTCCAACTCTTCTTCATCGGGGCCGGCGCGATCGGCGCCTTCCTTGTACTGCGCCACGCCCTACAGTGTGCCGAAGCGCGAGGTGAAGGAAGAGCTGGATTGCGCGACGCCTCCCGCCATTCGGAGGCGAGGCGGCAGCAGCGTCAGCATCCGCGAACCAGCGCGGCAGCAGCAAAGGCGTGCCGGCGGCACCCTCCTTGCCCTGAAGCCGGAGGTTAAGGAGGAGCAGGGCGACGAGGAAGCTGTGAAGGCCGCGCATATTGCGGAGTACGAGCGGAACCAGCGCGTCATCGCCAACATCGACGGCCCCGAGGAATGCCTTGCCTTCCGAGTGGCGTGCATGGTGTCATTGAATGACAAGGACGCCTGGAGGGGCGACCTCGACGCGGCGATCGCCATGTTCATCCGTGACGCTGGGTGCCGCTCGTCGACCTCACCAACGACAGCGAAGCTAGGCCAAGCGACGCAGTGAAGGATGAGTGCCCGTCGACGAGCCCGACGAGCGCCCGTATCACAGCTACGCCGAGGGCTGGGTCTACACCGATGACCCATGTGACTCTGCTGAGGCGGATCTTTCCCAAGAAGCTATGCCGAGAGCTGCCCTCGGCATAGCCTATGCTGACGGTCCAATATGGCTATACTGAGGGTTTTCGGCCACTCGACGTAGCGAGCCATTCATGTAGTGCCCGTTGGAAACAAACTTGAGGCTTTCGACTATTTTTTCAGGCATGGGAGCAGCCATTCGTCCACCGGTTGTGGCCATCTGTATCGACATCAATCTCATGGCTGCCGACATCGCTCAAGGTTTTTTTTTTCTCGGCTGAGATCTCCGAGATTTCACCAAAAACAGGAATTCTCGTTCCGCCCACAAGAAACACTGCCTATCGGACAAAACAAATTGGGTGCATTTAAACTTGAACTTTAGAAATGGGGTTAATTAAATAGAGTAAGCATGCTCTTTGAAACATATACAATAGGCTGGTCTTGTTTTTTTTCTTCGAAATGGGGCCTCTGCATCCAAAGAATGCACACAACTTTTATTTATTAAATTATTCGCAAAGTCTTACAAGGGAAATACAAAGATCAACTTGAAGCCACCTTTCCAGCAACAACTCGCTATGCCTACAAGAGCGTTGAAGGGATTGACCATGAATAGGATCATTACCCTGACAATACACCAATGCACATCATCTAAAACTGAATGCCTTCCCAAGCCGCCCATTGGTGGGTGAGAAGCACAACCAGTCAAGCGGACCCTGAGCACACGCCAGTACACACGCCACAGAATGCCTTCACAAGCCTCCCATTGGTGGGTGAGAAGCACAACCAGTCAAGCGGACCCTAAGCACACGCCAGTACACACACGCCACAGAAATCAGAAGCCGTGCATCCCAAACTCGCTGCTAGGACTAGTTGTCAGATCAGGAGATCGCCACAACCAGCCCCAATCCGGCCGACCACTTTTGGCGAAGGAAGAGACCACCACCGCCAAGTCCGTCTTGCCTCTTTATCGTAAAAAGTTATCTTGGCTGGTTTCAGAGATCGCGTGTTTGAATGCTGCCACTGTTGTAAATACTTTTTGCAAAGTTTACTTTCTCTATAGGCTCAATCGAAAATAAAATAAAACACGGCCGAATTCGCGTTTTGGGTAGCATCAAACATGTAATTGATTCAGATGCCACAAGCTACTATCTGCATCAACATTCGCACAAGGCTCTCTAGACTGGTAATCGTCTAACCTAAATCCATGTAGTCCAGATGATGCAAGAAGCTCAAACCAACAACTCCAATTTAAAGTGGATTTTAGAATTAGTTAACAGTAAAACTCACCCAGCTAGGAGCCACCACAGCGATTTGACTCTCTCAGCCGTTCGGAT
This sequence comes from Lolium perenne, assembly GCF_019359855.2. Classification (NCBI taxonomy): domain Eukaryota; kingdom Viridiplantae; phylum Streptophyta; class Magnoliopsida; order Poales; family Poaceae; genus Lolium; species Lolium perenne. The sequence goes on from NC_067247.2 coordinate 86,634,254, forward strand.
CGCGTTTCTGGACGTCTCAGATGTTCCTATCGTATTGTAGGGATTCGTTGCATAGAAAATAAAAAATTTCCTACCGCGAGAACGCAATCCAAGCCAAGATGCAATCTAGAAGACGGGAGCAACGAGGAGATGATCGAGACTCACCCTTGAAGATTTCCAAAGCCTACAAGATGAGGCTCTTGTTGCTATGATAGACGATCACTTGCCGCTTGCAAAAGCGCGTAGAAGATCTTGACGGTGCCACAATCGGGCAGCACCTCCGTACTCCGTCACACATTCGGTGTTGATGAAGACGACGTCCTTCTCCCCATTCCAGCGGGCAGCGGAAGTAGTAGCTCCTCCTTGAATCCGGCAGCACGACGGCGTGGTGGCGGTGACGATGGAGATCTCCGGCGGAGCTTCGCTAAGCGTTGCGGGAGAGGTGGAGGAGAGGGGGTGGCTAGGGTTTGGGAGAGGGGGAGGTGGCCGGCCACTATGAGGGGTGCGGCCACGGTGGCTTTGGTGTGGCCGGCCCCCTCCCCTTGCTCCTCATTATATAGGTGGAACCCTCAAGTGTTGGACTACAAGTCTTCAAATAAGACCCCAACCCAAAACCTTCCATGTGTAGGGAAACCTACCCAAGGTGGGACTCCCACCTCAAGTGGGATTCCCACCCTTCCATGAGGGGGGGTGGCCGGCTGATGGCGTGTAACTCACACGTTCGTTGGGAACCCCAAGAGGAAGGTATGATGCGCACAGCAGCAAGTTTTCCCTCAGAAAGAAACCAAGGTTTATCGAACCAGGAGGAGCCAAGAAGCACGTTGAAGGCTGATGGCGGCGGGATGTAGTGCGGCGCAACACCAGGGATTCCGGCGCCAACGTGGAACCTGCACAACACAACCAAAGTACTTTGCCCCAACGAAACAGTGAGGTTGTCAATCTCACCGGCTTGCTGTAACAAAGGATTAACCGTATTGTGTGGAAGATGATTGTTTGCAGAAAACAGTAGAACAATATTGCAGTAGATTGTATTTCAGTATAGAGAATTGGACCGGGGTCCACAGTTCACTAGAGGTGTCTCTCCCATAAGATAAACAGCATGTTGGGTGAACAAATTACAGTTGGGCAATTGACAAATAAAGAGGGCATGATCATGCACATACATATTATGATGAGTATAGTGAGATTTAATTGGGCATTACGACAAAGTACATAGACCGCCATCCAACTGCATCTATGCCTAAAAAGTCCACCTTCAGGTTATCATCCGAACCCCCTCCAGTATTAAGTTGCTAACAACAGACAATTGCATTAAGTATTGCGCGTAATGTAACTAGTGACTACATCCTTGAACATAGCACCAATGTTTTATCCCTAGTGGCAACAGCACATCCATAACCTTAGAGGTTCTTGTCACCCCTCCAGATTCACGGAGACATGAACCCACTATCGAGCATAAATACTCCCTCTTGGAGTTACTAGCATCAACTTGGCCAGAGCATCTACTAATAACGGAGAGCATGCAAGATCATAAACAACACATAGACATGAATTGATAATCAACATAACAAGTATTCTCTATTCATCGGATCCCAACAAACGCAACATATAGAATTTCAGATAGATGATCTTGATCATGTTAGGCAGCTCACAAGATCCGACAATGAAGCACAATGGGGAGAAGACAACCATCTAGCTACTGCTATGGACCCATAGTCCAGGGGTAGACTACTCACTCATCACTCCGGAGGCGACCATGGCGGCGTAGAGTCCTCCGGGAGATGATTCCCCTCTCCGGCAGGGTGCTGGAGGCGATCTCCTGGATCCCCCGAGATGGGATCGACGGCGGCGGCGTCTCTGGAAGGTTTTCCGTATCGTGGCTCTCGGTACTGGGGGTTTCGCAACGGAGGCTTTAAGTAGGCGGAAGGGCAGGTCAGGAGGCGGCACGAGGGCCCCACACCACAGGGTCGCGCGGCCAAGGGGGGGCCGCGCCGCCCTAGGGTGTGGCCCCCTCGTGGCCCCACTTCGTCTCCTCTTTGGACTTCTGGAAGCTTCGTGGCAAAATAGGACCCTGGGCGTTGATTTCGTCCAATTCCGAGAATATTTCGTTACTAGGATTTCTGACACCAAAAACAGTGAAAACAAAGAATCGGAACTTTGGCATCTTGTTAATAGGTTAGTTCCAGAAAATGCACGAATATGACATAAAGTGTGCATAAAACATGTAGATAACATCAATAATGTGGCATGGAACATAAGAAATTATCGATACGTCGGAGACGTATCACCGGCCCCCTTGGTGGAGTCCACCTTGGACTCCCCCCTCTAGGGTTGGCCGGCCATGGGGAGGTGGAGTCCCTCCGGGACTCCGCCTTCCTTAGTGATTTCTTCCAGACTTTTCTAGAACCTTCTAGAACCTTCCATAAAATCACCGGATCATTTTTAAAACTTATAAAATGACTTCCTATATATGAATCTTATTCTCCGGACCATTCCGGAACTCCTCGTGATGTCCGGGATCCCATCCGAGACTTCGAACAATAATTCGAACTCCATTCCATATTCAAGTTCTACTATTACAACATCAAACCTTAAGTGTGTCACCTTACGGTTCGCGAACTATGTGGACATGGGTGAGAACTCTCTCCGACCAATAACCAATAGCGGGATCTGGAGATCCATAATGGCTCCCACATATTCAACGATGACTTAGTGATCGAATGAACCATTCACATACGATACCAATTCCCTTTGTCACGCGATATTTTACTTGTCCGAGGTTTGATCATCGGTATAACTCTATACCTTGTTCAACCTCGTCTCCTGACAAGTACTCTTTACTCGTACCGTGGTATGTGGTCTCTTATGAAGTTATTCATATGCTTGCAAGACATTAGACGACATTCCACCGAGAGGGCCCAGAGTATATCTATCCGTCATCAGGATGGACAAATCCCACTATTGATCCATGTGCCTCAACTCATACTTTCTGAATACTTAATCCCACCTTTATAACCACCCATTTACGCAGTCGTGTTTGATGTAATCAAAGTACCTTTCCGGTATAAGTGATTTACATGATCTCATGGTCGAAAGGACTAGGTAACTATGTATCGAAAACTTATAGAAAATAACTTAATGACGTGATCTTATGCTACGCTTAATTGGGTGTGTCCATTACATCATTCATATAATGATATAACCTTGTTATTAATAACATCCAATGTTCATGATTATGAAACTAATCATCTATTAATCAACAAGCTAGCTAAGAGGCTTACTAGGGACTCTTTGTTGTTTACATATCACACATGTATCAGTGTTTCGGTTAATACAATTATAGCATGGTATATAAAAATTTATCATAAACATAAAGATATATAATAACCATTTTTATTATTGCCTCTTGGGCAAATCTCCAACACGTATGCCAGACCGTGGCTTCGTCAATTTGACCGCGTCATTCCCCGCGATCCCTATTCTCCGCTCAACGCGGGAGCGAGCGCTCGCTCCGCTCAGAGCGGGATAGAGTTGGGCCGGCCCATTAGCGACGGAATTGTTTTTCGTTCGTTTCTTCTTCTTCTTCTTCTTCAGTTTTCTCATTTTCTACTGGTTTTTCATTTGGTTCTGCTGGTTTTTTCTCTCCAGTTTTTGGTTTTGCTAATTGGTTTTTTCTAAACTTTTCAAAATTTGAACTTTTCAAATTTGAACGTTTTTTAAGTTTGAACATTTTTAGATTTGAACATTTTTAAATTTGAACAATTTTTCAGTTTAAACAATTTTTATTTTTAACATTTTTAGATATGAACAATTTTCGCGTTTGAACAATTTTCAGATGTTTTATTTTGAAAAATGTTCGGTTTTGAAAAGTGTTCTATTTTTAAACTGTTTGATTTTATGAAAATTGCTTAGATTTTTAAAAAATGTTTGTTAAATTGAAAAATTGTACAAATTTGAATATTTGCCAAAGCCAAACAAATTTTAAATATGAACAATTCCAAAATATGAACAAATTTCAAATTTAAACATTTTTGAAATCCGAACATATTTTGTATCTGGACTATTTTAAAATATGAACAAATTTTCAATTGAACATATTGTATATCTGAACAAATTTAAATATGAACAAGTTTCAGATCTAGACAAAAAAAAATTGAACATTTTTCAGAGCCAAACAAAAAATTATATATCAAGATTTCAACATCTGAAAGAATTTCTCTTTGAACAATTTTTAGATCTAAAGAATTTAAACATTTTGTCAAACATATAAGAGAAAGAAAGAAAAATATACAAAAAGAAAATTTACCAAATCTTAGGTAAACATCAGCAGGCATCCTAGAGCACGTACGTAACATGGGCCAAGCCCATCTTAGACTGCCACAGCTGATTCCCTAAGCGGAGCCGGCCGCTATCGTCGCTTAAGGCGATCTATAGGAGCTCCCGTCATTCCCCCTTTCCGATCGGCCCGACCTAACCGGGCTGCTACTCTGAAAATCAATCTGGATGGGTTGTGGTTCACCGGGCCTTGTTCTGTGCTACGCGGCCCATCCTAGCCTACATTGTTTTGCTAAGCGGCCTGCAGTTTAGCTTATGATTCGTCTGTCTGTTGCAGGAGGTGAATCGGCAATGCCACATCTTCCCTCGCGACGGCGACCTTCCCGGTTCCCGCACCCCGCTGGAGTTGCTCCTATGTCGGCCTTGGCGAAATTGTTGTCGCCGCCAAGAGAGAAAGATCCCTGTCAGTTCCACCCCTCCCTGGATCTCCCACAGCAGCGCCTCCCGAACCTAAGTAAGATAGGAGGCGACGGTGGCGGATGTTGACTCGTTACTTAATAAGCAGAAGATGGTGACAGTCCATGGCGCGGCGAAGAGGCCTCGAGCGGTGGCGCCCCTCCTTCAACCTCAACCTCCAGCAGCGGTGCCCCTCCCTCGACCTCAACCTCCAGCAGCGGCGCCCACCTTGACTCATCAGCTCGCGGCGGCGGCGCCGGTGGACCAGGCGCACTGCCGTTCAAGATGGTCGCAGTGCTTCCTCCCTATCTCCAAGGCTGTCTTGGCTTCCCCTCCAGGTACGAGGAGGAGCGAGCAGGGGCTAGGAGGAGCAGTCCTCTCACCACACACCGATGGCACATCAAGTTATCAAGCCCCGAAGACCTAAAGATATCAGGTTCAATCCGATCTCTTACTAGACAAACAAGGAATCGACAAGGTTCGAGTAACAGAATTCAGTTCATGTGGCATGAAATTTTTGTACGCTTTTGATTCAACTCAATGGTACAGAGTTCAGTTCATGTGACATTGTCTGTTTTGTAGATTGTAGTCTGGGCTTCATGATGGAGCTGACCATTGTAGCGAGGTTCCAACCCAATGTCACTACTATATTAGTGCCAGGAACATGCCCAGCAAGGAGAGCCGGAGATACTGTGCTTGCCATACTGAATGTGTACTCATAGAGCAGCTAGCGAGTAGCGATCTCATTGAGTCAAATTAGTCGAGCCGTAGTACATGTGTACTGTGTACATAGGTCTGCTGTGCTTATTGCTGATATTTTCATGATGAGAAAATGAGACTGACAAATGGGCAATAATATGCAGATGAATTCTTTCCTTGGCCAAAGATCAATCTATATAAATTTTTGTAGTCTGCATGTGTCATTTCTGTTGCAGTTAACATATCCAGTAGTAACATGGAGCATTTTCTTTCAGTCATTGCCTGTAAGTTTGAACTCAAGTTTTGCTTTCTGAATAATGAATAACAAGGTAGCGTATCTGAAGTAACTGATTGTTGAGTCAAATGCAGTGTCAAGGTCAGGTTCCTTGGTACCTCATATTGTACAATGGAAATAGCAGAAAAGCAAGTATAAGCATTGTGATTTCACATTTGATATGAATCGGATTACAAAACACACAATAACAAATAAAATTACATCCCCATATCACAGGATAGACAGAAAAAATCGGTATCTACGGCAGGGATTGTTCAGTTCAAGTTAAATTTAGTCGAATTGTTTGGTGTGAGAAATTTTAACCGCAGGTCAAGTGTGTTCTATGACGGTCGGAAGAAAGGAGGAGAAGAATCTGAAGGCAAAGCAGAAGAAATTGCTTGCTTCTCAAATGGACAAACAGTGCAGCCCGTCAGGCGTCAGCTGTCGGGAAAATCGTATGCTGCCTTTTTCAATTTATGCCACAGAAACTTTCGGAATACACTCACCTGAAATTTCTCAGAATATCTATTCTGTTTCTCTTATTGTTATGTAGATGGTATATTTGGTGGGAATCATCAAAGTATTTTGTAGCAGATACAGCAAGCTCAAAGCCTCTGTTTATATCCAATAACCCCAAAGGTACATGATTATATCCAATATAAGCATTTCCTCATCATTACTATGTGAATTGTTCATAAGATGATTTCATACGTTAAATCTTACCTAGGAAATGTGAAAATGAGTATTGATTAGTGTGACACTTCCTATTACCTTGGCACTTTACATGGATGGCAAGAACTAAATACTTATTTGCAGATCCTTACAGTGGTTAACTGGTTTACATGAATTTTGAATCGCGAGGCTACACTAGGTAGCTCGCAAACCAATGAGAGGATGAAACTTTACATTGCCAAGCTCTGTTGACTTAATTTATCGAGATTTTTTTTGGTTGAGATCCAATCCAATGATATGGTACTTAAATTTGTTGCTTGATATGCGCATTTTCCTCATTCCATATTTCAGCAATAATTTTAGTAGGTTCACAACTAAAAATATCAGTAAGGTGGTACAATACTGATGACATAAGTACGTTTGCCTGTAGCTTCGCTTGATTGGCCAGGCAAAGTACAACCATTATCAAATTCCTCCATTGCTATAGCTAGGGAAAGTATCGTTGATTTTTGAACAATTTTTTGTTTTGTTATGTTTTTGCTAACTATTGAATTCCCTGCCAATCTGTTCTGCAGTGGATGAGAAATGAAGAACTGCACTTGAAACATTTATCAGGTTGTACAAGGAGGGTTTAAATATAGGTTACTTTTCCATAAATGAGATGTAATTTTCTCTTTGTATGTTTGGAATCCTTTCATACTGATATGCTATATGCCGTCCTAAAAGACTTCTATGGTACTAGATTGCGCACCATGTGCATTAATTTCTAATATTGAGGTTCAAGAGGGGTGCAGTTTTTTAATATGTTGTTGTCTGGTTTGTTTCTTTACATGTGTGTATGAACATAATATTGTATTTTACACTCTAATAACCATCTTGAAGGTTCACCATTTGGACCTTAATGAGACGGTTTCTTACAGAAACGTATCACATATCCGCATACTCTATAACTTAGTATCTAGCGTTTATTTAAAATCATTTGATCTTTTAACTAAGAAATTGCATTGCTATTTAAACACTGAAGTTTCTTTAAAAAAAGTATAGCTCATATAAATTTCTCTTATATGTTGCCCGTCGTCAACAATTAATAAAGAAAACCTATCATTTGACCGTGAGAAAGGGCAGGCGCAGCAACGCGCGCTATCATAGTCTAGTATAATATAAAATATAAAATGTTATAGAATCCTGAAGCAGGCGGCGCCTAGCAATTTTCCATAATTGCATGCTCAGCTCACTCAAGGGGCCTCACTTGTGCGACATGAGAAAATTGACACGAGACATGTATAACATTTTAGATCTAAAAGCAGACAACCAAATTTCGTACGTGTTTCTCCATAATGGCCACGTGTCAATTGGTGAAATTGGTTCATGCAGGTAAATTTATGGACTAGATCCATACAATTGTTTTATGTTCCTAACATAGGTCTCTTTCAATTACACCTTCACACGTACATCCACGGCTGCCACGTGGATCTGGAGGTCGCCTACTGACGCCCGTATGACGCGCAGAGCTATGCCAATGGCAAATGCCATCAACATACCTCTTCTTGCCTCTCTAGCACCCCACTGATCATGTCACGGGGAAAGCTAGCAGCTGATAAAAGTCCCCACTGATCTTGTCATGCTTCGCAAGGTGCAACGGAGGGGGGGGGGGGGGGGACTTGAGGACCTTCATGTATGTGGATCGGGTGTTTATTTTTCTCAAGCTAATCCTTGCAAATGTGGACATACTTATTTCCATCATGGGAAATTTTGGGAGGGCTACGGGCCTAAGTTCATGAAGAGCTCAGTAGTGCTCATCTGATGTGCTAGCATCGACCTGGACGAGCTACTTCGTATTGGCCAATTTTTACACAATCAGGGCTTCTTTGTATTTAAGCTACCTTGGACTTCCTTTGTCGATTTACTGCCTGCTGAGGGTTGATTTCTAGTTCTTAGAAGACAACGTTGCTGCGAAGATGCCAATCCTTGTGGGCAAACACGATACTGTGGCTGGTTGCTCCTCCTGGATTAAATCGGTCTCATCCTCTCAAGCAATCTACCATCTCATGCCAATCCATGTTCTGCCGCCAATTGTCATGGAGATTGCAAAGTTACAACGCGCGCCTTTTTGTGGGCGGGGTCCACCTTGTATCTAGAGGCAAATGCAAAGTTAATTGGGAAACCGCCTGGCACTCTAAAGAGTTTGGAGGACTAGAAATTCTCTATCGAGAGGTGTTTGCTCGGGCTCTTGGCTTGCGGTGACCTTGGAAGGAGTATACTTCCCTGAGAAGTTGTGGGTGGGGCTAGGGAACCCGCGCACAAAGTAAGACATGTGCATTTTCCATGCGGCCACCTCGATCACCATCTGCAACAAAGGCTCAGTTGACTTTTGTCTTCATGCAGATGCAGTGTCAGATGCAGGGTCGGCCACCAACCGAGTTGGCCCCTGACATCTATGCCATGTCCAAACGGAAGAATTGGAGTGTTGTCGAGGCTTTTACACAATAATTCTTGCGTCAGTAAAATTAATATCCCAACATGGCTTTCAGTCCATCATTTGGAGCAGTTGATAACTCTTTGGGATAAAATTCAGAGCATTATTTTAGCGCCCAGTGATGGTATCACTTGGAACCTCTCGCCCTCTGGATTCTACTCCTCACAATCCGTGTACCTGTGATACGTCTCAAACGTATCTATAATTTTTGATGATCCATGCTTGTTTTACACCAATTCATATATGTTTTGCTTACACTTCTATGCACTTTTACATGATTTCCGGCACTAACCTATTAACAAGATGCCACAGTGTCAGTTCCATGTTTTCTGCTGTTTTTGTATTTCAGAAAAGTTGTACAGGAAATATTCTCCAAATTGGATGAAATAAAAGCCGAAGTCAATATTTTACCGAAACCAAAAAATAAGTCCAGAGGGGGGGGGGGGGGTCGAGGAAGTGCCACAGGGCGGCCAGACCTACCCTTGGCGTGGCCTGGCTCTGGCCCGCGCCAAGGTGGTGTGGGCCCCCTAGGCACTCCACCGACCAAAATCCTCCGCCTATTTATACATCTTCTTGGGAAAACCCTGGATGCCCGAGCCTCCATCCACGAAAAGTTCTGTTGCGGTCGCCATCGCAGAACCAATCTCGGGGGTTCAGAAGCTCTTCCCGGCACCCTGCCGGAGGGGGAAATCATCGCTGGAGGCATCTACATCGCCATGCCCGCCTCTGAAGGGATGCGTGAGTAGTTCATCCCTGGACTATGGATCCATAGCAGTAACTAGATGGTTGTCTTTTCCACTTTGTGCTTCATGTATAGATCTTGTGAGCTGCCCTACATGATCAAGATCATCTTTATGTAATTCTACATGTTATGTTTGCTGGGATCCGATGAATATTGTATACTATATTGAGATCGATTATATATTCATGTCATATGTTATTTGTGATCTTGCATGCTCTTCGTTGCTAGTGGATACTCTGGCCAAGTAGATACTTGTGACTCCAAGAGGGGGTATTTATGCTCGATAGTAGGTCATGCCTCTAGTTTTCTGGGAGAGTGACAATAACTTCTGTGATGTTGCTACTAGGGAGAAAACAACAATGTTTTATCCGAGGGTAATTCTATTGTTTACTTTACACACATTGTTTCATGCAATAATCTGTTGCTTGCAACTTAATGCTGAAACTGGTTCGGACGATAACCGGAAGGTGGATTATTAGTCATAGATGCAGTTGTATTACGGTCTATGTATTATGTTGTAATGCCCAATCAAATCTCATAGTAATCATCTTGTCATGTATGGTCGATTTTCTGTCAATTGCCCAATTGTAATTTATTCACCCAACATGCTATTTATCTTTATGGAGAGACACCTCTAGTGAACTGTGGACCCCGGTCCTGTTTCCTTTACACTGATAAATTTAACCACTGAAATCCTTTTCTATTTACTTTCTGCAATTAATGTTCTTACTGCAAACATCTCTTTCCACTCGATACGTCTGATACGCGTACAGCACGCGACCGTTGGGAACCCCAAGTGGAAGGTGTGATGCGTACAGCAGTAAGTTTCCCTCAGTTAGAAACCAAGGTTTATCGAACCAGTAGGAGTCAAAAAGCACGTTGAAGGTTGATGGCGGCGAGATGTAGTGCGGCGCAACACCAGGGATTCCGGCGCCAACGTGGAACCTGCACAACACAAACCAAGTACTTTGCCCCAACGAAACAGCGAGATTGTCAATCTCACCGGCTTGCTGTAACAAAGGATTAGATGTATAGTGTGGATGATGATTGTTTGCAGAAAACAGTAGAACAGTATTGCAGTAGATTGTATTTCAGTAAAGAGAATTGGACCGCGGTCCACAGTTCACTAGAGGTGTCTCTCCCATAAGATAAACAGCATGTTGGGTGAACAAATTACAGTTGGGCAATTGACAAATAGAGAGGGCATGACCATGCACATACATATTATGATGAGTATAGTGAGATTTAATTGGGCATTACGACAAAGTACATAGACCGCTATCCAGCATGCATCTATGCCTAAAAAGTCCACCTTCAGGTTATCATCCGAACCCCCTCCAGTATTAAGTTGCTAACAACAGACAATTGCATTAAGTATTGCGCGTAATGTAATCAGTAACTACATCCTCGAACATAGCACCAATGTTTTATCCCTAGTGGCAACAGCACATCCATAATCTTAGAGATTTCTGTCACTTCCCCAGATTCACGGAGACATGAACCCACTATCGAGCATAAATACTCCCTCTTGGAGTTACAAGCATCTACTTGGCCAGAGCATCTCTAGTAACGGAGAGCATGCAAGATCATAAACAACACATAGACATAACTTTGATAATCAACATAACAAGTATTCTCTATTCATCGGATCCCAACAAACACAACATATAGAATTACAGATAGATGATCTTGATCATGTTCGGCAGCTCACAAGACCCGACAATTAAGCACAATGGGGAGAAGACAACCATCTAGCTACTGCTATGGACCCATAGTCCAGGGGTAGACTACTCACACATCACTCCGGAGGCGACCATGGCGGCGTAGAGTCCTCCGGGAGATGATTCCCCTCTCCAGTAGGGTGCCGGAGGCGATCTCCTGAATCCCCCGAGATGGGATTGGCGGCGGCGGCGTCTCTGGAAGGTTTTCCGTATCGTGGCTCTCGGTACTAGGGGTTTCGCGACGAAGGCTATTTGTAGGCGGAAGGGCAGGTCAAGGGGCGTCACGAGGGGCCCACACCCTAGGTCGGCGCGGCCAGGGCTTGGGCCGCGCCGCCCTATGGTGTCGCCACCTCGTGGCCCCACTTCGTCTCCTCTTCGGTCTTCTGGAAGCTTCGTGGCAAAATAGGACCCTGTGCGTTGATTTCGTCCAATTCCGAGAATATTTCCTTACTAGGATTTCTGAAACCAAAAACAGCAAAAAACAACAACTGGCACTTCGGCATCTTGTTAATAGGTTAGTTCCAGAAAATGCACGAATATGATATAAAGTGTGCACAAAACATGTAGATATCATCAATAATGTGGCATGGAACATAAGAAATTATCGATACGTCGGAGACGTATCAGCATCCCCAAGCTTAGTTCCTGCTCATCCCGAGCAGGTAAACGATAAACAAAGATAATCTCTGGAATGACATGCCATCATAATCTTGATCATACTATTTGTAAAGCATATGTAGTGAATGCAGCGATCAAAATAATGTATATGACATGAGTAAACAAGTGAATTATATAGCAAAGACTTTTCATGAATAGTACTTCAAGACAAGCATCAATAAGTCTTGCATAAGAGTTAACTCATAAAGCAATAATTCAAAGTAAAGGCATTGAAGCAACACAAAGGAAGATTAAGTTTCAGCGGTTGCTTTCAACTTGTAACATGTATATCTCATGGATATTGTCAACATAGAGTAATATAATAAGTGCAATATGCAAGTATGTAGGAATAAATGCACAGTTCACACAAGTGTTTGTTTCTTGAGGTGGAGAGAAATAGGTGAACTGACTCAACAATAAAAGTAAAAGAATGGTCCTTCAAAGAGGAAAGCATCGATTGCTATATTTGTGCTAGAGCTTTGATTTTGAAAACAAGAAACAATTTTGTCAACGGTAGTAATAAAGCATATGTATCATGTAAATTATATCTTACAAGTTGCAAGCCTCATGCATAGTATACTAATAGTGCCCGCACCTTGTCCTAATTAGCTTGGACTACCGGGATTATCGCAATGCACATGTTTTAACCAAGTGTCACAAAGAGGTACCCCTATGCCGCCTGTACAAAGGTCTAAGGAGAAAGCTCGCATCGGATTTCTCGCTATTGATTATTCTCAACTTAGACATCCATACCGGGACAACATAGACAACAGATAATGGACTCCTCTTTTATGCATAAGCATGTAACAACAATTAATTTTCTCATTTGAGATTGAGGATATTGTCCAAAACTGAAACTTCCATCATGGATCATGGCTTTAGTTAGCGGCCCAATGTTCTTCTCTAACAATATGCATGCTCTAACCATAAGGTGGTAGATCGCCCTTACTTCAGACAAGACAAAAATGCATAGCAACTCACATGATATTCAACAAAGAGTAGTTGATGGCGTCCCCAGTGAACATGGTTATCGCACAACGAGCAACTTAATAAGAGATAAAGTGCATAAGTACATATTCAATACCACAATAGTTTTTAAGCTATTTGTCCCATGAGCTATATATTGTAAAAGTGAAGAATGAAAATTTAAAGGTAGCACTCAAGCAATTTACTTTGGAATGGCGGAGAAATACCATGTAGTAGGTAGGTATGGTGGACACAAATGGCATAGTGGTTGGCTCAAGTATTTTGGATGCATGAGAAGTATTCCCTCTCGATACAAGGTTTAGGCTAGCAAGGCTATTTAAAACAAACACAAGGATGAAGCGGTGCAGCAAAACTCACATAAAAGACATATTGAAAACATTATAAGACTCTACACCGTCTTCCTTGTTGTTCAAAACTCAATACTAGAAATTATCTAGACTTTAGAGAGACCAAATATGCAAACCAAATTTTAGCATGCTCTATGTATTTCTTCATTAATGGGTGCAAAGTATATGATGCAAGAGCTTAAACATGAGCACAACAATTGCCAAGTATCACATTATCCAAGACATTTTAGCAATTTACTACATGTATCATTTTCCAATTCCAACCATATAACAATTTAACGAAGAAGAAACTTCGTCATGAATACTATGAGTAGAGCCTAAGGACATACTTGTCCATATGCTACAGCGGAGCGTGTCTCTCTCCCACAAAGTGAATGCTAGGATCCATTTTATTCAAACAAAACAAAAACAAAAACAAACCGACGCTCCAAAAAAAGCACATAAGATGTGATGGAATAAAAATATAGTTTCAGGGGAGGAACATGATAATGTTGTCGATGAAGAAGGGGATGCCTTGGGCATCCCCAAGTTTAGACGCTTGAGTCTTCTTCATATATGCAGGGGTGAACCACCGGGGCGTCCCCAAGCTTAGAGCTTTCACTCTCCTTGATCATGTTGTATCATCTTCCTCTCTTGATCCTTGAAAACTTCCTCCACACCAAACTTAGAACAACTCATTAGAGGGTTAGTGCACAATCAAAATATACATGTTCAGAGGTGACATAATCATTCTTAACACTTCTGGACATTGCACAAAGCTACTGAAAGTTAATGGAATCGAAATATCCATCGAACATAACAAAACTGGCAATACGAAATAAAAGGCAGAATCTGTCAAAACAGAACAGTTCGTATTGACGAATTTTATCGAGGCACCAGACTTGCTCAAATGAAAATGCTCAAATTTAATTTAAGTTGCGTACATATCTGAGGATCACTCACGTAAATTGGCATAATTTTCTGAGTTACCTACAGAGAATTTTCCCCAGATTCGTGACAGCAAAGAAATCTGTTTCTGTGCAGTAATCCAAATCTAGTATCAACCTTGCTATCAAAGACTTTACTTGGCACAACAAAACACAAAACTAAGATAAGGAGAGGTTGCTACAGTAGTAAACAACTTCCAAGACACAAAATAAAAACAAGGTACTGTAGTAAAAACATGGGTTGTCTCCCACCCAAGCGCTTTTCTTTAACGTCTTTCAGCTAGGCGCAGAAAGTGTGTATCAAGTATTATCGAGAGACGAAGTGTCAACATCATAATTTGTTCTAACAATAGAATCAAAAGGTAACTTAATTCTCTTTCTAGGGAAGTATTCCATACCTTTCTTGAGAGGAAATCGATATTTTATATTACCTTCCCTCATATCAATGATAGCACCAATAGTTCGAAGAAAAGGTCTTCCCAATATGATGGGACAAGATGCATTGCATTCAATATCCAAGACAACAAAATCAACGGGGACAAGGTTATTATTAACGGTAATGCGAACATTATCAACTTTCCCCAAAGGTTTCTTTGTAGAATGATCAGCAAGATTAACATCCAAATAACAATTTTTCAGCGGTGGCAAGTCAAGCATATTATAAATTTTCTTTGGCATAACGGAAATACTTGCACCAAGATCACATAAAGCATTACAATAAAAATCATTGACCTTCATCTTAATGATGGGCTCCCAACCATCCTCTAGCTTTCTAGGAATAGAGGCTTCGCGCTCTAGTTTCTCTTCTCTAGCTTTTATGAGAGCATTTGTAATATGTTGCGTGAAAGCCAAATTTATAGCACTAGCATTAGGACTTTTAGCAAGTTTTTGTAAGAACTTTATAACTTCAGAGATGTGGCAATCATCAAAATTCAAACCATTATAATCTAAAGCAATGGGATCATCATCCCCAATGTTGGAAATTTTTTTAGCAGTTTTATCACAGGCAGTTTCAGCAGCTTTAGCAGTTTCAGGCAGTTTCTCGCGCTTTGCATTAGAAGTGGAAACATTGCTAACACCAATTCTTTTATTATTATTAGTAGGAGGTGCAGCAACTTGTGTAGCATTAGCATTACTAGTGGTGGTAATAGTCCAAACTTTAGCTATATTATCTTCTTTTTCATTTTCTTCTCTTTCCCACCTAGCACGCAATTCGGCCATCAATCTTATATTCTCATTAATTCTAACTTGGATGGCATTTTCTGTAGTAAAAATTTTATTATTAAGATTTTCATTAGGCATAACTTTTGATTTCAAAAGATCAACATCAGCAGCAAGACTATCGACTTTAGAAGCAAGTATATCAATTTTCCCAAGCTTTTCTTCAACAGATTTGTTAAAAGCTGTTTGTGTACTAATAAATTCTTTAAGCATGGCTTCAAGTCCAGGGGGTGTGTTCCTATTATTGTTGTAAGAATTCCCATAAGAATTACCATAGCCGTTGCCATTATTATAAGGATATGGCCTATAGTTGTTACTAGAATTGTTCCGGTAAGCATTGTTGTTGAAACTAGGAAGGTATGCGCGGCGGCACGCCGCGCCCTTGGATATTATATTGGTGGGTAAATTATTGTAGAATTACCACAATATTCGGGGTAATGAAGTACTCTAGAAGTGATTTTGTGGTGGTAATGTTAAAATAATGTAGAAGTTCTATTATAGCGCCAAGGTTCGGATTTATTTTCCGGCACCCGTAGGTTGATCGTTATGCGATTAAAAAAAGAGTGTAGTTTGGACAAAAATCACAAGGCGAATCGTGAGGCGGCGGGAAAAATGAAAATAGTATGGAGGTAGCACTACATTGTGGGGTGGAGTACCTACTCCTTTTTATTATACCGTCATAAAAGGCAATAGTATTTTCCCAACACGAAGAGGCGATGAACGGTGTAATAGTATTTTCACAGGTAAAATATGGCATTAGCATAGCTGAAGAATGGTGAAGTAACTATATTTTCCTATGTTGCCACCGAAAAAGACGGTAGTATTTCCTCGGGTAAAAGAAGTAACAAATTGTCTCAGTAGTATAGGCGACAAACAGTGGAGTAACTATATTTTTCCTAGGAGGTAGAAGGTAGTAGTATTTTCCCATGTAAACATAGGCAAATGGTAAGTACTTTTATTTCCGGAATTGGTACATAAGAAAGCAGTAGTATTTTTTCCGGCTGAAAGAGGCGGCGGGTAACTATATTATCCTGGGAGATAACGTAAAAAAGGAAGTATTATTTTCCTAGCTAAAGAGACATCGGACGACCGATTGTTTTTGTCGGAGTGGCTACAGAAGAAGGTCGTAGTATTTCTCTCGATTGAAAAAGACCGAAGAGTAGAGTGTGTCTCCCAGCTGAAAAAGAAAGAGGACGGTGGAGTGACTATATTTTTCCAAAGGTGGCGTAAATATATTTTTTCTAAGATGTTTAGAAGAAGGCGGTAGTATTTTTGTTGGGTAAAAGATGGCAGTACTATAAATGACAGACAGTGGAGCAAATTTTTTTTTTCAAAGATAGCCTAAGTATATTTTTCCGAAGTTACCATATTAGAAGGTTGTAGCATTATCCCAAATAAAAGATGATAGAGCGTTTGTAAAGTAATAATATTGTTCCAAACACACCGTAGAAAATAACATTAGTATTTGCTAAAAATATAAGAGTCAACAAATGGTGCAATTTTTTTAATAAATGTTCATGTAGCAATTTTTACATGGTACTGTTCATGTAGCATGAACAGTAGGCTACCTACTCCTTTTTATTATACCGTCATAAAAGGCAATAGTATTTTCCCAACACGAAAAGGCGATGAACGGTGTAATAGTATTTTCACAGGTAAAATATGGCATTAGCATAGCTGAAGAACGGTGAAGTAACTATATTTTCCTATGTTGCCATCGAAAAAGACGGTAGTATTTCCTCGGGTAAAAGAAGTAACAAATTGTCTCAGTAGTATAGGCGACAAACAGTGGAGTAACTATATTTTTCCTAGGAGGTAGAAGGTAGTAGTATTTTCCCATGTAAACATAGGCAAATGGTAAGTACTTTTATTTCCGGACTTGGTACATAAGAAAGCAGTAGTATTTTTTCCTGCTGAAAGAGGCGGCGGGTAAATATATTATCCTGGGAGATAACGTAAAAAAGGAAGTATTATTTTCCTAGCTAAAGAGACATCGGACGACCGATTGTTTTTGTCGGAGTGGCTACTGAAGAAGGTCGTAGTATTTCTCTCGATTGAAAAAGACCGAAGAGTAGAGTGTGTCTCCCAGCTGAAAAAGAAAGAGGACGGTGGAGTGACTATATTTTTCCAAAGGTAGCGTAAATATATTTTTTCTAAGATGTTTAGAAGAAGGCGGTAGTATTTTTGTTAGGTAAAAGATGGCAGTACTATAAACGACAGACAGTGGAGCAAATATTTTTTTTCAAAGATAGCCTAAGTATATTTTTCCGAAGTTACCATATTAGAAGGTTGTAGCATTATCCCAAATAAAAGTTGATAGAGAGTTTGTAAAGTAACAATATTTTTCCAAACACACCGTAGAAAATAACATTAGTATTTGCTAAAAATATAAGAGTCAACAAATGGTGCAATTTTTTTAATAAATGTTCATGTAGCAATTTTTACATGGTACTGTTCATGTAGCATGAACAGTAGGCAAATGGCTGAGAAGCCAGCAAACCCATCCAGCTTTTATATATAGTATAAATGTCCATGTAGCAATTTTTACATGGTACTGTTCATGTAGCATGAACAGTAGGCTACCTACTCCTTTTTATTATACCGTCATAAAAGGCAATAGTATTTTCCCAACACGAAGAGGCGATGAACGGTGTAATAGTATTTTTACAGGTAAAATATGGCATTAGCATAGCTGAAGAACGGTGAAGTAACTATATTTTCCTATGTTGCCACCGAAAAAGACGGTAGTATTTCCTCGGGTAAAAGAAGTAACAAATTGTCTCAGTAGTATAGGCGACAAACAGTGGAGTAACTATATTTTTCCTAGGAGGTAGAAGGTAGTAGTATTTTCCCATGTAAACATAGGCAAATGGTAAGTACTTTTAATTCCGGACTTGGTACATAAGAAAGCAGTAGTATTTTTTCCGGCTGAAAGAGGCGGCGGGTAACTATATTATCCTGGGAGATAACGTAAAAAAGGAAGTATTATTTTCCTAGCTAAAGAGACATCGGACGACCGATTGTTTTTGTCGGAGTGGCTACTGAAGAAGGTCGTAGTATTTCTCTCGATTGAAAAAGACCGAAGAGTAGAGTGTGTCTCCTAGCTGAAAAAGAAAGAGGACGGTGGAGTGACTATATTTTTCCAAAGGTAGCGTAAATATATTTTTTCTAAGATGTTTAGAAGAAGGCGGTAGTATTTTTGTTGGGTAAAAGATGGGACGGTGGAGTGACTATATTTTTCCAAAGGTAGCGTAAATATATTTTTTCTAAGATGTTTAGAAGAAGGCGGTAGTATTTTTGTTGGGTAAAAGATGGCAGTACTATAAACGACAGACAGTGGAGCAAATTTTTTTTTTCAAAGATAGCCTAAGTATATTTTTCCGAAGTTACCATATTAGAAGGTTGTAGCATTATCCCAAATAAAAGATGATAGAGCGTTTGTAAAGTAACAATATTTTTCCAAACACACCGTAGAAAATAACATTAGTATTTGCTAAAAATATAAGAGTCAACAAATGGTGCAATTTTTTTAATAAATGTTCATGTAGCAATTTTTTACATGGTACTGTTCATGTAGCATGAACAGTAGGCAAATGGCTTGAGAAGCCAGCAAACCCATCCAGCTTTTATATATAGTATATATATTCACGCCAAGGAGGGCCTTTATCTTACTTATATGATGCACGAAGGCAAACACTTCATGTGGAATTTTACCAAGTACCTGGCAAGCAAAAGAAAAGAGGCCGATTGGGCCATGGGGCATCGGAGATCAATAACACAGAGCAAGGAGAAGCTTTACTAAATGAATTAAGACAATTAATCATACTACAGACATTACCGAGCACATCTGAGTCAATGAGAACAGAAGCACAGAGTGGTGAGGTCCGGATAAATTAAATGGGCGACAGGCGGACGACATCGCTAATGCATGGAGTGGTAACAGTGGTCCTTGATGACATGTTGAGATGGTGAGACGATCAGAAGCATGCGATCACAATCTCATCTTAGCACCCTTACATAAGCTAGATGACAGACATAATATGTGGCTTCCATTGCTCAGTGGTTGTGCTGCCTCTGAGATCTGGGTATATATAATTGTTAGTAGAACTGTGTAGATTGTAATAAATGGGAGTGCTGGAAGGGCAGGGGGTGAGACACACGATTGGCATTATTGTTTCCATTGTCAGTTACTGGAGAGGAAAAGACGAAATGGACGCTGAGCAGACTATGATTACATTCAACAAATGGATTGAGGAAAAATCAAAGCTGACGCTGGGTGGTTCTTTTTCTAATCCTAAACGCTAGGTGGGCTGACGTGGAAGAATTGTGATGTGGAAGACTCGATGATGTGGACATCCTGCATGTTTAGAGAAATAGGTTAGTGGGGATGAACTTCTTAGTTATATAGGATTATTATTTTTAATGAAGTTTACATTAACATGTTCTTCTTGTGCAACCAATGAAGCTAATGGAACATTATTAGGATCAATATTTGTCCTATCATTCACAAGCATAGACATAATAGCATCAATCTTATCACTCAAGGAAGAGGTTTCTTCGACAGAATTTACCTTCTTACCTTGTGGAGCTCTTTCCGTGTGCCATTTAGAGTAATTGATCATCATATTATCAAGAAGCTTTGTTGCTTCACCAAGAGTGATGGACATAAAGGTATCTCCAGCAGCTGAATCCAATAGGTTCCGCGAAGAAAAATTCAGTCCTGCATAAAAGGTTTGGATGATCATCCAAGTAGTCAGTCCATGGGTTGGGCAATTTTTAACCAGAGATTTCATTCTTTCCCATGCTTGTGCAACATGCTCAGTATCCAATTGTTTAAAATTCATTATGCTACTCCTCAAAGATATAATTTTAGCAGGGGGATAATATCTACCAATAAAAGCATCCTTGCATTTAGTCCATGAATCAATACTATTCTTAGGCAGAGATAGCAACCAATCTTTAGCTCTTCCTCTTAATGAGAAAGGGAACAATTTTAGTTTAATAATGTCACCATCTACATCTTTATATTTTTGCATTTCACATAATTCAACAAAATTATTAAGATGGGCAGCAGCATCATCAGAACTAACACCAGAAAATTGCTCTCGCATAACAAGATTCAGTAAAGCAGGTTTAATTTCAAAGAATTCTGCTGTAGTAGCAGGTGGAGCAATAGGTGTGCATAAGAAATCATTATTATTTGTGGTTGTGAAGTCACACAACTTAGTATTTTCAGGGTTGGCCATTTTAGCAACAGTAAATAAAGCAAACTAGATAAAGTAAATGCAAGTAACTAATTTTTTTGTGTTTTTGATATAGAGTGCAAGACAGTAAATAAAGTAAAACTAGAAACTAATTTTTTTGTATTTTGATTTAGTGCAGCAAACAAAATAGTAAATAAAACTAAGCAAGACAAAAACAAAGTAAAGAGATTGGGATGTGGAGACTCCCCTTGCAGCGTGTCTTGATCTCCCCGGCAACGGCGCCAGAAATTTAGCATGATACGCATACAGCACGCGACCGTTGGGAACCCCAAGTGGAAGGTGTGATGCGTACAGCAGTAAGTTTCCCTCAGTTAGAAACCAAGGTTTATCGAACCAGTAGGAGTCAAGAAGCACGTTGAAGGTTGATGGCGGCGAGATGTAGTGCGGCGCAACACCAGGGATTCCGGCGCCAACGTGGAACCTGCACAACACAAACCAAGTACTTTGCCCCAACGAAATAGCGAGGTTGTCAATCTCACCGGCTTGCTGGAACAAAGGATTAGATGTATAGTGTGGATGATGATTGTTTGCAGAAAACAGTAGAATAATATTGCAGTAGATTGTATTTCAGTAAAGAGAATTGGACCGGGGTCCACAGTTCACTAGAGGTGTCTCTCCCATAAGATAAACAGCATGTTGGGTGAACAAATTACAGTTGGGCAATTGACAAACAGAGAGGGCATGACCATGCACATACATATTATGATGAGTATAGTGAGATTTAATTGGGCATTACGACAAAGTACATAGATCGCTATCCAGCATGCATCTATGCCTAAAAAGTCCACCTTCAGGTTATCATCCGAACCCCCTCCAGTATTAAGTTGCTAACAACAGACAATTGCATTAAGTATTGCGCGTAATGTAATCAGTAACTACATCCTCGAACATAGCACCAATGTTTTATCCCTAGTGGCAACAGCACATCCATAATCTTAGAGATTTCTGTCACTTCCCCAGATTCACGGAGACATGAACCCACTATCGAGCATAAATACTCCCTCTTGGAGATACAAACATCTACTTGGCCAGAGCATCTACTAGTAACGGAGAGCATGCAAGATCATAAACAACACATAGACATAACTTTGATAATCAACATAACAAGTATTCTCTATTCATCGGATCCCAACAAACACAACATATAGAATTACAGATAGATGATCTTGATCATGTTCGGCAGCTCACAAGACCCGACAATTAAGCACAATGGGGAGAAGACAACCATCTAGCTACTGCTATGGACCTATAGTCCAGGGGTAGACTACTCACACATCACTCCGGAGGCGACCATGGCGGCGTAGAGTCCTCCGGGAGATGATTCCCCTCTCCGGCAGGGTGCCGGAGGCGATCTCCTGAATCCCCCGAGATGGGATTGGCGGCGGCGTCTCTGGAAGGTTTTCCGTATCGTGGCTCTCGGTACTGGGGGTTTCGCGACGAAGGCTATTTGTAGGCGGAAGGGCGGGTCAAGGGGCGTCACGAGGGGCCCACACCCTAGGTCGGCGCGGCCAGGGCTTGGGCCGCGCCGCCCTATGGTGTCGCCACCTCGTGGCCCCACTTCGTCTCCTCTTCGGTCTTCTGGAAGCTTCGTGGCAAAATAGGACCCTGGGCGTTGATTTCGTCCAATTCAGAATATTTCCTTACTAGGATTTCTGAAACCAAAAACAGCAGAAAACAGCAACTGGCACTTCGGCATCTTGTTAATAGGTTAGTTCCAGAAAATGCACGAATATGACATAAAGTGTGCACAAAACATGTAGATATCATCAATAATGTGGCATGGAACATAAGAAATTATCGATACGTCGGAGATGTATCAACGTCTAATCCTTTGTGTTCATCAAACCAGTGAGATTGACAGCCTCACTGCAAGTTGGGGCAAAGTACTGTGGTTGTGTCGTGTGTAGGTTCCACGTTGTTGCTGACGCCGGTAGTGCGGCCTGCCACTAGTCAGCTAGCAACACCTTCAGAAATCACGCCTTTCTCCTACTGGTTGATTAAATCTTGGTTCCGTACTGAGGGAAAACTTGCTGCTATGCTCACACACCTTCCTCTTGGGATTTCCCAACCGCTTCAACAATAACTGCCAACAAGATTGTGTGGCGCCATCACAGGAGCACCATCAACCTGCTATAGTTCCTTGGGGCTGCCTCTACCACCATGAAATCTTTAGTCTGAAAAGCTTGGGCCCTCCCCGAATACAAGTTTTTCGCTTGATTGGTCATCTAGGCGGCCATCTCTAGGGTCGAGTATGTCAAAATTGTACGCTTTGTCTTCTTTGTAAGCAGTCGCAGGAGTCCACGGTCCATTTGTTGTTTCATTGCCGCTTCTCCTCACGTATATGGAATGATACCTTCTTTTGGGTTGGTCTCCCGCAGCTCCTTTCAGCTTCCTGGATTGGTATGGCGATGGTTAAGGATTGGTGGACGGCTTCTGTCACCCACAAAGGCAGCCCATGATGGGTGATGACATTTATTCTATCCCTCGCCTCTTGGAAAATTTGGAATGAGCATAACCCTAGGGTCTTTCGAAATATTTTGTCTCCGCCTTTGGCGATTAAGGTGGACTAAGGAGGAGGCAGTAAATTTGGCGACTTGGGTGCTTGCAGGGGCCAAGTGTTTGCTGAATCATATCCCAGGAGATTAGTTGCCATGCAGCTTTGTGTAACTTCTTATCGTGCTTGTTTTCCATGCCTGAAGGGAAGTCCTCACAAGTACCACTGCGGTGAGCTCTCTATCGCTGGAACATAACGTAACTTGTTCATCCTACGGGATCCATCTCTGTTCAAAAAGCGTAAGCGTCCCGATCATATGTAAACTGAGCACACCGTTTGGTAACTTCTGATATCCAGATGTCTTCCATTCTCAAGCTCTACAGAACTCGATAAGCAAGGAGATAAGCAAAGCACACGGCTTTGGCAAAACTTTTCATTCCTATATTCATAACTATTATGTGGAACTTTAACAGATGTTTTTTTGAGAGGAGTGGGTGAACGTGGGATGAGAAGGGGAATTATGGATTGACAAGAAGACGCATCTGTGTTTGTGAGCTAAGAGAGATCATTGTAACGGATTATGGTAGGCAAACTAATAAGATATATAGATCGGTTACTAGCGCCTCGGACGGAGCTAGTAGAATTCCCTCAGAGACAGAGAACACATAAAACATGAACTAAACACCAAATCCTCTTGTTCAATTGAGTCCTTACACAGCTTTAAGTTTAAGGTTTGATGTTAAACAGGTAAATTATTGTTGTGTTTGATTATTGTTCTCGTGAACACGTGTCAGTACTTTGAGTCTAAATAGAAAAAAACTATAGCTCACTCTCCCGCGATGGCTGACCCCTCCTCTAGTAAACGTCCTTTCGATGATCGGTTTGAACACCCAATCTTGTGGAGTCGTGGTATTTTTACGTGACAAGCTGCTTCTATAAGAGCGGAGGTCGGGTCGGTGAGGGGTCCTGACAGGATAATCGACATCAATATCCAGGAGGATCAGCCTGCAGGTGAGCCCCATCTCGCCAGTCGCCGTTGTGTTATCACCAGAATTTAACCGAGTCAGAGGTGGGCCGCGATCAAGATGGATTACGTGAATCGGCCTGTTATGCAAAGTTTGGGCTAGTTTGCCCTTGTATCTGTAACATAGTAGATTACGTGTCGGTTAGTTAGAGTTTGCCTTGTGCACGGTTGGGATTATTCCCACGTTAGAAAGTCCCCTGGACTATAAATATGTATCTAGGGTTTATGAAATAAACAACAACCAACGTTCAACCACAAATCAATCTCGGCGCATCGCCAACTCCTTCGTCTCGAGGGTTTCTACCGGTAAGCATCATGCTGCCTAGATCGCATCTTGCGATCTAGGCAGCATAAGCTTCATGTTGTTCATGCGTTGCTCGTACTGAAGCCTTTTTGATGGCGAGCAACGTAGTTATCTTAGATATGTTAGGGTTAGCATTGTTCTTCGTATTACATGCTATCGTAGTGCAACCCTTGCATATCTAGCCGCCCTTACACCTATCTTAGGTGTAGGGGCGGCACCCCGCTTGATCATTATTTAGTAGATCCGATCCGTTACGGTTGCTCCTTGTTCTTCAAGGATTAGTTTAATATCTGCAATAGTTAGGCCTTACAAAGGGTTGGAGGATCCAGCGGCACGTAGGGTGTCGTTTGCTAGTCCTAGACAGGATGTTCCGGGGATCAACCTCGTGTTGGTTTTTAGGCCTTGTCTAGGATCGGCTTATGATCACCGTGCGTGGCCGCGAGGCCCAATCGTGAGTAGGATGATCCGATTATGCGGTGAAAACCCTAAATCGTCGTAGATCGCATTAGCTTTATCTTGATCAAGCAGGACCACCATATCTTCGTGCACCTCGCACGAATCATGGGTGGATCGGCTCTTTGAGCCGATTAACAGGATAACCTGAGAGCCGATCGAGGCTCGTATTTAATGTTTACGTGTATGCCATGCAGGAAACTAAGCGAGGCATCTCCATCACCTTCCTGACCAGGTATAGGTCAGGTGGCACGCCCTGCACCAGCATCGGACGTGTGTACCAGAGGCTTTGCGGGCCGTCGCTCAGAGGGACCAGGGCCAGCCGCAGCCCTAAGTTGTTCCCGGCTCTACTGTGTTGCCCGTCGCTGCCCGCCGGTGGGTTTTGACCGCAACACATTCTGGCACGCCCGGTGGGACAAGCTTCGTCATCAACCACATCGCCATCTACATCTGAGATGGCGGACGGCACTCCAGTCACGTACGAGGATCTGACCGACGAGCTCAAGAAGAAGTATGACGAGGTCAAAGCCATCCTCGAAGCCGACCTCATCGGCTCTTTCCACAGAACCCGTTCACATGGCATCAGGTGGAAGGGGTTCTCGCCTGATGGTGCACTCGATGGGATAGACCTCTCTGCCCCGTCAGAAGAACGCACCAGGTCCCTACGTCAGGAGATCAACTACTTGGTGGCTCACTCGCTGCACCGCCACTCTGAGAACCTGGTGAACACTTTGGAGCGTGTCGCTCTCCGGGTGATCCAGGAGATCATGAGGCACCAGTACTCTCCGTCAGGACCAGCTCTCGGGACACACCAAGGAGAGATGCCACTCCAGTCCCGTCCACCGCTGCCATTTGCGTTGGCAGCACCAGAAGTGCCGAATTCACCGGCATTCGTCGTCTACAAGATCGGTGGTGACCCTAGTGACTGCCAGTTCTTGCATGAGGCGCCTAAGGAGATCCCTCACGGGTATATGTGCACATACGTGCCAGACTGCGGTAACTGGGCGCTCACAAACCAGGCCGCGACATCAGGGACTTCTGGGAAAGCAGGAGGAACGTCAGCAACAGATCATGAGAAGCAGACGTGGCTAACTAAATATGCCACCCCGACGAACCTCCAGAGCTCAGCTCCTGCAGTTGGCTCAGAGCTGGAAAAGCAAGCATGGCTGGCTAAGTACGCCACCCCGGCGAATCTTCAGAGTTCAACTCCTGCAGCCAGCACAGCGGATCAGATCAGTACCATACTGAGAGACCAGTTCGGCATGGTGCCGAAAAGGAGGGCAATCGGCTATTCCAAGCCGTACCCCGACGAGTACGAGTTGATCCCGCTACCACCTAAATATCGGCTCCCTGATTTCTCTAAATTCAGTGGATCAGATGGTTCCAGCTCCATCGAGCATGTGAGCCGATATTTGGCACAGCTAGGAACGGCCTCAGTGTCGGATCCACTACGCGTGAGGTTCTTCTCACAGTCCCTCACGGGATCGGCTTTCGGGTGGTACACCTCGTTGCCACCAGACTCGATCCGGACTTGGAAGCAGTTGGAAGAACAGTTCCATATGCAGTACCACTCAGAGGCTTCCGAGTCTGGCCTTGCCGATCTAGCACAAATACATCAGAAGCGTGGAGAAACTGTGACAGAATACATCCAGCGCTTCAGGAATCTTAGGAACCGATGTTATTCGGTTCGTGTGACTGAAAAGGAAGCAGTCGAGTTGGCAGTGGCGGGCCTTGCAGCGCCGCTCAAGGACATGGCCTCCCAAGCAGACTACCCCTCACTGGCGCACATGGTTCAGAAACTGTCGGCATATGAACAGCGCCACCCGGACTTGTACCAGGACAAATTCAAGCGTGCAGTAGTCCTGGTCGAGGCAGAGGAAGACGAAGTTTCTGCGGGAGATCAAGAGGTAGCAGTGGCTGAATGGACTCGGGGGGCAACCCCCGTGTCCTGCAAATGGGTTAAGCCACCAGGTCCGCCCAGGGGGTTTGATTTTGACGTGACCAAAACTGAGCAAATCTTCGACCTCCTACTCAAGGAGAAGCAGTTGAAGATACCCGAAGGTCTCAAATTCCCCACGGCACAGGAGCTGAACGGAAAGCCATATTGCAAATGGCATAACTCACTCTCTCATGCCACCAACGACTGCAGGGTGTGGCGTCAGCAGATCCAAATGGCGATAGAACAAGGACGTCTGATTTTCAACCAGTACACCATGAAGGTCGACACCCACCCCTTCCCCGCTGTTAACATGGTGGAATGCACTTACCCTGAAGGCTGCCAGCCAGGATCCTCGTTCAGCATCAACATGATAGGGCTTGGACACCACGCTGGCAAGGATGGAGACGAGGGCAGCTGCTCTCGTAGCAAGGACACAGAGGAGGCCGCTCCACGCGATCGGCTCCGTCATGATGGCAAGCGCTACGTCACAGAGGGAGAAGTGAAGAACATAAGATATCAGCGACCCCTCTCTGATCACCTCCTCAACAAGTATGTGAGTCAGTATGACCAACGCCGACGATCCAGCAATGATGATGGAAGAGATCGTCTGGCTAGAGAAGCCAGAAGACATCGTCGGCATGATCGCGATGAGGAGGAGTGCGAGCGCCGTGCCAAGGAAAAGACAAGGGAGCAAGGCAACGAAGATAGGCATTGGGACTGCCCCTTCTTCAGACACTGCTGGGATTCAGGAATGAGCCGATTGCCCACAATCGGCAATTGCCCAGAATGCAACCAGAAGAAGAAGGAGGCAGCCAACGTGTCCGTGTTCAAACGTCTAGGGCCTCTCCCAACACAAAGCGAACGCGCGGAGTCCCCTCGGTTGGAAGATCACCAGGATTCAGAAGACGAGGGAGAAGAAGAAGAAGACAGGTACCACCGGCCAAGGTGGTGCCCTGATGGGCTCAGCCGTTCCCAAAAGCGCAGGGTTCAGCGATTGCGTGGCTTAGAGGAAGCCGAAAGGTTATACCTGCACACGCTAAGGAAGGCGCGACCTGATCTGGCTGCGAAAGTTCAGCGAACCCTGGATGAAGAGGGTCGTCCACGAAAAATGGAGTGGCGCCCCAAGCAAAGGAAAGCCGATGATGATACATCGGCTGGCACAAACATGGTGTTCATCCTTCCTTCAGAGTTCAATGCTCCAGGATTAGATGAGGCATCTGTGGCACAACTTGACTGCGGCCCACGGCCGGTTATCTTTGAGAAGCCACGAGAAAGAAGCTACAGACATCTGAAGGCCCTGTACTTGCGAGGTTATATCGATGGGAGGCCTGTCAATAAGATGATGGTGGACACCGGAGCGGCAGTCAACATTATGCCCTACTCTATGCTACGTTGGTTGGGACGCTCTAGCTCGGATCTAATCAAGACCAACGTGACATTGAGCGATTTCAACGGCCAAGCGTCTGACGCACAAGGTGTTCTGAACGTGGATCTGACCGTAGGAAGGAAAACTATCCCTACGACGTTCTTCATCGTCGATAGCAAGAGCACATATGCTGTTCTGCTAGGAAGAGATTGGATCCACGCCAACTGCTGCATTCCCTCCACGATGCACCAATGCATAATACAGTGGGATGGAGATGAAGTAGAGGTCGTCCAGGCCGATGACTCAGCCGAAATTTCAACGGCTGGCATGAACGCTTGGGAAGCAGCAGGCCAAGAGCCACTCTCAGGTATCAATTTGGACGACTGCGAGCGCATCGACGTGACGAAGGGAAGGGTTAGGCTGGTCTTATCCACCGGCCTGACCATGTAACTGGAGCAAACCAATGAGCAAACGTGGCGAGGCTGATCCTTGTGATCGGCCCCAAAAAATCTATGGAGGGACATTACAGGACCTTCATTGAGCGCTTCAATCAGTATGGAGGCCGATTCCAGCAATCGGCCAAAATCATCCTCACCACATGTTCTGCTTGTGTTCGACATTGATCCTACTGGAGCCGACGTACAAATTACAGAGCCGATATCTGCCGTTCCCTAACAGATTCGGCTCGGGGGGCACCTGAACACGATGAACACAGGAACATGCACAGGAGAACATGTGTGCAGTGAAATATTGGGGGCCGATTAGAAAAATCGGCCAGTAAAAAAAAATCAAAAAAAAAAAAATCACAGCCGATGCACAGACATCGACTTCAGAAACAAAGCCGATGCGCAGCCATCGACTCTAGTGCAATTATACAAGGTCTACCGGATCTTCACCAAGTTTCTCCGCCAAGTCCAGTTCAGCTGCGCGACCTCCTGCTTCTTCGAGGAAGAAAAACAATAAGAGCTTTTTCAGCTGCCTTGAGCCGATTCGGGTTCCTGAACTTTCTTGTCGAGGATTTTCAGCCCTTTGTGCTAGTTCAGCAGTGTTGACAGAAGAGGTATATCGGCTTCTGAAGGAAGAAAGGTGATCGGCTTTGGTGCATCCTCACTGATATTCTCGCCTCGAGTAAGGCTCGGGGGGCAGCAGGCCTGGTAGATGCTCTGTTTAAGAGCCGATTGGGGTACCATCGGCTGATCTTTCGTCGCAACCTTCTTCACAAAATGATGAGTGTTTGAAGAAGACCATTAGGTTTGGTTGGAAGAATTCAAAGGCTTTCCTGAAAACTCTGCTTTATCCACCAGATCTCAAAATCATCAGTTGAAGAAGTGAAGGGTGAATTTTAAAGGACCGATGCGTTGCTATCGGCTCATTACGCATTGGCTAAGGGGACAAATCGGCAAGATCAGTATGAGAGGAAATCGGCTAAATTAAGCTCAAAGGAAATCGGCAAAATCAAATTGGGAGAAGTTCTTCATTGATAGGCAAGATTTCTTACATTAAGAGCTGATTGCTCTCAAAAGGAAGTACTAGGGGATACATTGCCCCATCTACTACTGCTGGTCCTATACTAAGGGTCCTATCTACGGGCCGTCGCTGCCCTCGTCGTCGCCGTCGTCGCCGCTGTCGGCGCTACTCCCGGCGGGCTCGTCGTCGCTGCTCCAGTGGCCGCCGACCGGGCCTTCATTGTCCTCATCCTCATCGTCAGCATCGTCGTCGTCGCTGTCGAAGTCGCTGAGGTTTCTCGGCCAGGGGCAGAACCGTTTGGCCGGCGGCTCGTCGGAGGAGGTGTCGTCCTCCTCCTCCTCCTCCTCTTCCTTCTCCTCCTCCTCCTCGGGAGAGGTGAAGTCGCAGGAGAAGCGATCGTCGTCGCTCTCCTCCTCCGTTTCCCCGTCGGCGAGGAAGCGGAGGTCGCCTTCCCCGTCAGTCAAGGACTTGTCGTCCTCAGACCAGACGGAGAAGTCATGACTGGGCTCCTCCCCGGCCTCGATGGCGCGGCGAGTGTTGACTGCGTGGACCTCCGCCGGGTTCGGCTCCGGCGTCGGCTCGCGGGAAGAGGAGGATTGGGTGGAAAGATCCGATGGGGCAGAGGAGGAAGAAGACATGGTGGCGCAGGAGGGCTTTTGGAGTGCTAATGCGAAGGGGATGCGGAAGTAAACTGTTCGGAGCGGTTAAATAAAAGGGGATATAGTGGAAATTCAATGCCACAGCAGTTTCCGAGGAAGTGGTGCCTAAAAGGAAAAAAAAACTGCCAGGTCACGCGGAGAAGTTGAGAAGGCAAGGCATCATGATGAAAGATACTGCGACGGTTCTGCCACGACATGACCCAACGAAAGAAAGGGCAGAGTGATTTTGGAATTATCAATTCCAAAACCAGGGGGGCATGTGTTATCACCAGAATTTAACCGAGTCAGAGGTGGGCCGCGATCAAGATGGATTACGTGAATCGGCCTGTTATGCAAAGTTTGGGCTAGTTTGCCCTTGTATCTGTAACATAGTAGATTACGTGTCGGTTAGTTAGAGTTTGCCTTGTGCACGGTTGGGATTATTCCCACGTTAGAAAGTCCCCTGCACTATAAATATGTATCTAGGGTTTATGAAATAAACAACAACCAACGTTCAACCACAAATCAATCTCGGCGCATCGCCAACTCTTTCGTCTCGAGGGTTTCTACCGGTAAGCATCATGCTGCCTAGATCGCATCTTGCGATCTAGGCAGCATAAGCTTCATGTTGTTCATGTGTTGCTCGTACTGAAGCCTTTTTGATGGCGAGCAACGTAGTTATCTTAGATATGTTAGGGTTAGCATTGTTCTTCGTATTACATGCTATCGTAGTGCAACCCTTGCATATCTAGCCGCCCTTACACCTATCTTAGGTGTAGGGGCGGCACCTCGCTTGATCATTATTTAGTAGATCCGATCCGTTACGGTTGCTCCTTGTTCTTCAAGGATTAGTTTAATATCTGCAATAGTTAGGCCTTACAAAGGGTTGGAGGATCCAGCGGCACGTAGGGTGTCGTTTGCTAGTCCTAGACAGGATGTTCCGGGGATTAACCTCGTGTTGGTTTTTAGGCCTTGTCTAGGATCGGCTTACGATCACCGTGCGTGGCCGCGAGGCCCAATCGTGAGTAGGATGATCCGATTATGCGGTGAAAACCCTAAATCGTCGTAGATCGCATTAGCTTTATCTTGATCAAGCAGGACCACCATATCTTCGTGCACCTCGCACGAATCATGGGTGGATCGGCTCTTTGAGCCGATTCACAGGATAACCTGAGAGCCGATCGAGGCTCGTATTTAATGTTTACGTGTATGCCATGCAGGAAACTAAGCGAGGCATCTCCATCACCTTCCTGACCAGGTATAGGTCAGGTGGCACGCCCTGCACCAGCATCGGACGTGTGTACCGGAGGCTTTGCGGGCCGTCGCTCGGAGGGACCAGGGCCAGCCGCAGCCCTAAGTTGTTCCCGGCTCTACTGTGTTGCCCGTCGCTACCCGCCGGTGGGTTTTGACCGCAACACGTTGACATCACAATATCCAAGTCCCAGGTGTGATTCGTTCACCTGACAGAGGCCTATATTGTCTCTCTCCGCCCAAATGCAGACACCATGGCCAAGTCGATCACGAGAAAGCTCAATGCCATCAGGTTGATCCCATCTACGTCGCCCAAGTCTCGGCGATATTGGACTGGTAAAATCAATCCTTTCTAACCACTAGGCCGGTTTGTATCCTTTTTTTCTATAAGCTCTTCAACGTCTATGCATATTCCCTGCAAAAAAAAATCGTCTATGTAGATTATTCCTCTATTGTGCAAAAAGAGTATGGGGTCTGGAAATGATGACATTGTCGTATATTAGCACTGTGAAACTAATCCAGTTGTAGCATTAAACTTCCAATCACTCTGTATACAAAATCCCCTGTATTGACACTTCGACCTTTATTCGCCAGTTCACTGGCCGACTGTTCTTCTGTCGAACATTTTTTCAAAGGGTGAATTGGTTTTATGCCACTCTCTATTCCACCGATTGCACATATGCCATTACAAAAATTAGACTTATCCAATACCTTCACTTATGCCATTTTTCTCCAATACATGAATGTATACCGTGTACTGTACATATGATACCGTATACAGACTTTTTTTTAGCAGAGCACGGTCAATTTGGAGGCCAACCCACACCCGCTCGTCACACCCCAAAGTCGTGCCCCCTAACTTTTTTTTAGCAGAGCACGGTCAATTTGGAGGATGTAGTTATTGATTACATTACGCACCATACTTAATGCAATTGTCTGTTGTTTGCAACTTAATACTGAAAGGGGTTCGGATGATAACCTGAAGGTGGACTTTTTAGGCATAGATGCATGCTGGATAGCGGTCTATGTACTTTGTGGTAATGCCCAATTAAATCTCACTATACTCATCATATCATGTATGTGCATTGTCATGCCCTCTCTATTTGTCAATTGCCCAACTGTAATTTGTTCACCCAACATGCTATTTATCTTATGGGAGAGACACCACTAGTGAACTGTGGACCCCGGTCCATTCTTTTACATCGATACAATCTACTGCAATACTTGTTCTACTGTTTCGTTGGGGCAAAGTACTTTGGTTGTGTTGTGCAGGTTCCACGTTGGCGCCGGAATCCCTGGTGTTGCACCGCACTACATCTCGCCGCCATCAACCTTCAACGTGCTTCTTGGCTCCTACTGGTTCGATAAACCTTGGTTTCTTACTAAGGGAAACTTGCCGCTGTACGCATCACACCTTCCTCTTGGGGTTCCCAACGGACGCGTGTTGTACGCGTATCAATGTCCAGCCTTTGGACATCGAGGACCTCCTTGGCGTGGTTCTGGTAGATGGCAGCCTTGATCTTCTGGCTCTTGCGCCGCCCGCGACGCTTCGCGGCCTCCACGATTTTCTCCTCCACGGAGAGCACCTTCTTTGCCGCCCTCGGCTTTGCCTCCGGCCGCCGCCGGTGGCGGCCCGCTTTGCTTCCGCCGGAGCTGCAGCGTCCATTCTTGCTATGGCCGTGGCTACGGGGGAGTGTGGGGCGGCGGCGGGTGCGAGGATTTGCTCCGCATCCATGGCGGTAGCTGCGGCGGCGAGGACGTCCATCGCTTCTGAACTGCTCGCGCCGGTCTAGTTTCCAATTTCGGGCGGGGGAATGGCCAGTGGCGGGAATAATATCGCCCTGCAGCCACTGACGCGCGGGTCCTACGTCTTTTTCGGCGGACACTCGGCGCGACCGCCGAGCGTTCGCGGAGACGCAAACCTGGCGCATATTTGGGCCAGGTTTGCGTCTCCGCGGACGGCCCGATCACTTTGCGTCGCCCCGCTGGAAGAGGCCCCAGACGCATTTCTGGTCACGGCGGACAAAAACGGTTGCTCAGCGACCGTTTGCGTCGCGCCGCTGGAGATGCCCTCAACCGATATTTTCTTTTTGTCTGATCACTTTGCCAAAAGAAACGTGATCTATAATAATCCAATCTTTTCAGTACCCCTTTGTGGAAGAATTTGATCACGGTGCTTATGCTCACCCTGATCATATTACTATGAAGATAACATTATCAAGTGTCATTGGTACATTAATTGGAGGAACAAACAGCCAGCTGGCCTAGAATAAAAAGATTTGTTGTTTGAACTTCAAATTTTCTTGGTACTGGCCTCAGCTGTCCCCTAACTGACTCTGTCATATACAAATTTACAGAAATGCTTTCCCCAGCTCAAAACATTTGTCCCGATGCTTCTCATTCTCAAGAGTCTTCATTGGTCCTTAAGAAGCTAAGCATAGGCAACCCAACAAGTTTGGGAAGTAAGTCCATTCTTGTATGTCACAGATATAGCCGAACTTCACAAAATTGAAAATTGATATGTTTTCAATGAGAGGCATATATTATCTAATTAATAGAATCCACAGAAGCACAAGATGAGTTGAGGAGAGAAAGAGTCGTGTGCATATATAGACGAGCATGATGCACACTAACAAGAAAATTCATTAGTTATAGACTTATAGTTGAAGAGCTTCAAAAATGGAATTCCCATAGTGACAGGGAACCATAAATCAGCTAGTGAACATGAAAAATCCTCAACTTCACTCCTGTATATATGAGCTAATGTATGTCATACCTAGGGTGGAGTAACATGGTAGGTGACAAAGCGTTGGACTAGAGTTATTCCCAGAATGAGGGGTCATATAGTCGGCAGTGAACACTAGATCCACATACTCATTCGAATTCTTCCACATCTTCTAACTTGAGAATTATATTGGGAGCACGTTCCAAACCTTCTCTCTAGCACGGCAAACCAGACCCGTCTGATTTTTCAGGGCACCGATGGCTGGCAACTTCCATCCTCTGATGTGGCCCGCTGGCAACTTGCCGTTCCATTTCGCGAGGAAATGCCACGCCAATTATGGTCCTTCAACATTAGACTTTAAGATTTTCCAAAGTACTATCGTCGGATGACAACTTCCATCCTCTGACATGGCCATGTGACAACTTTCCATTGGATTATGCGAGGAAATGCGGACCAGGTTAGGGTCCTTTTAGTTTAGGCTTGTGGTTTTCATATCCCAAAGAGAGAAAAAAGTCTGCGAGGTATGTATCTGGATTCTGGAGCTCCACTCACTCGCATGCATAGTTTTTTTTTTCGAAATGAGAGTATAACCCTGGTTTCTGCATCATGATGATACACATAGCCTTTTATTAAGAAAGTAGTATTTTAGTTTTACAACTCTCACATCTCAATCATCGCCTACAGTTGATACGAGAATCAACCAGCGAAACAAATAAAACATAGTAGCACTACACATCAATGTAGCCTCCTAGTATGCCGTCAACCAGCCTGACACAAGATATCCTGAACGACCGTCTGGAGCCGTGTGCATCCAGAAACCATGGCATTCCGCTGCCCCTCCGGCGAAAGAAGGGTCCAAAACTGAACTCAGAGAGCCACTCGCATGCATAGCTGCTGGTAGTTGTGCAACACGAGGAAGAAGCAACTAGCGCGAGGCATCTACATGTCGTTGAATCAAACCTACACAACGACCCGACATGTATATAGATTCGATCGGAGCTGGGCCTCTTCTCGGCTGGACGGATTATGCTGGTGAGGACGTATACGATGATGGCCGAGAATGCGGCGGAGCTATTGCTTGGCTCCCCTCATCGTCTTGGCATGTTTGAATGAGATTTGCTTTACTAATCAGTTACACGTACACGTGGGCCGGGTTACAAGACAACTTTTCATGGATATTTTTTTTCTTCAAAATGGGGATACCCAGCCTCTGCATCAATGATGCATACGGTCTCATTTATTTCATTATTTAGTATCATGTCTGTTACAATTAAAGGATCACATAAGGTCGCTACATGAATCAACCATCGAAATAAAACTAAGAGATACATGATATGTCTGATCAACATGTCACTCTAAAAACAGGTCGCCAGTTGAACTGGTTGAACAAATCCCGAGCAACCGTCTCCAAACAGCTGCACCCAATAGCCATATCTTGTCGCCGCTCCTCCGGCTGTAGCAAGGACCACGTACGGATCCAGTGTGTAGTGAGGGGATTAACCTGCAAAAAATATATTTTGTTTGTTTTGTTAAACACGTAGTCATTCCTAGTGTTCCATATAGCCCATAGTAGTGCACGCGCTCCAACTTGGATTTGCATTTTTTCATGTTTATCAACACCCAACAGCCAGTCACCGAAGAGATGTGTAATATTATTGGGAGGTGTGATATTCAAAGCGATGTGTATTATGCGCCACATAATCTTAACCAGCGGGCAAGATATAAAGAGATATTCTATTGTTTCGTCTTGATTACACAAACAACATTTCAAACTACCGTGCCAATTGCGCCTCGCTAGATTATCTATTGTTAGAATAACTTTGCGGTGAAGAAACCGCATAAAATTTCTGATTTTTAGTGGTACTTTCAACTTCCAAATATCCTTATGCAAATATTGAGTGTTGTCATTCATGAGATCTAAAATATAGTGATTTTACTGTAAAAACACCATTGCTTGTCTACTTTTCATGGATATATGTGTTTGCGGTGTGTACTCTTCATCTCACATAGGAGCACCACTTGTTCATTCTGCCTCCTTATCTCTTTTTTGCTTAATGTTCAATCTGCTTCCTCGTTACGATGAGTTTATGGTTGACTGGTTGTTAAATTATATAGGACTAGCCTAAATTTACATCAAACTGTTAAAAACAGCCACTAAAATTTTGAAAAATCTGGCTAGCCAAATGGGAATAAGCATACACCACTTCTTCTCCATCTATTATCTTATGTCCCCCCCCCCCCCTCGATTTCATTGAGAAGAATCTCTAGCAGATCGTATTCAATTTAACCCGTCAAACGGGCTCCTTATCTTTTAACTTCTTATATATGGTCCGGTAAATAAAAGCGGTTCCTAGACGATCTCTTAAACTTAACTCTTTTAAAAAAAAAGTGCTGTTGCAATTAAATTGACATACAATTGAACTGGACATAGCACATTTTAGTAAATAGGTTGCGACAATTAATTTCGGTCGGAGGGAGTAGTAATTTTTTCTTTATCCACTTCCTCGTCATGTAAAATTCCACTTGATACTTTTTTTATGCTCACTTGATACTAATCACCGTGCACAATTATATGAGAAAATCAGTTTGGTTCTATTTGTCCCATGGGATGAGTTTGTGCTCCCCGTGGTCTGTGGGTTTCCAATTGTCTTCAAAGTAGACTGACGAAAACAGCTAGAATCGTTTGTTCCAATTGTCCATAAAAAGTTGTAGAAAGTCAACTTAAATTATCACCGCCTAGATGAAATCTTCCAACAAGGGGGTCATGTATATATCGCACCCAATCGGCAAAAGGGGCATGTCTATTGTGCTGCTGCTCTCTCCGTTGCTCGCCCATGCATTGTCAATCCATCTTTTTTTTTTTTTTTTTTTTTTTTTTTTTGAGAAGTATTGTCAATCCATCTTGTATACGCCACCCGCCCGCCTTTTTTCCTGGAAGCCACGCCGACCATCTCCCCTGTCTGCGCAAGGTGCACGCCATCTATGGCTGTTTTGCAGGAGAGGGAAATTCTAGGTCTTCATAGCTTCGTTTCCAAAGCTGATTTTGCCTGAATGTCTACAACACCATGCGGTAAAAGCTCGTGTGCTGAGCTCTTTCTCATCTCCCCAAGCAAGAGACCAGACATCCTGTTCATCGCTCAGCTCCATGTTTTCAATCAGACATTGGATACTGGCATCATCTCGTTCGTCTCGGCGGGCGCAGAAGCACCAGTCATGATCGCCGCACACGGCACACGTTCAGCGATCCAGGGCCATGATCGGCGTTTGGTGCGAAGCATCTAGGCGGTGTTGCCTCCAGAGGAAACCGCGGGCTTGGCGACGGCCCGCGAGAACAAGGGAAAGGCCGGGAAGGAGCGGGGCTTGTGGGGGTCACCCTATTCCCCGCTCGTTAGCGGGAGCGAGCACGGGCAAACCCTATATACCGATCAGGTCAGCGCCTACCGCGCGCCGCACACCCCGCGCGCGGTACGGGCCGGCCCAGTTAGGTGCGGGGCTGCTTCTTTTTTCGATTTTTCTTTTCTTTTTTGTTTCTTTTTTCTGTTTCCTTTTTTTCCTATTTTCTTTTTTCTTTTTTCGTTTATTTTTTATTTTTTGTTTCCTTTTTTAATTTTATTTTTCAGATTCGAAAAATAGAAATATTTAAAAAAATTAAATTAAAAAAATGTTCAAATATAAAAAACCGTTCAAAATCTGAAAACCGTTCAAATTAAAAATCGTTCAAACATGAAAATTATTCAAACATGAAAAATGTTCAAATTTAAAAACCGTTCAAATTTAAAAATCGTTCAAACTTCAAAATCGTTCAAACATGAAATTTTTTCAAATTTAAAAACTGTTCAAACGTGGAAAATATTCAAATTTTGAAAATTATAATTTTTGAAAAAATATTAAAAATATAAAATAGTTCAAATTTAAAAACTATTGAATTTAAAAATGTTCATATTTTGAAAAAAAAATCTTGAAAAATAATTTCATAAAAAATGTTAGATTTTGAAGAAAAAAAATTAATAACAGAAAAAAAAGAAAAAAAGAAAAAAATCGTACCTGAGCTAATGGGCCGCGGCCCAAACTACCTGACCTGGTCGCTGGGGTGTGCGGCACCCCGCACGCGCCGACCAGGTCGGCGTATAGCAGTTCCCGCGAGTACGCATCGCTCGCATGCGTTGCTCGCCTCCTATCTGGGCCAGCCCGGCCAGGTAAGGGCTACTTTCTACAGCTCCTTTTTCTATTATTTTTGAATAGTTTTCCATATTTGAAAAAAAACTTTAGAAAGTACAAACTGAAAATTGAATTTTCTTAATTCGAAATTTGCTCAAATTTGAAAAACGGAAAACCAAAGAATATAAGGGAAAAAGGAAATTTTCTCAAAATCGGAATTTGCTGAAATTTGAAAAAACAGAAAACCGAAAAATAAATAACAGAAAAGGAAATTTGCTCAAATTCGAAATTTACTCAAATTTGAAAAAACAGGTAACAGAAAAACAAAAAAAAACAAAGCAAGGCAAAACATAAGAAAAACGAAAAAACACTAGGAAACCCTGACCGGAACATTCTGGCCGTGTTGGTGGGCTGCGGCCCGAATCGCACCGTTAGCATGCGGGCCTTAATATGCCCCGCAGCTGGGCGGGAAATAGGGATTACTAGATTGGGGGCTAATGCGTGCAGCTTTAATTTGCTCGCGGTTAGGTACGTGTTGGATTAGGACTTTGGGAGTGGAATTAGAATTCTATTCGAAATAAAACCCCACTTTGGATGTACTTAAATGACGAAAGCAATTTGAGTTTGCTCTTGACATACGATCTGAGAGACGCATGCTAAAAAAAATTTCACTTACAAGTGGCATAGGTGGGTAACTTCTATCGATTTCGGGGGCAGTTTGGATGGCGGACGAAACCAAACAAATGAAACAATCCTCCCTTTATCTATTTTTCAAGAAGAGTAAAGTCGACACTAATTTTTATGGAATTTTGCGTATAGGAAAAGTAAATACAAAACTGGAAGGAAACAACTAAAATAAAAAATACAAAGAAAAACGAAGAAAAAAGCTTTGCAAATCTAAAGGACAAGAAGAACTCACAGTGGTGCAATCTCTCCAAGTTTGAGAATTTGCAAGGCGCCTAAAATGTCTAACTGTGCTCTGAGAATTGGAGAATTGCAGTTGTGGTATTTCTTCCTTGCTCCTCGGAAACGGTGCCAGAAAATAGTCTGATGACACTACACCAAGTGTGTCAATTCATTGGGACTTCA
Source organism: Lolium perenne (assembly GCF_019359855.2). Classification (NCBI taxonomy): domain Eukaryota; kingdom Viridiplantae; phylum Streptophyta; class Magnoliopsida; order Poales; family Poaceae; genus Lolium; species Lolium perenne. Next base: position 86,673,858 of record NC_067247.2, read on the forward strand.
AGTACAGAGTGGTGCAGCTAGAGAAATTTTCCGCACAAGACTGACTCAAGGTTAATATAGAACTCTCGGGAAACAAAAGTGAACCTTCTTCCAACTTCGACTAGCAACCTGCAAAACAATATCTTAGTCTTGTGCCTTCAACTACACAACACTGTTGTCAAGCACAAGGGCTCGGTATTTTTAAACTAAAACAAAAATAAATAAAATACTATAAATAATACTAAAACTAGAAACTAAACTAAAACAAGTAAATAAAGATGTTTTGAGGTTTTTGGTTATAGTAGCAACAATTAATGCTAAAAATCTAAAAGCAAGTAAACATTGTTTCTTATGATAGAAACTAAACCGAGGTTTATGGGTTCACTTGTCTACTCTTTTACTCTCTCGTAAAGGTGTGGTGGCATTAAAAACAAGATATATAACTAAATATTAATGTTATGTGTCTTGATTAGCATTCATATATCCATCACTACAGTTTTTTACATCTCACTTACACATTAAAACACATGCGCGTAAGAGTCGAGAGAAGGAAACGTGAAGGACCAGACCTGCTTTTTAGAAAGGGTTTTGTCAGTTTGCATGTACGGGACCTCTTCTCTATTAGTAGTATGAGCCAAAACAATTACTTGTCGCTATAACCATCTAGTCAGATCCAGCTTCCCAGGTGGAAAATCCCATAGAAGGTGAAGGTGAACAAAAGGCTATGCAATTTGAGGCATCTGCTAGGAGGAGTTCCAGAATGAGCAGCCAAGGAGACACATCTACCAGATTTGCTGACAAGGCCACAACAACTACTGAGAAGAAGGATTTATCAGGTACTTCGCTAAACACTTTCAACTCCTTTGCTATCTTAGATGATGATGATATTATTGCTAGAGCCCTTGAAATGGGTGTTAGTCATTGTTCCTTACCTCTTGAAAAAGTGCATTGTCTCAAAGATTTAGAGATAGCTAGACACTCCATCAAAGAAATGCAGGAAAAGAAATAGCTGCAGACAATGAACCAGATAAAGTTTTAGTTCTAGGGTTCAGCAATAATATGGAACATGATATGGATGATTTCACTCCTGTGGTGTCCAGAAGAACGAAAAAGCAAAGGAAATCAGCAGAGAAAAAAAGAAGACGAGGGACACCAGCAAAATCAGGTGTTGCCTCGGGAGGAGCACTAGCAAAATCCAGTGCTGCCTCGGTGAAAGTTCTCAATGACCACCCTTTGTGTGGCATTGTGACTGGAACCAGAAAAAGAAGGAAGAATTACAAGTATCTATGATAGGTGCTACTTTAAATTGTAGAGGTGTTGGCAAGAAAGGTATGAGTGTGTTTCTGACAGATTACCTCAGAAATCAGGAGGTTGATTTTATTGGTCTGCAAGAAACAATAAAGACAGATTATTCTCCTGCTTTCTTCAGGAGATTTGACCATATGAATGAGTTTGAATGTAGATGGATTCCTTCTATTGGCAGAGGTGGTGGGATTCTGGGTGGCTTTAGGTCATCCAAGTTTGATATTTGTAAGACTGAGGTTGGCAGATTTTATATCAAAATTACTCTTCTAGATAAAAAAATACAGATGAAATGGAATTTGATCATTGTCTATGGAGCTGCTCAACTAGATGACAAGGAAGATTTCTTGATTGAGCTGGGAAATGTCTGCAGTGACCAAGAGTTACCTCTGCTCATTGGGGGATACTTTAACATCATTAGATTCCCTTCAGAAAAAGATAAAATCATGAGGAGAAACAGATGGACTGATATGTTCAATGCCATCATCAATTGTCATGGTTTGAGAGAGCTATATCTGTCAGGTGGACAATATACTTGGTCTAATAATCAACAAGATCCTACTCTGGAAAAACTTGACAGGTTTTTGATGAATGATGCTTGGGAAACTTTGTTTCCCCTCACCACAGTTCATAAGCTTGTCAGGGAGGTGTCAGACCACAATCCCTTGATTCTTGATACTATGGAACAGAAAGATAAAGCTGTCAGAGATTTTAAATTTGAAAAAGCTTGGTTGCAAGAAGATTTCATGAGCAGAGTTTCCAGGGCTTGGCAGATTCCTGTTAGAGATCTTGACAGCCTGGGAAAAATACAGCAGAAACTAAAGAATGTCAAGAAAGATTTGAAAGGTTGGGGAGCAAATTTGAAAGTAAGAGATATCAAAAGAAAAAAGGAGATTAATAGTGAGCTGGAAGAAATTGAAAGGTTGGAAGAAAATCAATCCTTGTCTGCCACATAGATTAGAAGAAGAACCCAGTTACAACATGAGCTACTGACCATTCTGGACAAAGAGGAGAAATACTGGCAGCAGAGATCCAGAGAGAAATGGCTCCTTCAGGGTGATTGTAACACCTCCTTTTTTCATAGAATTTCTAATGGTTGTAAGATAAATAGAACAATTTTCTCTATGACTGATGGTGATAACATTATCCATGGAACATCTGACTTACTGAACCATGCTACAGCTTTCTATAAACAGCTTTTTGGCCTAGCTACTGACTCTGGTATCAGATTAGACAATCACATTTGGTCTGCTGTTGATACTACCAGCGATGAGGAGAGAGAGACAATGGATAGAAACTTCAGTGAGGAACAAGTAAAAAATTCCATTGACCAGATTGAAAATAACAAGGCAGCTGGACCTGATGGTATCCCAGCAGAGTTCTACAAAGAATGCTGGGATATTATTAAGGTAGATATGATGATTGCCTTCCATGATTTTCATAGGCATGCAATTGATTTGAAAAAGATTAATTATGGCATTATAAAATACAAACCAATTTGTCTTTTGCAAGTCCTTTTCAAGATCTTCACAAAAGTTTTAACTATTAGAGCAATTCCAATCATGAACAAGGTGATACATCCTTGCCAGACTGCTTTCATAAAAGTAAGATATATTACTGATGGGGTTGCTCTGCTGCAAGAGGTTCTGAGAGAGGCAAAGTTCAGAAAACAACAAGGAGTTGTGCTGAAGATTGATTTTGAAAAAGCCTATGATAAAGTCAACTGGGATTTTCTGTTTGACTGTTGCAGGCAGAAGGGATTCAGTGAAAATTGGTTGATCTGGATAAAAAAAGCAGTTGTTGAAGGAACTCTCAGTGTGAAAGTTAATGAAAAAGTTGGTCCATACTTTGGCAGTCATAAAGGGGTCAGACAAGGAGATCCCTTTGCCCCCTTCCTGTTCAACATGGCAGCTAACATCGTTGCTAACATGGTCTCTGTGGCACAGCAGAATGGACTCTTTGTTGGTTTGGCTGACAATATTATCACTAGAGGAGTTGCTGATGACACAATCTTATTGATTCAAGATGATTTGGAGCAAGCTAGAAATCTCAAGCAGCTGTTATATCTCTTTGAAGCCATGTCTGGGTTAAAAATAAATTTTGAGAAGAGTGAAGTTATGTTGATTCTTCATGATGATAGCAATATCCAAACTTACTCATAACTGTTCAACTGTCAAAGTGGTACTTGGCCAATAAAATACTTGGGCACTCCCATTTGTGCAAGAAGACCCACTGTAGCTGAAATGGGGTTCCTTGGAGACAAGACAAGGAAGAAAATGAGTGCATGGGTAGGAAATAATATGTCCATAGGTGGAAGAGTGATAAAAATTGGTGCCTGTCTTTCCAGTACAGGTGTATATCAAATGTCCATGAGATTGTTGCATAAAAAACTATTGAAGAGATTGACAAGCCTATCAGGTCCTTCTTCTGGGCTGGAAGTGCAGATAAGAGAAAGTATCACTTTGTTAAATGGAGATGGATTTGTAAGCCAAAGAAAAAAGGGGGTCTGGGTTTGAAAGATCTCACAAAATTCAATATCAGTCTCATGTGCAAATGGTGGTGGAAAATTGAATCCTCCAACAGCCCCTGGCATGATTTCATGTGTAAAAAATATCTCAGAGGATCTAGGGTCTTCTTCTCAAAAAACAGACCAGGTGACTCACCCCTTTGGAATGATATGCAAAAGATAAAAAGCTTCTATTTATCTGGCAGAAGAATGAAAGTTGGGAATGGGAGACTGACTAGTTTCTGGCAAGATGCTTGGTGTGACAAAGTCCCCTTGAAAGATTCCTTTCCTGAGATCTTCCACATTTGTAATGAGCAAGAGATCACAGTTGCTGCTGCAGCTAACCTTGGGTGGAATTTTTCCTTCAGAAGATGCATGTCTCCAGATCTTGCTGTTCAAGTACATGGGCTGTTGGGAATTGTGAGACAGTTTTCTCTATTCCAGGCAAAGGATAAACCTTTTTGGAAATGGACTAAAAATGGAATCTTCTCTGTGATATCTATGTATAATCATATTTGTAGGAATGGGATAGACAGATCTTTTAAGCATATGTGGAAGAGTAACATACCTCTGAAAATAAAAATCTGGCTGTGGTTAATCTGGCACAACGCAATTGCCTCGAAAGACAATTTGCTGAAAAGGAACTGGAATGGGAATGCCTCATGTCAATTCTGCCATCAGAATGAAAGCATATCTAGTTTGTTTTTTAACTGTGTTGCAGCAAAATATGTGTGGAGTACTATGGCAAGGGCTGTGGGGCAACTGACATGCCTGGGAGTTTTACTCAATTCTTCTGGTGGTTCCCTAATCTGACTCCTGCTAGCAGAAATGTTCAGATAGCTGGCCTGGCTGCGATTTGTTGGGAAATTTGGAAACTCCGTAATAGAGCCTGTTTTGACAAGAAGTTAATCAAGTCTCCTAGTGAACTAATTAGTCTATCTGTGGTGTTTATAAAACACTGGGCAGGTCTCCACAACGCTGCTGATGAAAGGAACATCAAAGCTGGAGCTGACAATCTACTTCGGTTGGCTGCCGCTGCTACTGCTACGTCTTCATCTAATGGAGGCAGCTCTGGTGGAAGAACCCTGGCTATCATGGATGCTGTACCAGTTGAACGCGGAGAAGATGACATGGAGACTGACGATGATGCCAGAAACGGATAAACCCCCATTGATGTTGAATCCTGCTGCTTTTGTTGATGATGGATGACAAGCTTGCTGATCACTGATCCTTTTGTTGCTTTCTATGCTTAGATAGAAGTTCTAAAAATTATGTCGATTTCATCTACTGGGTTGTAATAACTCTTTAAACGCTAGCATTAGGCGGCGCTCCCTCCCCCCTTCTTTTTCCTGTGTTGTGAACTACTGTTGTTTTTTGTTATCTCCTGATAATGAAAATCGATCCCCTGAGGGGTGGATCGCTTGAAAAAGAAAAAAAATAACCATCTAGTCTCACTACTATTTTAGGAAGGATTCTTGTTTCGATATGGGGAGCACTTCGCTGGATCAACCGGTGCTATAGCATCACGTAGCAATGTCCTAATAAAGTTGGTCGTTTCTATGCACTCCTCCCGGTTGAGGTGCAGCTTCTCGATCTTTAGGGACCCATCCCTGCTCAGAATAAGAAAGTGCCCCGATCGTGTGTAAACTGACCGGACTGTTTCATTGTTGTACTCCCTCCGGTCCGAAAAACTTGGCGGAAGCCTAGTATAAATACGTTTTACAACTAAGACCTATAGATTCTCAACAATAGTACATGCACGCGGGAGCTAGCACACACGCACAGCACGTGTGCGGTCAGACGTTTTCCCGGACACATGCATGAGAGAGCTAGCTGGAGTGCGGGTTGAGTTCAAGTAAAAGTGGAGGGCTTTTATACAAAATAAGCAATCCGGCATTTTTTTAGGATCAGAGGGAGTAGCTTTTTCTATCCAGATGTCTTCCATTCTAAAAGGTCCGCAGAACTCGATAAGCAATGAGATACACAAAGCAACGACTTCACCAATTTTGTTTGCTCCTATATTCGTAACTATTATGTGAAATGTAACAGATGTCTCTTTGGGAGGAGTCAAGTGGGTGAACGTGAGATGAGACTGAAGTAGAAACATGTATATATATATAGACGACCAGTACGATATGGAATTATGGACCGGCAAGAAGACGCATTTGTGTTTGTGAACGAGCTATATAAGAGACATCATTGTACAACAGATTATGATAGGTAGAATTCCCTCGGAGACAAGGAACACATAAAGCATCGGGCAGAGCTAGTAGAATTCCCTCAGAGACAGGGAACACATAAAGCATCAACTGAACACCAAAACCTCTTCTTCATTTGAGTCCTTAGAGCATCTCCAGTCGCGTCCCCCAAAGCGTCCCCCAAAGGGATTTGGGGCGCGCCGGACAGAAAATGCGTTCCAGCCGCGTCTCCCAAAGCCCATTTTTGTCCGGCGCGCCCCCATTCGGTGTCCGGCGCCCCGAGTCCGTCCCCGTCCCACAGGGGACGCACCGGGCACGCCGGACACAACGAAAAGCGAGGCGGGGAGTGGCGGGGCTGACGCGTCAGCGGCACAGTTAATCTTAACCTAACCGTCGCCTACCTCGCGACGGAAGTTATTCGCGCGCAGTGACACACGGCGGCATCTTTGCCTTAATAGCGACGGAGGGGCAGGCGAGACGTCTCGTCGGTGCTGCGCAGCCTCCACGCGTCGCCGGCGTTCGCAGCCACCGCCCGTTCCCGCGCGATCTTCCCGCCTCTTCTCGCCTGTTCCCGTGCTTTCTTCCCGGCGCCGGCGTCTATAAAAGGTCTCCCGGCTCAACGGTAGCCACCACACCCCGCCGGCAACAAACACAGCCCTCGTCGCTCCACCGCCGTCTCCTCCACCACCAGTAGCAATGGCGAACCTCCCCGGCGCTGGCCACTTCCCTCCACCGCCGTTCCCTCCACTTGCAGTCCCGGAAACGCAGGTCGACACCGACCCCTCAGCAGCGGCCCGGGAAGAGCGATGGTGTGCACACCGTCAGCAGCGGCGGGAGGCAATGCAGCAGCAGGCCCGCCAGCAGCGGGAGGCGGTGCAGGCGGCGGATCTGGCGGCGTTCTGCGCCCATGGCCCCGCTGCTGGCGAGGCCGCGGCGGCAGCAGCGTGGCTGTTATCACCAGAATTTGACCGGATCAGAGGTGGGCCGTGATTAAGATGGATTTGAAGAATATACACGGAAGATATACATGAATCGGCCTTGTACACGAAGTTTGGGCTAGTTTGCCCGTGTATCTGTAAATATAGTAGGATACGTGTCGGTTAGATAGAATTTGGCTCGTACACGGTTGGGATTATTCCCACGTTAGAAAGTCTACGGACTATAAATATGTATCTAGGGTTATTGAGAAAGACAACAATCACGTTCACAACAAACCAATCTAGGCGCATCGCCAACCCCTTGTTTCGAGGGTTTCTTCCGGGTAAGTGATACGTCTCCGACGTATCGATAATTTCTTATGTTCCATGCCACATTATTGATGTTATCTACATGTTTTATGCACACTTTATGTCATATTCGTGCATTTTCTGGAACTAACCTATTAACAAGATGCCGAAGTGCCAGTTCCTGTTTTCTGCTGTTTTTGGTTTCAGAAATCCTAGTAACGAAATATTCTCGGAATCGGACGAAATCAACGCCCAAGTTCCTATTTTCACCGGAAGCATCCAGAACACCCGGGAAGGACCAGAGGGGGGGCACTGGGCCCCCAGACCATAGGCCGGCGCGGCCCAGGCCCTGGCCGCGCCGCCCTATGGTGTCGTCGCCCCTTCGACCCTCCTGCGCCGCCTCTTCGCCTATATAAAGCCCCTGGATCGAAAACCCTGAAACGATTGACGAAAACCACAGAAACCTTCCAGAGCCGCCGCCATCGTGAGGCCAAGATCTGGGGGACAGGAGTCTCTGTTCCGGCACGCTGCCGGAGCGGGGAAGTGCCCCCGGAAGGCTTCTCCATCGACACCGCTGCCATCTCCACCGCCATCTTCATCACCGCTGCTGCTCCCATGAGGAGGGAGTAGTTCTCCATCGAGGCTCGGGGCTGTACCGGTAGCTATGTGGTTTATCTCTCCCATGTACCTCAATACAATAATCTCATGAGCTGCTTTACATGATTGAGATTCATATGAGTTTGTATCACAATTTATCTATGTGCTACTCTAGCAAAGTTATTAAAGTAGTTCTATTCCTCCTGCACGTGTGTAAAGGTCACAGTGTGTGCACCGTGTTAGTACTTGGTTTATGCTATGATCATGATCTCTTGTAGATTGCGAAGTTAACTATTGCTATGATAATATTGATGTGATCTATTCCTCCTACATATGCATGAAGGTGACAGTGTGCATGCTATGTTAGTACTTGGTTTAGTCTATTGATCTATCTTACACTATAAGGTTACTAAATATGAACAAATTGTGGAGCTTGTTAACTCCGGCATTGAGGGTTCGTGTAATCCTACGCAATGCGTTCATCATCCAACAAGAGTGTAGAGTATGCATTTATCTGTTCTGTTATGTGATCAATGTTGAGAGTGTCCACTAGTGAAAGTCTAATCCCTAGGCCTTGTTCCTAAATACTGCTGCGTTACTACTGCTTGTTTCTTGTTTCACCGTGTGTTACTACTGCTGCAATACTACCACCATCAACTACACGCCAAACAAGCTATTTTACGGCACCGTTGCTCTGCTCATATATATTCATACCACCCGTATTTCACTATCTCTTCGCCGAACTAGTGCACCTATTTGGTGTGTTGGGGACACAAGAGACTTCTTGCTTTGTGGTTGCAGGGTTGCATGAGAGGGATATCTTTGACCTCTTCCTCCCTGAGTTCGATAAACCTTGGGTGATCCACTTAAGGGAAAACTTGCTGCTGTTCTACAAACCTCTGCTCTTGGAGGCCCAACACTGTCTACAGGAAAGGAGGGGGAACGTAGACATCAAGCACTTTTCTGGCGCCGTTGCCGGGGAGGAAAGGTAAAAGGCACTCATACTCTGGTTCCAGGTAAAGTACTTTTCTGGCGCCATTGTGTTTGTGCTCGAAGCTATTTCCTTTAGATCCTGCAATTGCATCTTTTTGTTTCTTGTTTACACTAGTAAGGCATAATGGACAACATCTGTGAGCTTTTTATTCTATTTCCTGAGTCAAGACATGAATGGTTTAATGCGAAAATTAAAAAACCCATGGAATCTTATTTGCATGCTAGTAGCAATGATATTAGTATGAACGCTTTGAACACCATTGTTGCTAATGATATAGAAAATTCTAAGCTTGGGGAAGCTGGTTTTGATGAGCATGATCTTTTTAGTCCACCAAGCATTGAGGAGAAAATTTTCTTTGATGATACTTTGCCTCCTATTTATGATGATTATAATGATAGTGGTCTTTTGGTGCCACCTACTATGGAGAGTAAATTTTGTTGTGATTATACTATGCCTCCTACACTTGATGAGAATAATAATGATAGCTACTTTGTTGAATTTGCTCCCACTACAACTAATAAAATTGATTATGCCTATGTGGAGAGTAATAATTTTATGCATGAGACTCATGATAAGAATGCTTTATGTGATAGTTATATTGTTGAGTTTGCTAATGTTGCTACTGAAAGTTATTATGAGAGAGGAAAATATGGTTGTAGAAATTTTCATGTTACTAAAACACCTCTCTATGTGATGAAATTTTTGAAGCTACACTTGTTTTATCTTCCTATGCTTGTTACTTTGCTCTTCATGAACTTGTTTATTTACAAGATTCCTTTGCATAGGAAGCATGTTAGACTTAAATGTGTTTTGAATTTGCCTCTTGATGCTCTCTTTTGCTTCAAATACTATTTCTTATGAGTGCATCATTAAAACTGCTGAGCCCATCTTAATGGCTATAAAGAAAGAACTTCTTGGGAGATAACCCATGTGTTATTTTGCTACAGTACTTTGTTTTATATTTGTGTCTTGGAAGTTGTTTACTACTGTAGCAACCTCTCCTTATCTTAGTTTTGTGTTTTGTTGTGCCAAGTAAAGTCTTTGATAGTAAAGTAAGTACTAGATTTGGATTACTGCGCAGTTCCAGATTTCTTTGCTGTCACGAATCTGGGTCCACCTCCCTGTAGGTAGCTCAGAAAATTAAGCCAATTTACGTGCATAATCCTCAGATATGTACGCAACTTTCATTAAATTTGAGCATTTTCATTTGAGCAAGTCTGGTGCCATTTTAAAATTCGTCAATACAAACTGTTCTGTTTTGACAGATTCTGCCTTTTATTTCGCATTGCCTCTTTTGCTATGTTGGATGAATTTCTTTGATCCATTAATGTCCAGTAGCATTATGCAATGTCCAGAAGTGTTAAGAATGATTGTGTCACCTCTGAATATGTTAATTTTTATTGTGCACTAACCCTCTAATGAGTTGTTTCGAGTTTGGTGTGGAGGAAGTTTTCAAGGGTCAAGAAAGGAGGATGATATACTATGATCAAGAAGAGTGAAAGCTCTAAGCTTGGGGATGCCCCGGTGGTTCACCCCTGCATATATCAAGAAGACTCAAGCGTCTAAGCTTGGGGATGCCCAAGGCATCCCCTTCTTCATCGACAAATTATCAGGTTCCTTCTCTTGAAACTATATTTTTATTCGGTCACATCTTATGTGCTTTACTTGGAGCGTCTGTATGCTTTTATTTTTGTTTGTGTTTGAATAAATTGGATTACATCATGCTTGTGTGGGAGAGAGACACGCTCCGCTGTTGCATATGAACACATGTGTTCTTAGCTTTTAGTATTCATGGCGAAGTTTCCTCTTCGTTAAATTGTTATATGGTTGGAATTGGAAAATGATACATGTAGTAATTGCTATAAATGTCTTGGGTAATGTGATACTTGGCAATTGTTGTGCTCATGTTTAAGCTCTTGCATCATATGCTTTGCACCCATTAATGAAGAAATACATAGAGCAGGCTAAAATTTGGTTTGCATATTTGGTTTCTCTAAGGTCTAGATAATTTCTAGTATTGAGTTTGAACAACAAGGAAGACGGTGTATAGTCTTATAATGCTTGTAATATGTCTTTTATGTGAGTTTTGCTGTACTGGTTCATCCTTGTGTTTGTTTCAAATAGCCTTGCTAGCCTAAGCCTTGTATCGAGAGGGAATACTTCTCATGCATCCAAATCCTTGAGCCAAACAACACTATGCCATTTGTGTCCACCATACCTACCTACTACATGGTATTTCCTGCCATTCCAAAGTAAATTGCTTGAGTGCTACCTTTAAACAATTCAAAATTTATCACCTCTGATTTGTGTCAATGTTTTATAGCTCATGAGGAAGTATGTGGTGTTTATCTTTCAATCTTGTTGGGCAACTTTCACCAATGGACTAGTGGCTTCATCCGCTTATCCAATAATTTTGCAAAAAGAGCTGGCAATGGGATTCCCAGTCCCAAATTAATTAACAAAAATAGACACTCCTCCATGGTATGTGATTGTTGGACGGCACCCGAAGGATTCGGTTAGCCATGGCTTGTGTAAGCAAAGGTTGGGAGGAGTGTCATCATAATAAAACTAAAATAAAAAGGCACTCCTTCATGGTATGAGATTGTTGGCAGGCACCCGAGGATTCGGTTAGCCATGGTTTATGAAAGAAAGGTTGGAAGGAGTGCCACCCAAAAATAAAATAAAATGGGAGCCGCTCTTTGAAGGTTTGTCTGGCAAGGGGGTTAGAGTACCCGCTACCATTCGTTGACAACAACAAACACCTCTCAAAACTTTATTTTTATGCTCTCTTTATGTTTTCAAAATAAAAGCTCTAGCACAAATATAGCAATCGATGCTTTCCTCTTTGAAGGACCTTTCTTTTACTTTTAATGTTGAGTCAGTTCACCTATTTCTCTCCACCTCAAGAAGCAAACACTTGTGTGAACTGTGCATTGATTCCTACATACTTGCATATTGCACTTATTATATTACTCTATGTTGACAATTATCCATGAGATATACATGTTATAAGTTGAAAGCAACCGCTGAAACTTAATCTTCCTTTGTGTTGCTTCAATACCTTTACTTTGAATTATTGCTTTATGAGTTAACTTTTATGCAAGACTTATTGATGCTTGTCTTGAAGTGCTATTCATGAAAAGTCTTTGCTTTATGATTCATTTGTTTACTCATGTCATTACCATTGTCTTGGATTACTGCATTCACTACATATGCTTTACAAATATTATGATCAAGTTTATGATGGCATGTCACTCCAGAAATTATTTGTGTTATCGTTTTACCTGCTCGGGACGAGCAGAACTAAGCTTGGGGATGCTGATACGTCTCCGACGTATCGATAATTTCTTATGTTCCATGCCACATTATTGATGTTATCTACATGTTTTATGCACACTTTATGTCATATTCGTGCATTTTCTGGAACTAACCTATTAACAAGATGCCGAAGTGCCGGTTCGTTTTTCTGCTGTTTTTGGTTTCAGAAATCCTAGTAACGAAATATTCTCGGAATCGGACGAAATCAACGCCCAAGTTCCTATTTTCACCGGAAGCATCCAGAACACCCGGGAAGGACCAGAGGGGGGGCACTGGGCCCCCAGACCATAGGCCGGCGCGGCCCAGGCCCTGGCCGCGCCGCCCTATGGTGTCGTCGCCCCTTCGACCCTCCTGCGCCGCCTCTTCGCCTATATAAAGCCCCTGGATCGAAAACCCTGAAACGATTGACGAAAACCACAGAAACCTTCCAGAGCCGCCGCCATCGTGAGGCCAAGATCTGGGGGACAGGAGTCTCTGTTCCGGCACGCTGCCGGAGCGGGGAAGTGCCCCCGGAAGGCTTCTCCATCGACACCGCTGCCATCTCCACCGCCATCTTCATCACCGCTGCTGCTCCCATGAGGAGGGAGTAGTTCTCCATCGAGGCTCGGGGCTGTACCGGTAGCTATGTGGTTTATCTCTCCCATGTACCTCAATACAATAATCTCATGAGCTGCTTTACATGATTGAGATTCATATGAGTTTGTATCACAATTTATCTATGTGCTACTCTAGCAAAGTTATTAAAGTAGTTCTATTCCTCCTGCACGTGTGTAAAGGTGACAGTGTGTGCACCGTGTTAGTACTTGGTTTATGCTATGATCATGATCTCTTGTAGATTGCGAAGTTAACTATTGCTATGATAATATTGATGTGATCTATTCCTCCTACATATGCATGAAGGTGACAGTGTGCATGCTATGTTAGTACTTGGTTTAGTCTATTGATCTATCTTACACTATAAGGTTACTAAATATGAACAAATTGTGGATCTTGTTAACTCCGGCATTGAGGGTTCGTGTAATCCTACGCAATGCGTTCATCATCCAACAAGAGTGTAGAGTATGCATTTATCTGTTCTGTTATGTGATCAATGTTGAGAGTGTCCACTAGTGAAAGTCTAATCCCTAGGCCTTGTTCCTAAATACTGCTGCGTTACTATCGCTTGTTTCTTGTTTCACCGTGTTACTACTGCTGCAATACTACCACCATCAACTACACGCCGCAAGCTATTTTTACGGCACCGTTGCTACTGCTCATATATATTCATACCACCTGTATTTCACTATCTCTTCGCCGAACTAGTGCACCTATTTGGTGTGTTGGGGACACAAGAGACTTCTTGCTTTGTGGTTGCAGGGTTGCATGAGAGGGATATCTTTGACCTCTTCCTCCCTGAGTTCGATAAACCTTGGGTGATCCACTTAAGGGAAAACTTGCTGCTGTTCTACAAACCTCTGCTCTTGGAGGCCCAACACTGTCTACAGGAAAGGAGGGGGAACGTAGACATCAGTAAGCATCATGCTGCCTAGATCGCATCTTGCGATCTAGGTAGTATACGTTTATTCGTTGTTCATGCGTTGCTCGTGCTGAAGCCTTGTTGATGGCGAGCAACGTAGTTATCATAGATGTATTAGGGTTAGCATTGCTTTACCACGATATATGCTTTTATCCATGCTATCCCTAGACGTCTAGCCGCCTTTACACCTATCTTAGGTGTAAGGGCGGCACCTTGCTTGATCCGTGTTTAGTAGATCCGATCTGTTATGATTGCTCCTTGTGCTTCAAGGATTAGTTTGATATCTACATAGTTAGGCCTTGCAAACGAGTTGAAGGATCCAGTAGCACGTAGGGTGTAGTTTGCTAGCCCTAGATAAGATGTTCCGGGAATCAACTCCATGTTGGTTTTTAGGCCTTATCTAGGGCTGGTTTATTATCATCTTGCGTGGCTGCCAGGCTCAATCACGTGTAGGATGTTCCGATTATGCGGTGAAAACCCTAAATCGTCGTAGGTCATTTTAGCTTTATATTGATCAAGCAGGACCACCATGTGATCGTAGACCTCATATGAATCATGGGTGGATCGGCTCCTTGAGCCGATTCATAGGACAACCTGAGAGCCGATCGAGGCTCGTATTTAATGTTTACGTGTATGCCATGCAGGAAACTAAGCGAAGCAAATCATCACCTTCCTGACCAGGTATAGGTCAGGTGGCACGCCCTTGCACCAGCATCGGGATGTGTGTGCCGGAGCTTTGCGGGCCGTCGATCGAGGGACCAGGGCCAGCCGCAGTTCTGGGAGGCTCCCGGCTCTACGTGTTGCCCGTCGCTACTCGATCGCCGGTGGGTTTCGAACGCCAACACATTCTGGCACGCCCGGTGGGACAGTCTTCAACATCAACGGCATCATCATCCGCATCTGAGATGGCAGAAGATCCAGTCACGTACGAAGATCTGACTGAGGAGCTCAAGAAGAAGTATGACGATGTCAAAGCTATCTTCGAAGCCGACCTCATCGGCTCTTTCCAGAGGACCCGCTCACACGGCATCAGGTGGAAAGGGTTCTCACCTGAAGGCGCGCTCGATGGGGTGGATCTGTCTACCCCTTCAGAAGAACGCACCAGGTCTCTGCGTCAGGAGGTTAATCACATGGTAGCTCATTCGCTACACCGCCATTCTGAGAGCATGGTGAATGCTTTGGAGCGTGTCGCGCTTCGGGTGATCCAGGAAATCATGAGACACCAGTACTCTCCGTCAGGACCTGCTCTAGGGACTCACCAAGGAGAGATACCACTCCAGACCCGACCACCGCTGCCGTTCGCGCTGGCAGCACCAGAAGTGCCGAGCTCACCGGCATTCATCGTCTACAAGATCGGTGGTGATCCTAGTGATTACCAGTTCTTGTATGAGGCGCCTAAGGAGATCCCGCACGGATACACGTGCACATATGTGCCAGACTGCAGTAACTGGGCACTCACGAACCAGACTGCAACAGCAGGGACTTCTGGAACAGCAGGAGGGGCTTCTGGATCAGATCTTGAGAAGCAGGCGTGGCTAGCTAAGTATGCCACTCCAACAAACCTTCAAAGCTCAACTCCTGCAGCTAGCTCAGATCTTGAGAAGCAAGCGTGGCTAGCTAAGTATGCCACTCCAGCGAATCTTCAGAGCACGACTCCTGCAGCTAGCACCGTGGATCAGATCAGTACAATCTTGAGAGACCAGTTCGGCATGTGTAGGATAACGTTGCATAGAAAACAAAAAATTTCCTACCGCGAACACGCAATCCAAGCCAAGATGCAATCTAGAAGACGGTAGCAACGAGGGGGTATCGAGTCTCATCCTTGAAGAGATTCCAAAGCCTACAAGAGGAGGCTCTTGTTGCTGCGGTAGACGTTCACTTGCCGCTTGCAAAAGCGCGTAGAAGATCTTGATCACGATCGGTTCCGGCGCCACGAACGGGCAGCACCTCCGTACTCGGTCACACGTTCGGTTGTTGATGAAGACGACGTCCACCTCCCCGTTCCAGCGGGCAGCGGAAGTAGTAGCTCCTCTTGAATCCGACAGCACGACGGCGTGGTGTCGGTGGTGGTGGAGAAGTCCGGCGGTGCTTCGCTAAAGCTACGCGGGAGTTATGGAGGAGAGGGGGCGGCTAGGGTTTGGGAGGGGGTGGCCGGCCTCAAGGGGGTGCGGCCAACTTGTGGCTTTGTGGTGGCCGGCCCCCTCCCCTATGCCCCTCATTATATAGGTGGAACCCCAAGAGTTAGTCCCCAAGTCTTCGAATAAGACCCGAACCAAAAACCTTCCATATGGAGGGGAAACCTAGCCAAGCTAGGACTCCCACTAGAGGTGGGAGTTCCACCTCCCATATGGGGGGTGGCCGGCCCCCTAAGGGGGAGTCCACTTGGGACTCCTCCCCCACTAGGGTTGGCCGGCCATGGAGGTGGAGTCCCATATGGACTCCACCTTCCTTGGTGGTTTCTTCCGGACTTTTCTAGAACCTTCTAGAACCTTCCATAGAACCTTCCGCGACATTTTAATTCACATAAAATGACATCCTATATATGAATCTTATTCTCCGGACCATTCCGGAACTCCTCGTGATGTCCGGGATCTCATCCGGGACTCCGAACAAATATTCGAACTCCATTCCATATTCAAGTACTACCATTTCAACATCCAACTTTAAGTGTGTCACCCTACGGTTCGTGAACTATGCGGACATGGTTGAGTACTCACTCCGACCAATAACCAATAGCGGGATCTGGAGATCCATAATGGCTCCCACATATTCAACGATGACTTTAGTGATCGAATGAACCATTCACATACAATACCAATTCCCTTTGTCACGCGATATTTTACTTGTCCGAGGTTTGATCTTCGGTATCACTCTATACCTTGTTCAACCTCATCTCCTGACAAGTACTTGATACGTCTCCGACGTATCGATAATTTCTTATGTTCCATGCCACATTATTGATGTTATCTACATGTTTTATGCACACTTTATGTCATATTCGTGCATTTTCTGGAACTAACCTATTAACAAGATGCCGAAGTGCCAGTTCCTGTTTTCTGCTGTTTTTGGTTTCAGAAATCCTAGTAACGAAATATTCTCGGAATTGGACGAAATCAACGCCCAGGTTCCTATTTTGCCCGGAAGCATCCAGAACACCCGAGAGCCACCAGGGAGGGGGCACAGGCCCACCAAACCCTAGGCCGGCGCGGCCAGGGGGGGCCCGCACCACCCTATGGTGTGGGCACCCCTTCGACCCTCTGGCGCCGCCTCTTCGCCTATTTAAAGCCTCCGTCGCGAAAACCCTGATACGATCGACGAAACCAGAGAAAACCTTCCAGAGCCACCGCCATCGCGAAGCCAAGATCTGGGGGACAGGAGTCTCTGTTCCGGCACGCCGCCGGAGCGGGGAAGTGCCCCCGGAAGGCTTCTCCATCGACACCGCTGCCATCTCCACCGCCATCTTCATCACCGCTGCTGCTCCCATGAGGAGGGAGTAGTTCTCCATCGAGGCTCGGGGCTGTACCGGTAGCTATGTGGTTAATCTCTCTCCTATGTGCTTCAATACAATAATCTCATGAGCTGCCTTACATGATTGAGATTCATATGATGATGCTTGTAATCTAGATGTCATTATGCTAGTCAAGTGAGTTTTACTTATGTGATCTCCGGAGACTCCTTGTCCCACGTGTGTAAAGGTGACAGTGTGTGCACCGTGTGGGTCTCTTAGGCTATATTTCACAGAATACTTATTCACTGTTGAATGGCATAGTGAGGTGCTTATTTATATCTCTTTATGATTGCAATGTATTTGTATCACTATTTATCTATGTGCTACTCTAGCAATGTTATTAAAGTAGTTTTATTCCTCCTGCACGATGTAATGGTGACAGTGTGTGCATCCGTGTTAGTACTTGGTTTATGCTATGATCATGATCTCTTGTAGATTGCGAAGTTAACTATTGCTATGATAGTATTGATGTGATCTATTCCTCCTACATATGCATGAAGGTGACAGTGTGCATGCTATGTTAGTACTTGGTTTAGTCTTTTGATCTATCTTACACTATAAGGTTACTAAAATATGAACATTAATTGTGGAGCTTGTTAACTCCGGCATTGAGGGTTCGTGTAATCCTACGCAATGTGTTCATCATCCAACAAGAGTGTAGAGTATGCATTTATCTATTCTGTTATGTGATCAATGTTGAGAGTGTCCACTAGTGAAAGTCTAATCCCTAGGCCTTGTTCCTAAATACTGCTATCGCTGCTTGTTTACTGTTTTACCGCATTACTACTGCTGCAATACTACCACCATCAACTACACACCAGCAAGCTATTTTCTGGCATCGTTGCTAATGCTCATATATATTCATACTACCTGTATTTCACTATCTCTTCGCCGAACTAGTGCACCTATTAGGTGTGTTGGGGACACAAGAGACTTCTTGCTTTGTGGTTGCAGGGTTGCATGAGAGGGATATCTTTGACCTCTTCCTCCCTGAGTTCGATAAACCTTGGGTGATCCACTTAAGGGAAAACTTGCTGCTGTTCTACAAACCTCTGCTCTTGGAGGCCCAACACTGTCTACAGGAAAAGGAAGGGGAAGTAGACATCAAGCTATTTTCTGGCGCCGTTGCCGGGGAGGAAAGGTAAAAGGTACTCACACTCCGGACCTCGGCTACCAAGCTATTTTCCGCCGTTGTAAGTACTCGAAGCTATTTCCTTTAGATCCTGCAATTGCATCTTTTTGTTTCTTGTTTACACTAGTAAGGCATAATGGACAACAATGAGCTTTTTACTCTATTTCCTGATTTAAGACATGGATGGTTTGATCCGAAAATTAAAAAACCCATGGAACATATTAATATGAACACTTTGAACACCATTGTTGCTAATGATATGGAAAATTCTAAGCTTGGGGAAGCTGGTTTTGATGAGCATGATCTTTTTAGTCCCGCAAGCATTGAGGAGAAAATTTACTTTGATGATACTTTGCCTCCTATTTATGATGATTATAATGATAGTAGTCTTTTGGTACCACCTGTTATGGAGGATAAATTTGATTATGATTACAATATGCCTCCTATATTTGATGATAGCTACTTTGTTGAATTTGCTCCCACTATTACTAATAAAATTGATTATGCTTATGTGGAGAGTAATAATTTTATGCATGAGACTCATGATAAGAATGCTTTATGTGATAGTTATATTGTTGAGTTTGCTCATGTTGCTACTGAAAGTTATTATGAGAGAGGAAAATATGGTTGTAGAAATTTTCATGTTACTAAAATGCCTCTCTATGTGCTAAAATTTTTCAAGCTATACTTGTTTTATCTTCCTATGCTTGTTACTTTGCTCTTCATGAACTTGTTTATTTACAAGATTCCTATGCATAGGAAGCATGCTAGACTTAAATGTGTTTTGAATTTGCCTCTTGATGCTCTCTTTTGCTTCAAATACTATTTCTTGCGAGTGCATCATTAAAACTGCTGAGCCCATCTTAATGGCTATAAAGAAAGAACTTCTTGGGAGATAACCCATGTGTTATTTTGCTACAGTACTTTGTTTTATATTTGTGTCTTGGAAGTTGTTTACTACTGTAGCAACCTCTCCTTATCTTAGTTTTGTGTTTTGTTGTGCCAAGTGAAGCCTCTAATCGAAGGTTGATACTAGATTTGGATTTCTGCGCAGAAACAGATTTCTATCTGTCACGAATCTGGGCTGTTTTCTCTGTAGAAAAATCAGAAAAATATGCCAATTTACGTGCGTGTTTCTCAGATATGTACGCAACTTTCATTAGTTTTGAGTTTTCTGATCTGAGCAACGGAAGTATTTATAAAAATTCGTCTTTACGGACTGTTCTGTTTTGACAGATTCTGCCTTTTATTTCGCATTGCTTCTTTCGCTGTGTTGGGTGGATTTCTTTGTTCCATTACCTTCCAGTAGCTTTGAGCAATGTCCAGAAGTGTTAAGAATGATTGTGTCACCTCTGAACATGTGAGTTTTTGATTATGTACTAACCCCTCTAATGAAGTTTATGAGAAGTTTGGTGTGAAGGAAGTTTTCAAGGGTCAAGAGAGGAGGATGATATACTATGATCAAGAAGAGTGAAAGCTCTAAGCTTGGGGATGCCCCGGTGGTTCACCCCTGCATATTTCAAGAAGACTCAAGCGTCTAAGCTTGGGGATGCCCAAGGCATCCCCTTCTTCATCGACAACATTATCAGGTTCCTCCCCTGAAACTATATTTTTATTCCATCACATCTTATGTGCTTTGCTTGGAGCGTCGGTTTGTTTTTGTTTTTTGCTGTGTTTGAATAAATTGGATTACATCATGCTTGTGTGGGAGAGAGACACGCTCCGCTGTTGCATATGAACACATGTGTTCTTAGCTTTTAATATTCATGGCGAAGTTTCTTTTTCGTTAAATTGTTATATGGTTGGAATTGGAAAATGATACATGTAGTAATTGCTATAATGTCTTGGTTAGTGTGATACTTGGCAATTGTTGTGCTCATGTTTAAGCTCTTGCATCATATACTTTGCACCTATTAATGAAGAAATACATAGAGCATGCTAAAATTTGGTTTGCATATTTGGTCTCTCTAAGGTCTAGATAATTTCTAGTATTGAGTTTGAACAACAAGGACGACGGTGTAGAGTCTTATAATGTTTTCAATATGTCTTTTATGTGAGCTTTGCTGCACCAGTTCATCCTTGTGTTTGTTTCAAATAGCCTTGCTAGCCTAAACCTTGTATCGAGAAGGATTACTTCTCATGCATCCAAAATCCTTGAGCCAACCACTATGCCATTTGTGTCCACCATACCTACCTACTACATGGTATTTCTCCGCCATTCCAAAGTAAACTACTTGAGTGCTACCTTTAAATTTCCATTCTCTACCTTTACAATATATAGCTCATGGGACAAATAGCTTAAAAACTATTGTGGTATTGAATATGTACTTATGCACTTTATCTCTTATTTAGTTGCTCGTTGTGCGATAACCATGTTCCTGGGGACGCCATCAACTACTCTTTGTTGAATTTCATGTGAGTTGCTATGCATGTTCGTCTTGTCTGAAGTAAGAGCGATCTACCACCTTATGGTTAGAGCATGCATATTGTTAGAGAAGAACATTGGGCCGCTAACTAAAGCCATGATCCATGGTGGAAGTTTCAGTTTTGGACATATATCCTCAATCTCATATGAGAAAAATAATTGTTGTTACATGCTTATGCATAAAAGAGGAGTCCATTATCTGTTGTCTATGTTGTCCCGGTATGGATGTCTAAGTTGAGAATAATCAATAGCGAGAAATCCAATGCGAGCTTTCTCCTTAGACCTTTGTACATGCGGCATAGAGGTACCCCTTTGTGATACTTGGTTAAAACATGTGCATTGCGATGATCCCGGTAGTCCAAGCTAATTAGGACAAGGTGCGGGCACTATTAGTATACTATGCATGAGGCTTGCAACTTGTAAGATATAATTTACATGATACATATGCTTTATTACTACCATTGACAAAATTGTTTCATGTTTTCAAAATCAAAGCTCTAGCACAAATATAGCAATCGATGCTTTTCCTCTATGGAGGACCATTCTTTTACTTTCATTGTTGAGTCAGTTCACCTATTTCTCTCCACCTCAAGAAGCAAACACTTGTGTGAACTGTGCATTGATTCCTACATATTTGCTTATTGCACTTATTATATTACTCTATGTTGACAATATCCATGAGATATACATGTTATAAGTTGAAAGCAACCGCTGAAACTTAGTCTTCCATTGTGTTGCTTCAATGCCTTTACTTTGAATTATTGCTTTATGAGTTAACTCTTATGCAAGACTTATTGATGCTTGTCTTGAAGTGCTATTCATGAAAAGTCTTTGCTTTATGATTCACTTGTTTACTCATGTCATATACATTGTTTTGATCGTTGCATTCATTACATATGCTTTACAAATAGTATGATCAAGTTTATGATGGCATGTCACTCCAGAAATTATCTTTGTTATCGTTTTACCTGCTCGGGACGAGCAGAACTAAGCTTGGGGATGCTGATACGTCTCCGACGTATCGATAATTTCTTATGTTCCATGCCACATTATTGATGTTATCTACATGTTTTATGCACACTTTATGTCATATTCGTGCATTTTCTGGAACTAACCTATTAACAAGATGCCGAAGTGCCGTTCTGTTTCGCTGTTTTTGGTTTCAGAAATCCTAGTAACGAAATATTCTCGGAATTGGACGAAATCAACGCCCAGGTTCCTATTTTGCCCGGAAGCATCCAGAACACCCGAGAGCCACCAGGGAGGGGGCACAGGCCCACCAAACCCTAGGCCGGCGCGGCCAGGGGGGCCCGCGCCACCCTATGGTGTGGGCACCCCTTCGACCCTCTGGCGCCGCCTCTTCGCCTATTTAAAGCCTCCGTCGCGAAAACCCTGATACGATCGACGAAACCAGAGAAAACCTTCCAGAGCCGCCGCCATCGCGAAGCCAAGATCTGGGGGACAGGAGTCTCTGTTCCGGCACGCCGCCGGAGCGGGGAAGTGCCCCCGGAAGGCTTCTCCATCGACACCACTGCCATCTCCACCGCTATCTTCATCACCGCTGCTGCTCCCATGAGGAGGGAGTAGTTCTCCATCGAGGCTCGGGGCTCTACCGGTAGCTATGTGGTTAATCTCTCTCCTATGTGCTTCAATACAATAATCTCATGAGCTGCCTTACATGATTGAGATTCATATGATGATGCTTGTAATCTAGATGTCATTATGCTAGTCAAGTGAGTTTTACTTATGTGATCTCCGGAGACTCCTTGTCCCACGTGTGTAAAGGTGACAGTGTGTGCACCGTGTGGGTCTCTTAGGCTATATTTCACAGAATACTTATTCACTGTTGAATGGCATAGTGAGGTGCTTATTTATATCTCTTTATGATTGCAATGTATTTGTATCACAATTTATCTATGTGCTACTCTAGCAATGTTATTAAAGTAGTTTTATTCCTCCTGCACGATGTAATGGTGACAGTGTGTGCATCCGTGTTAGTACTTGGTTTATGCTATGATCATGATCTCTTGTAGATTGCGAAGTTAACTATTGCTATGATAGTATTGATGTGATCTATTCCTCCTACATATGCATGAAGGTGACAGTGTGCATGCTATGTTAGTACTTGGTTTAGTCTTTTGATCTATCTTACACTATAAGGTTACTAAAATATGAACATTAATTGTGGAGCTTGTTAACTCCGGCATTGAGGGTTCGTGTAATCCTACGCAATGTGTTCATCATCCAACAAGAGTGTAGAGTATGCATTTATCTATTCTGTTATGTGATCAATGTTGAGAGTGTCCACTAGTGAAAGTCTAATCCCTAGGCCTTGTTCCTAAATACTGCTATCGCTGCTTGTTTACTGTTTTACCGCATTACTACTGCTGCAATACTACCACCATCAACTACACACCAGCAAGCTATTTTCTGGCATCGTTGCTACTGCTCATATATATTCATACTACCTGTATTTCACTATCTCTTCGCCGAACTAGTGCACCTATTAGGTGTGTTGGGGACACAAGAGACTTCTTGCTTTGTGGTTGCAGGGTTGCATGAGAGGGATATCTTTGACCTCTTCCTCCCTAAGTTCGATAAACCTTGGGTGATCCACTTAAGGGAAAACTTGTTGCTATTCTACA
Source organism: Lolium perenne (assembly GCF_019359855.2). Taxonomy (NCBI): domain Eukaryota; kingdom Viridiplantae; phylum Streptophyta; class Magnoliopsida; order Poales; family Poaceae; genus Lolium; species Lolium perenne. The sequence goes on from NC_067247.2 coordinate 86,697,204, forward strand.
AACCTCTGCTCTTGGAGGCCCAACACTGTCTACAGGAAAAGGAGGGAGAAGTAGACATCAGTACTCTTTACTCGTACCGTGGTATGTGGTCTCTTATGAACTAATTCATATGCTTGCAAGACATTAGACGACATTCCACTGAGAGGGCCCAGAGTATATCTATCCGTCATCGGGATGGACAAATCCCACTGTTGATCCATATGCCTCAACTCATACTTTCTGGATACTTAATCCCACCTTTATAGCCACCCATTTACGCAGTGGTGTTTGGTGTAATCAAAGTACCTTTCCGGTATAAGTGATTTACATGATCTCATGGTCATAAGGACTAGGTAACTATGTATCGAAAGCTTATAGCAAATAACTTAATGACGAGATCTTATGCTACGCTTAATTGGGTGTGTCCATTACATCATTCATATAATGATATAACCTTGTTATTAATAACATCCAATGTTCATGATTATGAAACTAATCATCCATTAATCAACAAGCTAGTTTAAGAGGCATACTAGGGACTTCTTTGTTGTCTACATATCACACATGTACTAATGTTTCGGTTAATACAATTATAGCATGATATATAAACATTTATCATAAACATAAAGATATAAATAATAACCACTTTATTATTGCCTCTAGGGCATATCTCCTTCAGTCTCCCACTTGCACTAGAGTCAATAATCTAGTTTACATTTGTAAAGATATAACACCTTGGCCTTCTGGTGCTTTATCATGTATTGCTCACGGGAGAGGTTTTTAGTCAACGGATCTGACACGCTCAGAAACGTATGTATTTTGTAATTCATTTGCGTCTCAACGCATCACTCATTCCCAAATGAGTCGGCATTAAATATGTTTGGTCTTCTGGTGGAACCTTAATTCCACGGTCTGAAATATGTCACTAATATTGTCACACACAATATAGTTTCAAAATTCTGACTCTGTCGGAACTACACCAAGTTCTCAAAGAACCTCTTGACTTTAACATCCTTTGTCATTTGTCAAAACAATGACATATTCTGCCTTCTTTTGTAGAATCCATCACAATATTTAGAACTATTCTAAATCTAGCATAGACAACTTCTAGCTCATTGTGCTACCTTTTAAAACAACACTTAGTCTAATTTGAGATTGAAATTTATTTTCATATGTGACAAAACAAATATCGGTGCAACATCTTACAGCGATTTGTTTGTCATTTCTCCATACAAAACTATATATATATATATATTCTTGGTTCTTCTTAAGTACTTCAAGAATATTCTTACTGTTTTTCAATGATCATCTCATGAATCATTCTGGTATATGCTCATAACATTTTAGAGCACAAGATATCTGATTGTGTACATATTATTCGTGATCTAAAGTCACTCATGTGTTTTTACTCATTGAGTGTCAAATACACTCAAGTCTTGTTAAAACTTCACATGACAAGAACATCTTCTTATTATTTCTATATTGAACTATTTCAATATCCATTCTATGTACTTTGACTTAAACTTATTTTGTGTTTCAATCTATCTTCATAGATCTTGACACTAAATTTGTTTCAGTCCATATCTTTTCATTGAAGTTAATTTCTCAATGAAACCTTTTTAATCAAGTATATAATTACATCATTTATAACCAACTATATGTCATCTACATAAAATATTATAAATATGTCTTAGTGCTCCCACTTAATTTCTTGCAAATGCAAGCCTCTTCATCGTCTCTGATGAAATCAAAAACTCTTTGACTATTTCATCCAGTGAAGATTCAAACTCCGCTATACTTACTTCATCAAATTGAAGTTTGTATACCTATCTAGTATTCCACGGACCAGAAAAACTCTTGGTTGTATCTTGTATACACCTTTTAATACATACTTCTGATAAGTAATGTATTTTGCCATCCTACTAGCATATCTCATAAAAGAAATATGTAGTGATTACTAGAATAATCCACATAGACTATAAGCATTGCTACGGAAGATCTATTTTTGCCATCTTATCGTAGTCAACTCTTTGAACTTTGTCGTAAACAATTTTTCGACAAGTCGAGCTTCTTTAAGGATATTCCATCCAAGTCCATCAATTTTATAGATCCATTTACTTTCAAAAAAGTATTTATCTATCTTGGATTTCATGGTATATAGCCATTTTAACGGAGTCAGGGCCCATCATAACTTCTTTGTTTGTAGTTGGTTTATCATTGTTCACAATCAATCCTTTGTCCACAAATCATTTATTTGATCACAAAGTAAACCATACCTACAAGGTTCAATATGTACTTCGATCTCCATGGCTAAAACACTTTGTAGTCATGGGAGCCATGATCGTTGTGGCCGCTTCCGAAACCAATTCCGATGCTGCGCTACTCTGATCATTATGCTCAGGTTCATAAACCTTATCAAATTATATTATCCTCCCACTCAAATATTTCACTAGAAACAATTTCTCGGAAATAAGAAACATTGACAAACACTTTTGTCTTTGTCTCGTGGGAAGAATTCCCAATTAAATTCTCTGGGATAACCGACAAAGACATTCATCCGGTTTTGGTTGTAAACGTATTTACTTATGCTATGCATACCAAAATTTTAAGAAAAGACTATTAGGATTCATACCCATACCATAACTCGTATGGTGTCATTTCAACGGATCATGATGATGCTCTATTAAGTGTAAAAGTGGTAGTCACTAAAGCATAATCCACAAAATATAATGGCATCAATATTTTATCTCATCATTGATCCAACAAGGTTTGGATACGTCTTTTGGATACTTCATCATCACTATGATACTCCAAGAAACGTGAGTTGTAGAACAACTTCATAACTCTTTTAGATATTCGCTAAAACTCGTAATTCAAATATTTCCACCATGATCCAATCATAGATATTTGACTTTTCTATTACGATGATTTCCACTTCATGCTGAATTTATTTGAATCTATTCAAATGTTTCAAACTTCTTCCTTATTGAATATATCCACATATATATACTCAATTCATTGTTGAAAGTTTTCATGAAGTAGAAGAATCTCCCGCACACAACTATGCCCAGTGAAACACATACATCATCATGTATTTTTCACTAAGTTAGTTGCCCGTTCAACACTTCGGCCTATGAACGGTATTTCAGTCATTACCTTTCAGAAAAGATTTTGCAAGTGCCAAACGATTCAACAAATCGAATGACTCCAAAAATCCATTTGCATGGAGTTCCTTCATGCGATCCTTTCTAACATGACCTAAATTGCGGTTCCACAAATAAGTGGAATTCAAATCATTTGCCTTATGGCATTTTTAGCGTTAGTATTATGTATGTGTGTTTCACCATTAAGATTTATAATAACTTATCCATTTTACATGGAGTAATGTCATAATTTAAACAACTCATTGTTTTCATTTGACCAGAGCAAAATAACAATTATTAAGTTCTTTAGTATAAATTCTAAGGGCTAGATAGAATGTCAACGATGAACATAATAACACTTTATTTTGTTCCAGACGTGCATTCCTATCATATTCCTTGTCACTCACTTAGGCCATTGTATTCTTGTATTGCGTTGTTTTGTATGACACTTCATACCAACCAATATGGTACTAATACCCAAGAATTTCATTGTGTGACTTAACTAGGAATACAACCATAACATGTATATCATTTATATACACCTGAGCTAGACTTTCTAGTATTTTCTTTTCTTTTTGCCAAAATATCTTTTGCAGTTTCTCTTTTAGCTTTCCTCATTATTCAGAAAAACACTTCAACATTAATAACTTCTAGGTTTGTTGGTCAAATACCAATAATCTTGAGGTTCTTACTTTGAAGTTGATCATCATATGACAAGTGTTCCAGATTTCACTATTAGTAACTTTGTAATATGATGAACAATTTCACTCATAATTTTATCCATCATATCATGACGACTTTCCGAGACCATGTCTGTACATGCTAGGCTCGTAAAGTTTTAACCTTGGTATTTGCATGTGCAAATCTAGCTTGCACCCGTTGTATGCACACGTAGAATCTATCACACCCGATCATCACGTGATGCTTCGAAACGACGAGTTTTAGTAACGGTGCATATTAATGATGGTCACTTCATGGATATGCGAATATCGTTAGTGCCCCAATAGTTGGAGGATTGTGACGCCTTGCGTCTTCAACCTTCGTACATTCCCATAAAACTTATGAGTTCATGTAGTCTCACCAAATTATATTCTATCATCTTGCAATAAGGTCTTAGATATCACATATATCTCATACCTTGATTATTTCTGAAAACTAAATTTTCAGCTCCTTACTTTTCAAACAGATTTGAACTTCAAGTTTCACGGAGACAAGATAACTTTAGGTACTAATTGAAACCATAGCTCTTTGAATCAATAATGTGAGGTTTACTAAAAGTTTGCAATAGGACTTAATCAATTCTTGATTCTTTAACAATACGGTACCAATCCGTAAAGTTTCTTGTCAGATTTTAACAGTATTTCTATCTCAATTATAAGACTAGCGCATAGTAGTAAACAGATGCCAAAACTACAAAATTAATTCAAAATACTACTAAGACTATGTTTATGATAATTAGTTCATGTTTTAATCTAATTACTAATGAACTCCCACTTAATACAACATCCCTCATAGTTGTAAAGTGGTACACGATCCAAATCCACTACACCAAAACCGATCATCACGTGAGATGATGTAGTTTCAATGGTGAACATCAACATGTTGATCATATCATCCATATGACTCATGTTCAACCTTTCGGTTTCCATTGTCCCGAGGCCATGTCTGTACATGCTAGGCTCGTCAAGCAAACCCAAGTATTCCGCATGTGCAACATGGCTTACACCCGTTGTATGTGAATCGTTGAATCTATCACATCCGATCATCACGAGATGCTTCGAAACGACGAACTGTTACAACGGTGCATACGAGGGGAGAACACTTTATTATCTTGATATTAATGTGAGGGATCATCTTATAATGCTACCGTCGCGATCTAAGCAAAATAAGATGCATAAAAGGATTAACATCACATGCAGTTCATATGTGATATGATATGGCCCTTTTGTCTTTGCGCCTTTGATCTTCATCTCCAAAGCACGGACATGATCTCCATCATCTTCGGGCATGATCTCCATCATCGTCGGCGTAGCGTCAAGGTCCATGGCGCCGTCTTCATGGTTGTTCACCTCATGTAGAAACTATTACAACTACTTTGAAATACTACTCAACATGAAAATTAAAGACAACCATAAGGCTCCTGCCGGTTGCCACAATACAATAATGATCATCTCATACATATTCATCATCATATCATGGCCATATCACATCACCAAACCCTGCAAAAACAAGTTAGACGTCTCTAATTTGGTTTGCATATTTTACGTGGTTTAGGGTTTTCGAGAGAGATCTAATCTACCTACGAACATGAACCACAACGGTGATACTAATATTTTCAACAGAAGAGTAAGTTGAATCTTCACTATAGTAGGAGAGACAGACACCCGCAAAGCCTCTTATGCAATACAAGTTGCATGTCGAACGAGGAACAAGTCTCATGAACGCGGTCATGTAAAGTTAGTCCGGGCCGCTTCATCCCACTATGCCACAAAGATGCAAAGTACTCAAACTAAAGATAACAAGAGCATCAACGCCCACAAAACCATTGTGTTCTACTCGTGTAACCATCTATGCATAGACACGGCTCTGATACCACTGTAGGATAACGTTGCATAGAAAACAAAAAATTTCCTACCGCGAACACGCAATCCAAGCCAAGATGCAATCTAGAAGACGGTAGCAACGAGGGGGTATCGAGTCTCACCCTTGAAGAGATACCAAAGCCTACAAGAGGAGGCTCTTGTTGCTGCGGTAGACGTTCACTTGCCGCTTGCAAAAGCGCGTAGAAGATCTTGATCACGATCGGTTCCGGCGCCACGAACGGGCAGCACCTCCATACTCGGTCACACGTTCGGTTGTTGATGAAGACGACGTCCACCTCCCCGTTCTAGCGGGCAGCGGAAGTAGTAGCTCCTCTTGAATCCGACAGCACGACGGCGTGGTGTCGGTGGTGGTGGAGAAGTCCGGCGGTGCTTCGCTAAAGCTACGCGGGAGTTATGGAGGAGAGGGGGGCGGCTAGGGTTTGGGAGGGGGTGGCCGGCCTCAAGGGGGTGCGGCCAACTTGTGGCTTTGTGGTGGCCGGCCCCCTCCCCTATGCCCCTCATTATATAGGTGGAACCCCAAGAGTTAGTCCCCAAGTCTTCGAATAAGACCCGAACCAAAAACCTTCCATATGGAGGGGAAACCTAGCCAAGCTAGGACTCCCACTAGAGGTGGGAGTTCCACCTCCCATATGGGGGGGTGTGCCGGCCCCCTAAGGGGGAGTCCACTTGGGACTCCTCCCCCACTAGGGTTGGCCGGCCATGGAGGTGGAGTCCCATGTGGACTCCACCTTCCTTGGTGGTTTCTTCCGGACTTTTCTAGAACCTTCTAGAACCTTCCATAGAACCTTCCGCGACATTTTAATTCACATAAAATGACATCCTATATATGAATCTTATTCTCCGGACCATTCCGGAACTCCTCGTGATGTCCGGGATCTCATCCGGGACTCCGAACAAATATTCGAACTCCATTCCATATTCAAGTACTACCATTTCAACATCCAACTTTAAGTGTGTCACCCTACGGTTCGTGAACTATGCGGACATGGTTGAGTACTCACTCCGACCAATAACCAATAGCGGGATCTGGAGATCCATAATGGCTCCCACATATTCAACGATGACTTTAGTGATCGAATGAACCATTCACATACAATACCAATTCCCTTTGTCACGCGATATTTTACTTGTCCGAGGTTTGATCTTCGGTATCACTCTATACCTTGTTCAACGTCGTCTCCTGACAAGTACTCTTTACTCGTACCGTGGTATGTGGTCTCTTATGAACTCATTCATATGCTTGCAAGACATTAGACGACATTCCACCGAGAGGGCCCAGAGTATATCTATCCGTCATCGGGATGGACAAATCCCACTGTTGATCCATATGCCTCAACTCATACTTTCCGGATACTTAATCCCACCTTTATAGCCACCCATTTACGCAGTGGTGTTTGGTGTAATCAAAGTACCTTTCTGTAGGATAACGTTGCATAGAAAACAAAAATTTTCCTACGGCGAACACGCAATCCAAGCCAAGATGCAATCTAGAAGACGGTAGCAACGAGGGGGTATCGAGTCTCACCCTTGAAGAGATTCCAAAGCCTACAAGAGGAGGCTCTTGTTGCTGCGGTAGACGTTCACTTGCCGCTTGCAAAAGCGCGTAGAAGATCTTGATCACGATCGGTTCCGGCGCCACGAACGGGCAGCACCTCCGTACTCGGTCACACGTTCGGTTGTTGATGAAGACGACGTCCACCTCCCGTTCCAGCGGGCAGCGGAAGTAGTAGCTCCTCTTGAATCCGACAGCACGACGGCGTGGTGTCGGTGGCAGTGGAGAACTCCGGCGGAGCTTCGCTAAAGCTACGCGGGAGATATGGAGGAGAGGGGGGCGGCTAGGGTTTGGGAGGGGGTGGCCGGCCTCAAGGGGGTGCGGCCAACTTGTGGCTTTGGTGTGTACGGCCCCCTCCCCTATGCCCCTCATTATATAGGTGGAACCCCAAGTGTTGGTATCCAAGTCTTCGAATAAGACCCGAACCAAAAACCTTCCATATGGAGGGGAAACCTAGCCAAGCTAGGACTCCCACTTGAGGTGGGAGTTCCACCTCCCATATGGGGGGGTGGCCGGCCCCCTAAGGGGGAGTCCACTTGGGACTCCTCCCCCACTAGGGTTGGCCGGCCATGGAGGTGGAGTCCCATGTGGACTCCACCTTCCTTGGTGGTTTCTTCCGGACTTTTCTAGAATCTTCTAGAACCTTCCATAGAACCTTCCGCGACATTTTAATTCACATAAAATGACATCCTATATATGAATCTTATTCTCCGGACCATTCCGGAACTCCTCGTGATGTCCGGGATCTCATCCGGGACTCCGAACAAATATTCGAACTCCATTCCATATTCAAGTTCTACCATTTCAACATCCAACTTTAAGTGTGTCACCCTACGGTTCGTGAACTATGCGGACATGGTTGAGTACTCACTCCGACCAATAACCAATAGCGGGATCTGGAGATCCATAATGGCTCCCACATATTCAACGATGACTTTTAGTGATCGAATGAACCATTCACATACAATACCAATTCCCTTTGTCACGCGATATTTTACTTGTCCGAGGTTTGATCTTCGGTATCACTCTATACCTTGTTCAACCTCGTCTCCTGACAAGTACTCTTTATTCGTACCGTGGTATGTGGTCTCTTATGAACTCATTCATATGCTTGCAAGACATTAGACGACATTCCACCGAGAGGGCCCAGAATATATCTATCCGTCATCGGGATGGACAAATCCCACTGTTGATCCATATGCCTCAACTCATACTTTCCGGATACTTAATCCCACCTTTATAGCCACCCATTTACGCAGTGGTGTTTGGTGTAATCAAAGTACCTTTCCGGTATAAGTGATTTACATGATCTCATGGTCATAAGGACTAGGTAACTATGTATCGAAAGCTTATAGCAAATAACTTAATGACGAGATCTTATGCTACGCTTAATTGGGTGTGTCCATTACATCATTCATATAATGATATAACCTTGTTATTAATAACATCCAATGTTCATGATTATGAAACTAATCATCCATTAATCAACAAGCTAGTTTAAGAGGCATACTAGGGACTTCTTGTTGTCTACATATCACACATGTACTAATGTTTCGGTTAATACAATTATAGCATGATATATAAACATTTATCATAAACATAAAGATATAAATAATAACCACTTTATTATTGCCTCTAGGGCATATCTCCTTCAGTCTCCCACTTGCACTAGAGTCAATAATCTAGATTACATTGTAATATACCTAACACCCATGGCATTCTGGTGTTGGTCATGCTTTGCCCTAGGGAGAGCTTTAGTCAACGGATCTGCTACATTCAGATCAGTGTGTACTTTGCAAATCTTTACTTCTCCATCTTCGATGTATTCGCGAATCGAGTGGTAACGCAGCTTGATATGCTTCAGCCTCTTGTGTGACCTTGGCTCTTGTGCATTGGCGATGGCACCCATGTTATCACAATAAATGATTAATGGGTCCAATGCACTAGGAACCACACCGAGCTCTACAATGAACCTCTTCATCCATACCGCTTCGATGAAGCCTACGAAGCCGCTATGTACTCTGATTCTCGTTGAAGACTTCGCCACCGTGCACCGCTTCGAGCTTGCCCAGCCATCGCAGCACCATTCAATATAAACACATACCCAGATTCTGACTGAGAGTCATCAGGATCAGTGTTCCAACGAGCATCGGGGTAACCACTTACAACGAGCTCTTGGTCACCTCCATAACAAAGAAACATATCCTTAGGTCTTTTCAAGTACTTCGGATATTCTTGACCGTTGTCCAGTTGTTCCATTCTGGATCACTTTGATATCTGCTAGTCAAACTAACAGCATGTGCTATATCCGGTCTAGTACATAGCATGGCATACATGATAGATCCTACTGCCGAGGCATAGGGGATTTTACTCATCCTTTCTCTTTCTTCTGCCGTAGCCGGTCCTTGAGTCTTACTAAAGACTTTGCCTGGTAACATAGGTAAGAACCCTTTCTTACTTTCGTCCATTCTAAACTTCTTTAGAATCTTGTCCAGATATGTACTCAGTGATAGCCCTATTAGGCGTCTTGATCTATCTCTATAAATCTTGATGCCTAATATATACGATGCTTCACCAAGGTCTTTCATTGAAAAACTATTATTCAAATAACCTTTAACACTGCTTAATAGTTCTATATCATTCCCGATTAACAATATGTCATCTACATATAATATCAGGAATGCTACAGAGCTCCCACTCACTTTCTTGTAAATACAGGCCTCTCCATGACACTGTATAAACCCGAAGTCTTTGATCACCTTATCAAAGCGTCGGTTCCAACTTCTTGATGCTTGCTTCAGTCCATAGATTGAACGCTGAAGTTTGCATACTTTGTCAGCATTTTTAGGATCGACAAAACCTTTGGGTTGTACCATATACAACTCTTCCTCAATATCTCCATTAAGGAACGCCGTTTTGACATCCATCTGCCAAATCTCATAATCGAAAAATGCAGCTATTGCTAACAAAATCCTTACAGATTTTAGCTTCGCTACTGGTGAGAAAGTCTCATCGTAGTCAACTCCTTGAATTTGTCGGAAACCCTTTGCGACAAGTCGAGCTTTATAGACAGTAATATTACCATCAGCATCTGTTTTTCTCTTGAAGATCCATTTATTCTCGATAGCCTTTCGGCTATCAGGTAAGTCTACCAAAGTCCATACTTTGTTATCATACATGGATCCCATTTCGGATTTCATGGCTTCTTGCCATTTGTTGGAATCTGGGCTCATCATCGCTTCTTCATACGTCGCAGGGTCCTCATCATTGTTATCCACAATCATGACATTTAGACAAGGATCATACCAATCAGGAGTGGTACGTTCCCTTGTCGATCTGCGAGGTTCAGTAGTTTCCTCGTTCGAAGTTTCATGATCATTATCATTAGCTTCCTCTGTTGCCAGTGTAGGCGGTAGAGGTACAATTTCCGGTACTGCGCTACTCTGATCAACGAGTATAGATTCATCAATCTCATCGAGTTCTACTTTTCTTCCAGTCACTTCTTTAGTGAGAAATTCTTTCTCAAGAAAGGTTCCGTTCTTAGCAACAAAGATTTTGCCTTCGGATTTGTGATAGAAAGTATACCCTATAGTTTCCTTAGGGTATCCTATGAAGACGCATTTCTCCGCTTTGGGTTCTAGCTTGTCCGGTTGTAACTTCTTTACATATGCTTCGCAACCCCAAACTTTCAGGAACGACAGCTTAGGTTTCTTATTAAACCATAATTCATACGGTGTCGTTTCTACGGATTTTGATGGTGCTCTATTTAAAGTGAATGCGGCTATCTCTAATGCATAACTCCAAAATGATAATGGCAAATCAGTAAGAGACATCATAGAACGAACCATATCTAAGAGAGTTCGATTACGACGTTCGGACACACCGTTTCGTTGAGGTGTTCTCGTCGGTGTCAATTGTGAAAGTATTCCGCATTTCTTTAAATGCATGCCAAACTCATAACTCAGATATTCACCTCCACGATCAGATCGTAGAAATTTGATCTTCTTGTTACGTTGATTTTCTACTTCACTTTGGAATTCCTTAAACTTCTCGAAAGTTTCGGATTTATGTTTCATGAAATAGATATACCCATATCTACTCAGATCATCTGTGAAGGTTAGAACATAACGATAACCACCGCGCGATGCTACGCTCATTGGTCCACATACATCGGTATGTATGATTTCCAATAAGTCAGTAGCTCGCTCCATCATACCAGAAAATGGAGTCTTTGTCATTTTTCCCATTAGACATGCTTCGCATCTATCAAGTGACTCAAAGTCAAGTGATTCAAGTAATCCATCAGTATGGAGTTTCTTCATGCATTTTATTCCAATATGACCAAGACGACAGTGCCACATATAAGTAGAATTATCATTCAATTTAATTCGCTTAGCATCAATGTTATGTATATGCGTATCACTACTATCGAGATCTAACAGAAATAAGCCATTCTTTTGTGGTGCTCGACCATAAAAGATATTATTCATAAAAATAGAACAACCATTATTCTCAGACTTGAATGAATAACCATCTTGCATTAAACAAGATCCAGATATAATGTTCATGCTCGACGCGGATACAAAATAACAATTATTTAGGCTTAAAACTAATCCCGAAGGTAGATGTAGAGGAAGTGTGCCGACAGCGATCACATCGACTTTGGATCCATTTCCAACGCGCATCGTCACTTCATCTTTCAGTAGTCTTCGTTTATTCTTTAGTTCCTGTTTCGAGTTGACGATATGAGCAACCGAACCGGTATCAAATACCTGTGTACTAGAACGAGAACCAGTGAGATAAACATCTATAACATGTATATCAGATATACCTTCTTTCTTCTTCTTGACAAGGCCGCTCTTCAGATCAGCCAGATACTTGGAGCAATTACGCTTCCAGTGTCCCTTCTCCTTGCAGTAATAGCACTCAGCATCAGGCTTAGGGCCTGTCTTAGGTTTCATAGGAGGCGTGGCAGCTTTCTTGCCACCCTTCTTGAATTTTCCCTTAGACTTGCCCTGTTTCTTGAAACTGGTGGTCTTGTTGACCATCAACACTTGGTGCTCTTTCTTGATCTCAATCTCAGCAGCTTTTAGCATGCCAAAGTGTTCAGGTAACTCCTTGTTCATGTTCTGCATATTGTAGTTCATCACAAAGTTCTTGTAACTTGGTGGCAGTGATTGAAGGACACGATTAATCCCCAGTCTGTTAGGAATCACTATTCCCAAGTCACTGAGTTTCTTCGCATGCCCGGTCATGGCAAGCATGTGCTCACTAACGGAGCTGCCTTCTTCCATCATGCAGCTGAAGAATTGTTTCGATGCTTCATAGCATTCCACGGCCGCATGAGTCTCAAAAATAGCTTTCAGCTCTTTCATCAACTCATGAGGATCGTGGTGCTCAAAACGTTTTTGAAGATCGGATTCAGATCGCACAGGATGGCACACTGAACTTGAGAGTACCGAATTTTCCGAGTCTCGTAAACAGCTTTTACTTCATCGGTTTCAGTTTCTGCAGGAGGGTCACCTAGCGGTGCATCAAGCACATATTGCAGATTTCCGCCAGAGAGGAAGATCCTCATATGACGGAACCAGTCGGTGAAGTTGCTACCGTTGCTCTTAAGTTTCTCTTTCTCTAGGAACTGATTAAAATTGATTGGGGACGCCATCTCTACAACATATATTTGCAAAAGTTTAGACTAAGTTTATGAAAAATTGAGTTCAAATTTTAATTCAATATAATTAAAAATCTAGGTGAACTCCCACTCAAAACAATATCCCTCGCATTGTCTTAGTGATCACACGAACCAAATCCACCGCACCTATGTCCGATCATCACGAGACAAGGTGTGATTTCAATGGCGAACACTCAAAGTGTTCATCGTATCAACCATATGATTCATGCTCTACCTTTCGGTATCACGTGTTCCGAGACCATGTCTGTACATGCTAGGCTCGTCAAGGCCACCTTAGTATCCGCATGTGCAAAACTGTCTTGCACCCGTTGTATGCACTTGTTGATTCTATCACACCCGATCATCATGAGATGCTTCGAAACGACAAGTCTTGGCAACAGTGCTACTAAGGATGAACACTTTATTATCTTGAAATTTTAGTGAGGGATCATCTTATAATGCTACCGTCGCGATCTAAGCAAAAATAAGATGCATAAAAGGATTAACATCACATGCAGTTCATATGTGATATGATATGGCCCTTTTGTCTTTGCGCCTTTGATCTTCATCTCCAAAGCACGGACATGATCTTCATCATCTTCGGGCATGATCTCCATCATCGTCGGCGTAGCGTCAAGGTCAATGGCGCCGTCTTCATGATTGTCCTCCATGTAGCAACTATTACAACTACTTTGAAATACTACTCAACATGAAATTTAAAGACAACCATAAGGCTCCTGCCGGTTGCCATAATACAATAATGATCATCTCATACATATTCATCATCACATTATGGCCATATCACATCACCAAACCCTGCAAAAACAAGTTAGACGTCTCTAATTTGGTTTGCATATTTTACGTGGTTTAGGGTTTTCGAGAGAGATCTAATCTACCTACGAACATGAACCACAACGTTGATACTAATGTTTTCAATAGAAGAGTAAATTGAATCTTCACTATAGTAGGAGAGACAGACACCCGCAAAGCCTCTTATGCAATACAAGTTGCATGTCGAACGAGGAACAAGTCTCATGAACGCGGTCATGTAAAGTTAGTCCGAGCCGCTTCATCCCACTATGCCACAAAGATGCAAAGTACTCAAACTAAAGATAACAAGAGCATCAACGCCCACAAAACCATTGTGTTCTACTCGTGCAACCATCTATGCATAGACACGGCTCTGATACCACTGTAGGATAACGTTGCATAGAAAACAAAAATTTTCCTACGGCGAACACGCAATCCAAGCCAAGATGCAATCTAGAAGACGGTAGCAACGAGGGGGTATCGAGTCTCACCCTTGAAGAGATTCCAAAGCCTACAAGAGGAGGCTCTTGTTGCTGCGGTAGACGTTCACTTGCCGCTTGCAAAAGCGCGTAGAAGATCTTGATCACGATCGGTTCCGGCGCCACGAACGGGCAGCACCTCCGTACTCGGTCACACGTTCGGTTGTTGATGAAGACGACGTCCACCTCCCGTTCCAGCGGGCAGCGGAAGTAGTAGCTCCTCTTGAATCCGACAGCACGACGGCGTGGTGTCGGTGGCGGTGGAGAACTCCGGCGGAGCTTCGCTAAAGCTACGCGGGAGATATGGAGGAGAGGGGGGCGGCTAGGGTTTGGGAGGGGGTGGCCGGCCTCAAGGGGGTGCGGCCAACTTGTGGCTTTGGTGTGTACGGCCCCCTCCCCTATGCCCCTCATTATATAGGTGGAACCCCAAGTGTTGGTATCCAAGTCTTCGAATAAGACCCGAACCAAAAACCTTCCATATGGAGGGGAAACCTAGCCAAGCTAGGGCTCCCACTTGAGGTGGGAGTTCCACCTCCCATATGGGGGGGTGGCCGGCCCCCTAAGGGGGAGTCCACTTGGGACTCCTCCCCCACTAGGGTTGGCCGGCCATGGAGGTGGAGTCCCATGTGGACTCCACCTTCCTTGGTGGTTTCTTCCGGACTTTTCTAGAATCTTCTAGAACCTTCCATAGAACCTTCCGCGACATTTTAATTCACATAAAATGACATCCTATATATGAATCTTATTCTCCGGACCATTCCGGAACTCCTCGTGATGTCCGGGATCTCATCCGGGACTCCGAACAAATATTCGAACTCCATTCCATATTCAAGTTCTACCATTTCAACATCCAACTTTAAGTGTGTCACCCTACGGTTCGTGAACTATGCGGACATGGTTGAGTACTCACTCCGACCAATAACCAATAGCGGGATCTGGAGATCCATAATGGCTCCCACATATTCAACGATGACTTTTAGTGATCGAATGAACCATTCACATACAATACCAATTCCCTTTGTCACGCGATATTTTACTTGTCCGAGGTTTGATCTTCGGTATCACTCTATACCTTGTTCAACCTCGTCTCCTGACAAGTACTCTTTATTCGTACCGTGGTATGTGGTCTCTTATGAACTCATT
This sequence comes from Lolium perenne, assembly GCF_019359855.2. Taxonomy (NCBI): domain Eukaryota; kingdom Viridiplantae; phylum Streptophyta; class Magnoliopsida; order Poales; family Poaceae; genus Lolium; species Lolium perenne. The sequence continues at coordinate 86,712,584 of NC_067247.2, forward strand.
CATATGCTTGCAAGACATTAGACGACATTCCACCGAGAGGGCCCAGAATATATCTATCCGTCATCGGGATGGACAAATCCCATCGTTGATCCATATGCCTCAACTCATACTTTCCGGATACTTAATCCCACCTTTATAGCCACCCATTTACGCAGTGGTGTTTGGTGTAATCAAAGTACCTTTCCGGTATAAGTGATTTACATGATCTCATGGTCATAAGGACTAGGTAACTATGTATCGAAAGCTTATAGCAAATAACTTAATGACGAGATCTTATGCTACGCTTAATTGGGTGTGTCCATTACATCATTCATATAATGATATAACCTTGTTATTAATAACATCCAATGTTCATGATTATGAAACTAATCATCCATTAATCAACAAGCTAGTTTAAGAGGCATACTAGGGACTTCTTGTTGTCTACATATCACACATGTACTAATGTTTCGGTTAATACAATTATAGCATGATATATAAACATTTATCATAAACATAAAGATATAAATAATAACCACTTTATTATTGCCTCTAGGGCATATCTCCTTCACTTTCCGGTATAAGTGATTTACATGATCTCATGGTCATAAGGACTAGGTAACTATGTATCGAAAGCTTATAGCAAATAACTTAATGACGAGATCTTATGCTACGCTTAATTGGGTGTGTCCATTACATCATTCATATAATGATATAACCTTGTTATTAATAACATCCAATGTTCATGATTATGAAACTAATCATCCATTAATCAACAAGCTAGTTTAAGAGGCATACTAGGGACTTCTTTGTTGTCTACATATCACACATGTACTAATGTTTCGGTTAATACAATTATAGCATGATATATAAACATTTATCATAAACATAAAGATATAAATAATAACCACTTTATTATTGCCTCTAGGGCATATCTCCTTCAGCATGGTGCCGAAACGGAGGGCAATCGGCTATTCCAAGCCGTACCCCAACGAGTACGATTTGATCCCACTACCACCCAAATACCGGCTCCCTGAATTCTCCAAGTTTAGTGGGTCAGATGGCTCCAGTTCAATCGAGCATGTGAGCCGATATTTGGCGCAGTTGGGCACGATCTCAGCATCAGACGCACTACGTGTGAGGTTCTTCGCACAGTCCCTCACAGGATCGGCTTTCGGGTGGTACACCTCGTTGCCACCAGATTCAATCCGGACTTGGAAGCAGATGGAAGAGCAGTTCCACATGCAATATCACTCTGAGGCTTCCGAGGCTGGCATTGCCGATCTAGCACAAGTACGACAGAAGCGCGGAGAAACAATGTCAGAATACATCCAGCGCTTCAGGACCATCAGGAACCGATGCTATTCGGCTCGTTTGACTGAAAAAGAAGCAGTCGAGCTGGCGGTGGTGGGTCTTGCATCGCCGATCAAGGATATGGCTTCCCAAGCAGATTACGCTTCACTGGCGCATATGGTTCAGAAACTGTCATTATATGAACAGCGCCACCCAGAGTTGTACCACGACAAGTTCAAGCGTGCGGTAGTCCTGGTTGAGACAGAGGAAGGTGAAGGCTCTACAGGAGATCAAGAGGTAGCAGTGGATAAATGGACTCGGGGGGCAAGCCCCGTGTTCTGCAAGTGGGTTAAGCCACAAGGTCCTCCAAGGGGGTTTGACTTCGACGTAAGCAAAGCTGAGCAGATTTTTGACCTCTTGCTCAAGGAGAAGCAGCTAAAGTTACCCGAAGGCCACAAGTTCCCTACGGTGCAAGAGCTCAACGGCAAGCCATATTGCAAGTGGCATAACACGTTAACCCATACCGCCAACGACTGCAGGGTGTGGCGTCAGCAGATCCAAATGGCGATAGAACAAGGACGTCTAATTTTCAGCCAGTACGCCATGAAAGTCGACACGCACCCCTTCCCCGCCGTTAACATGGTGGAGTACACTTACCCCGGAAGGTGCCAGCCAGGTTTCTCGTTCAACATCAACATGGTCGGGCCTGTGCACCACCCTGGTAAGGACAGAAACGAGGGCGGCTGCTCTTGTGGCAAGGACAAGGAGGAAGCCGTTCCACGCGATCGGCTCCAAAACGATGGCAAGCGCTACATCACAGAGGGAGAAGTGAAGTATGTGCGATATCAGCGACCTCTCTCTGATCATCTCCTCAACAAATATGAGCGTCAGTACGACCAACGCCGGCGAGACAACGACGACGACGAAAGAGATCGTCGGGCTAGCAGGGACGCCGGGAAAATCGTCGGCATGATAGAGACGATGAAAGATATGAGCGCCATGCCAAGGAAAAGTCAAGAGAGCAGGACGACATGGACAGGCACTGGGACTGTCCCTTCTTCAAACACTGTTGGGATTCAGGAATGAGCCGATTGCCCACAATCGGCAACTGCCCAGAATGTAGACAGAAGAAGAAGGGCACGGGAGACGTGTCAGTGTTCAAGCGTCTAGGACCTCTCCCATCTCGGAACAAGCAAGCTGAGTCCTCTCGGGTGGAAGATCTCGAGGAATTAGAAGACGAAGAAGAAGAAGAAGAAGAAGAAGAAGAAGAAGAAGACGATAAATACCACCGTCCAAGGTGGTGCCCTGATGGACTCAGCCACTCCAAAAAACGTAGGGTTCAGCGACTACGTTGCTTGGAGGAAGCCGAAAGGTTATACTTGCATACGTTGAGGAAGGCGCGGCCTGATCTGGCCACGAAAATTCAGCGAACTCTGGACGAGGAGGGTCGACCACAGAAGAAAGAGTGGAGCCCCAAACAGAAGAAAGCCGATGATGAGACATCGGCTGGCACAAACATGGTGTTCATCCTTCCAGCGGAGTTTTGTGCTCCTGGAACCGAAGAGGCACCTGTGGCACAACTTGACTGCGACCCCAGGCCGGTTATCTTTGAGAAGCCACGAGAAAGAAGTTACAGACACCTGAAGGCCCTGTACTTACGAGGTTATATCAATGGGCAGCCGGTCAACAAGATGCTGGTCGACACCGGAGCGGCAGTCAACATCATGCCATACTCCATGCTACATCGTCTGGGACGCTCTAGCTCGGATCTGATCAAGACCAACGTCACATTGAGCGATTTCAACGGCCAAGCGTCAGAAGCACAAGGTGTTCTGAACGTGGATCTGACCGTAGGAAGGAAAACCATCCCTACGACATTCTTCATTGTCGATAGCAAGAGCACCTACGCTGTCCTGCTAGGGAGAGATTGGATCCACGCCAACTGTTGCATTCCATCCACGATGCATCAATGCTCACTAGTGGAAAATGGGGCATCCATCTAAGCCATTGGTACCGGTTCCCTTACGAACCGGTGCCAATGGGGCAATCTGCACCGGTTCGGGGGCTCAGGCGGGCGAGGAGCAATGGCACCGGTTCGTGAGGGGCTTTCGTACCGGTTCGTGTTAGGAACCGGTACGAAAGGTCTTCGGCCATTTGTCAGACGCGTGGTGGGGCTCGGGTAGGACCTTTGGTACCGGTTTTTAACACGAACCGGTACCAAAGGGTGCCCCCTATATTATCATCAAGTCTCGAGCCCGTCCCCTGGCCGGCTCTTCTCTTCATCTCATTTTTCTCTTCTTCCTCTCACACACAAAATTTTTGCACCTCTCACACTCCAATAAATCTCTATTTTTTCTCCACCATTTTAACAAGATTAACGGCATGCATCTATCCAAGGGTTAGCAATATCATCCTTTCTTCCGGCGTTCCTAATTTAGCTCATTTCTTTGGTAGTTTAACTCGTACTATTTTTCTAGTGCTAGCAAGGTGTTTGATGAAATGCCTAAGTTAGGGATTTTACTTTTTTTATAATCAATTTGAGCTGAAATTATGGTATATTTTGTAGGTTTTAATTAGTATCATCCCCGTCCTCACCGCCGTCGATCGCTAGCGTCGTCCCCTAGCCGGCACCGTACAACCTCGGTGAGCCTCTTCTTTTTTATAAAAAAAACTTAGTTTTATGTGATGAACTTGAATATTAATTAAGTTGGTCACTCATATATCCATGATGTTGTGTACTTAATGATTTTTGATATACATATAAAATGCAGATGAGTCGACAATGGATGTACGGTGACCGGGTCCATCCCGAGTTCATTACTGGCATGCATTATTTTCTCAACGTGGCTGAGGCAAACAGGCAGTCGAATGGTTTCATGTATTGTCCATGTAGTTCCTGTAAGAATATGAAGGATTACTCTACCTCGAAGACCCTTCACGTCCACCTGCTGGAGAATGGTTTCATGCCCAGCTATAATTGTTGGACCAAGCACGGAGAAAGAGGGGTTATATTGGAAGACAACGAAGAAGAAGAGGATAGTGACAACTATCCCTTATTCACTGAAGACGGTGGTAGTAGAATAGGGGAAGACGAAGCTGAAGAAGAGCCCATTTTCGATGAGCCGATTTTTGATGACCCGGATGACGATTTGGGTCGGGCCATTCTTGATGCGAAGATGAACTGCGGAAATGAAAAGGAGAGGTTGAAGTTGGAGAAAATGTTAGAGGATCACAACAAACTGTTGTACCCAAATTGCGAAAATGGTCAGAAAAAGCTGGGTACCACGCTGGAATTGCTGCAGTGGAAGGCAGAGAATGGTACTTCTGACAAGGGATTTGAAAAGTTGCTGAAAATAATAAAGAAGATGCTTCCAGGGGAGAACGTGTTGCCCTCTAGCACGTACGAAGCAAAGAAGGTTGTCTGCCCTCTAGGATTAGAGGTGCAGAAGATACATGCATGCATCAATGACTGCATCCTCTACCGCGGGGAGTACGAGAATTTGAATGCATGCCCGGTATGTAGTGCATTGAGGTATAAGATCAGGCGAGATGACCCTGGCGATGTTGAGGGTGAGTCCACCCCCAGGAAGAGGGTTCCTGCGAAGGTGATGTGGTATGCTCCTATGATACCACGGTTGAAACGTTTGTTCCAGAACAAAGAGCATGCCAAGTTGTTGCGATGGCACAAAGAGGACCGTAAGAAAGATGTGATCCTGAGACACCCCGCTGACGGGTCGCAGTGGAGAAAAATCGACAGAGAGTTCAAGTCATTTTCAGATGACGCAAGGAACTTAAGATTTGGTCTAAGTACAGATGGCTTTAATCCTTTCGGGAGCAGAGCTCACCATAGCACTGGCCGGTGACTCTATGTATCTATAACCTTCCTCCTTGGTTGTGCATGAAGCGGAAGTTCATTATGATGCCGTGCTCATCCAGGGCCCGAAGCAACCCGGCAACGACATTGATGTGTACACGAGGCCATTGGTAGAAGAACTTAGAGAGTTGTGGCGTGACGAAGGTGTACCTGTGTGGGATGAGCACGAACAAAAGGAATTTAACCTACGAGCGTTGTTATTTGTAACCATCAATGATTGGCCTGCTCTTGGTAACATTTCAGTGCAGTCAAACAAGGGATACAATGCATGCACACACTGTTTAGGTGAGACTGATAGTAATTATTTGGGAAACAAGAATGTGTACAGGGCATCGTCGATTTCTTCCAAAACAACATCACGTAAGAAAGAGAGGAAAGCATTTCGGAGGTGAGGCAGATAACCGAACCAAGCCTACCCGCCCTAATGGGGAAGTTATATATGATATGGTCAAGGATTTAGAAGTGATCTTTGGAAAGGGTCCCGGCGGACAATCTGTTCCGCATGATGTTGACGGACACGTACCCATGTGGAAGAAGAAGTCGATATTTTGGGAGCTACCCTACTGGAAATTCTTAGAGGTTCACTCTGCAATCGACGTGATGCACGTGACGAAAAATCTTTGCGTGAACCTGCTAAACTTCTTGGGCGTGTATGGGAAGACAAAAGATACACCGGATGCACGGCAGGACCAGCAAAGTATCCACGAAGGAAACAACCTGAATCCAGAGAAGTATCAAGGTCCTGCCAGCTATGCTCTTACCAAAGAGGAGAAGGAGATCTTGTTTGAAGTCCTGAGTAGCATCAAGGTCCCGTCGGGCTTCTCGTCGAATATAAAGGGACTAATCTACATGTCGGAGAACAAGTTTCAAAACCTAAAGTCTCATGACTGCCACGTGATTATGACACAATTACTTCCGGTTGCATTGAGGGGCTTCACCGGAAAATGTTCGAGTACCCATTGTGAAGCTATGTGCGTTCCTCAATGCAATTTCTCGAGAAGGTGATCAATCCACTTACTCTACAAAATTTACAGAAGGATGTGGTCCAATGTCTAGTCAGCTTCGAGTTGGTGTTCCCACCATCCTTCTTCAATATTATGACACATCTCCTAGTTCACCTGGTCGAAGAGATTGGCGTTCTCGGTCCTGTATTTCTACACAACATGTTCCCCTTTGAGAGATTCATGGGAGTCTTAAAGAAGTACGTTCATAACCGTGCTAGGCCAGAAGGAAGCATCTCCAAGGGCTATGGAACAGAGGAGGTCATTGAGTTTTGTGTTGACTTTATTCCTGACCTTAAGCCGATCGGTGTTCCTGAATCGCGCTATGAGGGGAGACTGCGTGGAAAAGGCACGCTAGGAAAGAAATCAGCAACGTGTATGGACGGACATTCTTTCACTCAAGCACACTACACAGTTCTACTTAATTCCATCTTGGTGGCTCCGTACAAAGAGGAACACAAGGAGATCTTACGCTCTAAATACCCGGAGCAACGTGAAGATTGGATTGATGGAGAACACATGAAGACTTTCGGCGGTTGGTTGCAAACACGTCTCATGAATGTCACCGATGACGAGCAGCTGTACTTGTTGGCCAAGCAACCATCTTCTACTATATCGACTTTTCAAGGGTACGAGATTAATGGGAACACATTTTACACTTTGGCCCAAGACAAAAAGAGCACCAACCAAAACAGTGGTGTCCGCTTTGATGCGAGAAGATGGCAATGGGAACAAGGTCACATATTATGGGTACATAGAGGAGATATGGGAACTTGACTATGGACCTAATTTCAAGGTCCCTTTGTTCCGGTGTAAATGGTTCAACCTGAAAGACGGGCAGGTGTAGACCCGCAGTACGGAATGACTACAGTGGATTTCAAGAATCTTGGGTACGACACCGAACCATTCGTCCTAGCCAGTGAAGTGGCTCAGGTTTTTTATGTGAAGGATATGTCTAGCAAACCGAAAAAAAGAAAAGAAAGGCAAGAGGACACATCATACGATGAGCCAAAGCGGCACATAGTTCTTTCAGGAAAAAGAAACATCGTGGGAGTAGAGGACAAGACAGACATGTCAGAAGATTATAATAAGTTTGACGATATTCCACCCTTCAAGGTAAAAATTGACCCAAGCATCATCTTAAACAATGAAGATTGTCCATGGTTGCGTCGCAGTAAGAAGAAAGGGAAACGAGCGAAGAAAACTCAGAAGACTAGCTAGCTACATATAGGGATCATAACTTGTGTATCTCAATATGGAAATCACTTTTGTGTAATGATGTTACTGTATGTAAGATATTAACAATGGAGATGGTTGGCTTGTTTTACTAGTTAAGTCACGGGCTTGTATGTAAGATATTAATATAGGGCATGTGCACCAAGGGCATATTCGAGAAGTTCCGCCACGGGAGATTTCCCACCGACAGGGCGTCGTGCGCTACATACTTTATCTCATCGAGCAGCGTTCTTATCTCGCCGACAGCTTTAGTACCGGTTGCACCCACCAACCGGTACTAAAGGTTACCCACGCGTCCTTATCCCACCGACAGGGCGTCGTGCGCTACATACTTTATCTCATCGAGCAGGGCGTCCTTATCCCGCCGACAGCTTTAGTACCGGTTGCACCCACCAACCGGTACTAAAGGTTTGCCTCGATCTGTCTTCCCGCCTATTTTCTTCCCGCGCTTTCCACCGGTTCCCGCCTCTGTCTTCCCGCCATTTTTTCACTATATATATGTAGGCTTGGCCACCATTTACATATCACATCTAGACTCATATCTGCAAAACCTCATCATTCTCTCCCATGGCTTCCATCGCATCTCTAACCCCCCGGGAGGCGGAGGCGCTTTGCGCCTCGAACTACCCCTGCCCGCCGGGCTACCGCGTCCCGACCGGCTGGTTGCTAAGCGTCGGAGGCGTACCGGTCCCTCCAGTCCCTCTAGGTGTGGCGCGCGAGATGGCCATCACGAACCACTACTACTTCGAGCTCACGCCAGAGCAGCGGAGGAATCCCCAGTGGCATCCCGACTACAGCCCGACTTGGGAAAGCTTCTTCATCAATCGGCGTGAGAGGGCGCTTGCCAGGCACGAGGAGGGCGGCCCGCCTCCTCCGAACTTCAACGAGGCCGGCCGTCGGCTGTGGTGGCGCGGCCGGACTCTCCAGGGCGTCATGGCCTACCGTGGCCCCCGCTGCGCTACCTCGCCCCAGCCCACGCGTGCTCACCCGCCGACGTTCGAGTACCGCGACCCCGATGCCAGCGACGATGATGACGGCGACTACGACGACTACAGTGGCGAGTACTACAGGGCTAGGCAGGAGTATGACTGAATGACTCCCCAGTAGAATTTGGTCATGTATCTTTAATTTTCAGTTAAGCTATGTACTTTTAATTCGAGTTCAATCGTAATAAAATTTCATTCCCGCCCTTTCTTTCCCGCCTTTTTTCTCCCACGCGCGGCGTCGTGGCGGGAAAGTTTCCCGCGCGACGTCGTACGTGGCGGGAAACTTTCCCGCGCGGACGGCGTCATGGCGGGAGTAAAGAAAAGAAATAGAAAAGAAACAGAAAAGAAAAGAAAAGGAAAAAATAAATAGAAAATAAAAGAAAAGGAAACAGGAAAAGAAAAGAAAAGAAAAAGAAAAGAAAAAGAAAAGCAATAGAAAAAATAAAAGCAATAGAAAAGAAAAGAAAAAATAAAAGCAATAGAAAATATAAATAGAAAAGAAAATAAAAGAAAATAATAAATTGAAAAGAAAAGAAAAGAAAAGAAACAGAGAAGAAAAAATAAACAGAAAAGAAAAAGAAACAGCAAAAGAAAAGAAAACAGAAAAAGAAAAAAGAAAAACAAAAAATTTGGCACCGGTTGGTGCCACCAACCGCATACGAAAGGCCTTTCGTACGGTTGGTGGCACCAACCGGTGCCAAAGGTCGTTCCCGAGCATTTTGACTTAGCCGCGCGGCCAAATCTCCCCAAATCCCCCAAAATCTTCACAAGATCGCCGCGCGCGCGCCGCCGTCGTCCACGCCGTCGAGCACCACGACGTCGCCGCCGTCGAGCACCACGCCGTCGAACTCCGCGCCGTCGCCGTTGCCATCGTCCGCGCGCTCGCCGTCGTCCACGCCGTCGAGCACCGCGCCGTCGAACTCCTCTCTCTCTCGCGCGCGCCGGCAGGTACGTACGTCCTCCACGCCGGCCGCCGCACCATGGCGCCGTCGGCGTCCTCTCCCCTTGTCCTGCCCTCGCCCGCGCGCTGCACGCTGCCTCGCTGCTGCTCCGTCTAGGTCGGCGTCTCGCTGTGCGCTCCCGGCCTCCGCCTCGGCGCCGGCCAGGTCACGCCCGCAGGGTGTTCGACCCAATGCCGAGCCGCGCGTGCGCGGTGGTGGAGGCCGTGCGCCAGGGAGATCGAGGGAGGCCGTGCTCCGTCTAGGTCCGCGTCGGCACCCCGTCAGCGGTCGAGCTGGTAGACGAGGTCGTGGGGATGCGGAGCGGCACGAGCTTGCCGCCGGAGAAGAGCTGGTCGGCGGGGAGAATGGTGGACACCGCGGAGCACCCGGCGAGGAAGAACTCGAAGTCGGCGCTGGCCTTGCCCGGTCCCGCTCCCGCGGCCATGGACGCGTCCCTCCCGCCGCCGGCGTCGTCGAGGCTGAAGGAGACGCCGTTGAGTTTGAAGAGTTAAAAGGGGCAGCGAATATTAGAGTACCTATTTTCCTAAGTCAATGTAAAAGAAAAGAGTAGTATGTGTTCTCGAAAAAATAAATATTTTTTGACAAACATGCATTAGTATTAATTCCGGAGAAAACAATCGATGAACAACGAAACTATTGTTAGAAATATTGAGTGGTGGAAGAACACATGCAAATGTGGGCCATTTGAAAATAAAATTGAGGAGTTACTGATGAAGTGCGGTAGGGGCGGACGCGGCCGACGAGCGCGTTCTGGATGTGGAGGCTGCGCACCCGCACGCCGGAGCACGAGTCGATGGTCACCGCCGTCGTAGATTTAGGGAAAGAAAAAATAGGACCACCGTAGTAGATTAAGAGAAAGAAGAGCGAGAGGAGGAACACCGAGTCCATGGAGGAACACCGAGTCCATGGAGGAACGCCGAGTCCGTGGGTTAGGGTTAGGGTTATTGCTTTCTTCATTTCAATTGTTATCCATCTAGCAATCTGTTATATGATCATGACAAGATGAATGAAATATAATTGCTTTCTTAATTTTGTAGTGACATTGAGCTATGGCGGACGGCACCTTCGTCCGAGATGAGGAGGGGGAAGAAGCGGTGCAGAAATTGATATATGAGAGTGCCCGTGGGGCTGATGGAGATGAAACAGATTTTGCCGACTTTACGAATGATTTCGGCGAGGGACTTGAGTCCGAACAAGTTAGAAGAGACAACGAAGTTTCCATAACAAACTCCGCCGAGGTGTATATTTATGTATCAAGTCTATGTTCATATCACTAGATGCATTCATTTATTTGTATTTCACTTATTAACGAATAATTTTTCTATTAGCCTTCTGGAACATCGAGCAAGTCTGTTAAAACAAAACGAGGCCCGACGCGAGTTCTAAAGGGCGAGGGTAGGTTAGCCCTCACGGCATTTAAGGATAATGGTGAACCGGTGCATCCCAAAGATCACTGCACCAAATTTACAAGTCAAGCTGGAGTTCTTGTTAGGGACCATGTACCGATCAGCATTCGAGAGTGGCATAAGCCGAAGAAAGCGGACAATGAAGCTAGTTATGTCAACGACGCGATGAAAAAGTTTCTTTGGGAAACTCTCACGACACGCTTCAGCCTACCGGAAGACATGACGGAAGGCCAGAAGAATAAAGTCAAGGAATGGACTCTCAAGAAGATGGCCATACAATTCCAGGACTTGGAAGAAAAATTTATGGGACAAATATAAGAATGAAGATCCAAAGATTCGATGATAATCTAGTGAAGATAAAGGATCACCGGCAAGAATTTAAGAGGTATAAGCAATCGTCTACTTTTGTGTCTCGATCGGTCACAAATAAGAAAAATGCTGCAAAGAAGACAATTTGGCATCATATGGGGTCAGGTGGCTACAAGACTGCCATTCCGAGGTGGATAGCGTATGAAAATGAACTGATGGCTGCAGGAATCACTCCACAGACATGGGACTGGCCCGAACGGTCCAAGTTCTGGTTGTTCGCGCATGGGGCAGGGTTGGACCCAAAGACAGGGCTGATCGTTGCGGAGGGAACAGGGAAGGCAAAGATGGAGCACATCGCACCGAAGCTTGTAGCTGCAATTGAACAGGTTCGAAAGGGAGAGTACATTCCCGATAGAGAGAATGACGAGCCGACACTCGCCTGGGGAATCCCGAACACGTTGGACGGGTACGAGCTCGCCCAGGTCTCACCATGAAGGAAGCGTTCCCAGAGTCCGCTGACACTTATAGAAGCCGTTCGCGGAAGAAGAAGAAGGATGCCGACATTGTAACGGAATTGTTAACTAGGGTGGAGGCGCTTGAGAAAAATCAGAGGCCACCTGACCAGCCGATGTTCCTACAGGATCCTCAAGCCGATGCCGCCCCATCTCAGCGAAGAAGCAGTGTGGGTTCCACGCATCTTGACGGATGTGGAGGAAGCTACCCCGTGGATTATGTCACGGAGAAGACAGATTGCGAGCTCTATATGTTATTCAGAACCGCGTCTGTTAAGGTGGCGGTCGGTTATGTTTACCCAAGTGAAGAAGGAGCAACGCACCACCATATGCCCATTCCACCTGGCTGTGTTCGTGTCGGGGTGGATGAAGTTGTTCCGGCTTTTGAATCAGTGGAGCTTGATATTCCTAGAGGTGACGATGAGAGGACACTTGCCGATGTCAAGCACGGTTTCGCCCTATGGCCGAAGAAGTACGTCGTCCTTCGCAAAGGCCACCGACTCCTCATAGCAGTCCACATGAGCATCAAAGGCCTTCGACTCCTCCTCCTAGCAGTCCACATGAGCAGCAAAGTCCATACCTACCGAGAGGGACCCCAAAGCATGAGTCCACCACCTCGAGATCCTCCGCGTAAGACAGCGCCTGGTAAGCGGAATGGTACGCCGCCTAAGAAGAGATCTAGAAAGGAGAAACCACTGCCGCCTATTGAGAAGTTACCTTGGGAAAAAACTCCCGAGGAAAACCAGGAAGCCGTTGAGTCCCAGCGGAGGGCCTTTTTTGCTAAGAAAGAGCCAGAGATACCTTTTGAGAAGACACTAGATCCGGTGAAGGTTTATCGTACAGTCGAGAATCTGTATAACCCTGAACCATCGCCGCCATCTGACTATAGGCGTTCTATTGAAAGGTCGTACGACCAAATGATGGAGGCGAAAAACCCCACTACCAGCTCGGGTATCAGGGAGATAAAAGGGATACACCAAGTCTACCAGCTCGGAGAACAACCCGTTAAATCGGTCCCCCCTCTAAAGGTGTTTGACGAGAAGGCCGTTCAAAGTTCTCGACAAATCTCAACCGATTACGCCATGGCTAAGGTAGTATATCAATATGTTCAAGGGAAAGATTTGGTCGAGAATCTCAGCAAGCTACCAACAAGTATGCGTAACTTGCATACGTGGTACGGTGTTGCCGCAAAGGGAGGGATGGAGACTATCATGGTGCGAGTTAAGGAAGAGCACTACTTCCAAGAATACTCTGTGAGCGTTGACTTCTCCGAGCTTTTCCAGTTATACAATCTTCGGGCCCTCGACAAATCTATCGTCAGTTGCTATTGTCTGTAAGTGATTTATTTATATAATTTGAGAAGTCTTTAGCTCAGCTCCTTGATTATCTGCAAATTATAATCTTTTGTGCGCTATGTTATGCAGATTGAAGATGCTCGAATGCAAAAGGGATGAAATCAAGGACATTGGGTTCATTGACCCGGACACAATGCATGTCAAGACCATAGAAGAACCCCTCTATAACAGGGATACACCGGAGACTTTGCTAAGGTTTTTGAAGCGACAACGTGACAAAAAGACAATACTTTGGCCTTACAACTTCCAGTGAGTGTTACTCTCTTATAACACATTCTATTTTGCTCACTTATATATATGACACTACATATTTAAACGTGCGCAGGTTTCACTTTATTCTTATCGTCATTAAAATGTACGAAGGAGAAGTTGAAGTCTTTGACTCACTAACCAAAGAGCCTATACAATACAAGTCTTGTTTTCTTATGCTCAAAAGGTAATTCAAATTCTTATCGGTTTTTTTGTTAGTTTCCTGATATCAACTGATTGATAACTCTTTTGTGCATTTTCTTTTGTCGGGCAGCGTATGGGAAACTTTCATCAAGGAAGATCAGTCCCATGATTGGAAACCGAAGCTGATATGGCGTGCGAACAAAGTAAGTAGTACTACCTAGGTCCACACACCTTTATCATACTTCATTATTGTTTGACTGAATTATATTCTTGTACGTAAATGCGCAAAACAACCACCGGGACTAATCTATGTGGATACTACGTTTGCGAGTACATCCACAGAATTGTCAGCGAGAGAGCGAATAATGAAAGAAATAGAGAGGTACGAAAATAATATTCACAAATTTATTTTCTTACCATAAGTTGTGCTGAGTTTCAGTAATAATTGTTTGATTTGTGATTTGATATAACACACATAGCTCATGTATTCATCTTATTCTTTTACAGTTGAGAAGAAAGCGGGAGAAGATCGGAATCGAGGAGCGCTTCAAAGCAATCGGCGATGAATTGGCGGGATTTTTCCTTCGGGAAGTCATACCACCATCCGGAGAGTACCACTATGCATAAAGATCTTCTCCAGCTCCTCGATTGCTTTGTGTGTATATATAGTTTGACTCGGAGTGTACCACTATGGTACATGTGTGTAATAGATCGATCTTCATGCTTGTACTATGGTGCATCGACTTGATTTGCATCGGAGAGTACTACTTATGCAATTACATGTGTGTTATATTATATGCACCAACTTTATATGCATCACCTTGATCTTCATGTACTACGTAAACCCAAACGCATTTCCGGTGCATCGACGCGATATGAAACGCTCCGATACCCCTAAACCCCTACAGAAACCCTAAACCCTGAATTCTCTGCCGCGGCAGAGATTCTCGAATTTTTCCTGCCGAGGCAGCCTACCTTTGCCACCGGTTTGTAGTACAAACCGGTACGAAAGGTCCATCGACGTGCGCTCTCCTGGGCGCCCACGTGGAGGGCCATCTATACCGGTTCGTAAGGAACCGGTAGGAAAGGGGGGGGGCCTTTTGCACCGGATATTTTATACCGGTTGCTAAACCGGTGCAAATGGCCCTCTGGAACCGGTATTGATCAGCGTTTTTCCACTAGTGGCTTAATACAGTGGGATGGAGATGAAGTAGAAATCGTCCACGCAGATGACTCAGCCGAGATCTCAACGGCTGGCATGAACGTTTGGGAGACGGCATGCCAAGATCCACTCTTCGGCATCACTTTGGACGACTGTGAGCGCATCGACGTGACAAAAAACGGGGTGAGGCTGGTCTTATCCACCGGCCTGACCGTGTAACAAGAGCAAAGGCTATGGACGTACGTGGCAAGGCCGATCCCAGAGATCGGCCCCAAAAAATAAAAAGTGATGATCTTGTCTCAAGCATGCCACGTAGTCGTAGTGACGCACGAACAAGATGTAAACCTTCATTGAGCAATGCAATCAAAATGGGGGCCGATTCCAGCAATCGGCCCATATTATTATCCTCGCCATACGTTTTGCCTGTGTTCAGCCTCGATCTAACAGGTGACGGAAAGCTAGGGTATGGGTTTACATCGGCTGATGAGCTAGAAGAAGTCGACATTGGTCCTGGGGATAAGCCACGGCCAACTTTCATCAGCAAAAAGTTAGATCCACATCACAGGAGCCAGATGATAGCTCTGTTAAAAGAATACCCAGATTGCTTTGCATGGGATTACACAGAGATGCCTTGGTTAGACAGGAGCATCATTGAGCATCGGCTCCCGCTCAAGAAAGGATTTCGGCCGTTCCAACAACGAGCACGTCAGATGAAGGCCAAAATTCTCGAAGAAGTAAAGAAGGAGATCGAGAAAATGTTAGCCGCCGAGTTCATCAGGCCATGCAGGTACGCTGAATGGATATCCGTGATCGCACTGTAGAGAAAAAGGACGGCCGATGGCGTGTGGCCATAGATTTCCGAGATCTCAACAGAGCCACTCCAAAGGATGAATATCCAATGCCTGTGGCAGAGACATTAATCAATGCAGCTGCTGGCCACAAAGGTGTTAAGCTTCATGGATGGCAATGCCGGCTACAACCAAATCTTCATGGCTCCAGAAGATATACACAAGACTGCATTCAGAGTACCAGGATCGGTGGGCTTGTTTGAATATGTGGTCATGACTTTTGGGCTGAAGAATGCCGGTGCAACATACCAACGAGCCATGAATTACATTTTTCATGATCTGATCGGCAAGTTGGTGGAAATTTACATCGACGACGTGGTGGTCAAGTCTGTCTCCATGGAAGGACACTTGGATGATTTGCGACGCATCCTAGACCGAACTCGAAAATTCGGGCTGAGAATGAATCCAAAGAAGTGTGCCTTTGGTGTGACGGCCGGTCAGTTCCTCGGTTTTTTGGTTCATGAACGAGGAATTGAGATCGGCCTGAAAAGTCAGGAGGCAGTACGTACCATGCAGCCGCCTACCACGAAGAAGGAACTCCAACGTCTTATCGGCAAGATCAACTTCGTCCGACGGTTCATCTCTAATCTGTCAGGACGAATCGAGCCGTTCATGGCGTTGGTGAAGATCAAATCTGATGACGAGTTTCACTGGGGGGCAGAACAGCAGCGAGCGTTTGACGAGATTAAGCGGTATCTAACAACGCCGCCTGTGCTAGTTCCACCTCAGCAAGACAGGCCGTTCTATATCTACTTATCAGTAGCTGACACGTCCATTGCTTCAGTGGTGGTGCAACTCTATGAGGGTGTTGAAAAGGTCGTTTTCTACCTTAGCAGAAGGATGTTGGATGCAGAAACAAGGTACCCTGAGGTCGAGAAGTTATGCCTCTGCCTATTCTTCACCTGCACCAAGCTTCATCACATCCTTCTGACGGCAGAAATCATCATCATATGCAAGTCAGACGTTGTCAAGCACATGCTGTCGGCTCCTGTTTTAAAAGGCTGACTTGGTAAGTGGATGTTTGCGTTATCGGAATTCGATCTCTGGTATCAGCCTGCGAAAGCAGTCAAGGGACAAGCGTTGGCCGATCTCATAGCTGAACGGATCAATACTAATATAGCAGCACTATCTGTACGTGCATGGGCTATGTTCTTCGATGGATCGGCTTGTGACGATGGTTGTGGCATCGGCATTCTGCTCGTGTCGCCTCGGGGGGCAACATATTCCTTCTCCATCAGGCTATCTACACCTTGCACCAACAATGTCGCTGAGTATGAGGCGATACGCAAGGGAATGGAGTTGCTTTTGGAAGCCAGGGCAGAAGCGGTGGAACTTTTTGGAGACTCGAAGTTGGTGATCTCCCAGCTCACGGATGAATACAAGTGCGAGAGTGAGTCACTCTTCCCTTATTGGATAGAATGCCGTGAGTTGATGGCAAAATTTCGGTACATCAATTTCAATTGGGTCCCAAGATCTCAAAATACCGAGGCCAACGATCTCGCATAGATGGCGTCAGGCTACAAGGACATACCAGACGGGTCAGAAGTTCAGGTGCAGTTCCTGGAACAGGATGACTGGAGAGCCGATACATCGTGCTCCAAAAGATGCAAAGTACTCAAACTAAAGATAACAAGAGCATCAACGCCCACAAAACCATTGTGTTCTACTCGTGTAACCATCTATGCATAGACACGGCTCTGATACCACTGTAGGATAACATTGCATAGAAAACAAAAAATTTCCTACCGCGAACACGCAATCCAAGCCAAGATGCAATCTAGAAGACGGTAGCAACGAGGGGGTATCGAGTCTCACCCTTGAAGAGATTCCAAAGCCTACAAGAGGAGGCTCTTGTTGCTGCGGTAGACGTTCACTTGCCGCTTGCAAAAGCGCGTAGAAGATCTTGATCACGATCGGTTCCGGCGCCATGAACGGGCAGCACCTCCGTACTCGGTCACACGTTCGGTTGTTGATGAAGATGACGTCCACCTCCCGTTCCAGCGGGCAGCGGAAGTAGTAGCTCCTCTTGAATCCGACAGCACGACGGCGTGGTGTCGGTGGCGGTGGAGAACTCCGGCGGAGCTTCGCTAAAGCTACGCGGGAGATATGGAGGAGAGGGGGGCGGCTAGGGTTTGGGAGGGGGTGGCCGGCCTCAAGGGGGTGCGGCCAACTTGTGGCTTTGGTGTGTACGGCCCCCTCCCCTATGCCCCTCATTATATAGGTGGAACCCCAAGTGTTGGTATCCAAGTCTTCGAATAAGACCCGAACCAAAAACCTTCCATATGGAGGGGAAACCTAGCCAAGCTAGGGCTCCCACTTGAGGTGGGAGTTCCACCTCCCATATGGGGGGGTGGCCGGCCCCCTAAGGGGGAGTCCACTTGGGACTCCTCCCCCACTAGGGTTGGCCGGCCATGGAGGTGGAGTCCCATGTGGACTCCACCTTCCTTGGTGGTTTCTTCCGGACTTTTCTAGAATCTTCTAGAACCTTCCATAGAACCTTCCGCGACATTTTAATTCACATAAAATGACATCCTATATATGAATCTTATTCTCCGGACCATTCCGGAACTCCTCGTGATGTCCGGGATCTCATCCGGGACTCCGAACAAATATTCGAACTCCATTCCATATTCAAGTTCTACCATTTCAACATCCAACTTTAAGTGTGTCACCCTACGGTTCGTGAACTATGCGGACATGGTTGAGTACTCACTCCGACCAATAACCAATAGCGGGATCTGGAGATCCATAATGGCTCCCACATATTCAACGATGACTTTTAGTGATCGAATGAACCATTCACATACAATACCAATTCCCTTTGTCACGCGATATTTTACTTGTCCGAGGTTTGATCTTCGGTATCACTCTATACCTTGTTCAACCTCGTCTCCTGACAAGTACTCTTTATTCGTACCGTGGTATGTGGTCTCTTATGAACTCATTCATATGCTTGCAAGACATTAGACGACATTCCACCGAGAGGGCCCAGAATATATCTATCCGTCATCGGGATGGACAAATCCCACTGTTGATCCATATGCCTCAACTCATACTTTCCGGATACTTAATCCCACCTTTATAGCCACCCATTTACGCAGTGGTGTTTGGTGTAATCAAAGTACCTTTCCGGTATAAGTGATTTACATGATCTCATGGTCATAAGGACTAGGTAACTATGTATCGAAAGCTTATAGCAAATAACTTAATGACGAGATCTTATGCTACGCTTAATTGGGTGTGTCCATTACATCATTCATATAATGATATAACCTTGTTATTAATAACATCCAATGTTCATGATTATGAAACTAATCATCCATTAATCAACAAGCTAGTTTAAGAGGCATACTAGGGACTTCTTGTTGTCTACATATCACACATGTACTAATGTTTCGGTTAATACAATTATAGCATGATATATAAACATTTATCATAAACATAAAGATATAAATAATAACCACTTTATTATTGCCTCTAGGGCATATCTCCTTCACTTTCCGGTATAAGTGATTTACATGATCTCATGGTCATAAGGACTAGGTAACTATGTATCGAAAGCTTATAGCAAATAACTTAATGACGAGATCTTATGCTACGCTTAATTGGGTGTGTCCATTACATCATTCATATAATGATATAACCTTGTTATTAATAACATCCAATGTTCATGATTATGAAACTAATCATCCATTAATCAACAAGCTAGTTTAAGAGGCATACTAGGGACTTCTTTGTTGTCTACATATCACACATGTACTAATGTTTCGGTTAATACAATTATAGCATGATATATAAACATTTATCATAAACATAAAGATATAAATAATAACCACTTTATTATTGCCTCTAGGGCATATCTCCTTCAGCATGGTGCCGAAACGGAGGGCAATCGGCTATTCCAAGCCGTATCCCAACGAGTACGATTTGATCCCACTACCACCCAAATATCGGCTCCCTGAATTCTCCAAGTTTAGTGGGTCAGATGGCTCCAGTTCAATCGAGCATGTGAGCCGATATTTGGCGCAGTTGGGCACGATCTCAGCATCAGACGCACTACGTGTGAGGTTCTTCGCACAGTCCCTCACAGGATCGGCTTTCGGGTGGTACACCTCGTTGCCACCAGATTCAATCCGGACTTGGAAGCAGATGGAAGAGCAGTTCCACATGCAATATCACTCTGAGGCTTCCGAGGCTGGCATTGCCGATCTAGCACAAGTACGACAGAAGCGCGGAGAAACAATGTCAGAATACATCCAGCGCTTCAGGACCATCAGGAACCGATGCTATTCGGCTCGTTTGACTGAAAAAGAAGCAGTCGAGCTGGCGGTGGTGGGTCTTGCATCGCCGATCAAGGATATGGCTTCCCAAGCAGATTACGCTTCACTGGCGCATATGGTTCAGAAACTGTCATTATATGAACAGCGCCACCCAGAGTTGTACCACGACAAGTTCAAGCGTGCGGTAGTCCTGGTTGAGACAGAGGAAGGTGAAGGCTCTACAGGAGATCAAGAGGTAGCAGTGGATAAATGGACTCGGGGGGCAAGCCCCGTGTTCTGCAAGTGGGTTAAGCCACAAGGTCCTCCAAGGGGGTTTGACTTCGACGTAAGCAAAGCTGAGCAGATTTTTGACCTCTTGCTCAAGGAGAAGCAGCTAAAGTTACCCGAAGGCCACAAGTTCCCTACGGTGCAAGAGCTCAACGGCAAGCCATATTGCAAGTGGCATAACACGTTAACCCATACCGCCAACGACTGCAGGGTGTGGCGTCAGCAGATCCAAATGGCGATAGAACAAGGACGTCTAATTTTCAGCCAGTACGCCATGAAAGTCGACACGCACCCCTTCCCCGCCGTTAACATGGTGGAGTACACTTACCCCGGAAGGTGCCAGCCAGGTTTCTCGTTCAACATCAACATGGTCGGGCCTGTGCACCACCCTGGTAAGGACAGAAACGAGGGCGGCTGCTCTCGTGGCAAGGACAAGGAGGAAGCCGTTCCACGCGATCGGCTCCAAAACGATGGCAAGCGCTACATCACAGAGGGAGAAGTGAAGTATGTGCGATATCAGCGACCTCTCTCTGATCATCTCCTCAACAAATATGAGCGTCAGTACGACCAACGCCGGCGAGACAACGACGACGACGAAAGAGATCGTCGGGCTAGCAGGGACGCCAGGAAAATCGTCGGCATGATAGAGACGATGAAAGATATGAGCGCCATGCCAAGGAAAAGTCAAGAGAGCAGGACGACATGGACAGGCACTGGGACTGTCCCTTCTTCAAACACTGTTGGGATTCAGGAATGAGCCGATTGCCCACAATCGGCAACTGCCCAGAATGTAGACAGAAGAAGAAGGGCACGGGAGACGTGTCAGTGTTCAAGCGTCTAGGACCTCTCCCATCTCGGAACAAGCAAGCTGAGTCCTCTCGGGTGGAAGATCTCGAGGAATTAGAAGACGAAGAAGAAGAAGAAGAAGAAGAAGAAGAAGAAGAAGACGATAAATACCACCGTCCAAGGTGGTGCCCTGATGGACTCAGCCACTCCAAAAAACGTAGGGTTCAGCGACTACGTTGCTTGGAGGAAGCCGAAAGGTTATACTTGCATACGTTGAGGAAGGCGCGGCCTGATCTGGCCACGAAAATTCAGCGAACTCTGGACGAGGAGGGTCGACCACAGAAGAAAGAGTGGAGCCCCAAACAGAAGAAAGCCGATGATGAGACATCGGCTGGCACAAACATGGTGTTCATCCTTCCAGCGGAGTTTTGTGCTCCTGGAACCGAAGAGGCACCTGTGGCACAACTTGACTGCGACCCCAGGCCGGTTATCTTTGAGAAGCCACGAGAAAGAAGTTACAGACACCTGAAGGCCCTGTACTTACGAGGTTATATCAATGGGCAGCCGGTCAACAAGATGCTGGTCGACACCGGAGCGGCAGTCAACATCATGCCATACTCCATGCTACGTCGTCTGGGACGCTCTAGCTCGGATCTGATCAAGACCAACGTCACATTGAGCGATTTCAACGGCCAAGCGTCAGAAGCACAAGGTGTTCTGAACGTGGATCTGACCGTAGGAAGGAAAACCATCCCTACGACATTCTTCATTGTCGATAGCAAGAGCACCTACGCTGTCCTGCTAGGGAGAGATTGGATCCACGCCAACTGTTGCATTCCATCCACGATGCATCAATGCTTAATACAGTGGGATGGAGATGAAGTAGAAATCGTCCACGCAGATGACTCAGCCGAGATCTCAACGGCTGGCATGAACGTTTGGGAGACGGCATGCCAAGATCCACTCTTCGGCATCACTTTGGACGACTGTGAGCGCATCGACGTGACAAAAAACGGGGTGAGGCTGGTCTTATCCACCGGCCTGACCGTGTAACAAGAGCAAAGGCTATGGACGTACGTGGCAAGGCCGATCCCAGAGATCGGCCCCAAAAAATAAAAAGTGATGATCTTGTCTCAAGCATGCCACGTAGTCGTAGTGACGCACGAACAAGATGTAAACCTTCATTGAGCAATGCAATCAAAATGGGGGCCGATTCCAGCAATCGGCCCATATTATTATCCTCGCCATACGTTTTGCCTGTGTTCAGCCTCGATCTAACAGGTGACGGAAAGCTAGGGTATGGGTTTACATCGGCTGATGAGCTAGAAGAAGTCGACATTGGTCCTGGGGATAAGCCACGGCCAACTTTCATCAGCAAAAAGTTAGATCCACATCACAGGAGCCAGATGATAGCTCTGTTAAAAGAATACCCAGATTGCTTTGCATGGGATTACACAGAGATGCCTTGGTTAGACAGGAGCATCATTGAGCATCGGCTCCCGCTCAAGAAAGGATTTCGGCCGTTCCAACAACGAGCACGTCAGATGAAGGCCAAAATTCTCGAAGAAGTAAAGAAGGAGATCGAGAAAATGTTAGCCGCCGAGTTCATCAGGCCATGCAGGTACGCTGAATGGATATCCAGTATCGTACCTGTAGAGAAAAAGGACGGCCGATGGCGTGTGGCCATAGATTTCCGAGATCTCAACAGAGCCACTCCAAAGGATGAATATCCAATGCCTGTGGCAGAGACATTAATCAATGCAGCTGCTGGCCACAAAGGTGTTAAGCTTCATGGATGGCAATGCCGGCTACAACCAAATCTTCATGGCTCCAGAAGATATACACAAGACTGCATTCAGAGTACCAGGATCGGTGGGCTTGTTTGAATATGTGGTCATGACTTTTGGGCTGAAGAATGCCGGTGCAACATACCAACGAGCCATGAATTACATTTTTCATGATCTGATCGGCAAGTTGGTGGAAATTTACATCGACGACGTGGTGGTCAAGTCTGTCTCCATGGAAGGACACTTGGATGATTTGCGACGCATCCTAGACCGAACTCGAAAATTCGGGCTGAGAATGAATCCAAAGAAGTGTGCCTTTGGTGTGACGGCCGGTCAGTTCCTCGGTTTTTTGGTTCATGAACGAGGAATTGAGATCGGCCTGTAAAGTCGAGGAGGCGACGTACCATGCAGCCGCCTACCACGAAGAAGGAACTCCAACGTCTTATCGGCAAGATCAACTTCGTCCGACGGTTCATCTCTAATCTGTCAGGACGAATCGAGCCGTTCATGGCGTTGGTGAAGATCAAATCTGATGACGAGTTTCACTGGGGGGCAGAACAGCAGCGAGCGTTTGACGAGATTAAGCGGTATCTAACAACGCCGCCTGTGCTAGTTCCACCTCAGCAAGACAGGCCGTTCTATATCTACTTATCAGTAGCTGACACGTCCATTGCTTCAGTGGTGGTGCAACTCTATGAGGGTGTTGAAAAGGTCGTTTTCTACCTTAGCAGAAGGATGTTGGATGCAGAAACAAGGTACCCTGAGGTCGAGAAGTTATGCCTCTGCCTATTCTTCACCTGCACCAAGCTTCATCACATCCTTCTGACGGCAGAAATCATCATCATATGCAAGTCAGACGTTGTCAAGCACATGCTGTCGGCTCCTGTTTTAAAAGGCTGACTTGGTAAGTGGATGTTTGCGTTATCGGAATTCGATCTCTGGTATCAGCTGCGAAAGCGATCAAGGGACAAGCGTTGGCCGATCTCATAGCTGAACGGATCAATACTAATATAGCAGCACTATCTGTACGTGCATGGGCTATGTTCTTCGATGGATCGGCTTGTGACGATGGTTGTGGCATCGGCATTCTGCTCGTGTCGCCTCGGGGGGCAACATATTCCTTCTCCATCAGGCTATCTACACCTTGCACCAACAATGTCGCTGAGTATGAGGCGATACGCAAGGGAATGGAGTTGCTTTTGGAAGCCAGGGCAGAAGCGGTGGAACTTTTTGGAGACTCGAAGTTGGTGATCTCCCAGCTCACGGATGAATACAAGTGCGAGAGTGAGTCACTCTTCCCTTATTGGATAGAATGCCGTGAGTTGATGGCAAAATTTCGGTACATCAATTTCAATTGGGTCCCAAGATCTCAAAATACCGAGGCCAACGATCTCGCATAGATGGCGTCAGGCTACAAGGACATACCAGACGGGTCAGAAGTTCAGGTGCAGTTCCTGGAACAGGATGACTGGAGAGCCGATATCTTCAATTACTTGAAGGATTCGGCTCGGGGGGCACCTAAACGGATAAGGTACAAGGCCATGAAATATGTCCTTATAGGAGATGACATGTTCTACAGGACGTTGGAAGGGTTACTGCTCAAGTGCCTGGGACCAACTGAGTCTAATCGGCTCTTACACGAGGTGCATGAAGGCGCCTGTGGAACTCACCAATCGGCTCATAAGATGAAGTGGCTGATCAGGCGATCAGGGTTTTATTGGCCCACCATGCTTGAGGACTGTTTCAACTACTACAAAGGGTGCCAAGCGTGTCAGATGTTCGGGAAGATTCAGATGGTACCCGCATCAGCAATGAATCCCATCATCAAACCTTGGCCATTTCGAGGTTGGGGCATGGATATGATCGGCAAAATCCATCCTGCGTCAAGCAAAGGCCACGAGTGGATCTTGGCTATTACGGATTACTTCACTAAATGGGTGGAGGCCGTCCCTATGAAGAAGGTAAAATCAGAAGATGTTATCAAATTTGTGAAAGAACATGCCATTCATAGGTTCGGGATTCCTCAAACCATCACGACCGATGGAGGTTCGGTCTTCATCTCTAAAGAATTCAGAAAGTTCTGCGATGACATGGGAATTAAGCTGATCCGATCATCTCCATACTATGCTCAAGCCAACGAGCAAGCTGAAGCGTCCAATCAGAGCCTGATCAAGCTAATTAAGAGGAAAATTGACGAGAATCCTAGGGTTTGGCATGAAACATTGTCAGAAGCTTTGTGGGCCTATCGCATGTCATGCCATGGAGCTATAAAAACTTCGCCATACCAGCTCGTCTATGGACAGGAAGCCGTATTGCCTTGGGAAATTACGGCTGGATCGAGACGTGTCACATTTCAGAATGATCTAACAGCTGAAGAGTATGCAGCCCTGATGAGTGATACTATTGAGGATGCAACGGAACTTAGACTTTGGTCCTTGGAGAAGATTAAAGAGAACAAAGCCAGGGTAGCTCGTGCATACAATAAGAAGGTCAGACCAAAGGAGTTTCAGGTTGGTGATCTAGTATGAAAGCCGTGTTACCATTAGGAACTAAGGATAAAGCATATGGCAAATGGTCTCCTAATTGGCACGGTCCGTACAAAGTCGATCAGGTATTGAAGGGCAATGCATACATGCTCGAGCAGCTGGACGGTGTTAAATTCCCAGTAGCCGTCAATGGTCAACACCTCAAGAAATATTTCCCAAGCATGTGGGACGATGGACAGTGAAACATGGGGGCCGATGTATAAAATCGACCAGTAAAAAAAAAAATTATATGCAAATCACAGCCGATGCACAGACATCGACTTTAGGAACATGGATACCAGTACAGCCGATGCTCGGACATCGACTTTAGAATAATAAAAAAAAGCCGATGCATAGCCATCGACTCCAGAGGAATAAGCTCAATGGAGCAGGTTAACAGATCGGTTTCAAGCCAGAGTCCATGGCATTTGGGATGATTCTCCCATTGGATTTGCTGAGGAGTTGAATCTGCGCGTTTGAGATTGGAGGATGGCGTGGACGCGGATTGGATCTGTTTGTCCGCGTGAATAGGCAACTGATTTGGTCTTAAATCGCGTTTTATGGAAAAAAGCCGATGCCTTGCCATCGGCTCTATGCGCGTTGACTTCGTTTGACAATCGGCAAATTTGGCAAGAAAGCGAAATTAATAGAGGAATATTTTCTTCATTAATAAAGGAGATTTCTTACAAAGAAAGAGCCGATTGCTCAAGGGAGGAAGAACAAAAGAAAGGTCTATTGACCAATCTACTACTACTAGACCTATACTAGTAGACGCTACCCTACGGGCCGTCGCTGCCCTCGTCGTCGCCATCGGAGCTCTCGTCGGCGCTGCTGCCGGCGGGCTCCTCGTCGCTGCTCCCATAGCCCTCTATGGGAGCTTCCTCCTCCTCGTCGTCGTCGTCGTCGTCATCCGATCCGGCGCGGAAGCGCTTCGCCGGCGGATAGTCCTCGAGGGAGTCGTCGTCGTCTTCTTCCTCCTCGGAGGAGGAAGTGTAGCCGTCCCAGGAGAACGAGTCGTCCTCACTCGTCGCTTCCAGTTCCCCGTCGGCAAGGAACTGGAGGTCATCGTCGCCGCTGGTGAAGGACTTGTCGTCCTCGGACCAGACGAAGGGCTCGTGGTCCTCGTTGTCCCACTCCATTGGGGCGAGGATGTCGTGCGCCGCCAGCGAGCCCCACTCCGGCGTCGGCTCACGAGATGAAGAAGATTGGGAGGAAAGATCTGATGAGGTGGAGGAGGACGAAGAGGAGAAGGACTGGGAAGAAAGATCCGACGAGGTGGAGGAGGAAGAAGAGGAAGACATTGCTACAGGAGATGGGGAATTTTTGGGTGCCGATGGCTAGAACAGAGCGAGGGGATGAAGAGGCGAACTGTTCGGCGCGGTTAAATAAAAGGGGATATAGTGGAAATTCAATGCCACAGCAGTTTCCGAGGAAGTGGTGCCCAAAAAGAAAAAAAAACAACGGTCAAATCACGCAGAGAAGTTGAGAAGGCAAGGCATCATGATGAAGGATACTGCGGCGGTTCTGCTCTGCCACGACATGACCCGACGAAGAAAAAGCAGAGTGGTTTTGGAATTATCATTTCCAAAACCAGGGGGCATGTGTTATCACCAGAATTTGACCGGATCAGAGGTGGACCGTGATTAAGATGGATTTGAAGAATATACACGGAAGATATACATGAATCGGCCTTGTACACGAAGTTTTGGCTAGTTTGCCCGTGTATCTGTAAATATAGTAGGATACGTGTCGATTAGATAGAATTTGGCTCGTACACGGTTGGGATTATTCCCACGTTAGAAAGTCTATGGACTATAAATATGTATCTAGGGTTATTGAGAAAGACAACAATCACGTTCACAACAAACCAATCTAGGCGCATCGCCAACCCCTTGTTTCGAGGGTTTCTTCCGGGTAAGCATCATGCTGCCTAGATCGCATCTTGCGATCTAGGCAGTATACGTTTATTCGTTGTTCATGCGTTGCTCGTGCTGAAGCCTTGTTGATGGCGAGCAACGTAGTTATCATAGATGTATTAGGGTTAGCATTGCTTTACCACGATATATGCTTTTATCCATGCTATCCCTAGACGTCTAGCCGCCTTTACACCTATCTTAGGTGTAAGGACGGCACCTTGCTTGATCCGTATTTAGTATATCCGATCTGTTATGATTGCTCCTTGTGCTTCAAGGATTAGTTTGATATCTACATAGTTAGGCCTTGCAAACGGGTTGAAGGATCCAGTAGCACGTAGGGTGTAAGATGTTCCGGGAATCAACTCCATGTTGGTTTTTAGGCCTTATCTAGGGCTGGTTTATTATCATCTTGCGTGGCTGCCAGGCTCAATCACGTGTAGGATGTTCCGATTATGCGGTGAAAACCCTAAATCGTCGTAGGTCGTTTTAGCTTTATATTGATCAAGCAGGACCACCATGTGATCGTAGACCTCATACGAATCATGAGTGGATCGGCTCCTTGAGCCGATTCACAGGACAACCTGAGAGCCGATCGAGGCTCGTATTTAATGTTTACGTGTATGCCATGCAAGAAACTAAGCGAAGCAAATCATCACCTTCCTGACCAGGTATAGGTCAGGTGGCACGCCCTTGCACCAGCATCGGGACGTGCGTGCCGGAGCTTTGCGGGCCGTCGCTCGAGGGACCAGGGCCAGCCGCAGTTCTGGGAGCCTCCCGGCTCTACGTGTTGCCCGTCGCTACTCGCCGGTGGGTTTCGGACGCCAACAGTGGCAGGAGCAGCAGGACGCCACCGTTGCGGCGTCTGACGCCTCGACGAGACAGGAGGCGCGACGGTGCCGGTACCGGGCGGAGATGGAGCAGTGGTGGACTGACGAGCGCCAGCGCCAGCGCGGTGAGCGGGAGGCGCTGTACCGTGAACGGCGGGAGTCGATCGAGCGCCGGCGGCGGGAGTCGATCGAGCGCCAGCATCAGCTGGCGGTGGAGGAGCGTCATCAGCGGGAGGCGGCGCTGAGGGCGATCTGGGGGAGGCGGGCGGACCAGTTGGCGGCGGAGGACGCCGTGTTGGCGGCGGCGATGATGGAGGCGCCAACAGATGTGGAGGAGGAGGCGCCAATGGAGGAGGAGGAGGCCGAGGCGGAGGAGACCGAGGTGGAGGACGACGATGATGACGAGTTCGAGTGGTCCGACGACGATGGGCCGCACCCGGACGAGACTGCCGATCAGCAACACACGCTCGTCGAGTCCTTCGAGTCGGAGAAGAAACTCCAGGACGACGTCCGTGCCCGCGAAGAGGCGCAGATTCGTCGCGCCGTCGAGCTCTCCCTCCAGGCGGCCCAGCAGGGGAGGGCGGAGAAGGACGCGCGGCGGGAGCGGCACCATCTGGCCACCGCCGAACGCAAGGAGAGGAGGCGCACGCAGGAGGAGCTGCGGCGTAGGGGAGGCGACGACGGGGCGGGGCCGTCGAACGCACCGCCGTGCGGTCAGTAGTCTAGGTTTAGATGAAATCTAGCCGTTTTCATTCAAACTTTGTAATATATAATCAAAATTGAATGAAAACCTTTATTTTCGTGCCCCAATATTCATTTGGGGGCGTCGTTTGGGGGACGCGGCTGGGAGCGACGTCCCCCAGAGGCGGCACGAACAAAACACGTCCCCAAACTCTCCATCCGGCGCGTTTTGAGGGACGGTTTGGGGGACGCGGCTGAAGATGCTCTTACAAAGGTGTAAGTTTAAGCTTTTCATGATCCGAAGCAAAAGCACTTTGCAGCTTCACTCACATGACGCATGTCTGCTAGTAGTTGCGTTGCACGAGAAAGCTAGCAGCTATCCCGAGGGCATCCTTATTTACGGCCCTGCACCATGTCTGCGTTCCTTGACACGCATACTTTCGTTCGGAGTTGGTTCTCTTCGGTGGAGGGGTTACGCCGGCGACGTACGATGATAGCGGAAAGCGCATCGGAGCTGGTATCGCGTCGCCGCGGTGGCCGCGTCGGCTTCCGCGGGCGGAGGCGTGCGCGAGGTCGAGGCGCAGGTGGACGCGCAAGCGAGGGAGTGGGCGCAGTTCGTGTTCGGCTCCTCGGAGGACGCCGACCAGCTCGTGGATGGTGCCCGCGCGCCGAGTATGTCAGTGGCGCGTGGACGGGCTGAGCTAGTAGTTGTGCACGACGCACGGTACACACGCCGCTGCTCTAGCTGTGCGAATGGACGCGTGTGTATCTAGCATTCTTATCTGCTCGTGTACGAGACAACATAATTGTATGGCCAGATATGGCGACACATCAGCACACACAAAATTAAAAGCAGGGACCTAGCCCGTCCATTAGAAAACATGTTAGCAGTGAATGATAATGCATGCTGCAGTTTAGAGCATATATATTTTCTCAACCCAAACCCGCTATATTCGCACATGTCCTTACCTAATTATCTAACATAAAACCACCACATTTCTAGCTAAATGTCTATTTTTTACCATTCTATGTTTTTGGAGCAAAAAACTACCACATTTTGTCGAGGTTTTCGCAAAAAACACTATACCATCTCTGAACACGAATTGACACGATTTCTGATAAACTAGGCCAGCATGTAAGAGCACCTCCAGCCGTTTGAATCCTCCAGGGAGAAATCCGAACGAAACAAACGCCGGATTGGATGAAAATAGGGCGTGGGGGCACCACTTTCCTAATCACACCCCAGAATTAGCCCAACAGCGGCGATAGTTTCAAAAAATCATCTTCCTGCTACACAAAAGCATCGCCCAATAGTTCGGCGATCGGATCAGCCACATACCGGCGATCGAAACAGAAACTAGACGATAACATGGACATCAGCGGTCCCTTGTCTACCGCGGATTCGGGCGGCGATGCATCGTTGGTCATCGGTGTCGCAGCGGTGGGAGTGGACGTCGAAGTAGAGGACGAAGCACTCGACGGAGGGGGTCGGAAGATGTCTTGGCGATGGGCGTCATACCAAGCCCTCGTCTCCTCGTCCATCTTGCCATCATTGCAGCCGATCAGGAACGCCATGTCGGTGTTCCTCTTCTTCGCCGCGGAGGTTTCCTTCAGCAAGGCGATCGGGATGCCCTGGTTGGCGAGCATCTCCTTCCACCTGACGTCGTACTTGTCGTCCCAACCGGTGGCGTGCGCCCTCGCATCGGCCCAGCACTTGTAGAAGGACGCCTGCAACCTTTCGGCTGGATGGCCCGCCTTCTTCGGTTCTTTCAGCTTCTTCTGGCGAGCTCGGGACGCCCCGTCGATGCGGCATGGGCTGGAGCGTCGGGGTTGTACTGCTCGTCCTTTTTCTTCGTGAGGTTCCGGCGTACGTCTGCCCACTTCTCGCAATTCTCGATGCGGGCGAAGATGTTGAGGTACTTGAACGTCTGGTCGTCGGTGTCATCGTTGTACTTGTCGAAAGCACGGCGCATCTGCAAAGACAGGCTGGCAAATCAAGATTAAACCTTGGCGATCCATGATCGATGGATGGCACGGCAAGTGAGCTCACCATTTGCTCGAAGTCGGCGCCGCTCACCGGGCGAGCTTCGATCTCCTCCAGTATGTCGTGCCACTTGTTGCACGCCGCGTGCATGATCCCCCAATGTGTGCCCATGGCCTTGTCGCCGCGGCACCGTCTTGTTGAAGTAGGGATCGACGATAGTTTCATAGTTTTGATTGGCACCGGTAATGCTGTTTCTGGAAACGGTCTTCCAAGCTTCGTCGAGGCACTCCTCTTCTTTGCCCGTCCATTTGATCCGTGGCTCGGCCGGCATGGAGTTCTTCTTCCTTTTCGTCTTCCCCTTCACCGTCGCCGTAGGATCAGGCGCATCCTCCTCCTCGCTGTCGGCCTGCTCTTCTTCTTCTTTGTCGACGTCTTGGGTGTCGTCTCCGAACTCCCCGTTCTGATCGTCGGCTGCACCCCGCGACGTAACGGCTTCCGTCGCTCTGGCCTCCTCTTGTGTGAAAAAACCCGGGCTCGGCGCGGCGGCCATGGAGCCCGACGTGATCATCTCGTGCATCACACTGTCGTTCGGCGGCGGCATCCCCGGGTTGGGGAAGGATAGCGGCCCTCGGCGCAGGGCAGGAGAGATGCCTTCATGCAAGCAACCGTCATAATCCAGCGGCGACGGCATAAACCTTGATACGCCGGCGACGTAGCTATCGTGGAACATGGCCGGTTGATACGTCCCCGACGTATCGATAATTTCTTATGTTCCATGCTTGTTTTATGACAATACCTACATGTTTTGTTCACACTTTATATCATTTTTATGCGTTTTCCGGAACTAACCTATTGACGAGATGCCGAAGTGCTAGTTCCTGTTTTCTGCTGTTTTTGGTTTCAGAAATCCTAGTAAGGAAATATTCTCGAAATTGGACGAAATCAACGCCCAGAATCTTGAAATTCCACGAAGCTTCCAGAACACCCGAGAGAGGCCAAAGGGGGGCTGATACGTCTCCGACGTATTGATAATTTCTTATGTTCCATGCCACATTATTGATGATATCTACATGTTTTATGCATACTTTATGTCATATTTATGCATTTTCCGGCACTAACCTATTAACGAGATGCCGAAGAGCCAGTTGCTGTTTTCTTCTGTTTTTGGTTTCAGAAATCCTAGTAAGGAAATATTCTCGGAATTGGACGAAATCAACGCCCAGGGGTCTATTTTCACACGAAGCTTCCAGAAGACCGAAGATGATACGAAGTGGGGCCACGAGGTGGCCAAACACTAGGGCGGCGCGGCCTGGCCCTTGGCCGCGCCGGCCTAGTGTGTGGGCCCCCTGTCAGGCCTCCTGACCTATCTCCTTTGCCTACTAAAAGCCTTCGTGGCGAAACCCCCAGTACCGAGAGCCACGATACGGAAAACCTTCCAGAGACGCCGCCGCCGCCAATCCCATCTCGGGGGATTCAGGAGATCGCCTCCAGCACCCTGCCGGAGAGGGGAATCATCTCCCGGAGGACTCTTCACCGCCATGGTCGCCTCCGGAGTGATGAGTGAGTAGTTCACCCCTGGACTATGGGTCCATAGCAGTAGCTAGATGGTCGTCTTCTCCTAATTGTGCTTCATTGTCGGGTCTTGTAAGCTGCCTAACATGATCAAGATCATCTATCTGTAATGCTATATGTTGTGTTTGTTGGGATCCGATGGATAGAGAATACTATGCTATGTTGATTATCAATCTATTACCTATGTGTTGTTTATGATCTTGCATGCTCTCCGTTATTAGTAGAGGCTCTGGCCAAGTTTTTTACTCTTAACTCCAAGAGGGAGTATTTATGCTCAATAGTGGGTTCATGCCTCCATTAAATCTGGGACAGTGACAGAAAGTTCTAAGGTTGTGGATGTGCTGTTGCCACTAGGGATAAAACATTGATGCTATGTCCGAGGATGTAGTTATTGATTACATTACGCACCATACTTAATGCAATTGTCTGTTGTTTGCAACTTAATACTGGAAGGGGTTCGGATGATAACCTGGAGGTGGACTTTTTAGGCATAGATGCATGCTGGATAGCGGTCTATGTACTTTGTCGTAATGCCCAATTAAATCTCACAATACTCATCATATCATGTATGTGCATTGTCATGCCCTCTCTATTTGTCCATTGTCCAACTGTAATTTGTTCACCCAACATGCTATTTATCTTATGGGAGAGACACCTCTCGTGAACTGTGGACCCCGGTCCATTCTTTTAATCGAATACAATCTACTGCAATACTTGTTCTACTGTTTTCTGCAAACAATCATCATCCACACTATACATCTAATCCTTTGTTACAGCAAGCCGGTGAGATTGACAACCTCACTGTTTCATTGGGGCAAAGTACTTTGGTTGTGTTGTGCAGGTTCCACGTTGGCGCCGGAATCCCTGGTGTTGCGCCGCACTACATCTCGCCGCCATCAACCTTCAACGTGCTTCTTGGCTCCTACTGGTTCGATAAACCTTGGTTTCTTACTGAGGGAAAACTTGCCGCTGTACGCATCACACCTTCCTCTTGGGGTTCCCAACGGACGCGTGCTGTACGCGTATCAAGCAAATTTTCTGGCGCCGTTGCCGAGGAGATCAAGACACACTGCAAGGGGAGTCTCCACCTCCAATCTCTTTACTTTGTTTTTGTCTTGCTTTACTTTTATTTACTATTTTGTTTGCTGCACTAAATCAAAATACAAAAAAATTAGTTGCTAGTTTTACTTTATTTGCTATCTTGTTTGCTATAGTAAAAACACAAAAAAATTAGTTACTTGCATTTACTTTATCTAGTTTGCTTTATTTACTACTGCTAAAATGGGTACTTATGAAAATACTAATTTGTGTGACTTCACAACCACAAATAATAATGATTTCTTATGCACACCTATTGCTCCACCTGCTACTACAGCGGAATTCTTTGAAATTAAACCTGCTTTACTGAATCTTGTTATGCGAGAGCAATTTTCTAGTGTTAGTTCTGATGATGCTGCTGCCCATCTCAATAATTTTGTTGAATTATATGAAATGCAAAAGTATAAGGATGTAGATGGTGACATTATAAAATTAAAATTGTTTCCTTTCTCATTAAGAGGAAGAGCTAAAGATTGGTTGCTATCTCTGCCTAAGAATAGTATTGATTCATGGACTAAATGCAAGGATGCTTTTATTGGTAGATATTATCCTCCTGCTAAAATTATATCTTTGAGAAGTAGCATAATGAATTTTAAACAATTGGATAATGAGCATGTTGCACAAGCATGAGAAAGAATGAAATCTTTGGTTAAAAATTGCCCAACCCATGGACTGACTACTTGGATGATCATCCAAACCTTCTATGCAGGACTGAATTTTTCTTCGCGGAACCTATTGGATTCAGCTGCTGGAGGTACCTTTATGTCCATCACTCTTGGCGAAGCAATAAGGCTTCTTGATAATATGATGATTAATTACTCTGAATGGCACACGGAAAGAGCTCCACAAGGTAAGAAGGTAAATTTTGTCGAAGAAATCTCTTCCTTGAGTGATAAGATTGATGCTATTATGTCTATGCTTGTGAATGGTAGGACTAATGTTGATCCTAATAATGTTCCGTTAGCTTCATTGGTTGCTCAAGAAGAACATGTTGATGTAAACTACATTAAAAATAATAATTTCAACAACAATGCTTATCGGAATAATTCTAGTAACAACTATAGGCCATATCCTTATAATAATGGTAACGGCTATGGTAATTCTTATGGGAATTCTTACAACAATAATAGGAACACACCCCCTGGACTTGAAGCTATGCTTAAAGAATTTATTAGTACACAAACTGCTTTTAACAAATCTGTTGAAGAAAAGCTTGGGAAAATTGATATACTTGCTTCTAAAGTCGATAGTCTTGCTGCTGATGTTGATCTTTTGAAATCGAAAGTTATGCCTAATGAAAATCATAATAATAAAATTGTTATTACAGCAAATGCCATCCAAGTTAGAATTAATGAGAATATAAGATTGATGACCGAATTGCGTGCTAGGTGGGAGAAAGAAGAAAATGAAAAAAAAGATAATATAGCTAAAGTTTGGACTATTACCACCACTAGTAATGCTAATGCTCCACATGTTGCTGCACCTCCTACTATTAATGGTAAAATAATTGGTGTTGGCAATGTTTCCACTTCTAATGCAAAACGCGAAAAATTGACTGAAACTGCTAAAACTGCTGAAATTGCCTGTGATAAAGCTGCTGAAATCCTCTAAGAGCTCTAAGCTCCCAGGGTTGCGAGCGCCTGTGGACGTTCCAACCATCGCTATCGTTGGGCCCACATGCTGGGGTGGTAGAGTTTGACACATTGGGAGATTTATCTTCGTCTAGTGCTTCCTCTGGAGTCTGTAGACGCATCTGACGGAAGCGACGCGAGAGTCGGGGGTCGGCTCGCTGCTCTTTTGACCGAGATAGGGGACAGTCGTGGCGGCGGTGAGGTCTTCGTCTGGTGCTGCTCTTCTCCTTCTTCGCCGGCTCGGCTGCGTCGGTGCGGGCGTCTTTTGGGCGCCGCCGCTGTGCTAGGATGCCCTCGCTGGTTCGTTTTCTTCTCCTACTTTTTTCCGTGTTGTTGTGGTGCTGCCTTCGGTGGAGTGTGTCGTGGAGAGCTTCTGCTGTTGGGGCGTGTGCATGGTGTCGTGGATCTGTGTTAAGCGTGTGTGTGTGGTGGTAGCCCTGGGATTTGGGCCGTTGTGCGTGATCTCTGTGTGTGTTGTTCATTCGTCCCAGGCTCAGCTGCCGCGCTGTTCCTTAGTGCATCACGGCCCAATTTGGTTTTCATCCCGGGGCAACGACATCTGATGGCGGTGGTATGGAGCGCGTTGGCCTGCGGATTGTTACCTCGCCACTCCAGGCTAAGTTGCTGAATCGAAGATTCCATGATTTGAGTCTGTTATTGAAGATTTTATGCACACGAGAGGAAAAGGGGACTCTACCCCCATCTTCGTTTTTCAATTTAATTCCATGGCGCTTTCCGCAATGTGTGCTGGTCTGGTAGAGATGGTCGTGGGATGGAGGTGAAGCTTGTTATTGTTGTTTGGCTTTTGTTGCTTCCCCTTATTAAAATTCAAAAGAGACAGAACCTGAAGATCTCCAATAGTTGTGTGTTTCTAAACCGTGCAAGAGGAGCTACTGGCATGTTCCGAGAGTGATCAACACCGTGCAGGTTCAGGGATCATCAAGGAATGACAATGCAGCTCTGGCCTATATGCTGACAAACCTGGTTGAGCAACCATGGCATTCCAGATTGTCGACATTCATCACTACTTGATGGAGTCCATCTCGGTGATTTTGCCATCGTTTGGCCCAATCAGCGGTGTGCCCATTTTCACCATGGGGGTAAGAAATTTCCTGCTAGGCCCGTTTGTTCTTTGGTGTTTCCCGTTATATATGAAAATCAGCTAAAGTCAGTTTCTCTATTTAGCCGTCCTTCTGCTTCTAGACCACTATTTAACGAGGTTGTGATGCCATTCTACTCCATAATCATGGGTTTACGAGGCTATTGGTAAACCGCACTGCAAAGGTTCTATTGCGGAGATTCTGCCTCTATAGGAATATGACTACCTGTTTCGCAAACTATCCATGTGCACATTCTTTATGTACTGAAAAAATGTCTTGTCTCTTGGTTAATATTCTGCAGTCCACATGATTGGATTACCATCATTAACTCAATTTTGAAAAACATTTGCTAGTGATAATTGTTAGAGTACGTCATGGGCCTGGGCCGTTAGTCTTATGGTTTGCTTAGGGGTCAAGTAAGCCTTGCTTGAGAGTCAAATAAACCTCTCTATATATGGAAAGGAGATGTATCAACCTAATCAAGCAAGAATTAAGAAGTAAATCCCTTCCCTCTTGCCCGGCCGTGAGCAAAAGGCCCTCGGCCGGCCTTCTCGCGCCCTCGCAGCCCTCTCTCTCCCTCCCAAACCCTAGCAGCCACATAACACTTGGTATCAGAGCCAACTTTCCCGGGTTCGATCATGTCCAGCCCTCCACCGAGTTCTTCCCACCCGCCGCCGCCGCACTCCGACGTCGCCGCCGTTCTCTCCCCGGCGGAGATCACCGCAGCCCTCCGCGATCTCACCACTGCTGTACAGGAGATCCGCCTCTTCCTGGCCGGTCCCTACGGGCCGCCGCTGCCGGCGGCGCTGCTGCCGTGGCAGCCGACGCACCAGGCGGCCTCCGCCGCGATCGCCGGGCCGCTGCAGCCAATGCTGCTGCTGTCGTCGCCGCCACCCGACGCCGGGCTGCTGCAGTCCCCGCTGCTGCTATCCACCATCTCCGGGCCGAGCCCTACCTCGGCGCCGGGGGTCCCTATTCTCCAGCAGCCGGCCGCCTTCTTCCCCACCGGGACGCTACAGCAGCAACAGCAGCTGCCGCCGCCACCAACGCCACCACTGCAGCTGCTGTCCTCACCGACGCTGTCCCTGCCGTTCGGTGGGCAGCTGCAACAACAGCAGCAGTTGCCGTCGCGACCAACACCGCAGCAGCGGCTGCTGCCGCCACCGACGCCGTCCCTGCCTTTCGGCGGTGTGGGAGCGACCTTGGCCCCAGGCTCTACATCGACACCGCCCGGGATGCCCTTCCACCAGGTCTGTTTCCCTCCGTCGCCATCACCGCTTCCGCCTTGGATCGCTATCCGCCACGTGTCGGCGGCGGTGAGGCTGCAGGCTGCTGCGCGCGGCCTCCTAGTGCGTCAGCGTGTGCGGGAGATGCGTCATCTGCAGCTGCAGCTCCTCCAAGTTGCGCTTCGTTGCGCAACGGACCTCGATCTCGTCCGCTGCGTCGGGTATCTTGGGCGTGCGGTTTCCCCCACGGGCGGCGGACATGTTGTTTTTCCCGCGGGCAGCGACCTCAAAGTCTGCGCCATCGATAGTCATCCGGCGGGGAGAAGGCATGGTGTCACCGACAGGAGCGCACCGCGTAGCACCACTGCATTCCGCCGCCGCCCGCCGCGCGGTCTCCTTTTGTCCCGCTGGTTTCCATGGGATCCAGGTGGTTGTACAGGTGCACGTCCGACGGGTGAATGGTGTCCACTTTATTTTCAGGAGTCAACAATAAAGCGTCCCAGTCTATTTCAGGTTGAGAGTAATAAAACAAGCCGAGATGTAAAAGGCTCGTTTTTAGGCGTTAGGGTTGTGTTGCGTCGAGTCATGGTTTGTTTCGGTTGCAGCTCGAGGACGAGCTGCATGTCCAGGTGGGGTGTAGTGTTAGAGTACGTCATGGGCCTGGACCCGTTAGTCTTATGGTTTGCTTAGGGGTCAAGTAAGCCTTGCTTGAGAGTCAAGTAAACCTCTCTATATATGGAGAGGAGATGTATCAATCTAATCAAGCAAGAATTAAGAAGGAAATCCCTTCCCTCTTGCCCGGCCGTGGGCAAAAGGCCCTCGGCCGGCCTTCTCGCGCCCTCGCAGCCCTCTCTCTCCCTCCCAAACCCTAGAGCCACATAACAACAATACACACAGACATATATCCAATTTGCCCGGCAGTTTAGTCGTTCACCTACTGCTAAAATTTCAACCTGATTGAAAAGAAGAATCTACATTTGCCATCCTTTGCGAGCAATCTTCTTTCATAAATGTATGCCCTGTGCTGTACCATAGCTGATTAGACTAATGAAAAGAATTCCTTCATACTATTAACCAGTGGCTTCTACCTCCTAGGACCGTTCATTTACCAAGTCGGCCACTGCTGCATTTATCAGTTCAATTAAAACATTTGACACATTAGTGCTTTATATTATAAAATATATTGGTAGGTTAGTGCATCATTGTTATAGACGTGCAGAAATTACTCCAAGGAATGTGCTTTTACACACTGCAACTATTTCTAATTATTTTTCTTACAGCTAATAGGTCATTGGCTTTTCTATGGTATATAAAACACGATGAATGTCCAGTTATCTTTTACAACTGTGAATCGAGTACTGCAGACCAATATTACAACTGTGAATCGAGTACTGCAGACCAATATCAAAAGAGATTCCTTGCTTGCTCATCGACAGCAATGTTAGAACTATGTTCGTTCGAAGTTCATGCTTGCCTGTTTTCAGGTCCAGTACAAAATGTGATGCAGAATTCTTGTGTTACGTTGTAGGTTACTTAATGCAGTTAGTATCACATACAGACGCATGCAACTAGACTGTAGTCAGGCAAACATTTATACTGATCACTGCCTATACAATGCTGAACTGAATTTCTCATACCTTCTAAGAGATCTAAGCTCCCTAGAAATATGGTCATCAGTAGATAAATAGCTCTGAGATATATGATTGTTAATATTTTTATTTTCTGCTAGAATAAATATGTGAACTTTGCCCACGCAGCATGTCGATCTATAAAATTTCTAAACCTACTTCCTGAAATACTGTTATCTTGGCTCAGTTATTGCAGCACATCCCCGATATGTCTGACTTCTCTATCCAACAGGTCACTTGGATGGCTCGGGTATTGTTTGATGCCCTGATAGGTCACACCATTATTCCCTTTGAAAAGAAGTACGATAAAAGGATATACCTTTTGTTATTATTTAGCAAATTATTGTCAGGAACATAATGTATATGTATTTTGAGGAATTTGTCCATAGTTAGCTTTGTTATTTCTTTTTTTGTCAGTGTTTTCTATATATATTGTTATTCTGAAAGTACATTTTCATCACAGTATAGTTTTCTATACACATTCACTATTTAGTTCGCCTTTTGTTTTTTCATTGGTTTTATATTTTCATAAAAATAGTCCAATGGTGAAGTTATGCCTATATTATCTATCTAATATCACACGAGGAAAATTTAAACGATTACAGCAGAGAACGGCGCAGCAGCGCGCGCCAGGTCCTTCTAGTTTTTTTCAACATTGGGGATAATGATCCCATTGCTTTAGATTATAATGGTTTGGATTTTGATGATTGCCACATCTCTGAAGTTATAAAGTTCTTATAAAAACTTGCTAAGAGTCCTAATGCTAGTGCTATAAATTTGGCTTTCACGAAACATATTACAAATGCTCTCATAAAAACCAGAGAAGAGAAATTAAATCGCGAAGCTTCTATTCCTAGAAAGCTTGAAGATGGTTGGGAGCCCATCATTAAGATGAAGGTCAATGACTTTGATTGTAATGCTTTATGTGATCTTGGTGCAAGTATTTCCGTTATGCCTAGAAAGATCTATAATATGCTTGACTTGCCACCATTGAAAAATTGTTATTTGGATGTTAATCTTGCTAATAATTCTACAAAGAAACCTTTGGGGAGTTGATAATGTTCGCATTACCGTTAACAATAACCTTGTCCCCGTTGATTTTTTTGTCTTGGATATTGAATGCAATGCATATTGTCCCATTATATTGGGAATACCTTTTCTTCGAACTATTGGTGCTATCATTGATATGAAGGAAGGTAATATTAAATATCAATTTCGTCTCAAGAAAGGTATGGAACACTTCCCTAGAAAGAGAATGAAGTTACCTTTTGATTCTATCATTAGAACAAATTATGATGTTGATGCTTCGTCTCTTGATAATACTTGATACACACTTTCTGCGCCTAGCTGAAAGGCGTTAAAGAAAAGCGCTTATGGGAGACAACCCATGTTTTTACTTCTGCACCTTTATTTTATATTTGAGTCTTGGAAGTTGTTACTACTGTAGCAACCTCTCCTTATCTTAGTTTTGTGCATTGTTGTGCCAAGTAAAGTCGTTGATAGTAAGGTTCATACTAGATTTGGATTACTGCGCAGAAACAGATTTCTTTGCTGTCACGAATCTGGGTCTAATTTTCTGTAATTAACTCAGAAAATTATGCCAATTTACGTGAGTGATCCTCAGATATGTACGCAACTTTCATTCAATTTGAGCATTTTCATTTGAGCAAGTCTGGTGCCTCAATAAAATTCGTATTTACGAACTGTTCTGTTTTGACAGATTCTGCCTTTTATTTCGCATTGCCTGTTTTGCTATGCTTGATGAATTTTTCTATTCCATTAACTTTCAGTAGCTTTGTGCAATGTCCAGAAGTGTTAATAATGATTATGTCACCTCTGAACATGTGAATTTTGATTGTGCACTAACCCTCTAATGGGTTGTTTTAAGTTTGGTGTGGAGGAAGTTTTCAAGGATCAAGAGAGGGAGATGATATAATATGATCAAGGAGAGTGAAAGCTCTAAGCTTGGGGATGCCCCGGTGGTTCACCCCTGCATATTTCAAGAAGACTCAAGCGTCTAAGCTTGGGGATGCCCAAGGCATCCCCTTCTTTATCGACAACATTATCAGGTTCCTCTAGTGAAACTATATTTTTATTCCATCACATCTTATGCATTTTGCTTGGAGCGTCGGTTTGTTTTTGTTTTTGTTTTGTTTGAATAAAATGGATCCTAGCATTCATTGTGTGGGAGAGAGACACGCTCCACTGTTGCATATGGACAAATGCGTCCTTAGACTTTACTCATAGTATTCATGGCGAAGGTTTAATCTTCTTCGTTAAATTGTTGTATGGTTGGAAACGGGAAATGTTGCATGTGGTAGTTGATACGTCTCCAACGTATCCATAATTTCTGATGTTCCATGCTTGTTTTATGACAATACTTACATGTTTTGCTTGCACTTTATGATGATTTCATGCCTTTTCCGGAACTAACCTATTAACAAGATGCCACAGTGTCAGTTCCTGTTTTCTGCTGTTTTTGGTTCCAGAAAGGCTGTTCAGGCAATATTCTCGGAATTCGACGAAATCAACGCCAAACATCCTATTTTTCCCGGAAGCATCCAGAACACCGTAGGAGAGTCGGAGGAGAGCCAGGGGCCACCAGGAGGGTGGGCCACGCGGGCCATACCCAGGCCGCGCCCCCCTATGAGGAGGCCACCCCGTCGCCCCTCCTGCGCCGCCTATTCGCCTATTTAAACCCTGTCGACCTAAAAACGCAGTACTAATTGACGAAACTCCAGAAAGACTCCAGGGGCGCCGCCGCCATCGCGAAACTCCAATTCGGGGGACAAAAGTCTCTGTTCCGGCACCCTGCCGGGACGGGGAAGTGCCCCCGGAAGCCATCTCCATCGACGCCACCGCCTCCATCATGCTCCGTGAGTAGTTCCCCCATGGACTACGGGTTCTAGCAGTAGCTAGTTGGTACTCTCTATCCCATGTACTTCAATACAATGATCTCATGAGCTGCCTCTTACATGATTGAGATTCATCTGATGTAATCGGTGTTGTGTTTGTTGGGATCCGATGGATGATACATTATGATTAGTCTATCTATAAAGTTTGTGAAGTTATTGTTGCTGCAATCTTGTTATGCTTAATGCTTGTCACTAGGGCCCGAGTGGCACGATCTTAGATTTGAGCTCTATACTTATTGCTTAGATTGTATCTACAAGTTGTATGCACATGTCACTGTCCGGAACCAAAGGCCCCGAAGTGACAGAAATCGGGACAACCGGAGGGGATGGCGGTGATGTGAGGATCACATGTTTTCACCAAGTGTTAATGCTTTGCTCCGGTGCTCTATTAAAAGGAGTACCTTAATATCCAGTAGATTCCCTTGAGACCCGGCTGCCACCGGCTGGTAGGACAAAAGATGTTGTGCAAGTTTCTCATTGCGAGCACGTACGACTATATATGGAAAACATGCCTACATGATTAATGAATTGATGTTCTATCTTAATGCTTTATCAATCCTATCAATTGCCCAACTGTAATTTGTTCACCCAACACTTGTCACTTGTTATTGGAGAGTTACCACTAGTGTAGATCGCTGGGAACCCCGGTCCATCTCTCATCATCATATACTCGTTCTATATGTCATTGGAAGTAGTATCAACTATTTTCCGGTGCCATTGCTCCTGTGTTACTATTACTGCTGCTGAGTTACTGTTACTATTGCTCTCATATTACTGTTACTTTCACATCACCCCTGTTACTAGTGCTTTTCCAGGTGCAGCTGAATTGACAACTCAGTTGTTAAGGCTTATAAGTATTCTTTACCTCCCCTTGTGTCGAATCAATAAATTGGGTTATACTACCCGCGAAGACTGCCGCGATCCCCTATACTTGTGGGTCATCAAGACTGTTTTCTTGCGCCGTTGCCGGGGAGGCATAGCTCTACTCATAAGTTCACCTGGGGAGTACACTCTACCTCTCTCTCTGCTTTTATTTTGTTTTGTTTTGTTTTGCTTAGTTTACTTTTGTCTAGTTTATTTGTGCTTAGTTTATTTCTATCTAGTATTATTTTGCTTAGTTTACTTTTGCTTAGTTTCTTTTTGTCTTGTTTTATTTTATACCCAAAAATCCATAAAAATTTGAAAAATCTAAAAATTAAAAAACTGATGTTATGGGAGAACCAACAACCTACTTGGAGCTTATAGAATGTTATAATAATTATAGAGAATCAAGAACTGGTAAAGTAATGAGTGCTATGATAGAAAAATTGAATACAATGGCTAAAATCTTGCTTAAACGCCATGATATAAACTGTTGCTCTCAACAGGATACTAAACATCTTAAATTTTAATGTGGCTTTAGTGAGGAATTTTTAATTAAGAACTATAATCGGAATTGCTATATTCATTATGGGTTCGAAGAGGTAGAACAATTTGTCTTATTTATGGGAGCCTCCGAGATAGAATCCTTCATGGTTAAGAATTATGAAACTTGTGTT
This sequence comes from Lolium perenne, assembly GCF_019359855.2. Taxonomy (NCBI): domain Eukaryota; kingdom Viridiplantae; phylum Streptophyta; class Magnoliopsida; order Poales; family Poaceae; genus Lolium; species Lolium perenne. Next base: position 86,755,661 of record NC_067247.2, read on the forward strand.
GTTTGTAAGGACCTTAAAGATTATGTCACTTCTATCCTTAATTGTTACATAGAATGCTACAGTGATAATCCTTATATCATTGATTATAAAGAGAGACTCATTAATGCACAAGAATGCACTCACAATTTGCAGGAACTTGTGGAAGAAGAAATTGATGAACCTGAAAGCTCATTAGATGAAAAAGAGGAGGAAATTGATGAACCTGAAAGCTCATTGGATGAAAAAGAAGAGGAGAGTGATGAACAAAAGGAGGAAGAATGGATTAGCTACCCATGCCAACCTTCTAATGAGAGTAACTCTTTATCTCTTACACTATTTGATTGTCCTCCATGCTTACCGAAAGAGGTTGAATGTTATGTTCCTGTGGATTCTTTTGAAATAGTACCTATGAGTAATACTTGTGAGAATAATTATGCTACTGTTATATATGATAATCCATGCTACTTTGATAAATCTTATGATAATGCTTTGTTTGTGCCTGATGTCGAAATGCATGGTACTAAAGAATTTTGCTTGGCAAATGTTTATGATAAAGTTTTAGATGATGGTCCTATGTTACTTGATAATATTAATTGTACTACTAATGAAAATGGGATTGGAGAGTTCTTGACTTTATCTATGTGTCCCATATCTCTTGAGATTGATCGATCACCTTGTTATATTATTGATAAAAGTGAGTTTGAAAGTTTGGATCCCACTATTTTTGAGTTTGATAAAAATTATGTGTTTGGAAATCATGAAAAGTATGATGCATGTGATAGTTATATTGTTGAGTTTATTCATGAAGCTACTGAAAATTATTATGAGAGAGGAAAATATGGTTGTAGAAATTTGCATGGTACTAAAACACCTCTCTATATGCTTAAAAATTTGAAGTTACTCTTGTTTTATCTTCTTATGCTTGTCACTTTGTTCTTCATGAATTTATTTGTGTACAAGATTCTTATGCATAGGAAGTGGGTTAGACTTAAATGTGTTTTGAATTTGCCTCTTGATGCCCTCTTTTGCTTCAAATACTATTTCTTGCAAGTGCATCATTAAAACTGCTGAGCCCATCTTAATGGCTATAAAGAAAGAACTTCTTGGGAGATAACCCATGTGCTATTTTCCTACAGTACTTTGTTTTATATTTGTGTCTTGGAAGTTGTTTACTACTGTAGCAACCTCTCCTTATCTTAGTTTTATGTTTTGTTGTGCCAAGTGAAGCCTCTAATCGTAGGTTGATACTAGATTTGGATTTCTGCGCAGAAACAGATTTCTATCTGTCACGAATCTGGGCTTTTTTCTCTGTAGGTAACTCAGAAAAATATGCCAATTTACGTGCGTGTTCCTCAGATATGTACGCAACTTTCATTAGTTTTGAGTTTTCTGATTTGAGCAACGGAAGTATTTATTAAAAATTCGTCTTTACTGGCTGTTCTGTTTTGGCAGATTCTGTCTCTGTTTTTTGCATTGTCTCTTGTGGACTTTAAGCAAGGCTTTCTACACGTGGAGAGCTGTAGCTAATGTTTTATTGAGTACTTTCAATGTGTCACTACAGGACCAAGGTGGATTCAAATTTTTTGAGTACTAACCCCTCTAATGAAGTTTATGAGAAGTTTGGTGTGAAGGAAGTTTTCAAGGGTCAAGAGAGGAGGATGATATATGATCAAGAAGAGTGAAAAGTCTAAGCTTGGGGATGACCCCGTGGTTCATCCCTGCATATTTCAAGAAGACTCAAGCGTCTAAGCTTGGGGATGCCCAAGGCATCCCCTTCTTCATCAACTTATCAGGTCACTTCTATTGAAACTATATTTTTATTCGGTCACATCATATGTGCTTTACTTGGAGCGTCTGTGTGTTTATTTTCGTTTTGTTTGTGTTTGAATAAGTTCGGATCCAAGCAATCCTTGTTTGGGAGAGAGACACACTCCGCTTTTTCATATGAACACTTGTTCTTCGTTTTACTTTTAATGTTCAATGATAAAAGTTGGAAGCGACAATATTTATGGCTATTTGGTTGGAAACAGAAAATGCCTCATATTGTCTTGGATAATTTGACACTTGGCAATTGTTTTGAGCTCTCAAGTAGATCACGATTAAGTTTTTTCATGTAGTTTAAACCTATTAGTGTAGAACTACTGTAGAGCTTGTTAAAATTGGTTTGCATGATTGGTCTCTCTTAAGGTCTAGATATTTTCGGGTAAAAGTGTTTGAGCAACAAGGAAGACAGTGTAGAGTATTATAATGCTTGCAATATGTTTTTATGTAAGTTTTGCTGTACCGATTCATACTTGTGTTTGTTTCAAACAACCTTGCTAGCCCAAAGCCTTGTACTGAGAGGGAATGCTTCTCGTGCATCCACAATCCTTGAGCCAACCACTATGCCATTTGTGTCCACCATACCTACCTACTATGTGGTATTTCCTGCCATTCCAAAGTAAATTGCTTGAGTGCTACCTTTAAACAATTCAAAATGCTTCTCAATTTGTGTCAATGTTTTATAGCTCATGAGGAAGTATGTGGTGTTTATCTTTCAATCTTGTTGGGCAACTTTCACCAATGGACTAGTGGCTTCATCCGCTTATCCAATAATTTTGCAAAAAGAGCTGGCAATAGGATTCCCAGTCCCAAATTAATTAACAAAAATAGACACTCCTCCATGGTATGTGATTTTTGGACGGCACCCGAGGATTCGGTTAGCCATGGCTTGAGAAAGCAAAAGTGGGGAGGAGTGTCATCATAATAAAACTAAAATAAAAAGGCACTCCTTCATGGTATGAGATTGTTGGCAGGCACCCGAGGATTCGGTTAGCCATGGTTTGTGAAAGAAAGGTTGGAAGGAGTGCCACCAAAAAATAAAATAATTCATGGGAGCCGCTCTTTGAAGGTTTGTCTGGCAAGGGGGTTAGAGTGCCCACTACCATTCGTTGACAACAACAAACACCTCTCAAAACTTTACTTTTATGCTCTCTTTATGTTTTCAAAACCAAAGCTCTAGCACAAATATAGCAATCAATGCTTCCCTCTGCGAAGGGCCTTTCTTTTACTTTATGTTGAGTCAGTTTACCTATTTCCTTCCATCTTAGAAGCAAACACTTGTGTTAACTGTGCATTGATTCTTACATACTTGCTTATTTGCATTCATCATATTACTTTATGTTGATAATTATCCATGAGATATACATGTTGAAAGTTGAAAGCAACTGCTGAAACTTATATCTTCTTTTGTGTTGCTTCGATGCTTTTACTTTGAACTTATTGCTTTACGAGTTAACTCTTGTGCAAGACTTTTGATGCTTGTCTTGAAAGTACTCTCCATGAAAAGTTTTGCTATATGTTATCTATTTGTTAGCAACTATAGATCATTGCCTTGAGTCACTTCATTCATTTCATATGCTTTGTAATATTATGATCAAGGTTATGTAAGTAGCATGTCACTGCAGAAATTATTCTTTTTATCGTTTACCTACTCGAGGACGAGTAGGAACTAAGCTTGGGGATGCTGATACGTCTCCAACGTATCCATAATTTCTGATGTTCCATGCTTGTTTTATGACAATACTTAAATGTTTTGCTTGCACTTTATGATGATTTCATGCGTTTTCTGGAACTAACCTATTAACAAGATGCCACATTGCCAGTTCCTGTTTTCTGCTGTTTTTGGTTCCAGAAAGGCTGTTCGGGCAATATTCTCGGAATTCGACGAAATCAACGCCAAACATCCTATTTTTCCCGGAAGCATCCAGAACACCGTAGGAGAGTCGGAGGAGAGCCAGGGGCCACCAGGAGGGTGGGCCGCGCGGGCCATACCCAGGCCACGCCCCCCTATGAGGAGGCCACCCTGTCGCCCCTCCTGTGCCGCCTCTTCGCCTATTTAACCCCTTTTGACCTAAAAACGCAGTACCAATTGACGAAACTCCAGAAAGACTCTAGGGGCGCCGCCGCCATCGCGAAACTCCAATTCGGGGGACAGAAGTCTCTGTTCCGGCACCCTGCCGGGACGGGGAAGTGCCCCCGGAAGCCATCTCCATCGACGCCACCGCCTCCATCATGCTCCGTGAGTAGTTCCCCCATGGACTACGGGTTCTAGCAGTAGCTAGTTGGTACTCTCTATCCCATGTACTTCAATACAATGATCTCATGAGCTGCCTCTTACATGATTGAGATTCATCTGATGTAATCGGTGTTGTGTTTGTTGGGATCCGATGGATGATACATTATGATTAGTCTATCTATAAAGTTTGTGAAGTTATTGTTGCTGCAATCTTGTTATGCTTAATGCTTGTCACTAGGGCCCGAGTGGCACGATCTTAGATTTGAGCTCTATACTTATTGCTTAGATTGTATCTACAAGTTGTATGCACATGTCACTGTCCGGAACCAAAGGCCCCGAAGTGACAGAAATCGGGACAACCGGAGGGGATGGCGGTGATGTGAGGATCACATGTTTTCACCAAGTGTTAATGCTTTGCTCCGGTGCTCTATTAAAAGGAGTACCTTAATATCCAGTAGATTCCCTTGAGGCCCGGCTGCCACCGGCTGGTAGGACAAAAGATGTTGTGCAAGTTTCTCATTGCGAGCACGTACAACTATATATGGAAAACATGCCTACATTATTAATGAATTGATGTTCTATCTTAATGCTTTATCAATCCTATCAATTGCCCAACTGTAATTTGTTCACCCAACACTTGTCACTTGTTATTGGAGAGTTACCACTAGTGTAGATCGCTGGGAACCCCGGTCCATCTCTCATCATCATATACTCGTTCTATATGTCATTGGAAGTAGTATCAACTATTTTCCGGTGCCATTGCTCCTGTGTTACTATTACTGCTGCTGAGTTACTGTTACTATTGCTCTCATATTACTGTTACTTTCACATCACCCCTGTTACTAGTGCTTTTCCAGGTGCAGCTGAATTGACAACTCAGTTGTTAAGGCTTATAAGTATTCTTTACCTCCCCTTGTGTCGAATCAATAAATTGGGTTATACTACCCGCGAAGACTGCCGCGATCCCCTATACTTGTGGGTCATCAGTAGTGTATAATAAAATACTTGTAGAACATTGAGCTTTGATAACTTGATTCTTTGCAAATGTTTTGAGGTATTTAGATGGTAAGGCTTGCTGGATAAATAAGTTAAAATTAGTAGTGGATTGTTGTCTTTAAGCTTGTGCCGTACTACAAACTCTATTTAAATAGTTGAAGGTGTAGTTGGACTTGATAGCTTTCCATGTCTGAGAGTTCATCGTAATAACTAAGTTGTGCTGAAGGTCGAGGGAGCTAGCGGGGTACTTGTGCCACCGTGAACGGCCCTCCTTGGAGTAAATTTTAATCATGCTCTTAATGTTGAACCTGCTAGATGTTTGCAATAAGCTTGTGAGTTCTTTTTGACTAATGTTAAGCTACGGTGTTTGGCACTTCCACCATCTAAATTTGCTAGCCTCTTCAGTACTGTGCATTGCCTTTTGCTCACATTGAGGATTGTGCATACTTCGCCGGTACATCCAAACCCGTGGGAGGACTTTCTCTTGTTCTCCTACACATAAGCCCATACATCTCCTCAAAACAGCCACCATACCTACCTACCACATCATTTCCATAGCTGTTCCGAGATATATTGCCATGCAACATCCATTTTACATTACATGCCATCTTGTCATTTATTATTTATATATTGCTTTGCATGATCATATACAGCTGATGTGTGGTTTACCCATGTTACGCTAGATCATTGCACATCCTGCTACACTGGCAGAGGCATACAGTTTCATACATCATTCATTATGAGTTATTTGTGCCAAAAAGTGTGTTGTCATATTAGGATGTTGCCCCTAAAAATGAAAAGAGCCATGAAGGCCATCAAAAAGGAAAAAAGAAAGAAAAAAGAAAAAAAGAGAATAAAGAAAAAGGGGGCAGCATTACTATCTTTTATCCACACTTGTGCTCATGTTTTAGCACCCGCATTATTCATAGTCATCATTTGTGCTCATGTTTAGCACCTACACTTCATATGAGAGAGTTTTCATATTTTACTAGTATAACTATGTGGGGAATTTACACTAAAGAACTTGGGTTGTATATTCCAATGATGAGCCTCCTCAAAAGTGCTCTAGGTCTTCGTGAGCAACCAAGTTGGATGCACCCCCACTAGTTCCATTGGAGAGCTTTCATACACATATAGCTCTATGTGCATCCGTTGCATGGCAATCACTACTCCTTGCATAGCTTCGATCATAAGGCTTCCTCTTGTCTAATGGTCATTTACAGCTTTGCAAGCCTTTCTTCCATTTGGCCTTCCAAACCCCCATTAACGTTCTTTATGCCATAACATCCTGGTGCTAATACCAAATGCTTGCGCTCACCGGTTGAGTAGACTTCGAAACAGTTGATTCATGACGTTCATGTTTATGTTTACTTGACTGAATCCTTCTTATGTTGTGAAAATTTACTTGATGCTTGGAATGAAGGATAGAACTTCTACGCTGAATACTTAACACGTCCTTAATGAACTTTGTACGGTTTCATGTCTTTAAAGCAATAGTTCATGAAAACTTCTAGCTTGTCTAACTCTTGCATTATCATCTCTTATATCAATATAGATACTTGCTTTGAATGATTTGATCTCAGCTCATGTGCTTTACAATAGTATGATCAAGGTTATGATGGCATGTCACTCCAGAAATTATCTTTGTTATCGTTTACCTGCTCGGGACGAGCAGAAACTAAGCTTGGGGATGCTGATACGTCTCCGACGTATCGATAATTTCTTATGTTCCATGCCACATTATTGATGATATCTACATGTTTTATGCATACTTTATGTCATATTTATGCATTTTCCGGCACTAACCTATTAACGAGATGCCGAAGAGCCGATTCTTTGTTTCTGCTGTTTTTGGTTTCAGAAATCCTAGTAAGGAAATATTATCGGAATTGGACGAAATCAACGCCCAGTGGCCTATTTTCACACGAAGCTTCCAGAAGACCGAAGATGATACGAAGTGGGGCCACGAGGTGGCCAAACACTAGGGCGGCACGGCCTGGCCCTTGGCCGCGCCGGCCTAGTGTGTGGGCCCCCTGTCAGGCCTCCTGACCTATCTCCTCCGCCTACTTAAAGCCTTCGTCGCGAAACCCCCAGTACCGAGAGCCACGATACGGAAAACCTTCCAGAGACGCCGCCGCCGCCAATCCCATCTCGGGGGATTCAGGAGATCGCCTCCGGCAGGGCACCCTGCCGGAGAGGGGATTCATCTCCCGGAGAACTCTTCACCGCCATGGTCGCCTCCGGAGTGATGAGTGAGTAGTTCACCCCTGGACTATGGGTGCATAGCAGTAGCTAGATGGTCGTCTTTTCCTAATTGTGCTTCATTGTCGGGTCTTGTGAGCTGCCTAACATGATCAAGATCATCTATCTGTAATGCTATATGTTGTGTTTGTTGGGATCCGATGGATAGATAATACTATGCTATGTTGATTATCAATCTATTACCTATGTGTTGTTTATGATCTTGCATGCTCTCCGTTATTAGTAGAGTCTCTGGCCAAGTTTTTACTCTTAACTCCAAGAGGGAGTATTTATGCTCGATAGTGGGTTCATGCCTCCATTAAATCTAGGACAGTGACAGAAAGTTCTAAGGTTGTGGATGTGCTGTTGCCACTAGGGATAAAACATTGATGCTTTGTCCGAGGATGTAGTTATGGATTACATTACGCACCATACTTAATGCAATTGTCTGTTGTTTGCAACTTAATACTGGAAGGGGTTCGAATGATAACCTGAAGGTGGACTTTTTAGGCATAGATGCATGCTGGATAGCGGTCTGTGTACTTTGTCGTAATGCCCAATTAAATCTCACAATACTCATCATATCATGTATGTGCATTGTCATGCCCTCTCTATTTGTCAATTGACCAACTGTAATTTGTTCACCCACCATGCTATTTTTCTTATGGGAGAGACACCTCTAGTGAACTGTGGACCCCGGTCCATTCTTTTAATCGAATACAATCTACTGCAATACTTGTTCTACTGTTTTCTGCAAACAATCATCATCCACACTATACATCTAATCCTTTGTTACAGCAAGCCGGTGAGATTGACAACCTCACTGTTTCGTTGGGGCAAAGTACTTTGGTTGTGTTGTGCAGGTTCCACGTTGGCGCCGGAATCCCTGGTGTTGCGCCGCACTACATCTCGCCGCCATCAACCTTCAACGTGCTTCTTGGCTCCTACTGGTTGATAAACCTTGGTTTCTTACTGAGGGAAAACTTGCCGCTGTACGCATCACACCTTCCTCTTGGGGTTCCCAACGGACGCGTGCTGTACGCGTATCAGGGGCCACTGGGCCACCAGACGCCAGGGCGGCGCGGCCCGGGGGGGCGCGCCCCCCTATGGTGTCACCACCTCGTCAGCCCTCCGACTCCGCCTCTTCGCCTATTTAAAGGTCCCTGACCTAAATCCTCGATACGGAAAAGCCACGGTACGAGAAACCTTCCAGAGCCGCCGCCATCGCAAAGCCAAGATCTGGGGCACAGGAGTCTCTGTTCCGGCACGCCGCCGGGACGGGGAAGTGCCCCCGGAAGGCTTCTCCATCTCCACCGCTGCCATCTCCACCGCCATCTTCATCACCGCTGCTGTCTCCCATGAGGAGGGAGTAGTTCTCCATCGAGGCTAAGGGCTGTACCGGTAGCTATGTGGTTAATCTCTCTCCTATGTACTTCAATACAATGATCTCATGAGCTGCCTTACATGATTGAGATTCATATGAGTTTTGTATCACTATTCATCTATGTGATACTCTAGTGATGTTATTAAAGTAGTCTATTCCTCCTCCACGGTGTAATGGTGACAGTGTGTGCATCGTGTAGTACTTGGCGTAGGTTATGATTGTAATCTCTTGTAGATTATGAAGTTAATTATTGCTATGATAGTATTGATGTGATCTATGCCTCCTTCATAGTGTGATGGTGACAGTGTGCATGCTATGTTAGTACTTGGTGTAATTGCAATGATCTATCATGCACTCTAAGGTTATTTAAACATGAATATCGAATATTGTGGAGCTTGTTAACTCCGGCATTGAGGGTTCGTGTAATCCTACACAATTAGTGGTGTTCATCATCCAACAAGAGAGTGTAGAGTATAGCATTTATCTATTCTCTTATGTGATCAATGTTGAGAGTGTCCACTAGTGAAAGTATGATCCCTAGGCCTTGTTCCTAAACACTGCAATCACTGCTTGTTTACTGTTTTACTGCATCTGTACTGCCTGCAATATTTCCACCATCAACCACACGCCAGTTGTAGCATCAAGCTATTTTCTGGTGCTGTTACTACTGCTCATATACATTCATACCACTTGTATTTCACTATCTCTTCGCCGAACTAATGCACCTATACATCTGACAATTGTATTAGGTGTGTTGGGGACACAAGAGACTTCTTGCTTTGTGGTTGCAGGGTTGCATGAGAGGGATATCTTTGACCTCTTCCTCCCTGAGTTCGATAAACCTTGGGTGATCCACTTAAGGGAAACTTGCTGCTGTTCTACAAACCTCTGCTCTTGGAGGCCCAACACTGTCTACAAGAATAGAAGCACCCGTAGACATCAAGCACTTTTCTGACGCCGTTGCCGGGGAGGAAAGGTAAAAGGTACTCACACTCCGGATCTCGTCTACTAAGCTATTTTCCGGCGCCGTTGTAAGTACTCGAAGCTATTTCCTTTAGATCCTGCAATTGCATCTTTTTGTTTCTTGCTTTACACTAGTTTGGCATAATGGAAAGCAACATGGAGCTTTTTATTCTTTTTCCTGAGTTAAGACATGGATGGTTTGATTTGAAAATTAAAAAACCCATGGAACATATTAGTATGAACACTTTGAACACCATTGTTGCTAATGATATGGAAAATTCTAAGCTTGGGGAAGCTGGTTTTGATGAGCTTGATATTTTTAGTCCCCCAAGTATTGAGGAGAAAATTTTCTTTGATGATACTTTGCCTCCTATTTATGATGATTATAATGATAGTGGTCTTTTGGTGCCGCCTGTTATGGAGGATAAATTTGATTATGATTACAATATGCCTCCTATATTTGATGATGAGTATAATAATGATAGCTACTTTGTTGAATTTGCTTCCACTATTACTAATAAAATTGACTATGCTTATGTTGGGAGTAGTAATAATTTTATGCATGAGACTCATGATAAGAATGCTTTATGTGATAGTTATATTGTTGAGTTTGCTCATGATGCTATTGGATATTATGAGAGAGGAAAATATGGTTGTAGAAATTTTCATATTACTAAAACACCTCTCTTTTTGCTGAAAATCTTGAAGCTGCACTTGTTTTATCTTTCTATGCTTGTTGCATTATGCTTCTTGAATTTATTTATTTACAAGATTCCTATGCATAGGAAGCATGTTAGGCTTAAATGTGTTTTGAATTTGCCTCTTGATGCTCTCTTTTGCTTCAAATACTATTTCTTGCGAGTACATCATTAAAACTGCTGAGCCCATCTTAATGGCTATAAAGAAAGAACTTCTTGGGAGATAACCCATGTGTTTATTTTGCTACAGTACTTTTGTTTTAAATTTGTGTCTTGGAAGTTGTTACTACTGTAGCAACCTCTCCTTATCTTAGTTTTGTTGCATTGTTGTGCCAAGTAGAGTCTTTGATAGTAAGGTTCATACTAGATTTGGATTACTGCGCAGAAACAGATTTCTTGCTGTCACGAATCTGGGCCTAATTCTCCGTAGGTAACTCAGAAAGTTATGCCAATTTACGTGAGTGATCCTCAGATATGTACGCAACTTTCATTCAATTTGAGCATTTTCATTTGAGCAAGTCTGGTGCCTGATACGTCTCCGACGTATCGATAATTTCTTATGTTCCATGCCACATTATTGATGATATCTACATGTTTTATGCACACTTTATGTCATATTCGTGCATTTTCTGGAACTAACCTATTAACAAGATGCCGAAGTGCCAGTTGCTGTTTTCTGCTGTTTTTGGTTTCAGAAATCCTAGTAAGGAAATATTCTCGGAATTGGACGAAATCAACGCCCAGGGTCCTATTTTGCCACGAAGCTTCCAGAAGACCGAAGAGTCAACGAAGTGGGGCCATGAGGTGGCCAGGAGGGCAGGCGGCGCGGCCCCACCCTTGGCCGCGCCGCCCTGTCTCCTGGGCCCCTCGCGACGCCCCCTGACCTACCCTTCCGCCTACTTAAAGCCTTCGTCGCGAAACCCCCAGTACCGAGAGCCACGATACGGAAAACCTTCCAGAGACGCCACCGTCGCCAATCCCATCTCGGGGGATTCAGGAGATCGCCTCCGGCACCCTGCCGGAGAGGGGAATCATCTCCCGGAGGACTCTACGCCGCCATGGTCGCCTCCGGAGTGATGTGTGAGTAGTTCACCCCTGGACTATGGGTCCATAGCAGTAGCTAGATGGTTGTCTTCTCCTCATTGTGCTTAATTGTCGGGTCTTGTGAGCTGCCGAACATGATCAAGATCATCTATCTGTAATTCTATATGTTGTGTTTGTTGGGATCCGATGAATAGAGAATACCATGTTATGTTGATTATCAATTTATATCTATGTGTTGTTTATGATCTTGCATGCTCTCCGTTATTAGTAGATGCTCTGGCCAAGTTGATGCTAGTAACTCCAAGAGGGAGTATTTATGCTCGATAGTGGGTTCATGTCTCCGTGAATCTGGGGGAGTGAGAGAAACCTCTAAGATTATGGATGTGCTATTGCCACTAGGGATAAAACATTGATGCTACGTCCGAGGATGTAGTTATTGATTATATTACGCGCAATACTTAATGCAATTGTCTGTTGTTAGCAACTTAATACTGGAGGGGGTTCGGATGATAACCTGAAGGTGGACTTTTTAGGCATAGATGCATGCTGGATAGCGGTCTATGTACTTTTTCGTAATGCCCAATTAAATCTCACTATACTTATCATAATATGTATGTGCATGGTCATGCCCTCTTTATTTGTCAAATGCCCAACTGTAATTTGTTGACCCAACATGCTGTTTATCTTATGGGAGAGACACCTCTAGTGAACTGTGGACCCCGGGCCAATTCTCTTTACTGAAATACAATCTACTGCAATACTTGTTCTACTGTTTTCTGCAAACAATCATCATCCACACTATACATCTAATCCTTTGTTACAGCAAGCCGGTGAGATTGACAACCTCACTGTTTCGTTGGGGCAAAGTACTTGGTTTGTGTTGTGCAGGTTCCACGTTGGCGCCGGAATCCCTGGTGTTGCGCCGCACTACATCTCGCCACCATCAACCTTCAACGTGCATCTTGACTCCTACTGGTTCGATAAACCTTGGTTTCTAACTGAGGGAAACTTACTGCTGTACGCATCACACCTTCCACTTGGGGTTCCCAACGGTCGCGTGATGTACGCGTGTCAAGCTAAATTTCTGGCGCCGTTGCCGGGGACTTGAAGAAAAGTTACACCACAAAGATCTCTAACTCCCACGTCAACTACGCGTCAGCAAGTAAATTTCTGGCGCCGTTGCCGGGGAGATCAAGACACGCTGCAAGGGGAGTCTCCACATCGCAATCTCTTTACTTTGTTTTTGTCTTGCATTATTTTATTTACTATTTTGTTGCTGCACTAAATCAAAACACAAAAAATTAGTTGCTAGTTTTACTTTATTTACTGTCTTGCACTCTATATCAAAAACACAAAAAAAATTAGTTACTTGCATTTACTTTATCTAGTTTGCTTTATTTACCACTGCTAAAATGGGTACTCCTGAAAATACTAAGTTGTGTGACTTCACAACCACAAATAATAATGATTTCTTATGCACACCTATTGCTCCACCTGCTACTACAGCAGAATTCTTTGAAATTAAACCTGCTTTACTGAATCTTGTTATGCGAGAGCAATTTTCTGGTGTTAGTTCTGATGATGCTGCTGCCCATCTTAATAATTTTGTTGAACTATGTGAAATGCAAAAGTATAAAGATGTAGATGGTGACATTATAAAATTAAAATTGTTCCCTTTCTCATTAAGAGGAAGAGCTAAAGATTGGTTGCTATCTCTGCCTAAGAATAGTATTGATTCATGGACTAAATGCAAGGATGCTTTTATTGGTAGATATTATCCCCCTGCTAAAATTATATCTTTGAGGAGTAGCATAATGAATTTTAAACAATTGGATACTGAGCATGTTGCACAAGCATGGGAAAGAATGAAATCTTTGGTTAAAAATTGCCCAACCCATGGACTGACTACTTGGATGATCATCCAAACCTTTTATGCAGGACTGAATTTTTCTTCGCGGAACCTATTGGATTCATCTGCTGGAGGTACCTTTATGTCCATCACTCTTGGTGAAGCAACAAAGCCTCTTGATAATATGATGATTAATTACTCTGAATGGCACACGGAAAGAGCTCCACAAGGTAAGAAGGTAAATTCTGTCGAAGAAACCTCTTCCTTGAGTGATAAGATTGATGCTATTATGTCTATGCTTGTGAATGATAGGACTAATGTTGATCCTAATAATGTTCCGTTAGCTTCATTGGTTGCTCAAGAAGAACATGTTGATGTAAACTTCATTAAAAATAATAATTTCAACAACAATGCTTACCGGAACAATTCTAGTAACAACTATAGGCCATATCCTTATAATAATGGCAACGGCTATGGTAATTCTTATGGGAATTCTTACAACAATAATAGGAATTCACCCCCTGGACTTGAAGCCATGCTTAAAGAATTTATTAGTACATAAACTGCTCTTAATAAATCTGTTGAAGAAAAGCTTGGGAAAATTGATATACTTGCTTCTAAAGTCGATAGTCTTGCTGCTGATGATGATCTTTTGAAATCGAAAGTTATGCCTAATGAAAACCATCAAATAAAATTGTTACTACAGCAAATGCCATCCAATTTAGAATTAATGAGAATATAAGATTGATGGCCGAATTGCGTGCTAGGTGGGAAAGAGAAGAAAATGAAAAAGAAGATAATATAGCTAAAGTTTGGACTATTACCACCACTAGTAATGCTAATGCTACACATGTTGCTGCACCTCCTACTATTAATGGTAAAATAATTGGTGTTGGCAATGTTTCCACTTCTAATACAAAGCGCGAAAAACTGCCTGAAACTGCTAAAACTGCTGAAACTGCCTGTGATAAAGCTGCTGAAATTTTTCCAACATTGGGGATGATGATCCCATTGCTTTAGATTATAATGGTTTGAATTTTGATGATTGCCACATCTCTGAAGTTATAAAGTTCTTACAAAAACTTGCTAAAAGTCCTAATGCTAGTGCTATAAATTTGGCTTTCACGAAACATATTACAAATGCTCTCATAAAAGCTAGAGAAGAGAAACTAGAACGCGAAGCTTCTATTCCTAGGAAGCTAGAGGATGGTTGGGAGCCCATCATTAAGATGAAGGTCAATGATTTTGATTGTAATGCTTTATGTGATCTTGGTGCAAGTATTTCTGTTATGCCTAAGAAAATCTATAATATGCTTGACTTGCCACCGCTGAAAAATTGTTATTTGGATGTTAATCTTGCTGATCATTCTACAAAGAAACCTTTGGGGAGAGTTGATAATGTTCGCATTAGCGTTAACAATAACCTTGTCCCCATTGATTTTGTTGTCTTGGATATTGAATGCAATGCATCTTGTCCCATTATATTGGGAAGACCTTTTCTTCGAACTGTTGGTGCTATCATTGATATGAAGGAAGGTAATATTAAATATCAATTTCCTCTCAAGAAAGGTATGGAACACTTCCCTATAAAGAGAATGAAGTTACCTTTTGATTCTATTATTAGAACAAATTATGATGTTGACACTTCGCCTCTTGATAATACTTGATACACACTTTCTGCGCCTAGCTGAAAGGCGTTAAAGAAAAGCGCTTATGGGAGACAACCCATGTTTTTACTACATTACTTTGTTTTTATTTTGTGTTTTGGAAGTTGTTTACTACTGTAGAAACCTCTCCTTATCTTAGTTTATTGTTTTAGTGTGCCAAGTAAAGTCGTTGATAGCAAGGTTCATACTAGATTTGGATTACTGCGCAGAAACAGATTTCTTTGCTGTCACGAATCTGGGCAAAATTCTCTGTAGGTAACTCAGAAAATTATGCCAATTTACGTGAGTGATCCTCAGATATGTACGCAACTTTCATTCAATTTGAGCATTTTCATTTGAGCAAGTCTGGTGCCTCAATAAAATTCATCAATACGAACTGTTCTGTTTTGACAGATTCTGCCTTTTATTTCGCATTGCCTGTTTTGTTATGTTCGATGGATATTTCGATTCCATTGACTTTCAGTAGCTTTGTGCAATGTCCAGAAGTGTTAAGAATGATTATGTCACCTCTGAACATGTATATTTTGATTGTGCACTAACCCTCTAATGAGTTGTTTTGAGTTTGGTGTGGAGGAAGTTTTCAAGGATCAAGAGAGGGAGATGATACAACATGATCAAGGAGAGTGAAAGCTCTAAGCTTGGGGATGCCCCGGTGGTTCACCCCTGCATATATCAAGAAGACTCAAGTGTCTAAGCTTGGGGATGCCCAATGCATCCCCTTCTTCATCGACAACATTATCAGGTTCCTCCCCTGAAACTATATTTTTATTCTATCACATCTTATGTGCTTTGCTTGGAGCGTCGGTTTGTTTTTGTTTTTTTTTTGTTTGAATAAAATGGATCCTAGCATTCTTTGTGTGGGAGAGAGACACGCTCCGCTGTAGCATATGGACAAGTATGTCCTTAGGCTTTACTCATAATATTCATGGCAAAGTTTCTTCTTCGTTAAATTGTTGTATGGTTGGAATTGGAAAATGATACATGTAGTAATGTGCTAAAATGTCTTGGATAATGTGATACTTGGCAATTGTTGTGCTCATGTTTAAGCTGTTGCATCATATGCTTTGCACCCATTAATGAAGAAATACATAGAGCATGCTAAAATTTGGTTTGCATATTTGGTCTCTCTAAAGTCTAGATAATTTCTAGTATTGAGTTTGAACAATAAGGAAGACGGTGTAGAGTCTTATAATGTTTACAATATGTCTTTTATGTGAGTTTTGCTGCACTGGTTCATCCTTGTGTTTGTTTCAAATAGCCTTGCTAGCCTAAGCCTTGTATCGAGAGGGAATACTTCTCATGCATCCAAATACTTGAGCCAACCACTATGCCATTTGTGTCCACCATACCTACCTACTACATGGTATTTCTCCGCCATTCCAAAGTAAATTGCTTGAGTGCTACCTTTAAACAATTCAAAATTTATTACCTCTGATTTGTGTCAATGTTTTATAGCTCATGAGGAAGTATGTGGTGTTTATCTTTCAATCTTGTTGGGCAACTTTCACCAATGGACTAGTGGCTTCATCCGCTTATCCAATAATTTTGCAAAAAGAGCTAGCAATGGGATTCCCAGTCCCAAATTAATTAATAAAAATAGACACTCCTCCATGGTATGTTATTGTTGGACGGCACCCGAAGGATTCGGTTAGCCATGGCTCGAGAAAGCAAAGGTGGGGAGGAGTGTCATCATAATAAAACTAAAATAAAAAGGCACTCCTTCATGGTATGAGATTGTTGGCAGGCACCCGAAGGATTCGGTTAGCCATGGTTTGTGAAAGAAAGGCTGGAAGGAGTGCCACACAAATATAAAATAAAATGGGAGCCGCTCTTTGAAGGTTTGTCTGGCAAGGGGGTTAGAGTGCCCACTACCATTCGTTGACAACAACAAACACCTCTCAAAATTTTACTTTTATGCTCTCTACATATTTTCAAAATCAAAGCTCTAGCACAAATATAGCAATCGATGCTTTCCTCTTTGAAGGACCATTCTTTTACTTTTATTGTTGAGTCAGTTCACCTATCTCTCTCCACCTCAAGAAGCAAACACTTGTGTGAACTGTGCATTGATTCCTACATACTTGCATATTGCACTTGTTATATTACTCTATGTTGACAACTATCCATGAGATATACATGTTACAAGTTGAAAGCAACCGCTGAAACTTAATCTTCCTTTATGTTGCTTCAATACCTTTACTTTGAATTATTGCTTTATGAGTTAACTCTTATGCAAGACTTATTGATGCTTGTCTTGAAGTACTATTCATGAAAAGTCTTTGCTATATGATTCATTTGTTTACTCATGTCATATACATTGTTTTGATCGCTGCATTCATTACATATGCTTTACAATAGTATGATCAAGGTTATGATGGCATGTCACTCCAGAAATTATCTTTGTTTATCGTTTACCTGCTCGGGACGAGCAGAAACTAAGCTTGGGGATGCTGATACGTCTCCGACGTATCGATAATTTCTTATGTTCCATGCCACATTATTGATGATATCTACATGTTTTATGCACACTTTATGTCATATTCGTGCATTTTCTGGAACTAACCTATTAACAAGATGCCGAAGTGCCGATTCTTTGTTTTCTGCTGTTTTTGGTTTCAGAAATCCTAGTAAGGAAATATTCTCGGAATTGGACGAAATCAACGCCCAGGGTCCTATTTTGCCACGAAGCTTCCAGAAGACCGAAGAGTCAACGAAGTGGGGCCACGAGATGGCTAGGAGGGCAGGCGGCGCGGCCCCACCCTTGGCCGCGCCGCCCTGTCTCCTGGGCCCCTCGCGACGCCCACTGACCTACCCTTCCGCCTACTTAAAGCCTTCGTCGCGAAACCCCCAGTACCGAGAGCCACGATACGGAAAACCTCCAGAGACGCCGCCAATCCCATCTCGGGGGATTCAGGAGATCGCCTCCGGCACCCTGCCGAAGAGGGGAATCATCTCCCAGAGGACTCTACGCCGCCATGGTCGCCTCCGGAGTGATGTGTGAGTAGTTCACCCCTGGACTATGGGTCCATAGCAGTAGCTAGATGGTTGTCTTCTCCTCATTGTGCTTAATTGTCGGGTCTTGTGAGCTGCCGAACATGATCAAGATCATCTATCTGTAATTCTATATGTTGTGTTTGTTGGGATCCGATGAATAGAGAATACCATGTTATGTTGATTATCAATTTATATCTATGTGTTGTTTATGATCTTGCATGCTCTCCGTTATTAGTAGATGCTCTGGCCAAGTTGATGCTAGTAACTCCAAGAGGGAGTATTTATGCTCGATAGTGGGTTCATGTCTCCGTGAATCTGGGGGAGTGAGAGAAACCTCTAAGATTATGGATGTGTTGTTGCCACTAGGGATAAAACATTGATGCTATGTCCGAGGATGTAGTTATTGATTATATTACGCGCAATACTTAATGCAATTGTCTGTTGTTAGCAACTTAATACTGGAGGGGGTTCGGATGATAACCTGAAGGTGGACTTTTTAGGCATAGATGCATGCTGGATAGCGGTCTATGTACTTTGTCGTAATGCCCAATTAAATCTCACTATACTCATCATAATATGTATGTGCATGGTCATGCCCTCTTTATTTGTCAATTGCCCAACTGTAATTTGTTGACCCAACATGCTGTTTATCTTATGGGAGAGACACCTCTAGTGAACTGTGGACCCCGGTCCAATTCTCTTTACTGAAATACAATCTACTGCAATACTTGTTCTACTGTTTTTTGCAAACAATCATCATCCACACTATACATCTAATCCTTTGTTACAGCAAGCCGGTGAGATTGACAACCTCACTGTTTCGTTGGGGCAAAGTACTTGGTTTGTGTTGTGCAGGTTCCACGTTGGCGCCGGAATCCCTGGTGTTGCGCCGCACTACATCTCGCCGCCATCAACCTTTGAACGTGCTTCTTGACTCCTACTGGTTCGATAAACCTTGGTTTCTAACTGAGGGAAACTTACTGTTGTACGCATCACACCTTCCACTTGGGGTTCCCAACGGTCGCGTGCTGTACGCGTGTCAAGCTAAATTTCTGGCGCCGTTGCCGGGGACTTGAAGAAAAGTTACACCACAAAGATCTCTAACTCCCACGTCAACTACGCGCCAGCAGTGCCTCTTAGAAATTCGTCTTTATGGACTGTTCTGTTTTGACAGATTCTGCCTTTTATTTCGCATTGCCTCTTTTGCTATGTTGGATGGATTTCTTTGTTCCATTAACTTTCAGAAGCTTTGTGCAATGTCCAGAAGTGTTAAGAATGATTGTGTCACCTCTGAGCATGTGAATTTTTGATTATGCACTAACCCTCTAATAAGTTTGTTTTGAGTTTGGTGTGGAGGAAGTTTTCAAGGGTCAAGAGAGGAGGATGATACAATATGATCAAGAAGAGTGAAAGGTCTAAGCTTGGGGATGCCCCGGTGGTTCATCCCTGCATATTTCAAGAAGACTCAAGCATCTAAGCTTGGGGATGCCCAAGGCATCCCCTTCTTCATCGACAAAACTATCAGGTCACTTCTCTTGAAACTATATTTTTATTCGATCACATCCTATGTACTTTACTTGGAGCGTCTGTTTGTTTTTTTTTGTTTTTGTTTGAATAAATGCTTGTGTGGGAGAGAGACACGCTCCACTGGTTCATATGAACACATGTGTTCTTAGCTTTTAATTTTCATGGCGAAGGTTGAAACTGCTTCGTTAATTGTTATATGGTTGGAAACGGGAAATGCTACATGTAGTAATTGGTATGATGTCTTGAATAATTTGATACTTGGCAATTGTTGTGCTCATTTTTAAGCTCTTGCAT
Source organism: Lolium perenne (assembly GCF_019359855.2). NCBI lineage: Eukaryota > Viridiplantae > Streptophyta > Magnoliopsida > Poales > Poaceae > Lolium > Lolium perenne. The sequence continues at coordinate 86,775,354 of NC_067247.2, forward strand.
CATATAATTTGCACCTATTAGTGAAGAAATACATAGAGCTTGCTAAAATTTGGTTTGCATAATTGGTCTCTCTAAGGTCTAGATAATTTCTAGTAAGGGTCGAACAACAAGGAAGACGGTATAGAGTCTTATAATGCTTACAATATGTCTTTTATGTGAGTTTTGCTGTACCGGTTCATACTTGTGTTTGTTTCAAATAACCTTGCTAGCCTAAGCCTTGTATCGAGAGGAAATAATTCTCATGCATCCAAAATCCTTGAGCCAAACACTATGCCACTTGTGTCCACCATACCTACCTACTACATGGTATTTCTCTGCCATTCCGAAGTAAATTGCTTGAGTGATACCTTTAAATTTCTATCATTTACCTTTGCAATATATAGCTCATGGGACAAATAGCCTAAAAACTATTGTGGTATTGAATATGTACTTATGCATTTTATTTCTTATAAGTTGCTTGTTGTGCGATAACCATGTTCCTAGGGACGCCATCAACTACTCTTTGTTGAATATCATGTGAGTTGCTATGCATGTCCGTCTTGTCTGAAGTAAGGGCGATTTACCATGAGTTGAATGGTTTGAGCATGCATACTGTTAGAGAAGAACATTGGGCCGCTAACTAAAGCCATGATCCATGGTGGAAGTTTCAGTTTTGGACAAATATCCTCAATCTCATATGAGAAAATTAATTATTGTTGAATGCTTAAGCATTAAAGAGGAGTTCATTATCTGTTGTCTATGTTGTCCCGGTATGGATGTCTAAGTTGAGAATAATCAAAAGCGAGAAATCCAATGCGAGCTTTCTCCTTAGACCTTTGTACAGGCGGCATAGAGGTACCCCTTTGTGACACTTGGTTAAAACATATGTATTGCGGTGATAATCCAGGTAATCCGAGCTAATTAGGACAAGGTGCGGGCACTATTAGTATACTATGCATGAGGCTTGCAACTTGTAGGATATAATTTACATGATACATATGCTTTATTACTTCCGTTGACAAAATTGTTTCTTGTTTTCAAAACCAAAGCTCTAGCACAAATATAGCAATCGATGCTTCCCTCTGCGAAGGGCCATTCTTCTACTTTCATGTTGAGTCAGTTTACCTATTTACTTCTATCCTAGAAGCAAACACTTGTGTCAACTGTGCATTGATTCCTACATACTTGCATATTGCACTTATTATATTACTTTATGTTGACAATTATCCATGAGATATGCATGTTACAAGTTGAAAGCAACCGCTGAAACTTAATCTTCCTTTGTGTTGCTTCAATGCCTTTACTATGAATTTATTTCCTTGTGAGTTAACTCTTATGCAAGACTTATTGATGCTTGTCTTGAAGTACTATTCATGAAAAGTCTTTGCTATATGATTCAATTGTTTACTCATTGTCTTTACCATTGCTTTGAATCGCTGCATTCATCTCATATGCTTTACAATAATATGATCAAGATTATGTTGGTAGCATGTCACTTCAGAAATTATCTTTGTTATCGTTTACCTACTCGGGACGAGCAAGAACTAAGCTTGGGGATGCTGATACGTCTCCGACGTATCGATAATTTCTTATGTTCCATGCTTGTTTTATGAAAATACCTACATGTTTTGTTCACACTTTATATCATTTTTATGCGTTTTTTGGAACTAACCTATTGACGAGATGCCGAAGTGCCAGTTCCTGTTTTCTGCTGTTTTTGGTTTCAGAAATCCTAGTAAGGAAATATTCTCGGAATTGGACGAAATCAACGCCCAGAATCTTGAAATTCCACGAAGCTTCCTGACAAGGTATTAACTTGTCAATGCCTACGGGTTGTAGACTAGGGTTTAGTTGGAAGTAGAGGGCAAGTAGATCTCGAAGGTTTCAGCCGAAAAGTACTCGACGATTATGAAATTAGGGTTTGAGAAACAATGATTCGATGCTTTTTTCGTCCCTCGACTCCCCCTTATATAGGAGGCGGAGCCGAGGGATTCGTGTTGTACAAGTTACAGAGTCCGGGAAGGTTTCTAACTCATCCCGCAAGATTACAAATAACACTTCCTATTACAACTCTAACTTTCCTTAATAATATCTTGGGCTTCCGAATCTTCTTATTCTTCGGGTAGTGGGCCTTCAGTAAACCCCGGGTACTATCTTCGGCAGGCCCATTTGGGATGCCTATGTCAGTAGCCCCCGAGATTTTGCTTGAATCGTAGAGTCAGGGAAAATCTCCACTGTTTATTTTTATTCGACAACTTTAACTTTTCTATATTTCTTCACATAAACTTCTATATTGTGCAGGGATAATGGTAGTTGGGGCTAGTTCATCTGACGGATCAGGTACTAGTTAACTGCTCTGTTGGCAATCCGCAAAAACCTACTTCAAGATCACGTCCCTGGACATGATCTCGGGATACTGGTGTAAACTTCAACAGGTGCCGCTTAAGGTCTTACCATTCTGTCGAGTCCCAGTAAAATTTATCGGATACCTAACGCGTCCGTTAGGATTTTTCTTCGTATCTGTTGATACGGATAAAAGTAGCAAACCGACGTCAGAGACGGCGCCACGCCACACAGAACGGATCTGGGGTCTTACCTTCGCAAATTTGCGGCATTCAGAAATTGATCGCAACTTTGGTGTTCTGAGAATATATTGTCGAGTGCTTATTCAACTGTTGGAATGGCACATTTTATCGAGTCAAAGATGACTTATATTGCTCTCCCGATGGGAGTATATGCAGAGTTATTTATAACTCGAAATATACTCTTTTGCTCTTCTATCTTTCTTCTTTTCATTCTTTCTTTCTCTTTTTTATAATTTCATCGGGCACGCGAACAGCGTTCCCGATGGGAGTAGCCCCCGAGGCTACAGCCAAGGACTTGTGCTTGGTTGTAGGCTCCACGCCTTATGCCGCTATATTTTTTTCCACTCCCGAAGTTTTACAATTGCTCGGGTGCGCGAACAGCGCTCCCGATGGGAGTAGCCCCCGAGGCTATGAACAAATATTTGTATTTGATCATAGGCTCACGCCATTTCTATTTTGTCTTTTTTTTTACAAAGTAGCCCCCGAGCATTTGATCAAAAACTTGTATTTGATCAAAGGCTCAGCATTATTTTTCCATGTCGCCTTTTATGAAGATGTTGAGGCGAATTTTTCCTTCTGCCAAGGTGACGTTATTGCTGATGATAGCCACGATTGCCAGTCAAAAATCGCGAGAAGTCTTCTCCCGCTGCCTTGCGGGCCCAATTTATCCACTATCTTGACACGTCGTGCAAGTGGGGGACACACGTCTTCCGCTTTTTCTGGCGCACGTACCGTAACTTCTCCAATGTTAAAATACTTGTTTACCCTTGTTTCCACGTGGCTATCATCTACCGCGCACTCTTCCCATCCAACGGTCCGCCGCTTCACCGCACCTCTATATAAGATCTCCTTTCTTCTTCCTCGAGCACTTCCGCTCGCGCCGTTCTTGTGCTCTCCTCTACAAAACCTCCTGCGCTCCACAATTCCCTAAGCTCATCTTCTCCAAACTGCATTCCTGCGCCATTGTTGATGCCACCGCGTCGTTTGATCAGGCACAGCACGCCGGAATCATCAATGGCCACCGTGGATCTGGGAACCGCGGAGTGGGAAAGGTCCAAGATTTCCACCCAGGACATCAATCTGCTGAAGAAGCTGGGGATCAGCAAGAAGCCCAAAGCGCTGAGCTTCCCTAGTGAGGAAAGCTACCCAACCCCTCCAATGGGGTATCGGGTAAGTTTTGTCGACCACCTCATCCGCGGTCTTTCCGCCCCCATTCATCCTTTTCTCTGCGGACTGCTCTTTATTTACGGTCTGCAACTTCACCACCTCACGCCCAATTCCATCCTCCATATCTCCATTTTCATTACCCTCTGCGAGGCCTTCCTTGGCGTCCAGCCTAACTGGGCGCTATGGAAGCGCATTTTCTTTTGTCGCCGTAATGGCTCTCCCAACGTCGCCTATAATATAGGCGGCGTTGTTATTTCCGTTCGCCCCACCGTCGATTACTTCGACGTCAAACTTCCTGACTCAGTCCAGGGGTGGCGCAAGAAGTGGTTGTACATTCAGGAAGAAAACCATGGATGTGCTGAAGACAACATCCCTCCCTTCGATGGTGCCGAGAAAATCCTTCGCCGCCACTCCTGGGACGCAGAGGCTACCGAAGAAGAAAAAATAGCGACAGAAGCCCTGATGACTCGCATCCATGAGTTGCAAAATACTCGCGGCAAAGAGTTGTCAGGTATCCAAATCACGGCATATTTTCTTAGGACTAGAGTGCAGCCGCTTCAGGCTCGCAAATACCCTCTCTGGAAATATGCTGGCGACAAGGACGCAGATCGGTTGTCAGCGGATTTAGAGGTCAAGGACTTAGAAAAGCTTGTCCGAAAAATCTCGTCTCTCAGCAAAAAAGATCCTGTCCCTTCTTCTTGCCGTGTAAAACCATTCAGCGCCGCCAATCCACTTCCCAAGGTAACCTTTGTCGATTGATTTGTTATTGCTTTGCTATCTTTTTTGTAACTCCTTTTCTGATATCTTCCCCTGTTTTTTTGTACAGAACCATCCAAATCTTGTCTCGCTTCCTCCTCTTCCTGAAGGTGGAGAAGTCGAGGAAAGGGCCGTTGTCATTGACGACAACCAAGATGCCCCCTCCTTTGTGAATGAACCCGTGGATTCTCTAAAATCTGCGGGATCTTCTGAAAAGGAGGCTGCCTCCGAAGGCACTGCGTCGGCACAATCTCCTCCTCCTGCTGTTTCTCCAAGGAACAAGAGGAAGAGGAATGATGCCGAAGATTCCGGCACCTCCAAATCCGAAGAAGTTGGTCCTTCACGTCAGAAGGCAGCTTATGATCCATATCTTGAATCCCTCATCAGCTCGTAAGTCACCTTTATGTCCCCTTATTTTTGTACTCGAATTTTTTTGTCTATCTTGTTTTTTATGCTGTCGACTTTTAATCGTAGTGATGACGAGGAAGAAGTACCAACTCTTGATGTGGCTGCTCGAACGAGCACGTCACATACTTTAATTGTTTCGGAGACGCCAGTTGAAGGAGAAGAATCCTCGCCTCCTCAACAAAATGTCGGCGCTCGCACTCCTCCGTCGAGCCCTCTTGTCCCTTCACCAAAAAGGACAAGGGTGGAAACAATCCCGGAGCCTACCCTCCAATTGGGTAGCTCCTCTAATTCTCTCTTGGATGATGTAAGTTCTTGATTTTCTTGTCATTATCTATATTTCCTCTGTTTGCTTTTTCATGCCTTCATATTTTTCCCATACCGACGTTTTCTTTCTTTGTCCTTCTTTGACAGCCTATGATCAAAGAGCTTGTTCGTATCGGTGCCCAATTCATTGGGTACCGTGAATATGCCAGCAAAACTGAAGGTAGTAACTTTTTAATGACCCTTGTTTATAGCTTCTTACTCCTATTTTGTCGCAATTTTGACGATTCTTTACTATTTTGGCAGAGAAACTTGCAGAAGCCAACAAGCTTGTCTACACTCTTGCTCAGAAACTGGAGCAAAGTGAAACGGCTCGCAAGAAAGCTGAACTTGACGCTGGCCAAGCTAAAGCAGAGGCTGAGAAGGCCAAGGCAAAAGCTGTTGGTGTCGAAGATCTGCAAAAAAGACTTGATGACGCCGAAACTGCTTTGAACGAGCACAAGGCCGCCCAGGCTACTCGTGAACAGGCGATCATCAAGCGCTTGAACACGCAGAATCGACGCTTCCTTGGTAACTTTGTCCATCCCTTCTATCTTTCTTAGGCTTGCTTTTCCTTGCTTGCTGTCGACCAACATATATTTTCTGCGGCAGGTAAAACAAACCAAGAATTTGAGCTCGAAGATCCCGACAATGATCCCGTCCTTGACGCACTCTCTTTCCTGGAGTTTCATGGAACCGAGGTTCGCAAGGGCATGGAGCATGCTGACGTAGGATTATCAAGGCTGTTCCCCTACTTCTTCCCGAAGAAAGAGGAGCCCAAGACTTTCCTTGCCCTTGCCAAGGACTTCAATCCACCGGAGGATCTTGGACTGAAGATGCGCCAGGAGAATATGAAGATTGCTGTCGAGAGCACTGTTGCCTTGGTCGGTGACAGCCAACAAACTGTTGACTGGATGAAAATTGGCGACACCGAGCAGATAGAGCAAACAAAATGGCGGTTATTGATCAAGGCAGCGAAGCCCAACACGAAGAAAATCCTGGCATATCTCGGGATCAAGCCATCTGCAACTCCTAGCTCATCAAGGCCGGAGGTCTAGTTGAATGCCTCTTCTTTTGCTTTCTCTGTTTCTTTTGTTATTGTCGCCATATTAGCTTTGGCGACAATTATCTTGGTAGTCCTTTTGGAGAACCTTCTTCTGTAATATCCATGTAAATTTCCTGAAGATCAATGAAATTCTATCTTGCACTATCATTGATCCTGAGACTTTCTTTTCCAGTTAATATTTGATAACTACTCCGCCGACCCTTATTCTGCCGATACTTCGCCTGCTTCTTCCTTCTCGAAGAAAACGCTAGTCGATAATAACCTCATCGAAGGTTCTGCAAGCAGACATTTGTCGCAAGATTTGCAAGAACTTCGACAACAACTTCAATCCATGAAAAAGCGAACTCTGGCAATGATGGAACAATCTCGAAAAGCATCTGAAAGAGAGAAAATTGCTCTCCAACAAGCCAAAGAGGCCATAGCTGCCAAGGATGCTGCTGTGTCGGAAGCTGAAAAGGCCACTGCTCGAGAAAATAGCATGCTCGAGCTAATGTCTGAAGCTAGCACGGATATGCTAGGTATGTTTTTCCAACCTCATACTGCTTCTTTCTTGTTTTACTGTGCCTCCCCTTAAATTTCTCGCCTTATCGCTTAATAGGCTCTGTTCTTGACGCTGCCGCTGAAGATGGAAGAGTGAATGTCAGAACAAATCTCCTCGTCAATCTTTCTCTTAACCATGGCTGTCTGTTTTGGGCTACCCCTGAACGGACCTAGCAAATTGTTAGGTTCCAAGATCGCGCTTGCCAGGTGCGCGAATTTATCAATTTTTGCACGAGAACCTTGACCCTGGTTTACAAGACTTTATTTCCTCGAGATGAAGCTCCAAAAACTCTTCCTGGACTACTGGAGAAATTTAGAGATGCCCCTCGCATTCATAATTTTGTGCGAGCTCAATTGACTGCTGGAGCAAGGTTCGCCATGATTATGATAAACATTTGTCATCCCAAGTTGGACCTGACGAAGATTGTTGTTGATTGCTTGGCCAAGAAATCGCGGCGAAAAAATGATATTGACACAATCAATGACATGGTGACTCCTGTGGCCGAGTCGATGATGGACGAACTTCTTCGGATGGATTCAGAATTCTTCGTCAAGGGGACCTATGCTGAACACAAAACAACCAGAGGTTTATCCATAGATAGTATCTTAGGCCTTGATTGAGCTGCACTATATTGCGAGAAATTTATGTCTGTATTTTTTTGATCTCTTTTTGTTCCGAAGAAATTTGTTTATATTGTAAAGTGGCCTATATTGTTGGAGCCCCCGAGCCTCTGGCTGAATTTTATACTGTTTTGCTATCTCGAAGATTTTTCCTCTTGTCGTAAGAAGATATATTTATTTTTCCATCGATGGGTTTCAAACCCCCGAGTGTCTTGGTGTCGAAGTTCTATATTTTTGTTGCGAGGTTTTCAGACCAAAGCAATAAGATTTTGATGAGTATACTATATTTATAATTGTTAACTTCCGATGTTATATTTGGCGAGGTATTATTGTACCAAGGCAAAATATTTTGGTAAGTCTAGTTTATCTATATTGTATGTATTTTGTAACTTGAAGGCGTTGAGCCCCCGAGCGTGTCGAAGAATAAGAAGTATATCTCCACTATCTTTATTATATTGCAGCACCGCGAGCCCGCCTCATTAAAAACCTTTCCGGCCCCACTCGGTGCCCCGAAAAGGAAAAGAGTGCGTCTGAAAACTCGCGGGCGTTTCAGTACATTGTATTTTTACAAAGGAGGACTATATTTCGACTCTAGGCGTAGAACCGCCTGAGCTGCGCCACGTTCCAGGGGTTTTTCTCGGGAGCCCCCGTCTTCTTGTCCTTGATCCTGTATGCTCCTCCGTCGATGACTTCCGTGACGACGTAAGGGCCTAGCCATGGTGATTCGAGCTTTTCAGTACTTTTTTGATTTAACCGTAAGACCAAATCTCCGACCTGGAAAGATCTTGGCCTTAACCGTCGACTATGGTAGTTTTTGAGGTCCTGCTGGTATTTGGTGACTCGTGAAAGTACTTCGTCTCGAGCTTCATCGAGTGCGTCCATATCATCCTCCCGAGCTTTTCGTGATGTTTCTTCGTCATACTCTGTTACTCTTGGAGAATCATGCTCTATTTCAATTGGTAATACTACTTCGGCTCCGTGGACGAGAAAAAACGGAGTTTCTTGTGTCGCCGTATTTGGTATTGTTCGGATGCTCCACAAAACACTTGGCAATTCCTCTGGCCAGGTATGCCTAGCTTTTTCAAGTGGTCCTAGCAGGCGCTTTTTGATGCCATTGCAGATAATACCATTGGCTTTCTCGACTTGGCCATTGGTTTGCGGGTGCCCAACTGACGCAAAGTGCAATTTAATGCCTACTTCTACGCAGTACTCTTTGAATTCCTTGGACGTAAAGTTTGTACTGTTGTCTGTGACAATGCTATGAGGCACTCCAAACCGAAAAACGAGGCATTTCACAAACTTTATTGCCGATGCTGCATCTGGTAAATTTATTGGCTTCGCTTCTACCCACTTGGTGAATTTGTCGACAGCGACCAGCAGGTACTCATAGCCTCCAGGCGAGGCTTTGTGTAGTTTGCCCACCATATCGAGTCCCCATTGGGCAAAGGGCCACGACAATGGTATTGGCATCAGTTCTGCCGCCGGAGAGTGAGGTTTTGCGGCAAATCTCTGAGACGCGTCACAGGTTCGTACTATTTCTTTGGCATCCTCGATTGCTGTCAACCAATAAAATCCTGCCCGAAAAACCTTGGCTGCAATAGCTCGACTGCTCGCGTGGTGGCCACATATTCCTTCGTGCACATCCTTTAGGAGTATCCTTCCTTCCTCGGGTGTGACGCACCTTTGCAGGACGCCTGAAATACTTCGCTTGTATAACTCCCCTTTGACCACTGTGAAAGCTTTGGATCGTCGAATAACTCGCCTTGCCTCAACTGGGTCGTCAGGTATTTCTTTCCTGAGTATATATGATATGTACGCTTGCATCCAAGGAACTTCTACCATCATCACAAGCTCTTGGTCCTCTTCGTCTTCCACGGCTTCCTTGAGGGGCGCCGAAGTTTTTTCTTCCTTTGCTTTTTTCTGCACCTTTTTTGGCTTCGTGGATCTCTCCGCTATTTCTTCCCAAAATACACCTAGCGAGATTGGAAGGCACTGCGACCCGATGTTTGCGAGAACGTCGGCTTCATCATTGCTCAACCTACTGATGTGATTTACCTCACATCCATCGAACAGCTTCTCAAGCTCGTTGTACACCTCCTTATATGCTATCATGCTGTCATTGACTGCATCACATTGGTTCATAACTTGCTGAGCCACCAATTGTGAGTCGCCAAAGATTTTTAGTCGAGTTGTAGCGCAAGCTTTCGCCATCTTCATCCCGTGTATGAGGGCTTCATATTCTGCTTCATTGTTGGATGCGTTAGGGAACGTCATCCGTAGGACGTACTTTAACTTGTCGGCTTCAGGTGATATAAGTATTACTCCTGCGCCAGCTCCTTCTACTCTCTTGGAGCCATCAAAGTTCATGGTCCAAGTTCTCGACAAATCTGGAGGTCCCGTGTTTTGCAGCTCCATCCACTCTGCTATGAAATCTGGCAAAACTTGCGACTTGATTGCCTTTCTTTTTTCATACGTGATGTCCCGAGGGGAAAGTTCTATTCCCCAGAGGGAGACACATCCTGTAGCTTCTGGGTTGTTTAGTATATTTGAAAGAGGTTCTTCATTGACTACTATTATCGGGTGCGCCGAAAAATAGTGGCGCAACTTTCTTGCCGTTGCAATTACTCCATATGCTAGTTTCTGGTACTGCGGGTACCCCTGTTTGGAAGGCGATAAAACTTCACTAATGAAATATACCGGCCTTTGCACTCCATGGAGTTTTCCTTCTTCTTCTCTTTCGATAACTAGCACCGTGCTAACCACTTGGGGTGTGGCTGCAATGTACAGCAGGAGAGGATCCTTTTCCTTCGGCGCCACCAAGATTGGTGGTGTCGAAATTGTGGGTTTCAGATCCTCAAAAGTTCTATCGGCTTCTTCGTTCCACTGGAATTTCTCCCCTTGCTTTATCAAAGCGTAGAACGGTAACGCTTTTTCTCCCAGCCTGGCGACGAATCTGCTCAAAGCTGCGACTCGCCCAGTTAGTTGCTGTATTTCTTTCAACTTTGTTGGCTTCCTCATTGTTACGATAGCTTGTATTTTGTCGGAATTTGCTTCAATCCCTCTTGCTGAAACTAGAAACCCAAGAAGTTCTCCTGCTGGGACACCGAAGGAGCACTTTATCGGGTTCAGCTTGAGGCAGAATTTGTCGAGGTTGTCAAAGGTTTCCTTGAGATCCTCGATCAGCGTCGCCCCCTTTTTTGATGTTATGACGACATCGTCGATGTATACTTGCACGTTTTTCCCAATCTGTGTCGCCAAGCACTTCTGCATCATCCTCTGATATGTTGCTCCCGCGTTTTTCAGACCAAAGGGCATTGTTCTGTAGCAAAACACGCCGTAAGGTGTGATGAACGCTGTTTTTACTTCATCTTCTTCTTTTAATCTGATCTGGTTATAACCAGAATATGCGTCCAAAAAGGAAAGACGTTCGCATCCTGCCGTGGAGTCGATAATTTGATCGATCCTCGGGAGGGGGAAGTGATCCTTTGGACAATGTTTGTTGAGACACGTAAAGTCGACGCACATGCGAAGGACCTTAGTGTTTTTCTTCGGCACCAACACAGGATTTGCTACCCATGTGGCATCTGTGTGCAACTCCTTGATAAAACCAGCTTCTCTTAGTCGATCAATCTCAGACAGCATAGCCTTGCGGTTTGGTTTCGAAAAACGCCGCAAAGGTTGTTTGATTGGTCTCGCTAGTGGATCCAAGTTTAGGTGGTGCTCGGCAAGTTCCCTGGGTACTCCTGGCATGTCAGCTGGACACCATGCGAAGATTTTCCAGTTCTCACGGAGGAACTCGACGAGCGCGCTTTCCTATGCGAGGTCCATGTCGTTTGCGATGGACGTCGTCTTTGTCGGGTCTATCGGGTGAATCTGCACCTCCTTAGAATTTTTCTCAGTATTGAAAGTTGATTCTTTATTTGGCCTTCCAACGTCTGGCAGCACGTCGTAGTCAGTCACAAGCCTTGATGCCGCATACTCAGCTTGCACCCCGAAAGTTTCTGATATCCGATGAAAATCCTTGTCACATTTATCGGCTAAAGCAAAGCTTCCTTTGACTGTGATTGGTCCCTTAGGTCCAGGCATCCTCCACAGCAGGTACGTGTAATGTGGTACCGCCATAAATCTAGCATATGCTGGTCGTCCCAATAGAGCGTGGTACTGTGGCGGAAAATCTACGACTTCAAACTCCAACTTCTCAATTCTGTAATTTTCTCGAGTCCCAAACTGAACGTCGAGATTGATCTTCCCCAGCGGATAACTTGGCTTCTCCGGTGTGATACCATGGAACCTCGTGTCCGTTGGTTTCAGGTTTGCTAGGGATATATTCATCTTCCTTAGTGTATCTGCATACATAAGGTTTAAGCTGCTGCCGCCATCTATGAACACGCGAGAGACATCGAACCCTGCAATGACTGCTGGTAGGATAAGTGCTGACTGCCCTGGTCGAGGAACTTGTTGTGGACGATCTGCTATGGTGAAGCCAATATCTTGCCCTGACCAATTAAGGTACTCAACTGTTGGTGGAGGCATTTTTTTGCCATGAACACTTGCCGCGAAATTACTTTCTGAGCTCTATTGGATGGCCTTCCTTTCTGAATCATCGAGACCGCTCCGTTAGAGTTAGGATCAACGTAGGGCAGCGGTGGAGGTGCTGCCGCTATTCTGAGCTGATGTCGATTGTCGTCTGTAATCGCGGGAGGGGGTGGCAAGTGAATCTCACTCCTGGGTTCTCGAGGATTTCTCTGTGCTGCCCGAGCATTAGCATGCTCTGCCCACCTTAACATTGCCTGGAAATTGCGACAATCTTTCTGCAGATGTCCTGACTGTCTTTTTCCGTTGCTGTCGAGGAAGAAGTGCATCTGACACAGCCCGTTCATCATCTCTTCGGGAGACACGAAAGGCCTCTGGAACCTTGGCCCACTATTTTGCCTATTGTTTCGAGAGTCATCTCTATTGTCGCCTCGTTGCTCATTGCTTCTCTGTTAATCATCTCTGTTGTTTCCTCCGGTGTTTGCTCGGAAGCCTGCCGAAATTTGACCTGGAGCGTCGTAACTTGGGTACTGCCGAGGAAATCGTCGCCTTGGTTGATAATTTCGACCGCGATCTTCCTCTGGCGACCTATGCCGTTTGTTGTGAACAGCATCTTCTCCATCTGCCCACCTGTTTGCTATTTCCATTAAAGCAGATACTGTCTTTGGATTGGTTCTCCCCAAATCCTCGACAAAATCTCCACGCCTGATCCCTACGACAAACGCATCTATCGCTCTCTCGTCAGATATATTTTCTGCCGAGTTTTTGATGATGTTCCACCTTTGGATATATTTTCTCATTGGCTCGTCTGGCTTTTGTCGGCACGCTCTCAACTCCTCTAACGACGCAGGTTTCCTGCACGTGGACCGGAAGTTCTTGACAAACATGTCCTCGAAGCTTTCCCAGCTGTCGATGGATCCTGGAGGAAGTTTCTTTATCCAAGATCGTGCGGCTCCACTCAAATGCACCCGGATGCTTTGCATAGCTGTTGCTCTGGTTCCTCCTGTAAGTTTCACCGTCTCGAGATAATCAACTAGCCAATCCTCTGGATCTTGAAGGCCGTCGAATTTCTTGAAGTTATCAGGTAACTTGAATCCTGAAGGGACTCGACTTTTTCGCACTCTCCTCGTGAAGCACGGCAAGCCACACATATCCTCGTCGTTTAATTCTGGGGACTGCCGATGTTCCCTCCTACTTTGTCGCGCTCTGTCGACCCTTGCTTGTGCTGCCGTATCCCTTGCTGCACTTGGTCTTTCAGGAGCTGCCGCTGCTGCTGCCGCAGGTCGTGGACTATTTTGCCTTGCTGTTCCTTCGGGAGGTGTTGATACAAACGCCGTCCCCATGGCTCCAACTCCTTCTATCGCCATGTTGTACAGTGTTTCCCTTGGATCTCCTGGAGGTGGTTTGGATGCGAGGATAAAAGCTTGTGTCGCCATATACCCAGCCTCTGGTGTCTTAGGGATGATGTTCCCTCTCGTGTCTATTGACATAAAAGACATGTCGAGGTTTTGGACCAAGTGCTCTCTTTCTCCTTCAGGTACGTGTTGTAACCTCGATCTTGCTCTATTCCGAGCCTCCCTGTGGCTATCACCCGAAGTTCTAGATTGTCGACTCAGCTCTGCCCTTCGCCTGCTTGATGCAGAGGCTGCCTCCTTTCTTCTGTTTAGCTCAGCTGTCTGTTTTTCCAATTCTCTTGCAGCTCGTGCGAGCCTATATTGATATGCTTGTAATTCTTTTGGTGTGGCTGTGGTAGCCATTGGCTCCGAGCCATCCATAGACCTTGCGGCTCTATCCCATGCTGCTTGCGGGAGTCGGACTCTGTCTCGCGGCTGCGGCCCGATATATTTATTGCCTAGACCTCGTTGCAAATTAGAGGGATCAACGTATGGATTTCCCAAATCGTCGAAAGCCTCAGATGTTTCCTCCTGGTCATGGCTTGGCTCTCCGATGACATAAATCTGATGATACTTTGTATTCAGATCTATGTTGGGTTTGGTGACACCATCATTAAGATTGGCGAAGACCTTGCCCACTGTAATGGATTTGTCGATGAAGTTGTAGCTGTCGACACTGCTTGAGCCATCGCTTATATATGAGTCCGCAGATGACTCAAACGACATGTCGCTGAAGATCTTGGCGAGCTTTCTCTTGCCCTGGTGCTGATGAAGCGTGACGACGAAGTTTCTTCCTCTCCTGATTCGGTTGACGATGTATAGTTTGAAAAATCGGAATCGACCGCCGACGATCCCGACGAAATCGGAATTTCGACACGATACGATCCCTCTTTCTCGACGCGAAAGTGAAACCTTCCGAACGTCATCTCCATAGGCTCCTCCAGATACGCATATGCATCCAAACGGGAGGGCGGGTGAGGAACAAAATCAACAGGACCAGTAGCGATCTGGTTACCTCGATCCATTGCGTTGCTTGCGGTTGATGAAGTCGACGATTTTGAACGTGCCATCAAGATTAGATCCTTGACGCCTCTAGTTCCCACAGACGGCGCCAATTGACAAGGTATTAACTTGTCAATGCCTACGGGTTGTAGACTAGGGTTTAGTTGGAAGTAGAGGGCAAGTAGATCTCGAAGGTTTCAGCCGAAAAGTACTCGACGATTATGAAATTAGGGTTTGAGAAACAATGATTCGATGCTTTCTTCGTCCCTCGACTCCCCCTTATATAGGAGGCGGAGCCGAGGGATTCGTGTTGTACAAGTTACAGAGTCCGGGAAGGTTTCTAACTCATCCCGCAAGATTACAAATAAAACTTCCTATTACAACTCTAGCTTTCCTTAATAATATCTTGGGCTTCCGAATCTTCTTATTCTTCAGGTAGTGGGCCTTCAGTAAACCCCGGGTACTATCTTCGGCAGGCCCATTTGGGATGCCTATGTCACTTCCAGAACACCCGAGAGAGGCCAGAGGGGGGCCACTGGGCCACCAGACGCCAGGGCGGCGCGACCCAGGGGGGGCGCGCCCCCTATGGTGTCACCACCTCGTCAGCCCTCCGACTCCGCCTCTTCGCTTATTTAAAGGTCCCTAACCTAAATCCTCGATACGGAAAAGCCACGGTACGAGAAACCTTCCAGAGCCGCCGCCATCGCGAAGCCAAGATCTGGGGGACAGGAGTCTCTGTTCCGGCACGCCGCCGGGACAGGGAAGTGCCCCCGGAAGGCTTCTCCATCGACACCGCTGCCATCTCCACCGCCATCTTCATCACCGCTGTTGTCTACCATGAGGAGGGAGTTGTTCTCCATCGAGGCTAAGGGCTGTACCGGTAGCTATGTGGTTAATCTCTCTCCTATGTACTTCAATACAATGATCTCATGAGTTGCCTTACATGATTGAGATTCATATGAGTTTTGTATCACTATTCATCTATGTGCTACTCTAGTGATGTTATTAAAGTAGTCTATTCCTCCTCCACGGTGTAATGGTGACAGTGTGTGCATCGTGTAGTACTTGGCGTAGGTTATGATTGTAATCTCTTGTAGATTATGAAGTTAATTATTGCTATGATAGTATTGATGTGATCTATGCCTCCTTCATAGTGTGATGGTGACAGTGTGCATGCTATGTTAGTACTTGGTGTAATTGCAATGATCTATCATGCACTCTAAGGTTATTTAAACATGAATATCGAATATTGTGGAGCTTGTTAACTTCGGCATTGAGGGTTCGTGTAATCCTACACAATTAGTGGTGTTCATCATCCATCAAGAGAGTGTAGAGTATAGCATGTATCTATTCTGTTATGTGATCAATGTTGAGAGTGTCCACTAGTGAAAGTATGATCCCTAGGCCTTGTTCCTAAATACTGCAATCACTGCTTGTTTACTGTTTTACTGCATCTGCCTGCAATATTTCCACCATCAACCACACGCCAGTTGTAGCATCAAGCTATTTTCTGGTGCCGTTACTACTGCTTATATACATTCATACCACTTGTATTTCACTATCTCTTCGCCGAACTAGTGCACCTATACATCTGACAAGTGTATTAGGTGTGTTGGGGACACAAGAGACTTCTTGCTTTGTGGTTGCAGGGTTGCATGAGAGGGATATCTTTGACCTCTTCCTCCCTGAGTTCGATAAACCTTGGGTGATCCACTTAAGGGAAACTTTCTACTGTTCTACAAACCTCTGCTCTTGGAGGCCCAACACTGTCTACAAGAATAGAAGCACCCGTAGACATCACCGGTGACGCCAGAGAAAAGGTCGAAGGAGAGCCGGTCGTACCTTATATTGGCCATGAACCGGGGAATAGGCCGACGCGCGGCTGGCCCATGTTCATGGACATGGAGACCTGCCTCGCCTGTTCATCCGTCGCCGTCGCCCTCTTCGTTGCGAGCTTCTTCTCCCTCTCCGCCCTGCCGCGAGTTTCGGCCTACCGCCGCTCCACATCCGCCGCCCACCTTGCGTTTGACCAACCCGACGGCCTCTCTTTTGGCGCCCGTGGTTTCCCCGCCTTCGGCGCGCCATTGTCGGCGGCATGGTGGTGGAAGGGAAGAAGATAAGCTGGAGCTGTGGGGAATGGCGGTAGCTCCTCCGAAATTCGACGGGGAAAATGGGTATATATGGTGCATTTTGGAGGGAAAACGAAATAAATGGAGCGAACTACCCTTTCCGTGACCGACACCGTGGGCCCACTCAATGTTTCGCGCGTTTGTATTTTGTCCAGAGTCCCCGAGCGCGCCCCGGGAGGCCGGGGATGGCCTGGGCTCTATGGATGGATTAAGGGCCATTTCCGGGCGGAAACGAGAAACCGGGGGCGCGGCTGGGCCGAATAACGTTGTACGGATGAAAAAAAAGGGTGACGAGGTTTCGTCGAGGAGACGACTGGAGGTGCTCTAAGACTAGTGTGGCCAAAGTTTTATCCGGTGCACTGCGTCCCACATGTCAGCATAATTTAAAAAAAAAACCTAAATATCTAAAAAAACAAAAAGTCAAAATCTCTCATTCGGTCCCGTCCTCGCTGGAGTATGACGTCGCCAGCCACCGCTCCTCTCTGCCATTCACGCCACCTCTCGATCCCCAGCCTCCTCGTCGATTGAATCAAAGCAGCACCATCGAAGCGCGGCCCCCTGACCTCGTCCCCGGTGATGACCTCCACTGTCGTCGTCGACTCGCCGTCACCTGACATCGCCGGCCGACCCCAACCACCATTTCTACAGAGGCAGGAGGCCTTTAACCTTCTACGACGCCTTCCTCGCCCTTCACGACCTTGCAGCGGAGCGGCGTCCGTGAATTTTTTTCCGAGGTTTCGCCATGGCTGCTCGTGGAGCTCGGAAATGAAGCCATGTCCCCTAGGTCCACCGCTTCTTCGGGCCCTACACCACTGCATTGCCGGAGCCCTTACCTCCCGTGAACACGGGGCGATGCACCACCCACACCGCCGGAGGACGACGAAGCTCGTGGCAAGGTCCCCGTGGGCCGAGGGGTATTCGGAGGAAGAAGGGGTTAGCCGGTGGCATTAGAGCGGGGCGGGGTTGGCCTGTAGCGCTAGATGGAGGCTTGCAAGGCGGGGCTGGCCGGCGCGCCAGAGGGGCTGCCACCCTCGGCCATGCGCGTAAGGAGGACCGGCGTGGAGAAGAGATGTTGAGTTTTTTTTATTTGGTTTTAGATATTTAGGATTTTTTCTTGTGCTGACATGAAGGACCTAGTTTAGTTAGGAAATTTCGGCCACGTCAGCCTTACCGGTGGGCCTGGACTGTGTCAATTCGTTTTTTGAGTGGAATTAGTGTTTTCTGAGAGAACTGACAAAAAATGTGGTAGTTTTTCCTCCGAAAACAGAAAGTGATATTAAAATAAACATTTAGCTAGAAATGTAGTGGTTTTATGCTAACAACTCATCTAAGGACTAACATTTATAATGATGGATTTTCTAGTTGTGACTTAGCTGAGATTTAAGTTTATGCTCAGTGGACTCTGAAACGTGAACGTCGGACCAGTTTTTTCCTTCAAAATTCTTGCAACCCAGCTGTATGTTTCCATTTGTTCAGGCAGGGGTGATATGGCCTTTCTTTTTTGAGGTAAGGGCGATATGGCCTTTCTAGTTGGTCTTTTTCGCCGTTGTCTTGTTATAGCATGCTGGGCTTATGTGTTATTTGTGCGGGCCAGTCCGAAAATGCTGTATCGTGCGTGTCAGTTGCTTTTGGCGCAGTTTTCTTTTCTTTGGCGCCGGTGTGATTAGAACATCTCGAGTCGTGTCCCCAAACCGTCTCCAAAGCGATTTAGGGTGTGCCGGACAAAAAAATATTCCCAGTCGCGCGCCCTAAAGGCCTTTTTTATCCGGCGCGACTCAATACGGTGTCCGACGCCCCCAGCACATCCCCGCTACACAGGGGACGCTCCGGGCACGCCGGACACAACGAAATGAGAGGCGAGGAGGCGCGGACCCGACGTATCAGCGGCTCGGACGCTCAACCGCCGCCTACATAGTGATGGTGCAGTTGCCGGGAAGCGGAACCGTCGCATTGGCAATCGCGTCGACCGACGTGCCAACTGCCAGAATGGAGTGCGGACTCCTCGGAAGAGCAACCGCCGCTCTCTTCGACTTCTTCATGGCCGTTCATCCGGACGCCCAGCAGCAGCGACGATTCCCCGCCGCCAGTTGACAAAGCCGCGGAATGGAAGGACGTGGAGGAGGACGCGGAGGAGGAAGGGTCAGAGGAGGAGGAGGCGGCGGCGGCCCGTGCGAAGGCGGAGGCGAACGCGAAAGCGAAGGCGAAGGACAAGGACAAGGCCAAGGCCAAGGCGAAGGCGCAGCCGGCGAGCACCGGTGACGACGAGGAGGACACAACTTCCTCCGACGCGTCGGCTGACACTGCCTCTTCTGAAGAGGTGACGAGAAGGAAGCGCCACCGTGATGACGACGATGAGGCGGGGCCATCGTCAAAGAAGAAGAAGAAGAAGTAGTAGTTTAAAATAATTTATATGTAATTTAATTATGTTTTCTTGAAGTCTTATATGTAATTGTTTATGTTGCACCGATTTGAATATTAGTTAAGAGTTTTCTTCTATCTATTAAAATTATTTTTAATGTTTGGGGGCGGCGTTTGGGGGACGCGGCTGGGGAGCGACGCCCCCCAAACGCGCCACGAACGAAACACGTCCCCCAAACGCTCAATCCGGCGCCGTTTGGGAGCCGGTTTGGGGGACGCGACTGGAGATGCTCTTACCTTCACGTGGCATGATTTTTTGCCACGGCGAGCAGAGCTTCAAGTTACATTATTCAATACTACCTCCATCCTAAAACTTAAGGCTTATATATATTTTTTTAAGTCAATCAAGTAAATTTAACTAAACTTTTAGAATAATCTGTCAACAAATATAATATTTTA
Source organism: Lolium perenne (assembly GCF_019359855.2). Classification (NCBI taxonomy): domain Eukaryota; kingdom Viridiplantae; phylum Streptophyta; class Magnoliopsida; order Poales; family Poaceae; genus Lolium; species Lolium perenne. Next base: position 86,794,651 of record NC_067247.2, read on the forward strand.
TAGGTACAATACGAAAATATATTTTATCATCTATTTAATGATATTAATTTTATATTTTGCATGTTAATGATTTTTGGTAAAACTTAGTTAAACTTGGCATTGTTTAACTTTCTAAAATTAATATAACTTTGGGATGGAGGTAGTATACAACTTAAATCAGCATTAAAAAAGTTGTCTCTACTCTCTAGTAGATGTTTCTGTGATCATAGGCAATAGCAGATGTTATCGAAATTTTGTTAAGGTATTGGAAAATCGGTTTTCTAGTTCTTGGTTAGTTGCAGGAGAACCGAGAATTCAAATTACTATTGTTGCATACATAGCAGTTACGAAAAATATTGTAAGCACAATACTCATTGCGACAAGTATATGATAAAGTCCAAAATCGATCTAGCAAAGCAAGATCTCAAGGACCATATATACCTAGAGAAATTCAACTTTCCAATAGGAGCATTGGCGCTAGGAAAAAATGTCATTATGGAACGAAGGCTCGAAGATCACTTATTATATATGATGCCATCTCCATCGACATGATGGCCAAAAGCAAGTCGATTACCAAAATCCTAAACTAATCTATGAAAAACATTACTTTTATTAAAGGCTGCACTCATAGATTAGATTCCTCGCCCCTTATGACGCTCGCAAGACCGACTGGGGAGGAGGGACCGATGTATGGTTGGGGTGGATACTGGTTTTTCAGAGGCCGCGGCTAGGTAGGTCTCGGACTATGTTTTTTTTCGAAATGGGGTGTGCCCCGGCCTCTGCATCGGTTGATGCACACAGTCTTTTATTAATAAAAGGATCATTCAAAGTTTACAACTCAAATGTCATCGAGGATCGATACAAGAATCAAGCATCGAAAAAGAAGAAAAAACAAGGGAAAGCTGCTACGCAGATGATGCAGCATGTAATCTCTTAACAGGCCGCCAAGTAGCCTGATAGAAAGTATCCTAGGCAACCATTAGAAGGCGGTTGCATCTAGAAACCATGGACTCCCGCTGATCCTCCGGGAGCAAAAAACGCCAAAGCTGGATCTAGTGAACCATAGTTTGAATAACCTGCAAAAGATTAGTAGTGTCCTTTTTGTCAAAAACAATATCATTTCTGCAATTCTAAATTGTTTTTTTTTTAAACTAGATGCAATTCTAAATTGACCAACATAAAACTGAAACACCAATGCGAATCCTAGCTTTATTGTTTTGTCAGTTTTATTAAGCTAATTCCCAAACATATTTGTGACATTGGTTGGAGGTGGAATGATATATGCAGCAAAAACCACCCGCCAAATAAGCCTAGCAAAAGAACAGGAGATAAACAAATGTTCCACTGATTCCTCGGCGTCACAGAAGGAGCATTTCGTATTACCATTCCAATTCCGCTTTGCTAGATTATCACAGGTCAAAAGGACTTTCTTACTAAGGAACCACATAAAGATTTCTATTTTCAGTAGGATTTTTATTTTTCAAAGATATTTACGAAGATATCCTATATGTCCATTCATCATATCACCATACATAGATTTAACAGTAAATTTTCCCAAAGATGTTAGCGCCCAAACAAACCTATCTTGGTTCTCATTTAGATTTATTTCCATTAATCTCTGGCATAGGTTCACCCATTGATCCCATTTATTGGCAATCAGCCTTCTCCGAAAATCTTGGACTATGTATGATACGGGTTGTTTTCTAATACCCCCCCCCCCCCCCCACCCCACCCCTCCGCCGTCCCAGTTTATAGGGTCTGCGTCACTAGATTATTAACTTAACTAATATTATATAAATTATAGAACATAAAAATCATACCATTAGAAAGTAGAACATCTGAAGCTTCTAATATATATGTTTTCTAATATATATATAACTTATATTACGTTGATCAAATTTTCGATTTAGAGATACATGCAATATTTAGAAACCAGGACGGAGGCCAAAAGGAAAGATGGACTAATAAATGGAACTGCAATTTTGCCGTCTCATTTTAGGATCGAAGCAAAATTGAGCTAACAGATTTGTTTCAACAACCCAGTTACAACTGGAACAAGAGCAGCCCGATCAGGATTATTCAAGCCAAGTCGACGGTCGCTGGAAATATCGAGAGCGAATAAGAGGCAGGACCTTTTGTCTCGAGCGTAGTATATCCGATAGAGAATCTAACGGACAAAAAAATTCAACTGTTGGAGTAAAGAAAACAGTTAATAGCAGAACTTCAATTTTACCGTCTCATTTTAGGAAGCCAAATTGAGCTAACAGACTTGTTGCATCCAGTCAGTTGGACTACAGACTAGCGAGGGTGAGGCCCCAAGTCAGGAGGCAGGACTATTCCAGTTAAAGATCTCCAACCGACGGTGTTGTGGAGAATCCATAGTAGTCGGCATGTTATTTTTGTTGAACTCTGTTGTTTAAAAGCACTGACTCGGGACTCGGGTACAGCTTCTCTATCTTAGGGACCCGTCGCTATTCAGAAAAACCAGGTGTCCCGATCACGTGTAAACTGAGCGTAGCGTTCCATCGGTGTAACTCTTTGTATCCAGATGTATTCCATTCTCAAAGCTGTGCAGAACTCCATAAGCAAGGAGATACACAAAGCAACGACTTCAGCAAATCTGTTTGCTCCGGCCTATAGTCATAATTATTATGTGAAATGTAACAGATGTCTTTTTGGGAGGAGTCAAGAGGGTGAATGTACAAATGAGACTGAAGGAGAAGCGTGTGTATATATAGACGAGCATGATATATGGAATTATGGACCAACAAGAAGAGGCATTTGTGTTTGTGAGCTATAAGAGACATCATTGTAACAGATTACGGTAGGCAGAATAATAAGATATATATATCGGTGACGACTTACGAGCGCCCGGGCAGAGCTAGGTATAATTCCCTCGGAGACAGGGAAGACATAAAGCATCAACTGAACACCAAAACCTCTTCTTCATTTGAGTCCTTACACAGCTTTAAGTTTAAGCTTTTCATGATCCCAAAGCAAAACCGCTCTGGAGCTTCACTCACATGACGCATGGTTGCTGGTAGTTGCGCTGCACGAGAAAGCTAGCAGCTAGGGTAAGGCATCCCTATATACGGCCCTGCACCATGCCTGCGCTCCGTGACACGCATACATTCGTTCGGAGTTGGGCCTCTTCGGTGGAGCTAGGGGTTACGCCGGCGACGTAGTACGATGATAGCGGAAAGCGCGGTGGAGCTGGTGTCCCTGCTGGCTCCCGTGCTCGTCGTCCTGGGCGTCGCCGCGGTGGTCGCGTCGGCGTCCGCGGGCGGAGGCGTGCGCGAGGTCGAGGCGCAGGTGGACGCGCAGGCGAGGGAGTGGGCGCAGTTCGTGTTCGGCTCCTCGGAGGACGCCGACCAGCACGTGGATGGCGCCCGCGGCCGTGCCGACTCTCAATGGAGCGTGGAGGGGCTTAGCTGGTAGCTGTGCACGCCGCACGTACGGTGCACACACCGTTGCTCTAGCTGCGCGAATGGACGCGTGTGTATCTAGCATTCATCTGCTCGTGTACGAGACAACATATATAACAGATTCCGTATTAGCGTATATATAGTTGCAACTTGCAAGCGCCGGGTAGTCGGGTTTCAGCCTGTGGGTGCAGATGTTAAGCAGATAAATTTCATTGCTGCAAGTGTTGGCAACGGTGAGCAGGTAGGACCGTAGGAGTATTTTTTACTGTTGTTGTTAATACGGAACAGATGACTTTGCCGAACTATGGGAACTACTCGTTTGCCTCCATGGGAGGCTGCTACTGTTTTTTCTTGTTTTTTCTTGTTTTTCTTTCTGTCAGCTAGTCTCTGGCTTGTAACTGAACCTAGGCTATCTTCTTAGGGCATGAGCAATGGTGGCATACACAACTAGCTGCTCCATGTAAAAAAGTTGTCAGAAGCAACATGGTCAATTTTATATCTCCAATGAAAGCTACAACTTTAGTTAGAAAAAAGAGAGAATGAACCCCACAAATATGACACTATGTATCTCATTCTCTCTCCAAAAAGCATGCTTTTAAGGTTTAAGATCTCATTTCCTGAAGAGGAGGCTGCTTCCTCATCCGAACCTACTTTGGATCATCCGAACCTAATTAAAGGTGTGAGACAGTAGCTCTAGGGCAGTGCATTGGGCATGCCCTTAAATGAAGTGACACCTGCCGATTTACCTCTCTTTTTTTTGGTTCGAGCTGGCATGGAACCCAACAGCACCCAGCTTAGGTGAGATAAACAAATCCAGAAAGAATATTGGAGTATATATATATATATACCATCGGGTGTTCATTTCAAGGTCACCATTCCTCGCGAACATGAGGCAACACGTCTGTCTCTGAATGGAGCGGTGAAAAAAATATAAGCTCCTCTAGTCACTACGGGAAAGTACCAAGGTCCCGACGGGGCCGTCGGCACAGGGAAGGCTCGATGGAGAACGAAGCATTGCACGGAAAGGAGAGAGGCAACTGCAAGAGGAGCTGGACGTGAAGACAACTCATGGATGTGAGAGAGAGAGAGGCCACATGAGGAAGTCACAAACGGCACTGCCGGCCAGCCACTTCTGGCATGCGAGCCAATTTGGCTGAACCCACTCTGGATCGGTTTGTATCTGGTGAAGTCGATTTTTTTTTTTTGATTCCAGGTAGTCCCAACTTCTATATGTAGTCAGGGTGCTCCCCAAATTAGGTTTAGACTACTTTTGATTAAACTCTAGTTTCATACTTGATTGCTACACATTCATCTGAAATTATCCACACCAATTCGCATCGATCTGATGTGTGTGCTACTGAAAGTTTGTGTGATCTGTTGTTCTATTGGGAATTGGAAGATTGCATCACCGCTTCGTGGTCGACGGCTACGTGCGCAAGTGTGTGACGTTGCGAATATCTATAGCGATCGAGAGAGTTCTACAGCGACATACAAGTTATCCCCATCAACATTCATCACCATCTACCTCGCTTACTAAGTAGATCGGGTACCCCTTATCACCGTATGTCTTTCATCTTAGTCACGCATAGAGGCTGCATAGAGGTTGCAGCCTCGGTCCACCGACCACCTCCCTCACATCATAGTAGGATCCTCTTGCACTTCTCTTAGAAGTCATCGCGGGCTCCAACTTCCAGTGAACAACCACGAAACAACCCCCTCCACAGCCAGCGAAGCTTAGATTGGGCTTGATCAGCCCGTGATGCCCCCTCTAGATCCTTAACTAGGGACATCTGGGGCACCAGCTCTAGGACTTAGGTTGCTCATCAAGGCCTCTGGGAACAAGCAAGGTAGCCGTAGCAAAATCCGTAAAACTGGGGACAAGTGAAGACAACCATCGTAGCTGTACAACCTCCACCATCATCAAGCTCCATGGCACACGTACACTTGAGGGTACGTCGTGTTGTGGGCTACCTAATCGACCTTTGCGAGTAAAATTAATGTGTATTGCATCGAGAAAGAAAGATCTTGTTACATTAGACACTATTGTATGTTAGATTGAAGCAACCAAACACGCATTAGAAGTTTTAGTACTCACTCTAATCCAAATTAATAGTCTTGTCGTGGATTTAAGAGAAATGTTAACTAAATTTGTCACATTTTAACATAAGTGAATAAGAATATCTTTGGAGAAAAAGAAAGAAAGCTAAGCACAACTCCTGCCACTTTCTTATTAGTTAGTCACATGATGCTTGGGTCATATGGGCTAGCACATCATATTGGGCTTCTTACCTCATATTCTGAATTATTTCGACGTGGTTCTCTCGACATGCCATAGTATACTTTAATTGTTCACCTTTGTCGGTTTAAGGTATGGGAAGTTCATCGGGAGGATCGCTCTCCGGAACATGTGACAACTAATTTGGATTAGAGAGAGTAGCAGCAGAAAGTTTCTTCCACGCATTACAGTTTTCCTAGAAATAAGAGAGAATGAAAAGGGAAAGAGATGGTAATAGATGGAATTGAAATTTCATCATCGCATGCACCGCCCGAAGTAGATAATTTAAGAAGCAAATTACTACAGTTTAATTTGTTCAAAAGAGCTGATCCGAACGGAAAGTCGGAAACTAATCCGGATTGAGGCTCTTGTTCATGACTAATATAGCGAGCAAGAAAATCCATAATCGGACGGTGCTGTGATGAACTCCTAGCCGTCGATAGGGTAGACTGGTTCAACTCGGACGTTCTAGAACACTTTGGTCAGCTGTGTGTGCACGTGGCTAGTGTCCTGCTCGTCTATACACTGACAGCTGCTTTCATTCTGCCTAATTGTTTCTATCCAGATGCCTTCCATTCTCAAAGCTCCGCGTTGCTGCAACAGAAATCAGATAAACATAGCAACGACTTCCGCAAAATATGTGTGTTACTATATATCATAGCTATGGTATGAACAGTATAGGATATAATATTTTGAGAGCAATCAAAAGGGTGAAGGTGACACGAGGAACGAAGAAGAGTGTTTATATGTAGACGAGCATGACATAGAATTATGGACTCAATGTCCGCGAGTTCAGAGATTTTATTGCATTATGGTGTGGTAGGCACAGGCAGACTCGTGATACTTGGAGATATAGCTGAGCATTTCTCGGGCCAAGCCTCGGGCTGGACCGACCAAGACCTGACGCGGAAAATCTTGGTCCAGGCCCAGCCCAGCCCGACCGTTGGGCCAATAAAATGGGTCCAGGCCTAGCCCATCACATAGAAAGCCCGTCGGGCCTTGGGCTGGGCCGCTTCACTAAATTGCACAAAATGATGGCCCAGGCTCAGCCCATGATGACCATCAGGCCAAAAAATTAGGCCCAGGCCCAGCATGGAGGCATGGTCGGGTCAAGCTTGGCCCGGGAATTTCAGGCCGGGCCAGGCCGGGCCGATCGGGCTGGACTGCCATGGCCAGTATACTTGGAGACAAGCGCTCGCCGCCCGGACAGAACAGGAGTTCCCGCGGAAACAGGGCACACATAAATTAAGCAGGCACCGAACACCAAATCCTTGTATTCCTTTCGAGTCTTTTCACCTTTACCGTAAAAGAGTCCTAAGTTTGAGCTTTTCATGACCCGAAGGACCTTTCATCTAGCTCACACGATGGCACGATGCATTTCTGCTGGTAGTTGCATTGCACGAGAAAGCTAATAAGCAGCAGCTCGAGGAGTCCCTATATACGACGCTAGATAATGTCTGCACATCCGCCATTCCCTCGGGCGCATACATTCGTTCGGAGTTGGGCTTTTCTTCAGTAGCCGGCGGCGACGTACGATGATGGCGGAGAGCGTGGTGGAGCTGATGTCCGTGCTGGCTCCCCTGCTCGTCGTCCTGGCCGTTGCCGCACTGGTCGCGTTGGCGTTGGCGGGTGGGGGCGCGCACGAGGTCGAGGCTCAGGTCCACGCGCAGGCGACGGAGTGGGCACAGTTCATTTTCAGTTCCTCCGAGGAGCTGGACCAGCTCGCGGCCCAGCCGACTACCGGCGGCGCGTGGAGAGGCTGAGCTAGTACACATGTACGCGCCGTGTTGCTCTGGCAGTGCGAATTAATGTACGCGTGCTCGTGTACGAGACCAAATACTTACCGGGGCCGTATAGCTTATACTACTATGAAATTATGTTGCAGCTTGCAAGCTTCCGCCTTTGGGTGCTCGGATTTCAACCTGTTTGTGCGGATTCTAAGCAGATAAGTTTCATTATTGCAAGTGTAACCAACAATTTCCACTGCTGTTGTTACTGTCACAACGCGGGACACATGACAATTTGTGGCCGATCTAGAAGAACTACTTACTCATACGCGGAGTATATAGTTGCGTCTGACTTTGATCACTTATGACTTTTAATTTAGCTCAAAGAGAAAACTCACCCCAATCCCAGCACCAGTCATCACCGAGACTTGTTTGAGAGCCTTAAGAAGGTCGCCGTTCTGCGGAAAGCAGTGGCAAAGGCCAATTTATTTTTCTGTGTGCATCAATTCGAACCAAAAACTTCTGGCCCACTAACAAGAACATGGAACTCCCCATTGACATCCATTTAAAGCTGATAGCGGTGAATTCGTACAAGGCCACACGAAGCCATCCGTATTTTTTGAAGAAAAAAAAGTCACAAAATTCCATTTTGCCAGCTATTTCCTACAAGACCCAACAGTACTAGATTTAGTGTTACTTCGTAGTGATTTCATACAGAACAAACATGAGTGGTTTGTTGGCATTAAACTCAAACCCAACAAACAAAATTTTATTACAAAATAGCCGATTGATCTTACTGGATATGAGAAGGTTTCAGCACGAGGTCATGTTCAATTCAGACCCAACATACAAGGGTGTTTCCGATGTGGCGCGATGTAACAGACTCCCCCTATCCCTTCATGATGAGGCGTTAATTATCTACATGACAGTGGCTGCAATTTAGTTTCGGCTCCACTGTTTAATCCGCTTGCTGGCATTTGAATTGATAACTTTCTTTTGCTTGAACTCGAACATATTTAGGTACTATGCTCGATTGCAAGATGAGTTTTCCTAGGATGTTTAATCAGACCACCGGGATTTTCTCCGTATCTCAATGCATTCATCCCAATGCCTTCCACTCCCAAAACCATGCACTTTCCCTTAAGCAGGTAAGTGACGACTCTTTGGCAAAGCATGTATACTGTCTCTAATAACCGTGGGTCTTTAAATTTCATTTGCTTTCGTTGATACTTTAACTAATAGAGGCTGAAGGTGAGCCGAGGAGTCAAGGAAGGCGTGTGTGTGTGTATATATAGACGAGCACGACATGGACTTAGTACAAGATGCACCCGTTTGCATAAATAATGGTAGGTAGATTTTCAAGAAGCATTAGTAACAAGCTGATCGTGGTGAGCGTTATGACTTGAATAGAAAGAGAACACAAATTCACGAAATGTGCTTGTTCACTGGTGTTCTCCAACGGCTTCAAGATTTTCATAAACTGAAAGAAAAAAATGTTTGGAAGCCTTTCAGCTCCGGTGACACAGTTCATGACTGCAAGTAGTTGGGCATGAAGCTTTTTCGAAAAAAAAAATGAGCTTGAAGCTTTTCGAAAAAAAGTTGAGTACTAGGCTGCAGGATGCCTGCACATTTGCCATCAAGTGTACAGTGTAACGTCATCATTACCCCGTGAACACAAAGCCAAAGTTATGGGTTGTGGAAAAACATAATATAGCTCGTTAGTCACCCACTCTTTTGAGTGTAGGGGTTTAACCTGCATGGATGATCCGGGGACCTCAACTTAGCTACCAAACCCTAATTTTGTGTCATATACAGATCATTTACTCTAGTGCTAGTAGAGCAAAGTTTTTGTCGTGCGTAGTTCAACAACTTATTTTGGATACTACGTACGATTAACTACCTGGGAAATGTGTTATCTTGTTTGTGCTCTGCCGTAAACACTCTAGGACCTGTTTGCAATTGACGTAAATTGGACGAACACAAATATTCTACAACAATTTCAAACGAACCCTTATGATTTCGGTGATCCAAAGGCAAAGAAAAGGTTGCGATATAAAAAATTACACATGCCATTTCGTGCAAGTGCTTTGAAAGATTTTGCAGTCCTGTTGAGAATAATGGGCAGCAGGATTTTATAACAAGCTAGCTAAAAAAAACATATTATTGTATCATGTTCAGCTTGAATTAACAGTTCCTAAATTATATTCCACTTAATTAATTGCCACTGGTGTCAACTTATGGTTCATGAACAACACAAGGCTAACTGACGCCGTAGAGGGATCTGCCTGGAGCCCCAACCTATCAATACCACGATGGGTACTAGGACTAGTATTCCTACGGAGCCGAGGATCCATATAGCATGAAGTACGCACCACATTGTCTTAGGATGTGTAGTCAACCCAAATCTTCAAGATTACACTTTTCATTATCCGACAGCAGGACTACTACCTCGTGTATAATCCTAAGCACTGTGAACCACCATGTGGTGAATGTTCAGGACATGTACAAGTTGACAAGGTATTAGCAACTGTGTGGTAACTGGGCTTGTTCATAATATGGGCACATGAACAGCTATAAGTACAACTTCTATCCGTTGGACTAACTTCTTATTTTCTGGTGCCTTCCTTTCTCAAATTTCGCCTGCAGCCATTACATAGATAGACAAAGACATCAACTTCAGGAAGCTTATCTGTTTCTGTGTCTCTTAACTATCAGTGCGAATCAAGAGGGTGAAGGTGAGCTGACGGGGTGTCAAATAGACGTGGAGGAGTCCATTTGTGTGTATATATAGAGGATAGCAACATGATGTTGATTGACAAGAATATGCATTAGTGTTTATGAGCTAAGGGATGTTACGGACTTACGTTGGAGTAACATGGTAGGTGACAAAGATATAGCGCCGGACTGGAGTGATTCCCATAGTGAGGAGCCATATAGTTGGCAGTGAACATTAGATCCACTTCCTCATTTGTGTTCTTCCACAGCTTTTAACCTTAGGCTTTATTAAGTTTTCTAGACCCGAAAAGAAAAAGTCTACGAGGTATCTGCAGCTCCTCTCACACGATGCATGGCTGCTGCGCTACACTGGAAGGCAGCAGCTAGCGCAAGGCCTAATACAGCGTTGTATCGGTATCATACCTACAAATCATTCTTGCATGCGTTTATGTTTTTTTTTCGAAATGGGTAATGTCCCGGCCTCTGCACCAGTTGATGCACAAAGTCTTTTATTATTAAATTCAGTGTTTACATCTCATGGATCAGAGAGGATCAACACAAAAATCAAGCATCGAAAAAGAAAGGGTGATTGTCTAGTCCTAGACATCTTGCAACCTATTAGTATGCCGCCAAGGTATCCTGAGCAACCATCAGAAACCGATTGCATCCAATTAATATACACTCCCGCTGATCATCCGGGGATAGGAAACGCCATAGCTGAATCCAGTTTACAGCCATATGAATAACCTGCAAAAAAATTGTAGAATCCTTTCTGTTAAAAACAATATTATTTCGACGATTTCATATCTTCCAAATTAAAGCTGAAACACCAATGCGAATTTTAGCTTTCGTTTTAGCATCTATACCATTGAACCAATTTCCAAACAGGTTGGTAATATTAGTTGGTGGTGAGATACCAAAAGTAGCATGAACAACACGCTAGACTAGTTTAGCAAAAGGACAGGAGATACAAAGATGATTCACCGTCTCCTTCGAGTCACAGAAACAACATTTCGTACTCCCATTCCAATTTATTTTAGCTAAATTATCCCGTATGAGAAGTACTTTCTTATTTAGGAACCACATAAAAACTTTTATTTTTAGTGGGATTTTCAGCTTCCATATGTATTTTCTAAGAAAACGAATATGTCCGTTCATTAAGTCCACATACAACGATTTAACTGTAAATGATCCCGAAGGCGTCAATTTCTACACAAAAGAATCATGTTCATCGTTTAAATGTACCTCCGTTAGTCTATGGCATAAATGTACCCAAGAGTCCCATTTGTTGCCAATTAAACGCCGTGTGAAACCCATGTTAATAGGTTTCAAGGACAACATATTTGCGAAGGAGACATATCTCCGTTGTGCAATGTTATATAAAGAAGGATAGTTATGAGCAAGTGGGGATAAACCTAGCCAAAGTATCTTTCTAAAATCGAACAGTAGTTCCATCACTAACTTTGAAAAGACCTCTATCAAAGATACCATCTTTAATATTCATGAGACCTTTCCAAAAAGGTATGTTCTTAGGAAATGGTTACGCCCACAACCACGATGTACGATCGCTGCCGAGAGTTCGGTGGAGAATGGAACAACAATTAAGTTAGCACAAATCCTTATGCTACGTGTAGTCCTACGGAGCTTTAAGATTGCCCATGTGACTAGTCTAGCGCTCAGTCGACTGATACTAATTCTCAGTCGACCAATATCATCATGTTGATCGGTACTACTCCGTACCTTCGTTCCGCAATATAAGAAGACTATATTTTTCCTAAAGGCTAATGAGATAGAGTTTGACCAAGTTCATAGAAATGTCTATTAAAACTATGATACGGTATAATACAGTATGATAACGTATGTCATGTTATATCTAATGGCAATGATTTGGCACACTAGACATTGATAGCTTTTTTATAAAACTTAGGTTATACCAATATTTTTGTTTGACCGAAGTGATTCAAAGAGAATTATAAGCAAATATCTAGTTGACATAATTTAATATTTATTTACAATGTTGAGAACGAGATAAATCGTTACATTGGACACTAGTTATATGTTAGACCGAAGCAAATCAGACATGCGTTAGAATTAGCTTTAGCAGCACTCAACTTTACCCCACCGAGTAGAGTTTTCATAGAAGTAAGATTATGAAAATGAGTGTCGAATAAAAGGGAATGCAGTCTCATTCTCGCATAAGCTCCCAAAATTAAGTAAATTTAGAAAGCAAATTTCAGCTAGCGGATTTATTGCAACGAGCTAGCCCATCAAACTGAAAACTACTCGGGAAAAAACTGCATGTTCAGAACTAAATCCAACAACCCAAAAATCCTTAATCGACAGTGCTGTGTTGAGCTCCGCGTCGTCAACGATCTTTTATGCTTCAACTTGGAGGCTACAGGAGTGCTCGCTCAATTTGGTGGCGAGTGTCTTGGTCATGTATAAATTGAGCGTGGCTGCTCATGCCAGTAAACTTCTCTGTCCAGATGTCTTCCATTCACAAAGCTCCTCATTACTCCACAAGCAAGCATATAAGCAAAGAAACGACTTCCGCGTATCTTTTTTTTTTTTTGAAACGAGGCAAAAGATTTGCCATTTCATTGATAGAGAAGAAGGTTTAAGCAAGTTAAGTTACAGACCAGACGGTCAAGGCCGCAGCCAAGACCCAAAACAAGAAATGGATTACTCTCCCGGCATTACATTACCCAACTTTTTTGCTCCGGCGGAAGCCCAAAGAGTCGCCTCGTTTTTTATCCTTGTTGCGACCATGAGAACGGTGGAGCAATGGTTCCGGAACACACGCGCGTTTCTCTCTTTCCACACCTCCCATGACACAAGCATGGCAAGAGAGGACATCACCCTTCTTGATTGTCCATCTTTTTGCACAAAGCTTGTCCACCACTCATGGACCGTGGCGGCCTCGATCCATCTATCCGGTTCGACGTCAACAAGACCAAGCCAATCCTTGATGTTAAGCCACACCCGTCTTGTGAAACGCCAAGTGAAGAGAATGTGTGCCGCGGATTCTTGAACTTGGTTGCAAAGCTTGCAATTTCCACAATTTTGCCACCCCTGGCGCTCTAGCCTATCCGCCGTCCACACTCTATTTTGAAGCACAAGCCAAGTGAAGATCTTGCATTTGGGTGTAGCCCAATGCTTCCACACCATGCCCGGCATGGCGGAGTTTGTGAGGCCCTCAAATTGCATCTTGTAAGCCGAGCTCGAGGAGTAGTTGCCATGTGTTGTGAGCTTCCAAATGATTGTATCTTGTTCATCATCATTGATGTGGATGTTTGATAGTTTGTCCCAAAGCTTAGCAAATTGGGTGATGTGCTCTAAGGTTAGCCCGATTTGGAGGTTGACTTGGGAGACCCAAAAATTGTTTTGTAAGGCCTTCCGGACGGTGCATCTCTTCTTTTTGGAAATATCGTAGATGAGGGGTGCTATGTCTTTTGGCCGAATTCCATCAAGCCAAGAAGAGTCCCAAAAGAGGGCCCTCTCACCATTACCGATGGTCACCCTTGTGGCGGCCGCAAAAAGTTCCTTATCATGGCTATTGCAAGGAGACTCAAGACCTCTCCAAGGCTTGGAAGGATCCGTCCAATCTAGCCAAAGCCACCTCAAACGAAGAGCGGAAGCAAATTTATGGAGGTTTAGAATTCCAAGGCCTCCCTTCTCCTTAGGCTTGCAAACAAGGTCCCAATTCACTTTGCACTTCCCTCCCGACACTTTATCACAAGCCGCCCAAAGATAGGCCCTCCTAATGCTATCAATCTTTAGAAGAACCTCCAAAGGTAATTCTAGGACGGTGATGAAGTAGATGACCACACTTGTGAGCACCGCCTTGACAAGCACCATGCGGCCGGCCATGGTGGTATGCTTGCCTAGCCAAGGGACGAGCTTCCCGGCAACTTTATCCTCAAGATATTGTAGATGAACTCTTTTCAACCTAGTGAGCGAGAGGGGCAACCCAAGGTATCGCATAGGGAAGCAAGTGAGTCTAGCGGGGAACGGTTGTAGCACATCTTGGAGATCGATGTTGTTGCACATGATGGGTGCAACTTGGCTTTTGGCACAATTTGTTTGTTCTTATATCTCATAACTATCGTGTGAACTGCATATGATGTCCTTTTGCGAGGAGTGGAAGATGAAGGTGAGGTGACGACTGAAGCAGTAGCCTCTAGCATGAACGACTATATGTAGACGGGCATGATATGGAGTGATGAACTGACGAGAAGATGCATTGGTGGTGCTGAGTTACCAGATATATACTGTACCATGGTATGGTAGGTAGACTGATCAGATATACATATTGGTTACTAGAACGCCCTGACTGAACGGGAATTTCCCGCGAAGACACGGAACACATAAAGCATGAAGTGGATACTTGATCCTCCTATTACTCTGAGTCCTTACACAGCTCTAAGATTAAGCTTTCCATGATCCAAAGCAAAAGCAAAAGCAGGTAGTTGCTCTGCACGAGAAAGCAGCAGCTAGCGCGATGCATCCCTATATACAGAACTGAACCTTGCCTGCATATCTGCCGTTCCCTGACACGCATGTACTCGCTCGGACTTGGGCCTCTCTTCGGTGGATTGGTTACGCCAGCGAGGTGCGATGAGAGCGGAAAGTGTGGCGGAGCTGGTGCTCGTCGTCCTGGCGCTGGCCGCGGTGGTTGCGCACGAGGTTGAGGCGCAGGTGGACGCGCAGGCGAGGGAGTGGGCACGGTTCGCCTTCAGCTGCTCCGAGGCGGATCATCTCGTGGGTGGTTCCCGCGGCGGCCGAGTCGACTCCCATTGGTGCGTGGAGGGGCTGAGCTAGTTGCTGTCGCTGTGCGAGTGAACGCGTTTTGCCACCGTCGTTCTCGTCTGCTGCTGCACGGAGCCAAATATTATTACTCCATCCGATTCATATTACTTAATGCTAATATAGATGTATAGACATATATTTTAGTTATAGATATACTCATTTTAGCATCAAGTAATTTGGATCGGAGGGAGTACCAGAACCTTACAACGTGTATATTCTTTAAACTTGCAAGCGTAGGGTTTTAATATTATTGTTGTCCCTGGGAGGAAGATTGGTACTCATTAATTCGGTACTCACCAATATGGTACTGTATATGTTATCATTCTTTCTTTTGCCGAAAGGAATTCTGCATAAACTCGATTATTATCGATCCAGATTCTTTTGGCAAGGGGATAGCGAGAAAAAAAAATACCGACTGGTGAAATGGAGTATAGTTTGTAGTTCCAAGGATCAAGGTGGACTTGGAGTTCACGACCTAGAGGTTAAGAATTCAGCTCTGCTGGGTAAATGGCTGTTTAAGCTTCTTATTGAGGAGGAGATATGGCAAACTATCCTTCGAAGAAAGTATATTGGTTCGAAGACATTATCCCAAGTGGTTTGGAAACCTGGGGATTCTCACTTCTAGGCTGGTCTCATGGCGACAAAGGATGTTTTCTTTCGCCATGGTACTTTCTCGATTAAGAACGGAGAACAGATACGTTTCTGGGAAGATGTTTGGTTAGACAATGCTCCCTTAAGTGAACAGTATCCCGCTCTGTATAGTATTGTTCGTCGCAAAGGTGATACCATTGCTGCGGTAATGGCTACCTCACCCCCGAATGTGACGTTCAGACGGATTTTACTTGGACAAAGGCTATTAGCATGGAATGATCTAATTCACCGGCTGGGAGATATTCATCTATCACCTGAACCGAATGAATTTAGATGGAATCTTCATGTAGATGGTAAGCTCTCAGTTAAATCGTTATACAATGCGATTCTTCACTCTGATACACCAGTTGATAATAATAAGTAAATCTGGAAGATGAAGATACCATTAAAAATTAAAAATTTTGGATGGTACCTTCGTCGAGGAGTTATTCTTACTAAGGATAATCTTGCCAAGCGGAATTGGCACGGAAGTTCAAGGTGTGTTTTCTGTCATCATGATGAAACTATTAAACACCTTTTTCTCCAGTGCCATTTTGCGCGATCTATTTGGTCTGTCATCCAAGTAGCGTCTATCCTGTATCCCCCGACTAGTGTGGCCAATGTCTTTGGCAATTGGCTTCATGGTGTCGGCTCAAGGTTTAAGTTGCTTCTTAGGGTGGGGGCGCTTGCAGTTATCTGGGCGCTTTGGCTAAGTAGAAATGACAAGATTTTTAATGATAAAAATTGTTCTTTGTTGCAGGTCATCTACAGATGTACAGGCATTCTCCGTTCGTGGTTACCTCTTCAGCGGGTGGAGAACCGAGACCTATTTACGGAGGTCTGTATATGGTTGGAGGCTACGGCGAGCGATACTTTTTCCCTACATGGATGGCAGCATAGCCTGCGGATTGTGGCACCACCCTCATCCTAGGCGTTATATGATTCATCGCTTTGATATGTATTTCGTCTTGTTTTTATATACTCTGAATCCAGATACTTAAATGGCTGTGTGCATCCTGTTTATGCAGAGGCTGGATGTAATTGCTTCCAAAAAGTAATAAAGCATCCTTTATCGAAAAAAAAAATTAAGGATACGAAAGTTATCTAAGATTTATTTAAACTTGCAAGCGTAGGGTCTTAACCTATTGTTGCATATGTTAATTAAGAATACGAAAGTTATCTTAGATTTATTAAAATTTAGATGTATCTAAACACTCCTTAATATGTAGATATATTTAAATTTAACTAAATATTTAACAAGTTTAATAAAACGGAGGTACTCCATCCGTCCCACCAAAAATGTCTCAACTTTATCAAAATTTGGATGTTTAGATACCACTACATGAATAACGCGATACGCCGAGGGCCTTTTATACGCCGACGGCCAAAAATCGGAGCTCTCGGCGTATGGTCCGGCCAGGCCAGCCTGCGAGTCCGACCCTCGGCGTAGCGTTGCCGTCGGCGTAGCGAGGTCTACGCTGAGGGCAGCCCTCAGCATATCTTTGGCCCTAGGCGTAGACAGGGCTACGCCGACGGCCACCCTCTCCGCGTAAGTCATTTTTCAAATTTGTCTAATTTTGTAAAAATCATAACTAATTCATATGATGTCAGAAAAATGCGTATAAGGTATCAAAATGTTCAGAAAAACATCCTCTATCCGTTTATGTCAAAATCATGCACGAATCATATACGGTACCATGGTAACATAGTAACAATTCAAACACTTTCTTATATATCATCGGGTTCCGTTTTGGCCATATGACAATTTAAACGAAGTTAGAAAATCCCGCGGAGCCGCATGGCGTTATTTTATGTGTCCTAGTAACCACTCCAAAAGTCAGAATTAGAATACGGCAATTATTTTGGAAAACCCTTCACAAACAGAGCTATCACGTCCGGAGTTTTATGGAATTTAGGGCAAATGAGTAGGAAACTGTCTGTGACACCTCATAGTTTGTCGGAACAAGGCCATATTTGGCACGTGTATGGTCCATGGGATGGTTTTTTCCAATCCGACCCATGGCCGATGGTTTTTTCATTTTCGAGGTGCCAAAACGTTTTTTTTTGTGAAGCAGCTACATGGGGTGCATTTTAGTATTGCGCGAGACCTCCGTGTAGTGGTAGGACACCGCCTCCGCACCACATATCACATACCATATATGCGTGCTAGCTATCTAGGAATCCCTGCGGTGTCCCACCGAATCCTTTTGAACTAGGGGTACACTTTCTGTTGCTCAATAATTTCCGTGAAAAATATTTTTAGGTCTATAACACATCACTTTATGTACTAATTTTTTTCCGTTTAGCATGTTGGCGAACGGTGCACCAGCGCGTCTGGTACTGCCATTTTGCATCTCCCGAGGGGGCCATTTTGGCCAGATGGCAAACATGATGTCATATTTGGATTCCTCTAATTTTTAGGTTCAAATGATGATGTGGATGTTATATTTAGATTCCTTTCATTTTTCTTATTGATTTGGACATATTATTTGTGGATTTTTCATTTTCCAATTGAAAGATATTAATTATTCCATATTAAATAGAAAAAAGACCAAAAAATAAAATCATTTTATTGTTATTTGAATTCAATATTATTATTACTTATATATTCTTTGTTGTTTACTTAAGTAATTGTTTGGAATTCAAAAATAAAGAGGTGTGACATCACGGTCCAAGGGTTAATAAGGTTGATATGCTATTATTATCGGCAAGGTGCCAACTCTTTAATGGAAGCTCATCTGAATGGAACCAAAAAGTTAAGTGTGCTGAGGCCGGAGTAGTGTGAGGATGGGTGACCGACTGGGAACTTTAACCATGAATGTAATTTGACCTAAGATTAAGTGTACTTAGAGTTAAAAGTGTATTGGTTGAAAGATAAACAAATTAAAAAGAAAAAATGGTGTAAAATAAATTAAAATTTGAAAAAAATTAAAACTCTATGCCGAGGGCTTTGCCGTCGGCATATATTCGAATTTCTTTTTTTTAAATTTTTTTTTTTGAAAAAAGAATTTTTTTTTTAAATTTGTATACCGGCGGGTTTGCCGTCGGCGTAGCCTACACCGAGGGAGGTAGTCACCGAGGAACTATGCCGAGGGCTGCCCTCGGCGTAGCCTACACCGATGGCCAAAATAGGCTACGCCGAGGGTTTCTGGCCCTCGGCATATCGTTTTTCTATTGAAGCGTGATACGTCTCCGACGTATCGATAATTTCTTATGTTCCATGCCACATTATTGATGATATCTACATGTTTTATGCACACTTTATGTCATATTCGTGCATTTTCTGGAACTAACCTATTAACAAGATGCCGAAGTGCCAGTTGCTGTTTTCTGTTGTTTTTTGTTTCAGAAATCCTAGTAAGGAAATATTCTCGGAATTGGACGAAATCAACGCCCAGGGACCTATTTTGCCACGAAGCTTCCAGAAGACCGAAGAGTCAACGAAGTGGGGCCACGAGGCGGCCAGACTACAGGGCGGCGCGGCCTAGGTCTTGGCCGCGCCACCCTGTCATCTGGGCCCCTCGTGACGCCCCTGGACCTGCCCTTCCGCCTACAAATAGCCTTCGTCGCGAAACCCCCAGTACCGAGAGCCACGATACGGAAAACCTTCCAGAGACGCCGCCGCCGCCAATCCCATCTCGGGGGATTCAGGAGATCGCCTCCGGCACCCTGCCGGAGAGGGGAATCATCTCCCGGAGGACTCTACGCCGCCATGGTCGCCTCCGGAGTGATGTGTGAGTAGTCTACCCCTGGACTATGGGTCCATAGCAGTAGCTAGATGGTTGTCTTCTCCCCATTATGCTTAATTGTCGGGTCTTGTGAGCTGCCGAACATGATCAAGATCATCTATCTGTAATTCTATATGTTGTGTTTGTTGGGATCCGATGAATAGAGAATACTATGCTATGTTGATTATCAATTTATATCTATGTGTTGTTTATGATCTTGCATGCTCTCCGTTACTAGTAGATGCTCTGGCCAAGTAGATGCTTGTAACTCCAAGAGGGAGTATTTATGCTCGATAGTGGGTTCATGTCTCCGTGAATCTGGGGAAGTGACAGAAATCTCTAAGATTATGGATGTGCTGTTGTCACTAGGGATAAAACATTGGTGCTATGTTCGAGGATGTAGTTACTGATTACATTACGCGCAATACTTAATGCAATTGTCTGTTGTTAGCAACTTAATACTGGAGGGGGTTCGGATGATAACCTGAAGGTGGACTTTTTAGGCATAGATGCATGCTGGATAGCGGTCTATGTACTTTATCGTAATACCCAATTAAATCTCACTATACTCATCATAATATGTATGTGCATGGTCATGCCCTCTTTATTTGTCAATTGCCCAACTGTAATTTGTTCACCCAACATGTTGTTTATCTTATGGGAGAGACACCTCTACTGAACTGTGGACCCCGGTCCAATTCTCTATACTGAAATACAATCTACTGCAACTGTTCTACTGTTTTCTGCAAACAATCATCTTCCACACTATACATCTAATCCTTTGTTACAGCAAGCCGGTGGGATTGACAACCTCGCTGTTTCGTTGGGGCAAAGTACTTGGTTTGTGTTGTGCAGGTTCCACGTTGGCGCCGGAATCCCTGGTGTTGCGCCGCACTACATCTCGCCGCCATCAACCTTCAACGTGCTTCTTGGGTCCTACTGGTTCGATAAACCTTGGTTTCATACTGAGGGAAAACTTGCCGCTGTACGCATCACACCTTCCTCTTGGGGTTCCCAACGGACGCGTGCTGTACGCGTATCAAGCTTCTTTTTCTGGCGCCGTTGCTGGGGAGATCAAGACACGCTGCAAGGGGAGTCTCCACATCCCAATCTCTTTACTTTGTTTTTGTCTTGCTTAGTTTTATTTACTATTTTGTTTGCTGCACTAAATCAAAATACAAAAAAATTAGTTGCTAGTTTTACTTTATTTGCTATCTTGTTTGCTATATCAAAAACACAAAAAAATTAGTTACTTGCATTTACTTTATCTAGTTTGTTTTATTTACTATTGCTAAAATGAGTAATCCTGAAGTTGAAGTTCGTTCATTTAAGCAACAAGGG
This sequence comes from Lolium perenne, assembly GCF_019359855.2. NCBI lineage: Eukaryota > Viridiplantae > Streptophyta > Magnoliopsida > Poales > Poaceae > Lolium > Lolium perenne. The sequence continues at coordinate 86,815,280 of NC_067247.2, forward strand.
GGAGAATGTTTAAGAGATGCTTGGTATAGAATTAGTAATGCCCATAATAGGTGCACTAAGAAACACTCCACCACTATTTTACTCAGGAATTTTTATGTTGGTATCTCTAGCTGGAATAGGTATGTTCTTGATTGTCTCGCGGGAGGTAACTTCCTAATTACTCCTGCATTAGAAGCTAGCTGCATTATTGAGAGTCTATTTGGAATACCCCCTGTTGATGAAGTTAAAACTGAAATCTCTCTTGAAAATGTTATGAAAAAATTGGAAACCATAGAGAAAATTTTTCCAAGTATTGAAACTAAATTGGAAATGTTACTTGATAAAACTGATGAACTTGATAAATCCTTAGGAGGAATTGATGAAAGAATTAGTGTCCTAGGAACTTGTGTTGTCCATGATGATCAAACCAATAGGATTGACGAACTTGAAAAAGCTATGGGAACCTTGGGTTCAACATTTTCTTCTCTTAAATATAAGGAGAAAGCTTATGTGGGTAAGGAGCAAAAGTTTATGTATGTCTCTAAAGTGCCTAAACCAAAGAAGTATTATTATAGGCCTAAAATTGACAAAGCCCTTAGTACCACTACGGATGGGGGAGCTCATGATAACGATGCTCCATCTCTTGATAATACTTGATACACACTTTCTGCGTCTAGCTGAAAGGCGTTAAAGAAAAGCGCTTATGGGAGACAACCCATGTTTTTACTACAGTACTTTGTTTTTATTTTGTGTATTGGAAGTTGTTTACTACTGTAGCAACCTCTCCTTATCTTACTTTAGTGTTTTGTTGTGCCAAGTAAAGTCGTTGATAGTAAAGTTCATACTAGATTTGGATTACTGCGCAGAAACAGATTTCTTTGCTGTCACGAATCTGGGCAAAATTCTCTGTAGGTAACTCAGAAAATTATGCCAATTTACGTGAGTGATCCTCAGATATGTACGCAACTTTCATTCAATTTGAGCATTTTCATTTGAGCAAGTCTGGTGCCTCAATAAAATTCGTCAATACGAACTGTTCTGTTTTGACAGATTCTGCCTTTTATTTCGCATTGCCTGTTTTGTTACGTTCGATGGATATTTCGATTCCATTGACTTTCAGTAGCTTTGTGCAATGTCCAGAAGTGTTAAGAATGATTATGTCACCTCTGAACATGTATATTTTAATTGTGCACTAACCCTCTAATGAGTTGTTCTAAGTTTGGTGTGGAGGAAGTTTTCAAGGATCAAGAGAGGGAGATGATACAACATGATCAAGGAGAGTGAAAGCTCTAAGCTTGGGGATGCCCCGGTGGTTCACCCCTGCATATATCAAGAAGACTCAAGCGTATAAGCTTGGGGATGCCTTGGGCATCCCCTTCTTCATCGACAACATTATCAGGTTCCTCCCCTGAAACTATATTTTTATTCCATCACATCTTATGTACTTTGCTTGGAGCGTCGGTTTGTTTTTGTTTTTGTTTTGTTTGAATAAAATGGATCCTAGCATTCTTTGTGTGGGAGAGAGACACGCTCCGCTGTAGCATATGGACAAATATGTCCTTAGGCTTTACTCATAATATTCATGGCAAAGTTTCTTCTTCGTTAAATTGTTATATGGTTGGAATTGGAAAATGATACATGTAGTAATTGCTATAATGTCTTGGATAATGTGATACTTGGCAATTGTTGTGCTCATGTTTAAGCTCTTGCATCATATACTTTGCTCCCATTAATGAAGAAATACATAGAGCATGCTAAAATTTGGTTTGCATATTTGGTTTCTCTAAGGTCTAGATAATTTCTAGTATTGAGTTTGAACAACAAGGAAGACGGTGTAGAGTCTTATAATGTTTACAATATGTCTTTTATGTGAGTTTTGCTGCACCAGTTCATCCTTGTGTTTGTTTCAAATAAACCTTGCTAGCCTAAACCTTGTATCGAGAGGGAATACTTCTCATGCATCCAAAATACTTGAGCCAACCACTATGCCATTTGTGTCCACCATACCTACCTACTACATGGTATTTCTCCGCCATTCCAAAGTAAATTGCTTGAGTGCTACCTTTAAACAATTCAAAATTTATCACCACTGATTTGTGTCAATGTTTTATAGCTCATGAGGAAGTATGTGGTGTTTATCTTTCAATCTTGTTGGGCAACTTTCACCAATGGACTAGTGGCTTCATCCGCTTATCCAATAATTTTGCAAAAAGAGCTGGCAATGGGATTCCCAGTCCCAAATTAATTAATAAAAATAGACACTCCTCCATGGTATGTGATTGATTGGACGGCACCCGAAGGATTCGGTTAGCCATGGCTTGAGAAAGCAAAGGTGGGGAGGAGTGTCATCATAATAAAACTAAAATAAAAAGGCACTCCTTCATGGTATGAGATTGTTGGCAGGCACCCGAAGGATTCGGTTAGCCATGGTTTGTGAAAGAAAGGTTGGAAGGAGTGCCACACAAAAATAAAATAAAATGGGAGCCGATCTTTGAAGGTTTGTCTGGCAAGGGGGTTAGAGTGCCCACTACCATTCGTTGACAACAACAAACACCTCTCAAAATTTTACTTTTATTGCTCTCTATTTGTTTTCAAAATCAAAGCTCTAGCACAAATATAGCAATCGATGCTTTCCTCTTTGAAAGACCATTCTTTTACTTTTATTGTTGAGTCAGTTCACCTATTTCTCTCCACCTCAAGAAGCAAACACTTGTGTGAACTGTGCATTGATTCCTACATACTTGCATATTGCATTTGTTATATTACTCTATGTTGACAATATCCATGAGATATACATGTTATAAGTTGAAAGCAACCGCTAAAACTTCATCTTCCTTTGTGTTGCTTCAATGCTTTTACTATGAATTATTGCTTTATGAGTTAACTCTTATGCAAGACTTATTGATGCTTGTCTTGAAGTACTATTAATGAAAAGTCTTTGCTATATGATTCACTTGTTTACTCATGTCATATACATTGTTTTGATCGCTGCATTCACTACATATGCTTTACAAATAGTATGATCAAGGTTATGATGGCATGTCACTCCAGAAATTATCTTTGTTTATCGTTTACCTGCCTCGGACGAGCAGAACTAAGCTTGGGGATGCTGATACGTCTCCGACGTATCGATAATTTCTTATGTTCCATGCCACATTATTGATGATATCTACATGTTTTATGCACACTTTATGTCATATTCGTGCATTTTCTGGAACTAACCTATTAACAAGATGCCGAAGTGCCAGTTGCTGTTTTCTGCTGTTTTTGGTTTCAGAAATCCTAGTAAGGAAATATTCTCGGAATTGGACGAAATCAACGCCTAGGGTCCTATTTTGCCACGAAGCTTCCAGAAGACCGAAGAGTCAACGAAGTGGGGCCACGAGGCGGCCAGACTATAGGGCGGTGCGGCCTAGGTCTTGGCCGCGCCACCCTGTCATCTGGGCCCCTCGTGACGCCCCTGGACCTGCCCTTCCGCCTACAAATAGCCTTCGTCGCGAAACCCCCAGTAGCGAGAGCCACGATACGGAAAACCTTCCAGAGACGCCGCCGCCGCCAATCCCATCTCGGGGGATTCAGGAGATCGCCTCCGGCACCCTGCCGGAGAGGGGAATCATCTCCCGGAGGACTCTACGCCGCCATGGTCGCCTCCGGAGTGATGTGTGAGTAGTCTACCCCTGGACTATGGGTCCATAGCAGTAGCTAGATGGTTGTCTTCTCCCCATTATGCTTAATTGTCGAGTCTTGTGAGCTGCCGAACATGATCAAGATCATCTATCTGTAATTCTATATGTTGTGTTTGTTGGGATCCGATGAATAGAGAATACTATGTTATGTTGATTATCAATTTATATCTATGTGTTGTTTATGATCTTGCATGCTCTTCGTTACTAGTAGATGCTCTGGCCAAGTAGATGCTTGTAACTCCAAGAGGGATTATTTATGCTCGATAGTGGGTTCATGTCTCCGTGAATCTGGGGAAGTGGCAGAAATCTCTAAGATTATGGATGTGTTGTTGCCACTAGGGATAAAACATTGGTGCTATGTTTGAGGATGTAGTTACTGATTACATTACGCGCAATACTTAATGCAATTGTCTGTTGTTAGCAACTTAATACTGGAGGGGGTTCGGATGATAACCTGAAGGTGGACTTTTTAGGCATAGATGCATGCTGGATAGCGGTCTATGTACTTTGTCGTAATGCCCAATTAAATCTCACTATACTCATCATAATATGTATGTGCATGGTCATGCCCTCTTTATTTATCAATTGCCCAACTGTAATTTGTTCACCCAACATGCTGTTTATCTTATGGGAGAGACACCTCTAGTGAACTGTGGACCCCGGTCCAATTCTCTATACTGAAATACAATCTACTACAACTGTTCTACTGTTTTCTGCAAACAATCATCTTCCACACTATACATCTAATCCTTTGTTACAGCAAGCCGGTGAGATTGACAACCTCGCTGTTTCGTTGGGGCAAAGTACTTGGTTTGTGTTGTGCAGGTTCCACGTTGGCGCCGGAATCTCTGGTGTTGCGCCGCACTACATCTCGCCGCCATCAACCTTCAACGTGCTTCTTGGCTCCTACTGGTTCGATAAACCTTGGTTTCATACTGAGGGAAAACTTGCCGCTGTACGCATCACACCTTCCTCTTGGGGTTCCCAACGGACGCGTGCTGTACGCGTATCAAAGCGTGTCTGCAGTTCTGACTTACCTGGTCCCGCATGTTAGATGAGATTAAAATAAAATGCGTCAGTAGTGTCATTCGAAACGAGTACCTTCACGATCCTGACCACGTGACTCCAGCCAATGTGGCATACATTCGTCTCTGTTTGAACATTTACAGTATTGTTATATCTTTCTCCAACCGTTTTTTTTCTCGGTTGGAGAAAGATATAACAATAACAATACTATTGGAAAGCTTGTCGTGTCCATGTCTAAGTCTGCTAATCTGAGTTTTCATAGGATTAAAAACCTGGTCCGTGTAGTGCTAGGTACTACTTTGAGTCGATCCGTTAGAGCATTTTCACCAACGGTTTCTAAATAAACGTTGGCAACTACACCGGCACTCGTGTATGGGAACGACGACAAGGCTTCCTCCGTTTGAGGAAGGCTTCCCCACACCGCTGGCCCAATACGCCGGCCCCAATATACATTTTTTAAACCAAAAAAATAAAAACACAAAAGATGGTGAATTTCATTCGATTTCTAGAAAATAAGACGAGTTTGTATAAAAGATGGCGAATACAACTAGAAGCTAGCGGCGGTTGAAGGTGATGTAGTCGCCGTTTTCTACGCCGTCGCCCCTATCGTCGTCGTTGGAGAACTCCTAGTCATCCTCCTCCTCTTTCAGTGCCGGTGGTGGAGAAGGCTCAGCGGCGGCGAGGTCAACGAAGTTGCCGGAGTCCCTAGCGGACCACAGCTCCGCCTCCCGCGTGTTGTACGCCACGTGCCGGTAGTCCTCGTGGGGCAGCAAAGTTCAAGCCGCCCACGTGGAAGTGAGACGGGCGCCTCCTTCTTCACCTCCCTTTTCACTGGCACTGGCGTGGAAGAGCTGCTTCGAGCGCCATCGCCGATGACGCTGTCGCCGGATGGCCGTGCATACGACACCTCATAGTTGTGCGCCATTGATTGGAGACGGCGGTGGTTAGGGATGAAAAATGAATGTCTCAGTTGCGAGCTTCACGCGGCTTGCAACGCGAAGACACAAAGTTCGAGTCACGGCATCCACGAATTAATTTTTTATATCTTCCCTGACAAGGTGGGACCCGCACGGTGAGGCAAAACTGCAAACACATTTCAGCAGAAAAATATACAAGGGTATCTTTGCAAAAAAATACATCTCCACGTGGCACGTACCTTTTGAATCAGTTGGCACTGGCGGACCTATGTGAGGGCAAACCCGGGCCATGGCCCGCCCAGCCCAAAAGTGGGAAAAAAATTATGCCTATGCATCCATGTGTAAAGCCCATTAACCTAGCCCAGTTCGTCGTCTACTCCCTCTTCGTTGTTTCCTGCTTGCTCAGTTGCTCGTATGCGATGCCGTATTGCTGTCCATGGCCGTGGTTTAGGGCCACTGTCGACCTGCCGCCGGCCGACCTGCCGCCGTTGACTGAGCGCGGAGGTAGCCGTCGGAACCCTGGAGCGACTCGATCTGGCGACCACCATCCAGCAGGGGCAGACACCACAAGCCCCACGCGGCCACGGGACCAAGCCCTAGGCAGCAGACGCAGGCCGGCAACGGCCAGGCTGCCGGCAGGCGACAGGCCAGTGACTACGGCGATCCGATCATCCGGCGCATGCAACAACCAGGAGCCACTAGCTGCTCTAATTACTCCCAGGCAACGGTAATTCAGTTTTCCCCAAATCTCTTCACAGCGAAAGTACACTGCTAACAATTTGGTACCCTAAACAATTAAATGTTTTGTTTGTTTACAAATGCAATTTGGGCACCATGAGCAAGGTCAATCAGAGAAAGAATAGATCTAGTTTTCAAAAGAAAAAGGAGACGAGACAAATGAAGTTGAGGAAGACCGGTCTGTACTAGCTGATCATCCATTACCTTCACTTGAATTAGAACATCCAAACTGAACCTTATGACCAAACTGAACATTCGTAATTTGGTCTGATTTATTTTGTTTTGGGTACTTCTCATATATGTATGATCTGATGGATCAAATGTATGCAGTATATTGACTAATGCATAGTTGTCTAAAATGTACTATATGGCTTAGAATTAGAGTTCTTTGTGTTCTTCTTTAGCTTGGCCCGCCCAAGATCTTTTTTGTAGGTCCGCCACTGTCAGTTGGACCAGCTTTGCACATCAAAACAAGTTATGGGACTGCGGTACCCCATTTTACAACGTGTGGAACTAATTTGCACATCTCATGCAAGTTGTGGAACTACAAGTGTATATAGCTCTGTAGATAAGTACAAATATTAGGCTAACTACCTCGCTAACAGCTATAGTTAGGATTCTACACATTGTTACAACAATATCAAACATATCTGTTGATAGGAAATATACGTAAATATGATGACAACACTAATTAATGAAATGCGCTTGTTCGCTGGTGTTCTCCAACGTCTTCAAGCTTTTCATAATCTGAAAGAAAAAAAATGCTTAGAAGGCTTTTCAGCTCCGGTCACACGGTTCATGACTATTGGTGGTTGAGCACGAAGCTTTTTTGTTAAAAAAATTGAGCACGAAGAAAGCCCTGAAGCTGTAAGATGTCTACGCACACGAAGCTCCTAGGAAAAACAATACAACCATCCAGTAGCTTGTGCTAGTAGTAGCATTTTATCTCATGTAATATTTGTGAACATTGTCCACGACGGCTTTCTAGGGACTCTTATTCGGACGCTAACATATACTAGCATCTAGGAATAATTATAACTGAATTACACTCCCAGCGCCTTGTACAAATGTCAGCCACAAGTGCTTGTCAATATAACAACTAGGTGCTTATCATGCGGACACAGAACATGAGTTTTGCATTGACTGTGCTTAATGATGTGATGCCGCCTCTTCTCCTCCGGCAACTTGTGCTTAATGACTCCTTAACAACTAAGCGTAGTTACCCGCAAAAAAAAAAAACAACTAAGCGTAGACGACAACTTTGGTAAATAAGTTTATTTTGATCATTTTTTCATAACTACCAGCACAAATTCTATGACTTCAAAAAATTGTTTTCTATACGAATAGTATGGACTAACTCATATAGAGTTCAGAGGGTGGAGGTGAGCTGCGGAGGGAAGGTAATGCCAGTTTGTGTGAATATATATTGAGAGGCACTTGTGACTGATAAGAAGATGCAGTCGTTTTTAATCTGAGGTGTTCTGGTGGTTGGTGGTAAATATGCATGGATGAGCCCGTCTGGTACTCCTCCCATCCTCCAAATAGAGTACCAGGGACTTTTACAGTACCCCAAAATTAGTATGGGCCGTTCATTCCTATTGATCCAATGGCTAGAATGTTTTGGTACTCCACCACTAATACTATGGAGTGCTAACTCAAAAGCCATGGAGTACCTTGATCCGAGGGGCAAAACCGTAATCCGCTTTCCAAGAATATACGGCGAAGTATATGAAATCTAAAAGCGTATGATCATCTTCCTGGCGGCCGGAGCCCGGACGCCGCCACCACTAGTCCACATCCACCCATGGATGGAGATGACAAGACGAGCCTCCTACCAGTCTCCACATTCATCATGGGATGAGCGTAGCAAGTCCCCACGGCAGGGATCTACACCTCCGTCGGAAAAACTTATTTTTTAATTATACCTGAATACGATCTCCACTACAGATGCCTAACAAGTTTAATCTGAACCATGCTCGTCATAATAGTACGATGAACTAGAACCAAACAGAGTCAACTTAATTCACACAGAGGAGGTGTTAATTTCCATACAAATCAAAATCAAATCATTTTCATTAGATCTGGATTGAACTTCATGGACTCAAATTAGCAGTTGGTTCATCGTCTCATGCATAGCAGATAGCCCAAAAGATTGTGCTGAAATTAAACCAGAGGCTTTGATGGTTGGGATGGGGTAACGATATGGAGAGGGCTGCTTTTGATCGGAATGAAGTCTGCAGCGTGAGCTCGGAAGGAGCCGACCTATGGCGTTTCGAAAGATTGGATGTGGAGCACGATCAGGAGGGTAGAGGCGGCGGCGTATGATGTATCAAGGGTAACTAAAAAAGTAAAAAATGCCCTGCTAAATTGATGGCTAGATATGTCTGGTACTCCCATCCTCCAAATAGAGTACCAGGTTACCTTAAAAATACTCGTATGCTTTTCCGTGTAAAGTTCGTTACTAATCTGAGCCGATTGAAATGGGTGTAAAACTCGTGTATCGATTTCGAACAAACCCTTGTGCTTTTCGTACTAGTAGATGCTCTGGCCAAGTAGATGCTTGTAACTCCAAGAGGGATTATTTATGCTCGATAGTGGGTTCATGTCTCCGTGAATCTGGGGAAGTGGCAGAAATCTCTAAGATTATGGATGTGTTGTTGCCACTAGGGATAAAACATTGGTGCTATGTTTGAGGATGTAGTTACTGATTACATTACGCGCAATACTTAATGCAATTGTCTGTTGTTAGCAACTTAATACTGGAGGGGGTTCGGATGATAACCTGAAGGTGGACTTTTTAGGCATAGATGCATGCTGGATAGCGGTCTATGTACTTTGTCGTAATGCCCAATTAAATCTCACTATACTCATCATAATATGTATGTGCATGGTCATGCCCTCTTTATTTATCAATTGCCCAACTGTAATTTGTTCACCCAACATGCTGTTTATCTTATGGGAGAGACACCTCTAGTGAACTGTGGACCCCGGTCCAATTCTCTATACTGAAATACAATCTACTACAACTGTTCTACTGTTTTCTGCAAACAATCATCTTCCACACTATACATCTAATCCTTTGTTACAGCAAGCCGGTGAGATTGACAACCTCGCTGTTTCGTTGGGGCAAAGTACTTGGTTTGTATTGTGCAGGTTCCACGTTGGCGCCGGAATCTCTGGTGTTGCGCCGCACTACATCTCACCGCCATCAACCTTCAACGTGCTTCTTGGCTCCTACTGGTTCGATAAACCTTGGTTTCATACTGAGGGAAAACTTGCCGCTGTACGCATCACACCTTCCTCTTGGGGTTCCCAACGGACGCGTGCTGTACGCGTATCAAAGCGTGTCTGCAGTTCTGACTTACCTGGTCCCGCATGTTAGATGAGATTAAAATAAAATGCGTCAGTAGTGTCATTCGAAACGAGTACCTTCACGATCCTGACCACGTGACTCCAGCCAATGTGGCATACATTCGTCTCTGTTTGAACATTTACAGTATTGTTATATCTTTCTCCAACCGTTTTTTTTCTCGGTTGGAGAAAGATATAACAATAACAATACTATTGGAAAGCTTGTCGTGTCCATGTCTAAGTCTGCTAATCTGAGTTTTCATAGGATTAAAAACCTGGTCCGTGTAGTGCTAGGTACTACTTTGAGTCGATCCGTTAGAGCATTTTCACCAACGGTTTCTAAATAAACGTTGGCAACTACACCGGCACTCGTGTATGGGAACGACGACAAGGCTTCCTCCGTTTGAGGAAGGCTTCCCCACACCGCTGGCCCAATACGCCGGCCCCAATATACATTTTTTAAACCAAAAAAATAAAAACACAAAAGATGGTGAATTTCATTCGATTTCTAGAAAATAAGACGAGTTTGTATAAAAGATGGCGAATACAACTAGAAGCTAGCGGCGGTTGAAGGTGATGTAGTCGCCGTTTTCTACGCCGTCGCCCCTATCGTCGTCGTTGGAGAACTCCTAGTCATCCTCCTCCTCTTTCAAGGTCAGGTGGTGGAGAAGGCTCAGCGGCGGCGAGGTCAACGAAGTTGCCGGAGTCCCTAGCGGACCACAGCTCCGCCTCCCGCGTGTTGTACGCCACGTGCCGGTAGTCCTCGTGGGGCAGCAAAGTTCAAGCCGCCCACGTGGAAGTGAGACGGGCGCCTCCTTCTTCACCTCCCTTTTCACTGGCACTGGCGTGGAAGAGCTGCTTCGAGCGCCATCGCCGATGACGCTGTCGCCGGATGGCCGTGCATACGACACCTCATAGTTGTGCGCCATTGATTGGAGACGGCGGTGGTTAGGGATGAAAAATGAATGTCTCAGTTGCGAGCTTCACGCGGCTTGCAACGCGAAGACACAAAGTTCGAGTCACGGCATCCACGAATTAATTTTTTATATCTTCCCTGACAAGGTGGGACCCGCACGGTGAGGCAAAACTGCAAACACATTTCAGCAGAAAAATATACAAGGGTATCTTTGCAAAAAAATACATCTCCACGTGGCACGTACCTTTTGAATCAGTTGGCACTGGCGGACCTATGTGAGGGCAAACCCGGGCCATGGCCCGCCCAGCCCAAAAGTGGGAAAAAAATTATGCCTATGCATCCATGTGTAAAGCCCATTAACCTAGCCCAGTTCGTCGTCTACTCCCTCTTCGTTGTTTCCTGCTTGCTCAGTTGCTCGTATGCGATGCCGTATTGCTGTCCATGGCCGTGGTTTAGGGCCACTGTCGACCTGCCGCCGGCCGACCTGCCGCCGTTGACTGAGCGCGGAGGTAGCCGTCGGAACCCTGGAGCGACTCGATCTGGCGACCACCATCCAGCAGGGGCAGACACCACAAGCCCCACGCGGCCACGGGACCAAGCCCTAGGCAGCAGACGCAGGCCGGCAACGGCCAGGCTGCCGGCAGGCGACAGGCCAGTGACTACGGCGATCCGATCATCCGGCGCATGCAACAACCAGGAGCCACTAGCTGCTCTAATTACTCCCAGGCAACGGTAATTCAGTTTTCCCCAAATCTCTTCACAGCGAAAGTACACTGCTAACAATTTGGTACCCTAAACAATTAAATGTTTTGTTTGTTTACAAATGCAATTTGGGCACCATGAGCAAGGTCAATCAGAGAAAGAATAGATCTAGTTTTCAAAAGAAAAAGGAGACGAGACAAATGAAGTTGAGGAAGACCGGTCTGTACTAGCTGATCATCCATTACCTTCACTTGAATTAGAACATCCAAACTGAACCTTATGACCAAACTGAACATTCGTAATTTGGTCTGATTTATTTTGTTTTGGGTACTTCTCATATATGTATGATCTGATGGATCAAATGTATGCAGTATATTGACTAATGCATAGTTGTCTAAAATGTACTATATGGCTTAGAATTAGAGTTCTTTGTGTTCTTCTTTAGCTTGGCCCGCCCAAGATCTTTTTTGTAGGTCCGCCACTGTCAGTTGGACCAGCTTTGCACATCAAAACAAGTTATGGGACTGCGGTACCCCATTTTACAACGTGTGGAACTAATTTGCACATCTCATGCAAGTTGTGGAACTACAAGTGTATATAGCTCTGTAGATAAGTACAAATATTAGGCTAACTACCTCGCTAACAGCTATAGTTAGGATTCTACACATTGTTACAACAATATCAAACATATCTGTTGATAGGAAATATACGTAAATATGATGACAACACTAATTAATGAAATGCGCTTGTTCGCTGGTGTTCTCCAACGTCTTCAAGCTTTTCATAATCTGAAAGAAAAAAAATGCTTAGAAGGCTTTTCAGCTCCGGTCACACGGTTCATGACTATTGGTGGTTGAGCACGAAGCTTTTTGTTAAAAAAATTGAGCACGAAGAAAGCCCTGAAGCTGTAAGATGTCTACGCACACGAAGCTCCTAGGAAAAACAATACAACCATCCAGTAGCTTGTGCTAGTAGTAGCATTTTATCTCATGTAATATTTGTGAACATTGTCCACGACGGCTTTCTAGGGACTCTTATTCGGACGCTAACATATACTAGCATCTAGGAATAATTATAACTGAATTACACTCCCAGCGCCTTGTACAAATGTCAGCCACAAGTGCTTGTCAATATAACAACTAGGTGCTTATCATGCGGACACAGAACATGAGTTTTGCATTGACTGTGCTTAATGATGTGATGCCGCCTCTTCTCCTCCGGCAACTTGTGCTTAATGACTCCTTAACAACTAAGCGTAGTTACCCGCAAAAAAAAAAAAAAAACAACTAAGCGTAGACGACAACTTTGGTAAATAAGTTTATTTTGATCATTTTTTCATAACTACCAGCACAAATTCTATGACTTCAAAAAATTGTTTTCTATACGAATAGTATGGACTAACTCATATAGAGTTCAGAGGGTGGAGGTGAGCTGCGGAGGGAAGGTAATGCCAGTTTGTGTGAATATATATTGAGAGGCACTTGTGACTGATAAGAAGATGCAGTCGTTTTTAATCTGAGGTGTTCTGGTGGTTGGTGGTAAATATGCATGGATGAGCCCGTCTGGTACTCCTCCCATCCTCCAAATAGAGTACCAGGGACTTTTACAGTACCCCCAAAATTAGTATGGGCCGTTCATTCCTATTGATCCAATGGCTAGAATGTTTTGGTACTCCACCACTAATACTATGGAGTGCTAACTCAAAAGCCATGGAGTACCTTGATCCGAGGGGCAAAACCGTAATCCGCTTTCCAAGAATATACGGCGAAGTATATGAAATCTAAAAGCGTATGATCATCTTCCTGGCGGCCGGAGCCCGGACGCCGCCACCACTAGTCCACATCCACCCATGGATGGAGATGACAAGACGAGCCTCCTACCAGTCTCCACATTCATCATGGGATGAGCGTAGCAAGTCCCCACGGCAGGGATCTACACCTCCGTCGGAAAAACTTATTTTTTAATTATACCTGAATACGATCTCCACTACAGATGCCTAACAAGTTTAATCTGAACCATGCTCGTCATAATAGTACGATGAACTAGAACCAAACAGAGTCAACTTAATTCACACAGAGGAGGTGTTAATTTCCATACAAATCAAAATCAAATCATTTTCATTAGATCTGGATTGAACTTCATGGACTCAAATTAGCAGTTGGTTCATCGTCTCATGCATAGCAGATAGCCCAAAAGATTGTGCTGAAATTAAACCAGAGGCTTTGATGGTTGGGATGGGGTAACGATATGGAGAGGGCTGCTTTTGATCGGAATGAAGTCTGCAGCGTGAGCTCGGAAGGAGCCGACCTATGGCGTTTCGAAAGATTGGATGTGGAGCACGATCAGGAGGGTAGAGGCGGCGGCGTATGATGTATCAAGGGTAACTAAAAAAGTAAAAAATGCCCTGCTAAATTGATGGCTAGATATGTCTGGTACTCCCATCCTCCAAATAGAGTACCAGGTTACCTTAAAAATACTCGTATGCTTTTCCGTGTAAAGTTCGTTACTAATCTGAGCCGATTGAAATGGGTGTAAAACTCGTGTATCGATTTCGAACAAACCCTTGTGCTTTTCGTGATCCAAACGCAAAAAAAATTAAAAATGTTTGAGAGGCCTTTGCGTGTCCGCTAGTTACCGCTGACCGGTGTAAAAATTCGGATCTGTGTACGTACTGCTTCAACTTGGAATCCCCAAAGTATAGCAGCGTGGTTCAGAGTTCTACATTTCAGGATTAAAATTCAAGATCTAGTTTTAACTGATTATGACTTGCAATGATCTTGTTGAAGGAATTGTTTTGATAGCAGGGACTATTTTCTGGGTGAAAATCTAAGGTTTTTGATCGGGTGCCGATAGTGCTTGTGCACTGTTCACTTCTTGCGTCGCTTTTGGAGAGCCCGGAGTTCAGGTGTTGTTTGGTGGCAGTTGTATTGTTGCTAGGGCTAGAATACCGTAGCGGGTTTTTGTTTTCTTAGCTTCTTTTTTTTTCTTTTTTTGGTTGTGTGCATCCATAATGCTATTAGGGTATTACATGGTCGCAGAGTCTGTGTGTATTTGGTATCTCTTAATATTAATATATTCCCTGTATGGAAAAGAATCTGGTTCGAAGTCTGAACGATGTCGCATCAGCTCACATTACAACCCGGATTTGCCCTGTTCCAAAATTCATTCATTATACTATTCACCCCCGACCTTGCAGCCCCGCTCCAACCGGCCTAACACACGTGAGCATCGTTCCCGAATCTAATCGAGCTCTGTTTTAAACTCCAATCCACCTCGGTTCCCCCACCAGACCCTAGCCCCGGGCCGCTCCCTCGGTTTCCATAGGCAGCGAAGAGGCGCCCATCCCATAGTCCTCGGCCTCCAGGCACCACCGGTGGCCATTGAGCGATGATGTGGAGGAGGCCGAGTTTTATTAGTACACATGTATTGCGTAATTGCAAAATAAGTCCGAATTTTAGAAGTTTGGACGTTACGATTTTTTCTGAACAGTAGAGGGGTCCTTCGAGACCCCTGATGCTGCATTAAGATAACTTCGGTGGAGTACATTATACAAGAAAAACCTCAAATGAGAAGGAAAATACTACTAGGTCCATGAAATTTGCATAGAAGACCCTTATTTAGAAAAAGAACAAGCAATTGGAGATAGGGCTTCGGCTAGCTCCAGCTCCACCACAACGACTATGCAACCAAGCACGATCATCTGCTACACCACCAGGGACTTGTGTGCCACTATTACAACAACTAACTAATTATCTGGCTGGCAAGTCGACAAAGAACGAGAAGTGGTTCAACGACTATCCTCAACTATGCGTTGTGCCCCCTAATCCCGTGCCAATTGACCACTGCATTATGTTCATCTCAATATATTTTTACCGGTGCCTCCTATTCTCAGAGCTCCACAATACTCCTTTAGCGGCTATAAGGGATAGCCAAAAGTTTGTTCTTGATCATATCATAACTACCATCACAAATTCTATGACTTAAAGAAAGAAGTGATCTCTTGCGAATAGTATGGACCGACACGGATAGAATTCGGATGGTGAAGGTGAGCTATGGAGGGAAGGGCAATGCCTGTGTGTATATATTGACCGGCACTTGTGTAGCGTTGGGACATGGAGCCATGAAGTGGATCGTGAACAAGAAATGTGTTTCCTTGTTAGTGTTCTACTAGGAGTAAACACTAAGACCCTGTTTGAAATGGGTGTAAAATTTGTGCATGAAATTCAAACAAACCTTGCTTTCCGTGATCCAAACAAGCGACGCATATATGGCTGGTGACACAAAGTGGAGCAGCGTGGTTCGGAATCCGGTTTGAAGTCTGAACGATGTCGCATCCGCTCACATTGTAGCCCGGATTTGCCCTGCTCCAACGTTCGTTTAATATACAGTATCTCGTCCACCTCTCGACCTTGCACCCTAACCGACCTAATACACGCGCGCATCGTTCTCGAATACGATCGAGCTCTGTTTCAAAGTCCGATCCACCCCGGTTCACCACCAAACCCTAGCCCCAGCCCGCTCCCTCGGTCGCCATGGGCAGCCAAGAGGCGCCCCTCTCGCGGCCCTCGGCCTCCAGGCACCGCCGCCGACCGCTGAGCGACGACGCGGTGGAGTCCTCCTCCCCGAAGCGCCAAAAGCTTAGCCTCCATCGTCATCACCATAGCCACCGCCACGGGGACAGGGCAGATCGGGGCGAGGCAGAGGACGGTGAGATACTAGACGACGACGACGCCGCCAACAATAGGGCCATCGGCAAGTCCGGGTCGGTGTTCTGCGGTCTGGCACCTGCTCCGGTCTGTTCCGAACCCCCCTGCGTTGCGTTGCCGTTGGGTATAGGTTATTTTCGTTGCCCTTTTCCATTGATCCATAATTTCTTCTTTTCGTGTGAATTTCAGTTGGAATAATGTGTAATTGTTTTGTTTTGCTTTTCGAAATTTATGGCGCACACATCATGTAGGATGGCAAAGCATTTGCAGATAACTACAATTAAATTTGGTTAAAACTTTCATAGGAAGGTGTCGGTCTTAGTCTTGGTAATAAGTGAAACCGAGTATACAGTAGTTCCATGCATCTATTCAAAGTTTTGGTGTTTTACATACTTGGATACTCTGAGCTCTCTGAACTCTGAAGCACATTTATTTAACTGGTTCATAAAAAGCATTATGTATTGTTTAGATTCCTCTGAGATAGTTTGTAACCAATAAACCAGAGGGGAACCCCTTTACTGCACAAAAAAGGGAATTAAAAGGTTCATATCTTTGTTTGTGACTTGAAGTTATTTTGTGCAAACAATTAAACATCCTGGGAAAAGTGTTAAAACAACCCGCGACTTTTTTTCTTTTTTAAGTAATCACAAACTAACACAAGCCTATTCATAGCATTTTTTTTGTTTTTCTGACGAAAATACTATTCTTCATTACCTATTACTTCGTATATTCTAATGCACAAGATTGTTAGCATACCTTTGAGATGCCAGCTGTTTAACCTGTTAGCATGTACTTTGTATTGTTACATTTATGCAGCTTGTATTATTTGTTTATTTCTAGCACAAGCTTGTACGGTTGGGTATATCTGAATTACCGTTGATAGTTTGATACCAGACTAGCAGTGTCGCATAGATTTCACCTGATAATGACAATAAACTGGGCCTAGCATACTGACATAGAGCTGCTGGTCAGCACGTGCTAACGATATATTAGGAAGAAGCTTTCTTAGATTGTCTTGTCGTTCCGATTTTTCTGGTCATGCTTTTTCCGAAAAGGCTTTTAGTCATGCTTGCTTTTCTGCTACTCGAGGAACTCACTTTGAAGTTCATTTTAACTGTAGGAATGTGATGATAAATCTGATGCAAATGTGCTGCATGCCTCTGGACTGGCCAGTGATCCATCTGAAAAGTATGGTGTTTCAGCCAATAAACGGAACTCGTATCATTCTGAAAATGGAACTACCGGTTCAAGTCACAGGAAATACAGTAAACGTAATGAACCCTTTGAAAGGATGTCAAGATTTCCACAATCAAGAAGTGAGAGGGAAATAGAACACAAGGATGCTGAGGTGAATGATACAGAAGCAAGATCATGTCAGGGGTATCTTGTTTCCAGAAAAGAGAGTAACAGGATGCAGAATGGCAGAGATGAACGTCATGCTAGGTCTAAAGTTTCTCAAACAGAAGACCATTATATGAGATATCCTTACCCAAGACAACACAGTGAAGCTCATAACATGGATCGCTTGAGGTCTAGTCATGCTTACAGAGGAACTAGATCTGAAGCCAATGGCCTGCGAAATTTTGTGACGGGTGCTTCTGAACATGAGAATGCTGATGATAGATGTATTGAGCCGGATAGATATTCAGCTAGGAGGTGGGCGACTGGAAGAGGGATCTATAAGGAAAGGAAAAGGATTTGTATGGAAAAGGATAGACGAAGTAGTAGCACAAGACACAAAGATGATGCAAGGCAAAATGATAAAACTAATGATAGTTGTAAATTAAGAGATATGGTTGGCAACATACATGGAATGGAGAAGCTCAGTGGTGACGGAGACATGAGACACTTTGGGGCCAACAAAAATTATGCTCATCGGACGGGAGAAATAAATGGAAAATATGAGCAAAATGACTCTACACATGTTAACTATGATTTTTTCAGCAATCCCAAAGACATGCCAATATCTGGGGAGAAGTGTAGTGAGGCCAATCACAGAACCAAGAGATCTGAGGAAATCATTAATGAATCTTTCAAGTAAGGTTACTCATATACTCATATTCTCTTGTTCTATAGCCTCATTTCATTTACTTTTTATTAAAGTTGTTGTGTGATGATGTCAGGGAGGAAGATCAAGATAACTTTGAACACTTTGCAAAGCAAGAAGAAGATGATCCTGAAAAAACTAAGGAGGAAGCAAGAAAGAGGAGGGATGCTATTCTGGAGAAACACAGGCAACGCCAGTTGCAGAAGGAACAGCAGGAACCTGTGCCTTGCCTAGATAGTAAAGGTACCCTGTTTTGACTAAACTAAATCATATTTCTGTGTGATTTTTTTTGTTTTGATATGAAAAGGCTATGTTATTCATATTTTGATATCTAAGCTTTATCGTCGGCAGAAGTAACATCACTGGATAGAGATGCTGCTGCTACTGAAGTGAAAGATGCTTATTCAGTCACCTTAATGGTTGAGGGAAAGATTGGAAATAATCACGAGCCATCAAATATGACCGTTAATGGAAACCCCTACACTGTGAGGAAATCTCATCCTACCCAGCCTAACATTTCAATCAACTTGGGGGAATCTGGTGATCAAAGGACGAAAGGTTTTTCAGGTTTTGAAGAGAGCATTCCCATGGTAATAATCTTTTTCGCGTTCACTTGTTTGCTCGCCATTTTCTCAGCCAGGATTCTTACTTGACATCTTGAAAAAATTTACAGAGTGGAAGATCTTCAGATGTACTTTGCTGTGATATTTTTGGAGTATCACCTATTAGAGTTCAAAAATCGGTAAGCTTTATTCCTTCTGCTTTCTAATATTCTTCAACTGAACTGTTATTTCTTACTTCAGAATTGTTCTATATTCTCTTTTTCTTAACAGTCTTGCTAATCTATTGGCAATTTTATCTTCAATTTTCTTTGCCTGAGAGCTTTCACCAGTATTTTTTTTGTGCTCACCTATTGATAGTTGTGTTATGCAGGGTAATCTAGATGGTATGCATATCAGGAAAAAAGGGATCCGCGACAACTGGGATGATGAGGATGGATATTACAGTAAGGCTCTATTGATCTTACCTTTTCAGTATCTACTTCTCCGTTATTCCTATATTATTCAAGTTTACATTTTTTCTTTTTATACAGAGTACCACTTGGGGGAAGTGCTAGGTGGCCGTTACAGAATTACAGCAGGCTATGGAAAGGGAGTTTTCTCAACTGTTGTCCAGGCAAAGGATCTAAAAGCTGGGAAAAATGATCCTGAAGAAGTTGCTATCAAAATTATCTGCAATGACGAAACAAAAGAAAGGTAAGTTGAGTTCACTACAACTTCTCTCCTTTCTAGACCATATATCCAATATGGTAAAATAGCATTTGACCTTGTATTTTTGCATTTTGATCGTACAGGTACAAATCTGGTAAGAGGGAAGCTTCTGTATTGGAAAAATTGTCAAATGCAGATCGTGAAGACAGACGACACTGTGTGCGGTTTATTTCTAGTTTCATGTATCGAGATCATCCCTGTTTAGTTGTTGAATCTCTTCATATGAATCTTCGTGAGGTTATAAAGAAATTTGGTCGCGATATAGGGCTGAAGCTTACTGCTGTGAGGACGTACTCAAAACAGCTTTTCAACGCGCTGAAGCATCTAAAGTGTTGCAGTATCCTCCATTGTGATATTAAGCCAGATAATATACTGGTATGTCTTCTTACCAAGTATCTTAATTGTCTTTGGTATAGGTCATACTCGTAGAGCTTATTTCAAGATTTAGGGAAATTCTAAAAATGAGCTTATTTCAAGTTTCTGTAACTGCATATTTTTGTAGGTAAATGGGTCGAAAAGCTTGTTGAAACTATGCGATTTCGGTAGTGCTTTGTCTGCTGGAAGAAATGATATCACACCAGTTCTTGTGAGCCGCTTCTATCGAGCGCCTGAGATAAGTAAGTTATTTACTTGACGTGTACAATCATTTCATTATATTCTTATATAAGTTAAATTATTGTGGACTTGCATGCAAACATAGTAATTTGGTATCCTCCTGCAGTTCTTGGATTGCCCTACGATCATGCGTTGGATATGTGGTCTGTTGGCTGTTGCCTATTTGAACTTTACACAGGAAAAATCTTATTTCCTGGTGGGACCAACAATGGCATGCTTTGGCTTCACATGGAATTGAAGGGCCCATTCCCTAAGAAGATGCTTCGAAAGGTAAGATAAATGATGATGGAGATATATTACTTCCTATGATGTAGGAGTACGTACTTCTGTATATTCTTGAGAATAAGAAAGTATGTACGGTAGCATTTGTACTCACTGTTATTCCTTCTAATAAAATAATTTTTCTTAATTATACAGGGGGCCTTTACAAGTCAACACTTTGACCATGACCTTAATTTTCATGTTACTGATGAGAACCTGATGATGAAAAAGGTATGCCGATTATTTATACTTCAGTAAACTGATGACGCTCTCTTTTAGTATTTTCAGTTAAAGGAAATATTATTGATATCTTTTTGTTTCTGGTAGGCTGTGAATAAATTGCTGATGAACTTTAAATCAAAGGGTGTTGGCTCCAAAATATCAAGCTTCCCAGGCGAGGATCTAAAGTTGCTGTCCAAGTTTAAAGATCTCCTGGAAAAAATATTCGTTTTAGATCCAGAAAAGAGGCTTACTGTGTCACAAGCACTTGGCCATCCATTTATCACTGGCGAGTGAAGTAGTGAATTGATACGATCATACCTCAGTTTTAGTTATGTTGAGCTTATCTTCTTTCTTAACTGAACTTTGGGCTTAACCTGTCTAACGCATCGGCGGTTATGTCTTTTTTGCGAGAGGCTGGAGCTTTAAGAATTAAGGTCATAATACCTGGACGAAGCATCTGGAATTCTGTAGTACAGTAGTATCTGGAATTCTGCATATTGCCGTCCTTGGTAACAGTTATATTAGCCTGAAAAGTGCAGGATTTTTCTGCGATTGACAAGTTGAATCTATCAGTGTTTGATTCTGTATATTGCCATATTTGATAACAGTTATATTAGCCTGAAAAGTGCAGGATTTTTCTGGGATTGACAAGTTGAATCTATCTGTGTTTGAAAGGTGAAATTTCTCTGTATGCTATTTGATAATATCTGAACTGATGCATCTAGTTTGTGATCTATATTCAGATATTTTTGCTTATACCGAAGTCTCCTGAAATTGTATTTGAAGAGAAAGTTTCTGTTTTTTTTCCTTAAGCCTACTTATATCTATGTGTCAAATGTTTGAGCTTTTCCTAGCTTATCTTTAATGCAATATTTACGGCTACATGCTTTTACCTTTCTTACACTTTCCACTTTTTGTGGTAATTAGTTGAATGCCCATTGGTTGCCACGGTCCGTCAAACTTAGTGTCCACAAATAAGTGTACTTATAATTTTTGTCCTAAGTCAAAATTTAAAACTTTGACCAATTTCATTAAAAAGAGTAGAAACATACTACCTCGGTTCCGATGAATAAGGCTTATAAAGTTACTCAAAAAAAATCTTACTAAGCTTGACCAAATATGAAGATGAATATATAAACATCTACAACATAAAAAAAATATATTATAAAAACATGTCTTGTGTATCTACTAATATCACTTTGGTATCGTAAATGTTTATGTACTCCCTCTCTCTCCTTTCCCTTTTAATTGACTTTGATTTAGTACAATCTAAATCAGAGTCAAATAATAGAGAACAGAGCGACTATTTCTCTATATCATTGGTCACACTTAGATGATGTTTACTTCTGACCAAATTTATAAGTCTTATTTACGGGCAAGAAACTCTTAGATGATGTTAACTCTTATGATACCCAAGTTGTTGGGCTTGCGCTCCTGGCCAGGCAAGCATACACAGTTGCTTTCGCTAGACAGCATTGAGAGCTTTCACTAGGCATGCAAACCACATTCTTTTGGGTGTCTTCCAATGTGGTTTGCATTTCTCCTGTTTGCTTGATTGCTTTCGGTGTGAAACTTCTAAATCAACATATTGAGAACAAGTAAGTGCGAGTATGGTTGGTCTATGCAGGGGCGCTCCACGATAGCCGATTCGTGCGAGGACTAGGCTGTTAGAAATAGGATAGCTTTGATACTAAGCTAACTAGACAGTTATTAAGATTAGCTTAGGTCCTAAACTAAATAGGCAGTTAGTTTTGTCCAAACACGGTAATACCCAAGAGGTACCTTTGTAATCACCTTATTAACGTATGTTCAGTGGGTATATATACCCCTAACGATCATCAACATTTGGTTCTCTCAATCATTCTTTCTCAAACACGTTATCATGCTCTTTATCTCTACCAAGAGAGCAGAAAAGCAGCACGGCACGACGGTCCGGCAGCAGAATATCCGGCGTGATGCGTGGCCTGCCTGATCTTCAGCTTGGCTCTTTCCTGCAGCGCGAAGAATGGCTGAAAGGCTGCGCGCCCGGCACGCCCGATGAGTACCGGGCGCAGCCGTTCCATGAGCGGCGGTGGCGGTGACGGCCCAAGGCCGGCACGCGTAGCAGCATCCCCCGACGCGCGGCGCGCTCGTCTCGACTACGCGACCACCTAAGGTGATTTCCGGTGACGATCAACGGTCGGCACGGTGCGGCGAACGCCCGCTCCTGGCGCAACATCAGCAAGGGGCCAACAGCCGGCTCTCCGCACGACAGGGCCCACACGCCCTCCCCTGCCGGCGACCGACGGTGAAGGCCGTCACGACCACGGCCTGCATCGCTCTGCGCGGCAGCACCGTCCGGCGTACAAGCCCGGAAAAGCTAACCGGACCGACTGCGAGTCCTCCGGGTGCGGCTCCAAGCAGCGCGGATGCCTAGGCACTCCGCGGGCCAGTGGCCAACGGTCGGGGAGACGTGGCTTGCTTCCCCATGCTCCCAGCGGACAGAGATCAGGTGACATGCCATAGGCATGTCACCGATGAACAGTGCCGTAACATGCACTCCAGGCCGTTGGATCGAAAATGGATAGACAAGATCAAGCACTGTAGCGATGCACTGTAGACGATCATGTAGCATATGTACTGTAGCGGAGCACTGTAGATTTGCCCCTGTAGCGATGCACTGTAGATTGTCCCTGTAGCGGTTACTGTTCATGTCCATCTGGCCATCCATTTTTAATCCAACGATCAGAACATAGTCACATGTCACAGCACTGTTCATCGGTGACATGCCTATTGCATGTCACCTGATCTCTGTCCGCTCCCAGCGGGGGTGGTTTCTTTGAGCGAGAAATTCCTCGATCTGAACCAGTTTGGAAGACTGGAATAGATAGAAAACCTTATCTCTTCGGCTGGTTTTTCATTTTAGTCGTTAAGAGCATCTCCAGCCGCGTTCCCCAAAGCATCCCAAAGGGATTTGGAGCGCGCCGGACCAAAAAATCGTTCCAGCCGTGTCCCCCAAAGCCTATTTTTGTCCGGCGCGCCCCCATACGGTGTCCGGCGCCCCAATCCCGTCCCCGTCCCACAGGGGACGCACCGGGCACGCCGAACACAACGAAAAGCGAGGCGAACCGACGCGGGCCCGACACGTCAGCGGCACAGTTAATTTTAACCTAACCGCCTACCTTGCGACGGAAGTTATTCGCGCGCATTGACACACGGCGGTATCTTTGCCTTAATGGCGACGGAGGGGCAGGCGAGACGTCTCGTCGGTGCTGCGCCGACGAGACGCGTCGCCGGCGTTCGCACGCCACCGCCCGTTCCCGCACTTTCTTCCCACCTCTTCTCGCCTGTTCCCGCGCTTTCTTCCCGACGCCGGCGTCTATAAAAGGTCTCCCGGCTCAATGGTAGCCAACACACCCCGCCGGCAACAAACACAGCCCTCGTCGCTCCACCGCCGTCTCCTCCACCACCAGTGGCAATGGCGAACCGCCCAGGCGCTGACCAGTCCCCTCCACCGCCGTCTCCTCCACTTCCACTCCCGGACTCGCAGTTCGGCATCGACGTCGCCGCCCGGGAAGAGCGGTGGCGCGCACACCGTCAGCAGCGGCGGGAGGCAATGCAGCAGCAGGCCCGCCAGCAGCGGGAGGCGGCGCAGGCGGCGGATCTAGCAGCGTTCTGTGCCCATGGCCCCGCTGCAGGTGAGGCCGCGGCGGCAGCAGCGTGGCACGAGCGGCAGGCGCCACCGTTGCGGCGTCCGACGCCTCGACGGGACAGAGGCGCAACGGTGCCGGTACGGCGGAGATGGAGCAGCGGCCGGGGCGACGAGCGCCGGCGCCGGCGCGTTGAGCGGGATGCGTATCGAGATCGGCGGGAGTCGATCGAGCGCGCCAGCAGCCGGCGGCGGAGGAGCGTCGGCAGCGGGAGGCGGCGGCGGCGGCGATACGGGGAGGCGGGCGGACCAGTTGGCGGCGGAGGCCGACGTGTTGGCGGCGGCGATGATGGAGGCGTCAACAGATGTGGAGGACGATGCGCCAATGGAGGAGGAGGAGGCCGAGGCGAAGGACCCCGAGGTGGAGGACGACGATGACGACGACGAGTTCGAGTGGTCCGACGACGACGGGCCGCACCCGAACGAGATGGCCGATCAGCAACGCGCGCTCGTCGAGTCCTTCGAGTCGGAGAAGAAGCTCCAGGACGACGCCCGTGCCCGCGAAGAGGCGCAGATCCTACGCGCCATCGAGCTCTCCCTCCAGGCGGCGCAGCAGGGGAGGGTGGAGGAGGACGCGCGGCGGGAACGGAGCCGTCGGGCCACCGCCGAACGCAAGGAGAGGAGGCGCGCGCAGGAGGTGCTCCGGCGTAGGGGAGGCGACGACGGGGCGGGGCCGTCGAACGCACCGCCGGGCGGTCAGTAGTGTAGGTTTAGATGAAATCTAGTCGTTTTCATTCAAACTTTGTAATATATAATCAAAATTGAATGAAAACCTTTATTTTCGTACACCAATATTCATTTGGGGTGGCGTTTGGGGGACGCGGCTGGGGAGCGACGTCCCCAAAGGCGGCACGAACAAAACACGTCCCCCAAACGCTCAATCCGGTGTGGTTTGGGGGACGCTTTGGGGGACGCGGCTGGAGATGCTCTAAGATTAAGTAATGCATGAAAATGTCCATGTAGTTAATCTTTGAAGCCTAGTTCTCTAACTTGATTTTTTCCCTTAATGTAGTTAAGATTAAGTATATTCTGCTCACTTGATTTTTTTCCCTTAATGTATTACTTCAATTCCAAGCCTGCTAGTTAGGACAACTGGACAAAATTATGAGCCTCCTTGTTAGTCACCGAACCTTCGATGCCACAAAGAATGAACTTGTGAAGTGGCGGTGGCGTCGGTTTATTAATCTCACATAGAACCGTTGTATACGCTACAAATTCTTTTGCCTGAACATGGTTGTTTCATAAAACTGCAGTTAGTTGCCTGCGGAGTGCTCCAATCGTGTACAAGATAATTTGAATTCTTTGCATACCTAGTCTCTTTTATCCTGATGCCTTCCATTCTCAAAGATAAGCCAAAGCAACGAGAGACACTCTGGTAGATCGGTGTGGATTGTATACTTTTTTTTTCGGTGAGACAAAAGGGTCAAGGGGAGGTTTAAAGTGAAGTTGAGACTTGTGCACAAATATAAATGAACGCGACCGACAAAAGGATGCATTGATGTTCACGATTCATGAGTAAGAGATGTTGTAGTGCTGCTATAGTTCGATAGTAGCATATATAGCACAGGGTTATCAACTTTTGCCGTGTGGTTATTGCACATGTTATGTTCTCCTGAGTCCTGACTTGAGGTAGCTGCCAATTTTCCATGAAGGAATTGATAAAACCGAAAGTGGAGACATGACGTTGAGAAATGTCCCTTTCTAGACCTGACCCTTAACATACTTAAAATCACTATTGACTGACAAGCGTACCTCTGCCGGCTTTCCGAGCAGTGGCAGAGCCGCAGACGCAGAGGCAAGTTTTTTTCCCGCCACTGGCCATTCCCCCGCGCTCCGAGTGTCCGCCGAAAAAGACGTAGGACCCGCGCGTCAGTGGCTGGAGGGTGATATTATTCCCGCCACTGGCCATTCCCCCGCGCCAAATTGGAAACTAGACCGGCGCGAGCAGGCCAGAAGCGATGGATGTCCTCGCCGCCGCAGCTACTGCCATGGATGCAGAGCAAACCCTCGCACCCGCCGCCGCCCCACACTCCCCCGTAGCCACGGCCATAGCCACAATGGACACTGCAGCTCCGGCGGAAGCAAAGCGGGCCACCGACGGCGGCGGCCGGGAGGCAAAGCCGAAGGCGGCAAAGAAGGTGCTCTCCGCGGAGGAGAAAGTCCTGGAGACCGTCAAGCGTCGCGGGCGGCGCAAGAACCAGAAGATCAAGACTTCCGCGGCCGCCAACCAGCAGGCCTAGCAGATGCAGATCAAAGCCGGCGTCGCGCAAGTAGCCCTCCATCCGACCTTAGCGGAGGGCTACATGATCGTCAAGAGAGAGGGGATCGCCGACGTCGCTCCTCCGGCCTCTTCGGTCAGCTCGGTAAGTTCCCAGCTGCGCCCTGGAACTCCCGCTCCCTTGCAGGGCCACGCGGCGTCGCGGTTCGCCTCCGGCCTGCCGCCGGTGAAGTTGACCGGGGCGGCGGTTCCCGACCTCAACCGGACGCCTAGAAGCGGTGACTCATGCCCGGGAGCGACACAGAAGACGCGCCAGGTGCCGGAGGAGAGCATGCCGCAGCCCCGCATCCTGTTCGACGAAATGGCACCGCCTGCCCCGACGATGGACGACCCGGTACGTGAGCTCTGTCAATGTGTGCGAGTGCCCTGTATCATGCGTCTGATGTCCGGTCGTTCGTAGGACTATTGGAAGGACCGCCATGATTCAGACATCCAGGAAATTATCTACGGCGGCGGCTTCGTTCGCGATGGTCGGGCCTGGACAGGCGCGCATGATGCGGAGTACATTGAGACCGCACGGCTGTTCGGCACCCAGCAGACGCAAGAAGGTCGCAGCTGCCATCTACCAGAACCTCGCCAAGGAGGTCCTCGATGTCCAAAGGCTGGACATCGAGGCAAAAAAGGCAGACGCCAAGGCCAAATTGCGTGCAAAAGACACAAGGATCATGCTTGCCGACTTGAGCGGCGTCAACGACGACACCAGGGCATGGTTCATGAAGAGGCGCGCCGAAATCCGCGCGCGAGACGCCTGATCGTCGGCGCCATGTGCCCAGCACCTTGGCCTCCTTTTGGACTTTTTTTTATTGCTGTTCAGGCCTTGTTGTGCCCCTTTTAGTCCACTTTGCGCCGTACGAGCTGCAAAGTGTGATGAACTTGTTTCAGCCCTTAATTTGCGGCTGTAATTTCATGCAAAGTCGGCGCTATTTCATGTTTTTTGAATTCTGGCCTGCGCCCAAAATGCGTCGCGCCGCTGGAGCCAACCCCAGACGCAAACGGACACACGACCATTTTCCCGTCCGGCAGGCGACGCAAACGGACGCCCGCGGATAATTTGGGCGTCCGAAATGCGTCGCGCTGCTGGAGATGCCCTAAGAAGCATAGGCCATTTGTGGATGAGCTTAAGACAAAAGAACTAGGAGGATTTGATGTCTTTGTTGCTCTGAAATTAACATAAGTTGATGTATTGAAATTGTTGGTAGACCATAAAAAATAATTATAAGTTGTGACAGACAAAAAAAAATTGTGCCAGAAACAAAAAAGAAATTACATTGTAGCACAAAAGCGAATTGACTTGCATGGAAACCAATGTTTGGTACTCTGCACTGAAGATGAAGTTCCGCGTTATTAATCCGTGTAGCAAATAAAACCGCAATCAGACATTTCTATGGTGGATCCCAAACCAGCACCATGAAGAATTTCACTCGGTTGCTGCGATGTACATAGTACCCCCATTATGTATAAATTAACAGCTTCCCTTTGTAATACTATTATTTTAGTTCTCGAGGAATCATATAAGCAAAGGCAACGGGCTTTTGCAAATCTACCATTCGTGTATTCATAACTATGAATATAAATACACTGTCTAGTCTCTTTTCATCAGTTCGGACTTTTGATTTACTACCTCCGTTTCAAGAAATAAGGCGCACTCGTATTCTAAGACGAACTTTGACCATAAAAATTAAGTAACAAAATCTTGATTATATTATATTTAATTAGTATCGTTGGATTCGTATTTAAAAGCACTTTTTAATGATACTAATTTTATACAAATAATCTTTATCTATTTAAAGTAATTATTGGTCAAACAAAAAGCTCGTAAAACGAGAACGCCTTATTCCTTGAAACGGAGGTAGTAATTGGCTAGTGCAATAATCTTTCAATAACTATGAATATGGACTGTATAGACTTTCTTTCTGCGATGAGTCGAGAGGTTGATGGTGAGGTTAGGACTGAAGGGGGAGGCTTGCGTGTATATACGTGAACGTGACTGCCAAGAAAATGCATTGACGATCTCGTGATATTAAAGTATGGTCGGTTTCTTTTTATACAAAACATCACGAAGTTACAGTATGGTAGGTGGACTGACATGATGTACTTTTTTGTTTTCTGAATCTGCCTGGACATGTTGTTTTTTTTAAAACCCTCCAAGCCTGGACATGTAAAGCCGACAGAGAACATCAAATCCTCAGTCTCGCTGTATTGGGCTTCTCCAGAGCTCCATGCTTTTGGGCTTTCCTGGAGGCCACCGAAGGCCTACACCCATGGCGCGCAAGCCGGGGATTTTGGCGGGAAATCGACATGTCAGTAAGCATCGCGGGCCCGGTCTGTCAGTGACCTGCATCACAGTAGAGGCCAAACCCTCGTTCCCTTCCCCGTCTTCTCCCCCACTTTTCCCCATCACCTCCTTCCCTTCAGCCACGAACAGCAGCAGGTCGGCGGCGGCGCGGCGAAGCAGGCGGCGCGTGAGAGGACGCAATGCCGCCTAAATCGGACAGCGTCGAAGGTATGCGCCCCCTGCTTCCATCAAATCCAAATTCCTAATTTGAGCAGCCCCGCCGAATCTCTCCCCCGATTTCACCCATTCTTTGCTCGGCCTTATCGGTGCATCCAGTGATCCTGGTCCTTATACTCCTCTATCGGTTTCCTATGCAGGAATCGTCCTCAACTTCGTCAACGAGGTAATTGCCCCCTCGGGCCTCGGCTAAAGCCCTCACCCTTATCCCCCAAATTGGCTGCTTCCGCTTAGGTTTCAGCTTTGCCGTACTCGCACGATGGGGATTGGGAGTTTTCTCTTCCGTTATTATGCATCCTGTGGGATTTTGTCCCGCGTGAAAAATATTAATAAGCTTTAGCAGGGTTGGCTCGTTCTATACCAATCGACGGTAGGTAGGATCTGCCTCGGTATTGATTCGACATATTAAGATGATGATTAATTGCGCGGAGGTTCGTGGTAACAGCAGCATGCCCTTTGATTTATGCTGGTTGTCATCCATACTTGCTTTGTGATATACAACCTGGACAATCCTGTGTTGTGTTTAAAAAGCACAATCTTCAGTCTAGATAACTGATATATGCCCATTTCATTATTCTGTTTATTATAGGGGTTGACAGAACTCCAGATGACTGAACTCCATTTGAAGTGTTTCCTCTCTAATTAACTTTGTCCTCTGAATTTAGCAGTTGTCTAAAAGAATCCTCTGAGGCTAACTATGACTGGAAAAAAAAAGTCACTTCTAGTGCTTACAAATGGAGACACTAGTATTTCCAGATCAGTTTTGTGGTCTTCAGTATAGGCTGTTGTTATGTATCAGGAAGGTTTAATAATTGTATGCATCTTAAGCGGCAGCGCATTGCTGCATAAGTTAGCATTACCAGGATTAGTTTTACAGTAGTGTTCCCTCTCCGGCACTGCTCTAACATTAATTTGGTTATGACCAACTAAGAGTGTTATATTTGTAAAAGGAGTTGTATGTTGTGCTTGGTCTTTATGCAGAATATCAAAATTTGCACAAAGTGGTCAGTGTAGATGATTTCATTCTGTCCCCACTCTATATTCAGTACCATAGTCCATAGCTCCATTTTTTACCTTGCTAGGCGTTAATGTTGAGTTGACTATTGCTATGTTTCTGCAGCAAAACAGGCCATTGAATTCTCAGAATGCAGCTGATGCACTACAGAAGTTCAGTCTTAAGAAGACTGCGGTGCAAAAGGCACTGGATGCATTGGCTGAAAGTGCTCAGATATCCTTCAAGGAGTATGGCAAGCAGAAAATCTACCTTGCTCGGCAAGATCAGTTCGACATTCCAAATGGGGAAGAACTTGAGCAGATGAAGAAAGCAAATACCAAGCTGCAGGAAGAAATCGCAGAGCAAAAGAAAATTACTAGTGAGGTCGAATCTGGTAAGTTCCGTTTGGTGCCAACTGCCATGCTCTTTGTGATCTTTCTTTATGCAGTATACAATTATTAGGATCTAATAAGTACTAATCTTATTGCAGAGATAAAATCTCTGCAGTCAAACTTGACATTGGAAGAGATCAGGTCAAAGGAGGCTATATTGCAAAGTGAAGTATGTGCATGTTTATATGTTTCATAGTGTACATAAGTGTGTGTTTGCTCAACCTAGTTTAACAGCAGACCTCATGTTTATGCAGGTCCAGGAAATGGAAGAAAAATTAAATAAACTGCAGAGTGGTGTGATCTTGGTGAAGCCTGAAGACAAGAAGATAATTGAAGAGTCCTTCTCTGAGAGAGTTACCCAGTGGAGAAAGAGAAAGAGGATGTTCAAGGAGCTATGGGATAATATTACTGAGAACAGCCCCAAAGATCAGAAGGAATTTAAGGTTCTTGGTGCCCCTTTTTGTTTTACCCTTTCACACCTTATTTATGCATATAAGCTTCTATTAATTTGAGCATTGGAATTGCAGACTGTAGTTGGTAGTTGTTTCGTTCAGTTGTTGTCAGTCAGTTAACTCTAATTCGCCAAAAAAAAATTAACTCTATTTTGCTGTCAACCTACAAGCCACATCTAATTGATGAATTTTATCTGTCTGTGCAGGAAGAACTTGGTCTTGAGTATGATGAAGATGTTGATGTGACCATCCAACCGTACAGTGAAATGCTGGCGAGTCTCAACAAAAGGAGAAAGGTTTCTCGCTGATAATGTAGCATGATAGTATGTCAGATCAGATGTATGTCACATCAGTTTTATCAGCCAAACAGCTCCATGGTGTTGCTAGTTTCTTAGGCAGGGTCTTCGTTTTAGACTTGTAGTTGGTCCAGTCACATGTTGTTGCCTGCTGATAACATATGTCTGCTCCGAGCACACTAGCTGGTAGCCTAACTTATTGTTTATCTCACAAGTATTGAGGGTTGCAGCATGTTTTCGAGCCAGCCGTGTAACAGAAATTCTTCATCGTCTTTAATCTATCTAGAAACCAGGCATCTTACAGAAAATATATATGCTTATGGTATTTTTTGGCTCTGCTGGGTGAGAAATATGAATCCAATTGATATTTTACTTTCCCATTTTTGTATCTACATTACCAAATCAACAATGAGAATCTGCACCATATTAGTGTGAAAGCTGAACTAGTAAACAGTATTACGAGATCAAGAAACCATCTCTGCTATTGACATATATGGCTCCAGCTAAATTGCTGAAGTCGGCTGTTTGACCTGACTGAAGCCGGCCTGCTCCTGGCAAATCCTCGCCATGGTGGAAGGTCTGGACATCGTTGTTGTTGTTTATTGTAGTTGGGCTTGACAGATGACGTTGTCTGCTGATAAGATTTCTGCTCTAAGTACTCGCTGTCAGCTTAACTTATGGCTTATCTCACAAAGTAATGTTGTTTGCAGCATGTTTTCCAGTCAGGCGTGTAACAGAAGGTATTCATCACTTGAATATATCAAGTCATCTTTCTGACAATATATGATTGGCTTTAAAAAAAATCAAAATGGGTCATCCCAGCCTCGGCATCATTCGATGCATACGGCTTTTTATTGGAGCAGTAAAAAGTATGAGAAGTTGGCTTTTTCACTGCTGAATCGGATTAATATTTACATTTGCAATTTCCTGTTTACTTCGCAATTCGCATACAGAAAATTAATGATGAAAAATCTGCAATATATAACTGCAACTGGTACTAAGAAAGAACAATATAACGAGATCAAGAAACCATCTCTGGTGATCTCCAAAAAAAAAAAAAAAAAAAAAAAAAAAACCATCTCTGGTATTGCCATGTGGCTGCAGCTAGTAAAGTAAACTGCTAGAGCCCTCTGTTTGTCCTGACCGAAGCCGGCCTGCTCCTGGGCAGATCCTCGCCACGGTGTGGCACCTCGTCGTCGGCGTGCGTCCTCCTGTGCCTGTCGTCGTCGGGGCTCCCGGAGCCGGCTCGCGAGAGCTCGATGGCGGCCTTGGCGGCAGCGGCCGCCGTGGCCGCCGACTCGAACGCGGCCTGCGCGGCCGCCTCCACGTCCTTGAACGTCAGCAGCGCGTGGGCAGAGACGTCGTCGTGGTCGTCGGCTCGCGGCGTGGGGCGGCGCCTCTGGTCTTCCATGTCATTCGCACGTGGGGCAGAGACTTTGGCGGAGATGACGGGGTCCTGGTGGTAGGAGGCGTTGTGGTTGTGGAGGCGCACGGGGATCTCCTTCTCGGCGCCGATCTCAAGCAGCACCATCTGCCTGCTCTCCAGAGACGGCTGCTTGGTCGACAGCTTCTGCACGACCTTGGTATCGATCCCGCACCCGCTGCGCAGCTCCGCGGCGTCGGCCACGAAGCCCCTGCCGAATTTCGCGGCGAGGAGCGCGCGCACCTCCTGCAGCTCGGGGAGGTCCCCGAGCCTGGCGGCCGCGTAGACCAGCCCCGCCGCCGCCTCCCGCAGCTCCTCGGGGCACTCGCGCTGCGCGTCGACCAGGGCGCTCCGGTCGGCCAGGAGGGTGCAGTAGGAGTCGAGCGCGTCGAGGACGTCGAGCGTGTTCTGCTCGCGGAGGACCTGGTCGGCGCGCTGCAGGGCGCGGTCCGGGTGGCCGAGCCGGAGCAGCTGCTCCACGTCGCCGCGCGCCTGCGCCAGGCGCACCTGCCGGTGCGCCCGCACGACGGCGATCCGCTTGGCGGCGAGGCCGAGGAGGGATTTGAGGCGCGCCGTCTGCTTCGTGGTCCGGCCCAGCAGCACGTCCAGCGTCCTCCCCATGGCGATGGCGGGCGTTCGGCAGGCAACCGCGGTTGTGGCTGGGCGGCGGTGGAGTGCGGAGTGCGTGCCGGGAGCTGGCGGTTTTGGGTCGGTGTTTTATAGTGGTGGCGGGGCCGCGTGAGCTAGGGCGTGGCGCTGGCGCGGCGGGGAGGTGTGAATTGGAAGGCGGCGAATTAAGGAAGGAGCGAGTAGGAATTAATCGCGCGGGAGCGGGTTACTTGCGGTTGTGGAGATGGGTCCGTTTGCTTTGTGGCGAAGGCGAGGCCGACGTGCATTTAAACGGTCCGAGGGAGACAAGACGCGTGAGGGGCGAGACCGTTTCCGTTCGGCCGGGGCGCACCGGACCAAGACCAAGGACATGGATACCGACCGGCGGGGCGGCGGGCGAGACCAGTCTCGTGCTCGGACTTACACGTGTGCCGCGCGCGGTCCTAGGGAGGATTTTGTTCAAGGAAAAAAAATTACTCCCTCCGATTCTCATTGTATAGGGCGCCTTTAGTAGGCTGCATGCTCCTTGGCTCACATCAGCCCAGTTTTTTTCGGCTTTTTTGGTTACCTGATCGACGCCGCGCGCGTTCTTATAGGAACCGGTTCTCAAAGCACCCTCGGGCCAGGCCCTGGAGGAACGCCCGGTTCGGCCGTTTCTAGCGAGCCACCACCGTTTCCGCAGAAGTGGAGAACGCAGCGTCCTCGCAGAGCCAACCGCGGGAGATGGCGGGAGCTCGCGCGGGACGGCGAAATCTCGGCGCCATGAATTCGGTCACCGCGTTTGAATTTTCGCCACCGTATATAGGGGCGGCTCTCTCCCCGGCAAATCCAAATCCCCCATTTCCCCCATTTGGAGCTCATCCAGCATCCCCGATCTAGCGACATGGCCGATGTTGTGGGTATACTTTAGGGTTAATTAGATATATGCCACTCCAATTCATGCCATTTTGAAAAATGCCACTGCAATTTACAATCTTTGAAATATGCCACTACAATTCTCTTGTACTTCTGTAGATGCCATTCTACCCATTTGAGCTCCATTTTTGTACAAAGACAGTTAGGTATTCTTCCCGTATTTTCACCAGGTCAAAACTGCCCCTGACTCCAAGTGACTAAAACAACACAGCCAGTCAACTAATCTTCTCCAGCTCACTTCCCTTTTTTTCTCCACAGCTCGACATGAACCTAGGTAGGCCACCGCCGCAGCAGCAGTCCTTCCTCCGGCACGCCCTGCAGCTCCCAAGCTCCGCCGCCCTGAAGCCCACCGCGGCCACCTCCCTACAGCCCACAGACGCCGCCCTTCCTCTTCCCCGTATCTCTCCGCCGTGGTAGTCTCCAGCATGGAGCACACGCCGAGCGGCCGAAGAGGTGGGGAATAGGTATGCTGCGTGGGGAAATGGGGGAGAGGAGGGGCGACGACATTTGGGCTGCAAGGCGGCAGCACTTGGGAGCTGTGGGGCTCGCCGGATAGAGGGTTGCTGCAGCGGCGGTGCCCTGCCTGGGTTCCTAGCGAGCAGAAGAGAGAACCAGAGTGAGAATGAAGATAGTTGGGCCAGTGTTGTTTTATTCACGTGGTACTGGGGGCAATTTCGACCAGGTGAAAATACGATAAGAATAGCTGACAGTGTTTCTTGAAAAAAGATGCTCAAATGTGTAGAATGGCATCTACAAAAGTATAGGAGAATTGGAGTGGCATTTTTCAAAGATTGCAAATTGTAGTGGCATTTCTCAAAATGGCATGAATTGGAGTGGCATATATCTAATTAACCCTATACTTTAAGGGTATATCAACGGCATGGCCTAGATCCGGCAAGCCCGGGTGGCCCATAGTTGGTGGTGAGGCATGTGGCCCATCGGGCGCCCCAGTTGCTGTAGATCATGAAGGATGAAGTCCAGCCCAGGAACGAGGAGCCGGATCCTAACCGTCCTACGAAGGAGGCCGGATCCGTGGAGCCCCATAAAGTATCCGGATCCAGCACGGCCAAGAAGGAAGGCGGATCCTTGACGTACACGGCAAGACATTGTACCGTAGTTAGGCAACTTGTATTCCGGCTAGGACTCTCCATGTAAACCCTAGATCCGTGCGCCTATATAAGCCGGATCCCGGGAGCCCTAGAGGCACAACCACAACTCATTGTAACAATGCGAAAGCGCCCAGATAATTCCAGACAAGCAGCAGTAGGCCCTGTCATCGTGCAGGTGTTCCGAAGCTGGGTAAATCGCGTACCACCGTCCCGTGTGCACTCCGCCCTATGGCCCCTACTTCTTTTCCCCCTCGTGAGGATCCCTCCTCCGAGGTACCGTCGATTAGGCAACGACAGTTGGCGCCCACCGTGGGGCCTGTGGCGTCTGGAGGCCGGAACCGGGAGGGTTCCGCCATGGGAAGCTACGACGACACCATCGCTGTGGGGCGCGTCCTCTACGCCGGAAATCTGCCGATCGTCCCTCCGGATGAGTGTTGGATTCCGGCTAGGACAAACCCCGTCAAGCTCTCCATCGTCCCAATTGGCGGCATACACATCTTCATCGGGGAAACCGTCGATTCCGACGGAAACCCACTGGTAAGTAACGCAGACGCGACCGCCGCGGAGCTGGACGTCGCGAAGATCCGATCTGAGATGCAGGAGCTTCCCAAGGAAGATTCCGCCTCGGATCTGGAATTTTCAAAGCCCACCCAATCCGCCCCTGAGCAGGAAACAACGGTGGAAGACCAATGCAGATCCGCCTGGGTCTCCCAGGTGTTAGAAAAGCAGAGGTGCCACTTCGTACACTTCTTGGCCCATACCGCCGGAACCGCCCCTCAAGAAGACGGAGCTGGTCCTGAGCAGGTAGAGGCACCGGAAAATGACGCGGATCCGGATCAGGCTGAGCCTGTCGGAGAAAGCGAAACTCCGGTTGAAGAGTCGATTTTGGGCAATCTGAGCCCAATTTCCGGAGATACCCCCTCCATGGATACTGACGAGTTTAACCGCAAGCTAGGGGAGTACGGTTTCGGTGATCAGCCTGAAGTCGACTCCGCCCAGCCTAAGCAGGTTCTCGCACTTAGCGGCACTGGGACAACCTGGATCTGAAGAGGCAACCAACCAATCCGACCCTCAGCCATCCCGCCAAGGATCTCCAATGTCACGGGAGCGACCCCGCAGGGATTCTTCCTCGGAGGAACTCCTGTCACCTGAAGAGATGGTTGCACGAGCAGTTCTTAACAAACCTATAACCTCGGGCGACGCCGCAGATCCGGAGGCTCTAGAGGCCACTAGAAAGGAAATGCTGGCCACAGCCAAGAAGCTCGCCAGTACCGCAGCCGCATTAAGGGATGAAAGGGAAGAAGCTGCAGGTTTGATGGACCAATTCGACAGACAGGATCGCGAAATTGCTGCCACACTCGAGCATGTCAAGAGCATGGCGCAAGAGTGGGAAGTAAAGATGACCTATGCGCAGGCAGAGGCCGATCGAATTGTTAGAGAAGCAATTCCGCCTCGCAGAATCAACTTCGCCACGCCCGCAGAAAGCAGCATTGGAAACCCCAAAGGACAACATGCTAAAAGCTGCGGAGCTATTGAAGAAGAAGGACGAAGAGGTTGATATCAACTACCTCCGCAAACTTGTCGCTTCAGCAATGCAGCAGCAAAGGAAGGCAGATACTTCGCGCAGGTTAGAATCCAATCCGGATAACTGTGTATCTACCGCGCAGAAGGACGCCCGCGCCGATCGGCATCCCGATGATGAATCACACACCGGATCCTCGGAGCGCAGAAGAAGAACCAGGGAACACCCAAATCCGATCCCCGTTCCGTCAAAGACGCCTTCGTCAGATCCAAGAAAGGGAAAGGATGCAATGTACTCTGGACGAGACAAATATCGCAACCCCTCTCCTCCGCCTAATGGTTACCCGCGACCCCCTCGCCGCCGTAGTCCAGCCGGAAACACCAGGCCCCCAGGGCATGGTGGGATTGTTATCCGCGACAACGTGCTGCCAAGAAACAGAAACAGGGAGCGCTCGCCGGAACCTCGCCGGAACCAGAACAATGTTCGTGAGCCCGAGCCCAGGAGGAGTCGGAATGAGGAGCGCGACCCAGAGCCTCGCCGGAGCCGCGACCCAGAGCCTCGCCGGAGCCGCGACCCGGAGCCTCGCCGGAGCCGGAACGACCAGGGCAGCCAGCGCCATGGCGAAGGCAGCCACAGAAGCCGGAGCCAGCACCGGGAAGGCCGAGGAGAATCAGACGGCGGAAGCAAGAAATCGGACCGACCACCTCGCAGGTCTCCCTCACCACCACCTAGCGGTGGCGGCGGAGGTGGAGGCGGAGGCGACGGCCGCTCTCGCTCACAATCTCCTCGCCACGGCCCGCGCGACGCACGGGAACGCCTTAACGAATACAGAACCGACTACATTGGCCCGAAGTGCTTTGGCAGGATGATTCGAGAGGAACCAAAGCCAAGGATGAACCTCAAGCTACCCGGAAACCTGAAGCATTATGATGGCACCGAAAGGCCGGATACCTAGATTGAGGATTACTATAATGCAGTAACCTTTGCCGGAGGAACCCCTAACATCGCCTGCCGCATGCTCCAGTTGTACCTTGTAGGTCCAGCCCGGATCTGGCTCAGCGACCTCGAGAAGAACTCCATCTTTTGCTGGTTCGACCTGAAGACCGCTTTCGATAAACACTTCAGAGGCACCTACAAAAGACCTGCCACGGCAAGCGACTTGCAAGCCTGCATCCAAAAGAAGGGAGAAACCTCAAGACACTACCTTACACGATGGTTGGCATGCAGGAACGAGTGCGAAAATGTCGACCACACCACCGCCATGTACGCTTTCATTGGTGGACTGCAGAGGGGAGGATTGCTGAGGCATACGCTCACTCGTTTGGCTAACTCAAACAAGCTGACTTTGGATGAGATGATCTCCATTGCCAGTGATCATACTGCCACCGATGATGACGCATGCGGTGATCTCGCAGCTACAGCAATCCCCCTACATCAACAAAAGAAGAACCGTGATAACGGCAACAGCAGCAGCCATAAGCGCAAGAACCCTGATGACCAGAAGAGTGGCGGATCCGAGATGGTCGCCATGGCGTTTCAACGCGGAGGTTCAGGAGGCGGAAGAGGACGCGGCCGTGGAGGCGGAGCCGGCGGGGGTCGGCGACATGCCACCGAGGTCACGGTGGCGGATCCCGCGCCCCGCAAACCTACGAGGAGTACGAGAGACATGCCTGTCTCGCCCACCGGATCCGGTTCTGGGGAAGTCAACTCACACCAACCGCAACTGCAAGTGGGTCAATGATCTAAAGAACGACCCGGAGGCAGGATACAAGCGAGCCCGGAAGCACCGCCCACGCGGCAAGGGAGGCAAGGGCAAGAACAAGGACAAAGAGGAAGATAGTTCCGAGGCGATGGACGAGGATGATAACTCGCCGGATCCCAAGGTAGGATCCGCAGGTAAATCCAACCCA
The DNA here is from genome assembly GCF_019359855.2 of Lolium perenne. Taxonomy (NCBI): domain Eukaryota; kingdom Viridiplantae; phylum Streptophyta; class Magnoliopsida; order Poales; family Poaceae; genus Lolium; species Lolium perenne. The sequence continues at coordinate 86,853,817 of NC_067247.2, forward strand.
TTCGAGAAAAAGAGCGTGGGGGCTTACCACACTTTCCTCGGAACCCCAACAGTCCGCGCGGCCAAGTCAGCTACCCGGATCCTGAACGCCACAGTTCCGGCTGTGCCGCATGATATGTCAGGTGGTCGGAAATCCCGTGCACATTTGATAGGGAGGATCACCCTGCCATTGTGCCAAAAGAATGCTACGCCTTGGTTGTAAGTCCCCGCATAGACGAGTATGACTTCTCCAAGTGCCTCATGGATGGTGGAGCCAGCTTGAACATCATGTACCTGGAGACTCTAGAGCGGATGAACCTCACCAAGGAACAGCTCAAACACAGCAACACTGAGTTTCATGGCGTGGTTCCGGGTAAGAAGGCAAATTCCCTCGGCAGCATCACACTTCCCGTGGCTTTTGGCGATGTTCACAATTTCCGCGAAGAAAAGATCACGTTTGAAGTTGTGCCCTTCAAGAGCTCCTACCACGTCATCTTCGGCAGGCCCACCTACCACAAGTTCCACGCAAGAGCGTGCTACATCTACAACAAGCTCAAGATTCCGGGTCCTAAAGGTATGATTACCGTATCCGGAGACTACAAAAAGGTTCATGAGTGCGAGTTAGGCGAAGCCGCCTTCGCGAGTACGTGATATCCGGAGAGGAGCTGAAAGGCTACAGAGCCGCGGTGGATCCGACTGAGATGCAGACCACCAAGAAGCAGATCTCCGAGCAGAAAACCTCCTTCAAGGCCGCGATAGAAACCAAGAAGCACGACCTCATCAAAGGCGACCCTTCCAAACAGGTTTCAGTCGGAGCCAACATGGACCCCAAATAGGAAGACGCGCTCGTCGAGTTCCTCCACGCTAACATGGATATCTTCGCATGGCAACCTTCTGACATGTCCGGAGTACCTAGGGAACTCGCCGAGCACTACCTCAACATAAATCCGGGGGCTAAACCGGTGAAGCAAGCTATGCGACGCTTTGGAGATAAGAAGCGCCGCGCCATAGGAATGGAACTAGCTAAGTTACTAGAAGCAGGTTTTGTAATAGAAGTTATCCACACCGATTGGGTCGCAAATCCCGTCCTTGTACCCAAAAAGAACACTGAAATACTAAGAATGTGCATCGATTACTCCGGCTTGAACAAGCATTGCCCGAAGGATCCGTTCCCCTTGCCGCGCATTGACCAAGTCATTGATTCGACGGCGGGGGCGGAACTTCTGTGTTTTCTTGATGCGTATTCCGGGTATCATCAGATCCGGATGAAGGAATCCGACCAAAAGGCGACTTCATTCATTACCCCGTTTGGTACTTACTGCTATGTTACCATGCCTTTTGGTTTGAAAAACGCAGGTGCCACATACCAACGTACGATGCAGCGGTGCCTGAAGGACCAAATTGGCCGGAACGTGCACGCTTACGTCGACGACATTGCGGTCATGACCCGGAAAGGATCCGACCTGATCAGCGACCTCACAGCAACCTTCGACAACCTCCGCAGGTACAAGATGATGTTGAATCCGCTGAAGTGCGTCTTTGGCGTGCCAGCCGGAAAACTCCTTGGCTTCATAGTCTCTCACAGAGGCATTGAGGTTAACCCGGAAAAGATCAAGGCAATCATGTGTATCAAACGGCCAACTTGTCTCAAAGATGTGCAACGACTAACTGGTTGCGTCGCAGCAATCGATGGGTTTGTTAGCCGTCTTGCCGAGAAGGCGCTACCTTTGTACAAGCTGCTGAAGAAAGCAGACAAATTCGTGCGGGACGACGCAGCCGACGCAGCTCTTCGGGGTTGAAGGAAATACTCACCTCCCACCTATCTTGGCAGCCCCAGTGAGTCGAGCCGATGCTCCTTTATCCAGCAGCTACCAACAAAGTCATCAGCCTCGTCATCGTGGTAGAGCGAAAGGAAGAAGGTCATGAATATGACGTCCAAAGACCTGTCTATTACATTAGCGAGGTCTTGTGACGAGTCAAAGCAAAGATACCCTCACTTTGAAGCTAGCTTATGGAGTGTTCCTAAGCAGCCGGAAGCTGAGACACTACTTCCAAGAGCACCCGATGGGTTGTGAGCAAGGCTCCGCTGTCAACAATTCTCAACAACGCTGACGCAACAGGGCGTACGGCTAAATGGGGCATCGAACTATCCGCCTTCGACATCGCTTACAAGCCTAGGACTGCGGTTAAATCCCAAGTCTTGGCAGATTTCATCGCAGATTGGACAAAAGCTCCGGATGCAAGTCTGGAGCCGGAACCAGAAACATGGGTCATGCACTTCGATGGATCCAAGCAGCATCAAGGCTCAGGAGCCGGAGTCACCCTGAAGTCCCCTACCGGAGAAGAACTGCAGTATGTTCTGCAGATCCACTTCGAAGCTACAAACAACATGGCGGAATACGAGGCTCTACTACACGGTCTGCGCATCGCTAAGGAAATTGGGATCAAGCACATCATATGCTGTGGAGATTCCGACCTGGTGGCACAACAAGTAGCCGGAACCTGGAACGCCAGAAACTCCATCATGGCGGCTTACAGAGACGAAGTTGACGAGATCGCCAAGTGCTTCCTCGGATACGAAGTCAAGTACGTCAGGAGAGACGATAACACAGCGGCAGACATGCTATCCAAGCTCGGATCCGGCAGGAAGCAAATCCCGCCTGGCATTTTCCTGGAGCATCTCCGGATACCCTCGGTGAAGGGCGCTAACCCGGAAAACCCAGAAGTGGCAGTATCTCCGGCTAGGGAAGTGATGGCTATCATTCCGGCTTGGACCCAGCCTTTCCTGGACTACCTCATCGATCAGAAGTTGCCAGAGGACGAGGTCTTCGCGCGACAGATCGTCAGACGAGCAAGATCCTACACAATTGTTGATGGACAGCTCTACAAACGAAGTGCAACAGGGGTATTTCTCAAATGCGTCTCCAATCAAGATGGCATTGAAATCCTCAGAGAGATCCATGCAGGGGACTGCGGGCATCATGCCGCCCCAGGTCACTCGTTGCAAAAGCTTTTCGGCTAGGTTTTTACTGGCTCACAGCTAAAGAAGATGCTGACAAAATAGTCAAGACCTGCCGAGGTTGTCAGTACTACGCTACTCAACCAAATGCTCCAGCCCAAGAGCTGAAGACCATACCTATCACCTGGCCATTTGCGGTCTGGGGGCTCGATATGGTTGGTAAGTTAAAAAGATCATCTCCTGGCGGTTTTGAATACCTTCTGGTCGCTGTTGACAAATTCAGCAAGTGGATAGAGGCAAAGCCAGTGAGGAAAGCCGATGGTGCTACGGCGCTAAAATTTGTCTGCAGCCTCGTGATCAGATTCGGCATCCCACACAGCATAATCACAGATAATGGCACAAACTTCGCTCAAGGGGAATTGAAGGATTACTGTGAGACAGTAGGGATTCGACTAGACCTTGCATCTGTGGCTCATCCACAGTCAAATGGTCAGGTTGAAAGGGCTAACGGCCTAATATTATCAGGAATTAAACCGCTCCTTGAAGAACCGCTACGTCGAGCAGCTGGAGCTTGGGCTGACGAGTTGGAAGCTGTTTTGTGGAGTCTACGAACTACCCCTAACAGATCAACAGGGTTTACCCCATTTTTCCTGGTATACGGATCCGAAGCCGTGCTTCCCTCCGATATCATCCATGATTCACCGCGAGTTTCCGCCTACAATGAAGAAACAGCTGATGAGGCCAGACAGCTATCTGTGGATCTGATCGAGGAAGCTCGGAACTTAGCTGACCAGCGCTCCGCCATCTACCAGCAGAAGCTCCGACGCTATCACAGTCGTCGAGTTCGGAATCGCTCCTTCATGGCAGGAGACCTGGTCCTCCGCCTTCGACAGGTGAAAGACCATAAGCTGCAATCTCCCTGGGAAGGACCCTTCGTCGTTAGCAAAGTGCTTCATAACGGGTTGTACTACCTTGTTGATTTCCGTGAGCTGAAGGATAGACCTGCTAATTGGCACCGGAAACGCAAGCGTGAGGATCCGGATGACATCTACGACGAAACAGATCGCTCTTGGAACATCGCACAGCTACGTCCTTTCTACACTTAGCATATTTTTTCTGAGTTACAAACTCTGTAATAGTTATACATGATCAATGAAATAAAGCTTATGGTTCACTCTTTGAGTCTTTTACCTCCTTTACTTGTTCATTTTAGATCATGTATGTTTTTTTCCGACTAAAACCGCAGAGCTGGATGTTTCCGCCTAGGCGTGTATTAAAGTTGTGATTTTCAAAATCGTCCCTTAGGACGTAAGCCTAAGTTTTCTGGTGGGAAAATTTTTCGTTGCGAACTCGTGGATTCCTGGTAGCGACTTCCGGCACCTAGGCTGGGGGCTTGTTTCCGCGGTTATGGACGGATGCCATTGGGCTTCGTCACCGCAGGCGAGCGTTTCCGGCCAAAGGTTTTCCGGCTCGTGGAAGGTCAAACGAGTAAGCCGGAAAATTAACAAACCAGCACTTGCTTTTAACAAACGAAACATGCAAATAATTCTAACAGATAGCAGGATAAGTTTTCCGCCCACGCATAATTGTTTCGTCCCTAGATACTTAAAGTTATATTACAAACCCTTGCTGGGGCCAAAATGATGCATTGTTTCTCCCGCAGGAATAAAAGTTTTCACTCCCCCTTAGCCGGAGAAGTCTTGCCCTCTGGATCTTTTTCCTTGGCGTCTTCGGCCGGAGATGACACGTCTTCATCACTTTCTTCCTCTTCTTCAGAATCTGCAGCGCTGGTCTTGGGTTCCTCTTGGGGAGCGTCCTTGGAGCTGGTCCAGGTAAATTGGGTTCCGGATTCTGCAGGTCGCGCCTCCGCATCGCGCTCCTTTTGAAGTTCGGCTTCCAAGGGCTCGTCCGCAGGAAGAACGACCTTGTCGTAGAATTCATTATGCCAGATCCTGCGCGCGATACGGGTGTCGTAGCCGCTCACTGCATCCAGGAGCGCGTTAACATCCGCATCCGGAGGAACGCCCGTGGTTACCTGCTCAAGATCAAGCTCCGGGTTATGTGCTAAGCACATAGTTAAGGTCATTGCAGCTGCGCCTTGGGCTCATGATGCTTGTAGATCCGTCACCAGCTCCGGAAGAACGTCCACTTTTCTAACAAGTTTGCGAACGTTGCAAGTGCGACTCCTCTTGATGGATAAGTTGTAGCATATCTTGCGGGAGGCGGAGATGAGATCTTTGCAATCATCGCCTGCAAGTTGAAGAAGGTCGTCTCGTGGGAACAAATTCTGACGCTTTTCCGGATACCCAAGCGGCTCTGCATAAGATAATCAGGATATAAGCATGCAATTTGAGCACAAAGAAAAAGGTCGGAGCAAACATCTAGACAAGGTTTCAGCATAATACCCAAGATGTTCTCGTTGAGCAAGTCCCAGTGATGTTCCGCGGTCTCCATATATTTCTGGAACCCATAGAGCTCTTTCTGCTGCCTCTTGATGGTCTCGCTGTCAGCATTCCTTTTCAATATAAATTTGCCCTTTTCCCTGATGTCCTCGGAGTTTTTCTCCGCCAGCTGTTTCTCGGCCTGCTCCCTCTTTAGTTCCGCCTCCTTTAATTTCGTTTCCAATTCTTGGTACGAGGAGCGCAGGTTCTCAAGTTCCGACGAGGCTGTAGCAAGGGAAGAGGATGCGCCTATAATAACATAAGTCAAAAACAAGTTCAAAGTCGGAATGTGAACTAATGACAAAAAAGACGGAAACCAACCTTGGGCGTCCGCCAGTTGTTTGTTCAGTTCCGCATTCGCATCTTTCAGAATCCGGATATTCTCCGCCTGATTCAGAGTAACGCGGCGCTGAAGGGCAATGTTCTTGTGCAGCTCGTAATGCAGCGCCTGCTGTTCCTGTAAAACATAGACAGGGCGGGAGTAAAAATTCGGCCTGTAACAGTGGTTTCCTTCAAAGCATTACTGCCAGAACCTTTCCGCCATAATGCTTGGGGGCTACTGATCCAATTTAAAAACTTTCCCGGAAGTAATCTTTCTCTAAGCATCTAAGCGCTAACTATTCTTTGAGTTTCCGCCTACATGCTTGGGGGCTACTGGGGAGTACCTTTTGCTTGCAGATGAGTTTGTCGAAGAACTGGCCGACATCCTTCTTAAAGTCCTGGATTTCCGATGTCGCGACGTCAGGCTTCCCCTAGGCATTGTTCAGCATGGTGTTGAGCAAGTCCTGTTCAAGCTCCCATTTCTCCGCCTCGGTTAACTTGTTGAAAAACTTGGTAGCATATGCCTTTGGGGTGGAAGTGGTGTCAGCCGGATCTCCAAAGTTTTTCGGAAAAACGACGATGTCGCCAGCGCCGTTTCCGGCCTTCTCAGAAGAAGTGACTTCAGCCTCTCCTTGGCCTTGTTCTTCTGCGTCTTCTTGGGCAGGGCCTTTGGCCTTAGGATCTTCTCCGCCCACTTTCTCGCTGCTAACCGGAATTATTTCCGGTGGAGTGTTTGCGACAGGAGGGGGAGATTGATCAGCCTGAGGGGGAGACGGCCGAGGAGTAGGGTGGGAGGTACTTGGCGGAGCTGGAGTAGTAGGACCAACTGCCGGAGACTTTTTCATGTATTTAGTAATAGGCTCTTGGCTGATGGTCCGCGTGGCAGTGGTACTCGGATTCCTGCAAACAAGTGAAAGGGATCGAATAAGAAATAATTTCGCCAAAATAGAGGTGCACCATATTCGGAAACTTACGGGGCGCCGGGGATGATGGGGCGCGAGCGTTTGCCAGCTGTTGAAAGCATCTTCAGGCGTGCACGTTCCGCTTTCCTCGAGTCTAGCGGAGGTGGCCTTACGGTCTTGGACTTCTTGGCGGAGGCCTCGCCGCTAGCTCCGGCTTCTGAGCCGGAAGCTTTGGCGCGGGGACGCTTCGAAGGTCGAGGGGCTGCCTTGCGGGGTGCCTGTTCCTCTTCCTCCTCTTCGTCTTCCGGAACCTCCTCCGCCGCATCGCCACTGACAGGGACACGAAGAATGGTGCGGAAGTTTTCCTCCGCCAAAGTGTTGAGCTGGGAGGAATATGAATAAAAGTCAGAGTTAACATCCAAAAACTTGTGAAGTTTGGGCGAGCGAAGGAACAAAGCTCCAGCTTGCGAGATCTTCCGGAGGCTCGTTGATGAACTTGGGCAAGCCATCGTGGATGTCCGGAACTGAGGCGTTCTTTTCATAGAACCATCCGGCGTTCCAGTACCGGACGGATTCGTGCGAATCGTGGGGAGGATACATGCGGCTAGGTCGGAGCATGAACGTCATACTCCCACAGTTCACCATTGCTTTGTCTTTTGTTTCCTTCTTCACCCGGAAGAAGAACTGCCATAATTTGACATCTGGTCGGATCCCAAGGTGCCCTTCGCAAAGAGTTACGAAGTTGGAGAGGAGGAGGTATGAGTTTGGGCAGATGTTGTGGGGCTGGAGCCCGTATGTGTTGAGGATGGAGAGGAAAAACTCCGAGCAAGGGAGTGATAGTCCGCGTTCCACCCAAGCCTTAGTCATGACGATTTCTCCGGCTTCGGGCTTGGGGACGTCGGAATCGCGTGTGAAGCTCCAGTGAGTGGAGATCATACCCTCGTTCTGGAGCTCTCTAAGCTCCACATCAGTAGTTTCGCAGGGCCACCACTGACCCCGCTCTCCTTCACGGATCCGGGCCTTGGACGCCCTCTTGTTTTCCGCCTCCTGTACTTTGGCTGCCATCCTAGCTTGTCCCTCGAGTTCTTCTTGAAGCTCTTTGAGGGAGGGGATCCGGCCTGGAGCGGTGTTGGAAGATGCGGAAAACGGTTGAGCTAACCTAATGTCGGAAACATATGGTGGGAGGTATGCTATGGGATCCGGACATATTGGTTCTAATGGATTGGGATCCGGGCTACTCGGAGAGCTACCAGTACAGTGCGATGAATCAAGTGGCATGCTTCCGGTTACACCCATGCAAATTATTTGAGTATCCGGATCTACACTAAGTTTGTCTTCTACGAGGCCGGCGCATGTACCGTTAATGGCGCGGTGGCTTGACGGAGCTCCGGTGAAGTTGAGGTCGCCGGACTTGCAGGAAATCACCTCGCGTGACCACGAATCGGCGGCGAGAAGGATTTCCCGTTCAACCGAAGGGATCTTGGCGCGAGGAGAGGCTTGAACTGGCGGCGCGGGGAGTTCACCGTGGCAAGGTTCGCCGGAGTTTAGATCCGTCGGGCGGCGCGGCGCGAGGAGGAAGACGAAGTGGTGAGGAGAGGTGAAAGAATGAAGAATTACCGAGCCGCGGGGTATTTATAGGCCACACGCGGAGATTCGGGATTCGGATCCGACGGTGGAAACGGAACGGTCACACCGTTGGATGGACGACACGTGTCTTAGGTCAAGTGCGGTAAAACGACGTGGAGGTAACTTAACCGTGCACTCCCGAAAATTCCGGCTAAAGATTTGCATCTGCGAAAATTTAGCGCGGGAAATAAGGAGGTTGTGCGCGGGAAAAGCGGAATCTCCGTTGCCATACCCAATTTGAAGATAAAGGACTTTCGAGTGAATGAACCCGGAATCAAGTAAAAGTTTTGAAGCTCTTCAAGATTCTCTTCAGATCCGAGCTGAATGAGGTCGGAGGAATGATGAATCTCGGAGAACTTCGGGGGCTACTGTTGTGGGTATACTTTATGGGTATATCAACGGCATGGCCTAGATCCGGCAAGCCCGGGTGGCCCATAGTTGGTGGTGAGGTGATACGTCTCCGACGTATCGATAATTTCTTGTGTTCCATGCCACATTATTGATGATATCTACATGTTTTATGCACACTTTATGTCGTATTCGTGCATTTTCTGGAACTAACCTATTAACAAGATGCCGAAGTGCCAGTTCCTGTTTTCTGCTGTTTTTGGTTTCAGAAATCCTAGTAACGAAATATTCTCGGAATCGGACGAAATCAACGCCCAGGTTCCTATTTTGCCCGGAAGCATCCAGAACACCCGAGAGCCGCCAGAGGGAAGCCCTGGGGGCCCCACACTACACCCTGGCGCGGCCAGAGGGGGGGCCGCGCCGCCCTATGGTGTGGTGGCCCCAGGCCCCCTCCGAGGCTGCCCTTCCGCCTATTTAAAGCCTCCGTCGCGAAAACCCTATCACGTTCGACGAAACCCACAGAAACCTTCCAGAGCCGCCGCCATCGCGAAGCCAAGATCTGGGGGACAGGAGTCTCTGTTCCGGCACGCCGCCGGAACGGGGAAGTGCCCCCGGAAGGCTCCTCCATCGACACCACCGCCATCTCCATCAACGCTGCTGTCTCCCATGAGGAGGGAGTAGTTCTCCATCGAGGCTTGGGGCTGTACCGGTAGCTATGTGGTTCATCTCTCTCCTATGTACTTCAATACAATAATCTCATGAGCTGCCTTACATGATTGAGATTCATATGATGATGCTTGTAATCTAGATGTCATTATGCTAGTCAAGTGAATTTTACTCATGTGATCTCCGGAGACTCCTTGTCCCACGTGTGTAAAGGTGACAGTGTGTGCACCGTGTGGGTCTCTTAGGCTATATTTCACAGAATACTTATTCACTGTTATGAATGGCATAGTGAAGTGCTTATTTATATCTCTTTATGATTGCAATGTATTTTGTATCACAATTTATCTATGTGCTACTCTAGCAATGTTATTAAAGTAGTTTTATTCCTCCTGCACGGTGTAATGGTGACAGTGTGTGCATCCGTGTTAGTACTTGGTTTATGCTATGATTATGATCTCTTGTAGATTATGAAGTTAACTATTGCTATGATAGTATTGATGTGTATTATTCCTCCTACATAGCATGAAGGTGACAGTGTGCATGCTATGCTAGTACTTGGTTTAGTCGAATTGATCTTTCATGCACTCTAAGGTTATTTAAATATGAACATTGAATTGTGGAGCTTGTTAACTCCGGCATTGAGGGTTCGTGTAATCCTACGCAATGTGTTCATCATCCAACAAGAGTGTAGAGTATGCATTTATCTATTCTGTTATGTGATCAATGTTGAGAGTGTCCACTAGTGAAAGTCTAATCCCTAGGCCTTGTTCCTAAATACTGCTATCGCTACTTGTTTCTTGTTTCTTTGCGTTACTACTGCTGCAATACTACCACCATCAACTACACGCCAGCAAGCTATTTTCTGGCACCGTTGCTACTGCTCATACTTATTCATACCACCTGTATTTCACTATCTCTTCGCCGAACTAGTACACCTATTTGGTGTGTTGGGGACACAAGAGACTTCTTGCTTTGTGGTTGCAGGGTTGCATGAGAGGGATATCTTTGACCTCTTCCTCCCTGAGTTCGATAAACCTTGGGTGATCCACTTAAGGGAAAACTTGCTGCTGTTCTACAAACCTCTGCTTTTGGAGGCCCAACACTGTCTACAGGAAAAGGAGGGGGCGTAGACATCAAGCTATTTTCTGGCGCCGTTGCCGGGGAGGAAAGGTAAAAGGTACTCACACTCCGGATCTCGGCTACTAAGCTATTTTCACCGTTGTAAGTACTCGAAGCTATTTCCTTTAGATCCTGCAATTGCATCTTTTTGTTTCTTGTTTACACTAGTTTGGCATAATGGACAAGAGTGAGCTTCTTATGCTATTTCCTGATTTAAAACATGGATTGTTTGACGCGAAAATTAAAAAACCTATGGAATCTTATTTGCATGCTGGTAGTAATATTAGTATGAACACTTTGAACACCATTGTTGATAATAATATAGAAAGTTCCAAGCTTGGGGAAGCTGGTTTCCATGATCTTTTTAGTCCCCCAAGAATTGAGGAGGAAATTTACTTTGATGATTCTTTACCTCCTATTTATGATGATTATAATGATAGTAGTCTTTTGTTACCACCTGTTATGGAGGATGAATTTGATTATGAATACAATATGCCTCCTATATTTGATGATGAGAATAATAATGATAGCTACTTTGTTGAATTTGCACCCACTACAACTAATAAAATTGATTATGCTTATGTGGAGAGTAATAATTTTATGCATGAGACTCATGATAAGAATGTTTCATTTGATAGTTATATTATTGAGTTTTCTCATGATACTACTGAAAGTTATTATGAGAGAGGAAAATATGGTTGTAGAAATTTTCATGTTACTAAAACACCTCTCTATGTGCTAAATTTTTTGAAGCTATACTTGTTTTATCTTTCTATGCTTGTTCCATTATGCTTCTTGAACTTGTTTATTTACAAGATTCCTATGCATAGGAAGCATGTTAGACTTAAATGTGTTTTGTATTTGCCTCTTGATGCTCTCTTTTGCTTCAAATACTATTTCTTGCGAGTGCATCATTAAAACTGCTGAGCCCATCTTAATGGCTATAAAGAAAGAACTTCTTGGGAGATAACCCATGTGTTATTTTGCTACAATACTTTGTTTTTATTTTGTGTCTTGGAAGTTGTTTACTACTGTAGCAACCTCTCCTTATCTTAGTTTTGTGTTTTGTTGTGCCAAGTAAAGCCTCTAATCGAAAGTTGATACTAGATTTGGATTTCTGCGCAGAAACAGATTTCTATCTGTCACGAATCTGGGCTGTTTTCTCTGTAGGTAACTCAGAAAAATATGCCAATTTACGTGCGTGTTCCTCAGATATGTACGCAACTTTCATTAGTTTTGAGTTTTCTGATCTGAGCAACGGAAGTATTTATTAAAAATTCGTCTTTACGGACTGTTCTGTTTTGACAGATTCTTCCTTTTATTTCGCATTGCTTCTTTCGCTGTGTTGGGTGGATTTCTTTGTTCCATTACCTTCCAGTAGCTTTGAGCAATGTCCAGAAGTGTTAAGAATGATTGTGTCACCTCTGAACATGTGAGTTTTTGATTATGTACTAACCCCTCTAATGAAGTTTATGAGAAGTTTGGTGTGAAGGAAGTTTTAAAGGGTCAAGAGAGGAGGATGATATATTATGATCAAGGAGAGTGGAAGCTCTAAGCTTGGGGATGCCCCGGTGGTTCACCCCTGCATATATCAAGAAGACTCAAGCGTCTAAGCTTGGGGATGCCCAAGGCATCCCCTTCTTCATCGACAACATTATCAGGTTCCTCCCCTGAAACTATATTTTTATTTCATCACATCTTATGTGCTTTGCTTGGAGCGTCGGTTTGTTTTTGTTTTTGTTTTGTTTGAATAAAATGGATCCTAGCATTCTTTGTGTGGGAGAGAGACACGCTCCGCTGTTGCATATGGACAAGTATGTCCTTAGTTTCTACTCATAGTATTCATGGCGAAGTTTCTTCTTCGTTAAATTGTTATATGGTTGGAATTGGAAAATGATACATGTAGTAAATTGCTATAATGTCTTGGATAATGTGATACTTGGCAATTGTTGTGCTCATATTTAAGCTCTTGCATCATATACTTTGCACCTATTAATGAAGAAATACATAGAGCATGCTAAAATTTGGTTTGCATATTTGGTTTCTCTAAAGTCTAGATAATTTCTAGTATTGAGTTTGAACAACAAGGAAGACGGTGTAGAGTCTTATAATGTTTTCAATATGTCTTTTATGTGAGTTTTGCTGCACCGGTTCATCCTTGTGTTTGTTTCAAATAGCCTTGCTAGCCTAAACCTTGTATCGAGAGGGAATACCTCTCATGCATCCAAAATACTTGAGCCAAACAACACTATGCCATTTGTGTCCACCATACCTACCTACTACATGGTATTTCTCCGCCATTCCAAAGTAAATTGCTTGAGTGCTACCTTTAAACAATTCAAAATTTATCACCTCTGATTTGTGTCAATGTTTTATAGCTCATGAGGAAGTATGTGGTGTTTATCTTTCAATCTTGTTGGGCAACTTTCACCAATGGACTAGTGGCTTCATCCGCTTATCCAATAATTTTGTAAAAAGAGCTGGCAATGGGATTCCCAGTCCCAAATTAATTAACAAAAATAGACACTCCTCCATGGTATGTGATTGTTGGACGGCACCCGAAGGATTCGGTTAGCCATGGCTTGTGTAAGCAAAGGTTGGGAGGAGTGTCATCATAATAAAACTTAAATAAAAAGGCACTCCTTCATGGTATGAGATTGTTGGCAGGCACCCAAGGATTCGGTTAGCCATGGTTTGTGAAAGAAAGGTTGGAAGGAGTGCCACCCAAAATAAAATAAAATGAGAGCCGCTCTTTGAAGGTTTGCCTGGCAAGGGGGTTAGAGTACCCGCTACCATTCGTTGACAACAACATACACCTCTCAAAACTTTATTTTTATGCTCTCTTTATGTTTTCAAAATAGAAGCTCTAGCACAAATATAGCAATCGATGCTTTCCTCTTTGAAGGACCATTCTTTTACTTTTATTGTTGAGTCAGTTCACCTATTTCTCTCCACCTCAAGAAGCAAACACTTGTGTGAACTGTGCATTGATTCCTACATACTTGCATATTGCATTTGTTATATTACTCTATGTTGACAATTATCCATGAGATATACATGTTATAAGTTGAAAGCAACCGCTGAAACTTAATCTTCCTTTGTGTTGCTTCAATGCCTTTACTTTAAATTATTGCTTTATGAGTTAACTTTTATGCAAGACTTATTGATGCTTGTCTTGAAGTACTATTCATGAAAAGTCTTTGCTTTATGATTCAGTTGTTTACTCATGTCATTTACATTGTTTTGATCACTGCATTCATTACATATGTTTACAAATAGTATGATCAAGGTTATGATGGCATGTCACTCCAGAAATTATCTTTGTTATCGTTTTACCTGCTCGGGACGAGCAGAACTAAGCTTGGGGATGCTGATACGTCTCCGACGTATCGATAATTTCTTGTGTTCCATGCCACATTATTGATGATATCTACATGTTTTATGCACACTTTATGTCGTATTCGTGCATTTTCTGGAACTAACCTATTAACAAGATGCCGAAGTGCCAGTTCCTGTTTTTTGCTGTTTTTGGTTTCAGAAATCCTAGTAACGAAATATTCTCGGAATCGGACGAAATCAACGCCCAGGTTCCTATTTTGCCCGGAAGCATCCAGAACACCCGAGAGCCGCCAGAGGGAAGCCCTGGGGGCCCCACACTACACCCTGGCGCGGCCAGAGGGGGGGCCGCGCCGCCCTATGGTGTGGTGGCCCCAGGCCCCCTCCGAGGCTGCCCTTCCGCCTATTTAAAGCCTCCGTCGCGAAAACCCTATCACGTTCGACGAAACCCACAGAAACCTTCCAGAGCCGCCGCCATCGCGAAGCCAAGATCTGGGGGACAGGAGTCTCTGTTCCGGCACGCCGCCGGAACGGGGAAGTGCCCCCGGAAGGCTCCTCCATCGACACCACCGCCATCTCCATCAACGCTGCTGTCTCCCATGAGGAGGGAGTAGTTCTCCATCGAGGCTCGGGGCTGTACCGGTAGCTATGTGGTTCATCTCTCTCCTATGTACTTCAATACAATAATCTCATGAGCTGCCTTACATGATTGAGATTCATATGATGATGCTTGTAATCTAGATGTCATTATGCTAGTCAAGTGAATTTTACTCATGTGATCTCCGGAGACTCCTTGTCCCACGTGTGTAAAGGTGACAGTGTGTGCACCGTGTGGGTCTCTTAGGCTATATTTCACAGAATACTTATTCACTGTTATGAATGGCATAGTGAAGTGCTTATTTATATCTCTTTATGATTGCAATGTATTTTGTATCACAATTTATCTATGTGCTACTCTAGCAATGTTATTAAAGTAGTTTTATTCCTCCTGCACGGTGTAATGGTGACAGTGTGTGCATCCGTGTTAGTACTTGGTTTATGCTATGATTATGATCTCTTGTAGATTATGAAGTTAACTATTGCTATGATAGTATTGATGTGTATTATTCCTCCTACATTGCATGAAGGTGACAGTGTGCATGCTATGCTAGTACTTGGTTTAGTCGAATTGATCTTTCATGCACTCTAAGGTTATTTAAATATGAACATTGAATTGTGGAGCTTGTTAACTCCGGCATTGAGGGTTCGTGTAATCCTACGCAATGTGTTCATCATCCAACAAGAGTGTAGAGTATGCATTTATCTATTCTGTTATGTGATCAATGTTGAGAGTGTCCACTAGTGAAAGTCTAATCCCTAGGCCTTGTTCCTAAATACTGCTATCGCTGCTTGTTTACTGTTTTACTGCGTTACTACTGCTACAATACTACCACCATCAACTACACGCCAGCAAGCTATTTTCTGGCACCGTTGCTACTGCTCATACTTATTCATACCACCTGTATTTCACTATCTCTTCGCCGAACTAGTACACCTATTTGGTGTGTTGGGGACACAAGAGACTTCTTGCTTTGTGGTTGCAGGGTTGCATGAGAGGGATATCTTTGACCTCTTCCTCCCTGAGTTCGATAAACCTTGGGTGATCCACTTAAGGGAAAACTCGCTGCTGTTCTACAAACCTCTGCTCTTGGAGGCCCAACACTGTCTACAGGAAAAGGAGGGGGCGTAGACATCATGAGGCATGTGGCCCATCGGGCGGCCCAGTTGCTGTAGATCATGAAGGATGAAGTCCAGCCCAGGAACGAGGAGCCGGATCCTAACCGTCCTACGAAGGAGGCCGGATCCGTGGAGGCCCATAAAGTATCCGGATCCAGCACGGCCAAGAAGGAAGGCGGATCCTTGACGTACACGGCAAGACATTGTACCGTAGTTAGGCAACTTGTATTCCGGCTAGGACTCTCCATGTAAACCCTAGATCCGTGCGCCTATATAAGCCGGATCCCGGGAGCCCTAGAGGCACAACCACAACTCATTGTAACAACGCGAAAGCGCCCAGATAATTCCAGACAAGCAGCAGTAGGCCCTGTCATCGTGCAGGTGTTCCGAAGCTGGGTAAATCGCGTACCACCGTCCCGTGTGCACTCCGCCCTATGGCCCATACTTCTTTTCCCCCTCGTGAGGATCCCTCCTCCGAGGTACCGTCGATTAGGCAACGACAGCCGACTCCACCTCACCCGCACGGTCGGCGAGGCTTGCGGCGGCGATGAAGGCTGTTGCGGCGGCTAGTGGCCACGGAGGATGGTCGTCTTCTTCGTCTGCGTCGATGACTTCGGTTGTGGTAAGCTTCTGCAAACCTTAGCCTTAGATCTAGATCTTATGGGTACACAACCGGGGCCTGAACTAATTCATTGTAGGACATTCCTTCGTCGCCGGTGGAGGTTGTGGAGGTTTTCCAGTTTCCATCTGACTCTACGACGGGGACAGTGGTGCTGCCTGCATCTTCCACTGGGACGGTGGTGCTGCCTGCATCTTCGCCAGGGTCCCCTGCTTCCCCTACCTCGGTGATGTGTGTGGCTCCTTTGACTGTAAGGTCGATCTTACCTACCTCGCTGTTCTTTGAAGTGGTACTGGTAGTTCATAGATCAGCTAATGCTTAAGGATGTCCATGTGGTAGTTCATAGATCTGCTAGGGCTTAAGGATGTCCATGTTGTAGTTCATTGATCTGCTATTGTTTGTCATGTAGGCGATTATACCTTTGGGCTCCCCTGATCTATCTGCGCCAACTGTGAATGCTCAGCCATCTCTGATAGCAAGCAAACCAGCCATGGTTTGGAAACCTGAGCTATCAGAGTTTGTGCTGAACCGGTTGGTTCAGCTCGTCCGTAGCGGCGTCTGCTTCAACATGGGATTCAAGGAGAAGCAGATGAAGAAGGTAGCCGCGGATGTTCTTGCATTCGCCGGCGTACATGTCACCACTCTTCAGCTGTACAACCACATCAGAAACTGGAGGACAAAGTGGAGCATCATCATGAAGATGAAATCCGACCGCATTCTGGACTGGAGCGAAGCTGGTTGCTGCTTCTACGGCGGTGATGAAGTGGCGGCGGACGAGTACATCCTGGTACGAATCCTCATTGAGCTCCTGCATAGATCTGAAAGTATATACATGTCAATATCGTCCGCACTAACAGGTGTTCCTTGTCGATTGCAGCAGTACCCGAAGCACCATTAGTACGTTGGCACTTCGATCAGCAACTACGCTCAGATTAAGACAATCTTCACTCCCCGGTTCGTCCGCAAGGCGCAGCTGTTCCAGCCTAACTTGCTGGTCAGGACTATCGACTTCATTGCAGACAATGAAGCCGAGTATGCCGTCTACCGTAAGCTGCAGCCACCAGAGAGGAGGAGCTGGCTTAGGACCTGGCTCCGCAACCAGTTTCCTGCTTAATGCTTCTGCTGCCTTCTCATGATCCGCTGATTTTGGGAGTGACAGGAATAGACAGCTTGTATTACCAGGGGGCCAAAGGCCACAATATATAGTACATGTACAGGCGCAAATATGCAGGAAGCCCCCTAACATATGGGGAAACTACAATATACATATATATACTCTAACACCCCCCCGCAAACTCATGGTGGGTCCACAACACTGAGTTTGGAGAGTAAGAAGTCATGCTGCGCTCGAGTTTGTGCCTTTGTAAAGAAATCCGCCAACTGCAAATCTGAAGGCACATAATGAACCGCAACAACCTCATCCTGCACATGAGCACGTGTATAAAAAGCATCAACACCAATATGCTTGGTCAGCAGAAGGAACGCGAAGCCTGTCTAACTCCCAGAGCCCCGGGGACTCAAGGCTGCGAGGGTCAGCTCCAACCAGGGCCTGTGTACGGCGGTCCTGAACAGCACAAGAATCAGCGTCAAGTATGACGCGACAACCATAATCAGTAAGCTGACTAGCAGAAAACAGGTTCATCTTAAGATTAGGAACATGAGAAACATCAGGAACACAGAAAGAGGAAGTAGAAAGGGTGCCTCGACTGGAAACAGGAAGAGAGGTACCATCAGCTGTGATAACTCGAACAGGAGAAACAAGAGAGCGAAGAGCAGAAAGAATAGAAGACGCAGAGGTCATATGAAAAGAAGCTCCAGAATCCAGATACCACGGGGATGACGTACCTGACTGTGTGAAAGGTTGATACGTCCCAAACGTATCTATAATTTCTTATGTTCCATGCCACATTATTGATGATATCTACATGTTTTATACACATTATATGTCGTATTTATGCATTTTCCGGCACTAACCTATTAACAAGATGCCGAAGAGCCAGTTGATGTTTTCTGCTGTTTTTGGTTTCAGAAATCCTACAAAGGAAATATTCTCGGAATTGGACGAAATCAACGCCCAGGGTCCTATTTTGCCACGAAGCTTCCAGAAGTCCGAGGGAGAGTCGAAGTGGGGCCACGAGGTGGCGACACACCAGGGCGGCGCGGCCCAGGCCCTGGCCGCGCCGGCCTATGGTGTGGGCCCCTCGTGACGCCCTTTGACCTGCCCTTCCGCCTACTTAAAGCCTCCGTCGCGAAACCCCCAGTACCGAGAGCCACGATACGGAAAACCTTACTGAGGCGCCGCCGCCGCCAATCCCATCTCGGGGGATTCAGGAGATCGCCTCCGGCACCCTGCCGGAGAGGGGAATCATCTTCCGGAGGACTCTTCACCGCCATGGTCGCCTCCGGAGTGATGAGTGAGTAGTTCACCCCTGGACTATGGGTCCATAGCAGTATCTAGATGGTCGTCTTCTCCTTATGTGCTTCATTGTTGGATCTTGTGAGCTGCCTAACATGATCAATATCATCTATCTGTAATGCTATATGTTGTGTTTGTCGGGATCCGATGGATAGAGAATACTATGTTATGTTAATTATCAATCTATTACCTATATGTTATTTATGATCTTGCATGCTCTCCGTTATTAGTAGAGGCTCTGGCCAAGTTTTTGCTCTTAACTCCAAGAGGGAGTATTTATGCTCGATAGTGGGTTCATGCCTCCATTAAATCTGGGACAGTGACAGAAAGTTCTAAGGTTGTGGATGTGCTGTTGCCACTAGGGATAAAACATTGATGCTATGTCCAAGGATGTAGTTGTTGATTACATTACGCACCATACTTAATGCAATTGTCTGTTGTTTGCAACTTAATACCGGAAGGGGTTCGGATGATAACCTGAAGGTGGACTTTTTAGGCATAGATGCATGCTGGATAGCGGTCTATGTACTTTGTCGTAATGCCCAATTAAATCTCACAATACTTATCATATCATGTATGTGCATTGTCATGCCCTCTTTATTTGTCAATTGCCCGACTGTAATTTGTTCACCCAACATGCTATTTATCTTATGGGAGAGACACCTCTAGTGAACTGTGGACCCCGGCCCATTCTTTTACATTGAATACAATCTACTGCAATACTTGTTCTAGTTTTCTGCAAACAATCATCATCCACACTATACATCTAATCCTTTGTTACAGCAAGCCGGTGAGATTGACAACCTCACTGTTTCGTTGGGGCAAAGTACTTTGGTTGTGTTGTGCAGGTTCCACGTTGGTGCCGGAATCCCTGGTGTTGCGCCGCACTACATCCCGCCGCCATCAACCTTCGACGTGCTTCTTGACTCCTACTGGTTCGATAAACCTTGGTTTCTTACTGAGGGAAACTTGCTGCTGTACGCATCACACCTTCCACTTGGGGTTCCCAACGAGCGTGTGCTTTACGCGTCATCAAGCTAAATTTCTGGCGCCGTTGCCGGGGAGATCAAGACACGCTGCAAGGGGAGTCTCCACAATCCAATCTCTTTACTTTGTTTTTGTCTTGCTTTATTTTATTCACTACTTTGTTTGCTGCACTTAAACAAAACACAAAAAAATTAGTTGCTAGCTTTACTTTATTTATTGTCTTGCTCTCTATATCAAAAACACAAAAAAATTAGTTACTTGCATTTACTTTATCTAGTTTGCTTTATTTACTGTTGCTAAAATGAATACTCCTGAAAACACTAAGTTGTGTGACTTCACAACCACAAATAATAATGATTTCCTATGCACACCTATTGCTCCACCTGCTACTACAGCAGAATTCTTTGAAATTAAACACCTTTCTTGAATCTTGTCATGAGAGAACAATTTTCTGGTGTTAGTTCTGATGATGCTGCTGCCCATCTTAATAATTTTGTTGAACTATGTGAAATGCAAAAGTATAAGGATGTAGATGGTGATATTATAAAATTGAAATTGTTTCCTTTCTCATTAAGAGGAAGAGCTAAAGATTGGTTGCTATCTTTGCCTAAGAATAGTATTGATTCGTGGACTAAATGTAAGGATGCTTTTATTGGTAGATATTATCCTCCCGCTAAAATTATATCTTTAAGAAGTAGCATAATGAATTTTAAGCAATTAGATAATGAACATGTTGCTCAAGCATGGGAGAGAATGAAATCTTTGGTAAAGAATTGCCCAACCCATGGACTGACTACTTGGATGATCATCCAAACCTTCTATGCAGGACTAAATTTTTCTTCGCGGAACCTATTGGATTCAGCTGCTGGAGGTACCTTTATGTCCATCACTTTGGGGGCGGCTACAAAGCTTCTTGATGATATGATGATAAATTACTCTGAATGGCACACAGAAAGAGCTCCGCAAGGTAAGAAGGTAAATTCTGTTGAAGAAACCTCCTCCTTGAGTGATAAGATTGATGTGATTATGTCTATGCTTGTGAATGGTAGATCTAATGTTGATCCTAATAATGTTCCTTTAGCTTCATTGGTTGCTCAAGAAGAAAATGTTGATGTGAATTTCATTAAAAATAATAATTTCAACAACAATGCTTATAGGAACAATTCTGGTAATAACTATAGGCCATATCCTTCTGCTAATGGTAATGGTTATGGTAATTCTTATGGGAATTCTTACAACAATAATAGGAGTGTACCCCCTGGTCTTGAAGCCATGCTTAAAGAATTTATTAGTACACAAACTGCTTTTAACAAATCTGTTGAGGAAAAGCTTGATAAAATTGATATTCTTGCTTCTAGAGTTGATAGACTTGCCTCTGATGTTGATCTTTTAAAATTGAAAGTTATGCCTAATAAGGATATTGATAATAAGATTACTACTACAGCAAATGCCATCCAAGTTAGAATTAATGAGAATATAAGATTAATGGCTGAATTGCGTGCTAGGTGGGTGATGTCTACTCCTCCTCCTTTTCCTGTAGACAGTGTTGGGCCTCCAAGAGCAGAGGTTTGTAGAACAGCAGCAAGTTTTCCCTTAAGTGGATCACCCAAGGTTTATCGAACTCAGAGAGGAAGAGGTCAAAGATATCCCTCTCATGCAACCCTGCAACCACAAAGCAAGAAGTCTCTTGTGTCCCCAACACACCTAATAGGTGTACTAGTTCGGCGAAGAGATAGTGAAATACAGGTGGTATGAATATATATGAGCAGTGGCAACGGCACCAGAAAAGTGCTTTGCCCAGGACAATAAACAAGCAGTAGTAACGCAGCAGTAGTAATGCAGTAAAACAGTAAACAAGTAGCGATAGCAGTATTTAGGAACAAGGCCTAGGGATTAGACTTTCACTAGTGGACACTCTCAACATTGATCACATAACAGAATAGATAAATGCATACTCTACACTCTTGTTGGATAATGAACACATTGCGTAGGATTATACGAATCCTCAATGCCGGAGTTAACAAGCTCCACAATTCAATGTTCATATTTAAATAACCTTAGAGTGCATGAAAGATCAATAAGACTAAACCAAGTACTAACATAGCATGCACACTGTCACCTTCATGCTAAGAAAGGAGGCATAGATCATATCAATACTATCATAGCAATAGTTAACTTCATAATCTACAAGAGATCATAATCATAGCATAAACCAAGTACTAACACGGATGCACACACTGTCACCGTTACACCGTGTAGGAGGAATAAAACTACTTTAATAACATCACTAGAGTAGCACATAGATAAATTGTGATACAAATACATTGCAATCATAAAGAGATATAAATAAGCACTTCACTATGCCATTCATAACAGTGAATAAGTATTCTGTGAAATATAGCCTAAGAGACCCACACGGTGCACACACTGTCACCTTTACACACGTGGGACAAGGAGTCTCCGGAGATCACATAAGTAAAATTCACTTGACTAGCATAACGACATCTAGATTACAAGCATCATCATATGAATCTCAATCATGTAAGGCAGCTCATGAGATTATTGTATTGAAGCACATAGGAGAGAGATGAACCACATAGCTACCGGTACAGCCCCAAGCCTCGATGGAGAACTACTCCCTCCTCATGGGAGCAGCAGCGGTGATGAAGATGGAGGTGGAGATGGCAGCGGTGTCGATGGAGAAACCTTCCGGGGGCACTTCCCCGTTCCGGCGGCGTGCCGGAACAGAGACTCCTGTCCCCCAGATCTTGGCTTCGCGATGGCGGCGGCTCTGGAAAGTTTCTGTGGGTTTCGTCGAACGTGATAGGGTTTTCGCGATGGAGGCTTTAAATAGGCGGAAGGGCAGCTGATGACCCACAAGTATAGCGGATCGTAACAGTCTTCGAGGGAAGTAAAACCCAATTTATTGATTCGACACAAGGGGAGACAAAGAACACTTGGAAGCCTTAACAGCGGAGTTGTCAATTCAGCTGCACCTGGAAACAGACTTGCTCGCAAGAGTTTATCAGTAGTAACAGTTTTATAGCAGTAGCAGTAGTGAAATAACAGCAGCAGAGTAACAAAGACAGCAGTAGTGATTTTAGTAAACAGCAGGATTAAAATACTGTAGGCACGGGGACGGGTGACGGGCGTTGCATGGATAAGAGAAACTCATGTAACAATCATAGCAGGGCATTTGCAGATAATAATAAAACGGTGTCCAAGTACAAAGCAATCAATAGGCATGTGTTCCATATATAGTCGTGCGTGCTCGCAATGAGAAACTTGCACAACATCTTTTGTCCTACCAGCCGGTGGCAGCCGGGCCTCAAGGGAAACTACTGGATATTAAGGTACTCCTTTTAATAGAGTACCGGAGCAAAGCATTAACACTCCGTGAACACATGTGATCCTCACATCACTACCTTTCCCTCCGGTTGTCCCGATTTCTGTCACTTCGGGGCCATCGGTTCCGGACAGCGACATGTGTATACAACTTATAGGTAAGACCATAAACAATGAATATCATGATGAAACAATAACATGTTCAGATCTGAGATCATGGCACTCGGGCCCTAGTGACAAGCATTAAGCATAACAAGTTGCAACAATATCATCAAAGTACCAATTACGGACACTAGGCACTATGCCCTAACAATCTTATGCTATTACATGACCAATCTCATCCAATCCCTACCATCCCCTTCGGCCTACAGCGGGGGAATTACTCACACATGGATGGGGGAAACATGGCTGGTTGATGTAGAGGCGTTGGCGGTGATGGCGGCGATGATCTCCTCCAATTCCCCGTCCCGGCGGAGTGCCAGAACGGAGACTTCTGGCTCCCGCGACGGAGTTTCGCGATGTGGCGGCGTTCTGGAGGGTTTCTGGCGACTTCGACTTCTCTCCAGGCGTTTTTAGGTCGAGGCCGATAAATAGTCCGAAGGAGGGCGTCGGAGGCCGGCCGAGGGGGCCACACCACAGGGCCGCGCGGGCCCCCCCTGGGCCGCGCCGCCCTATGGTGTGGGGCCCTCGGGCCTCCACCTCAATTGTCCTTCTGGCTCCGTCATTATTCTGGGAAAATAGGGCCTTCTGCATAAATTTCGAGGATTTTCCCGAAAGTTGGATTTCTGCACAAAAACGAGACACCAGAACAGTTCTGCTGAAAACAGCGTTAGTCCGTGTTAGTTGCATCCAAAATACACAAATTAAAGGCAAAACAATAGCAAAAGTGTTCGGGAAAGTAGATACGTTTTGGACGTATCAACTCCCCCCAAGCTTAGCTTATTGCTTGTCCTCAAGCAATTCAGTTAACAACTGAGCGATAAAAGAACTTTCACGAACACATTTGCTCATATGATGTATATATTCTCATACTATGGCTAATACTTAAGCAATTCATAATGAGATACATGCAAATAAGATCATCTAACAGCTATGTCAATCATGAAGAGGTACCAATAATTAATAATAAGCATCATGAATCATGTATATAAGCAAGATTGCAATGTTCATAAGAGAGTATGATAAAGTGGTATCTCGCTTGCCTGTATTTGATTGGCAAAACATAAATGCCCGGGCACCTCTGGAGTTCATAGAAAGACTAGAAGTAGTGATTGTCAAAAGATAAATGCATCAAAGTTATACCACAATCAATCATATTTTGAGACAAGCATATTATACTAAGAATGACAGTTGTGCTCTCAAGATAGTGCTCAAAGAAATAATGGAGACACAACATAAAAGTAAAAGATTGACCCTTCGCAGAGGGAAGCAGGGATTAACATGCGCTAGAGCTTTTAATTTTTATAAAGACAGGAGTAAAATTATTTTGAGAGGTGTTTGTTGTTGTCAACGAATGGTAATGGGTACACCAACTACCTCACCAACCGGACTTTCAAGAGCGGCTCCCATGAATTATTGCATATTTATTTGGCACTCCTTCCAACCTTTCTTTCACAAACCATGGCTAACCGAATCATCGGGTGCCTACCAACAATCTCATACCATGAAGGAGTGCCTTTTTATTTTATTTTCATTATGATGATGACACTCCCCCCAACCTTTGCTTACACAAGCCATGGCTAACCGAATCCTTCGGGTGCCGTCCAACAATCACAAACCATGGAGGAGTGTCTATTTAAGTTAATTAATTCGGGACTGGGAATCCCATTGCCAGCTCTTTTTGCAAAATTATTGGATAAGCGGATGTGCCACTAGTCCATATGAGAGTCCGTCAAAAGTAAATGACAAGGTTGAAAACTAAACACCACATACTTCCTCATGAGCTATGAAACATAAACACAAATTGAGAAGCATTTTGAAGGTTTTAAAGGTAGCGCATGAGAATTTACTTGAAATGGTTTGAAATGCCATGCATAGGTATTTATGGTGGACACTCTGGAATAACTTGGTTTTCAGGTGTTTGGAAGCACTAGCAGCGTTCCCGCTCAGTACAAGTGAAGGCTAGCAATAGACTAGGGAGCGACAAATCAAGAGAGCAGTAACTGTCATAATCATGCTTGCGGCAAAATAAATTAACGGAGGCATAAAAGTGATACAAGAACTCTGAAGCAATATAGATCATCGAAGCTTAATTGACTTTTTGTTCAGTCATATGCATGCGTGAGCATGTGCCAAGTCGATATAAATGAATTATTCAGAGGAGGATACCACAATGCCATACTTACTTATGAATAAAACAATGCAAGCAAACATCCATGACATGCTACTCATATTAATAAATTGGAGCTAAACATGAGAGATCATGAACTACTAGACTTTCTCAAATAACATATACCTCACATGAACCAACTAAGCATGCTCACATGGATGAGTATATGTACAAAAATGAAAACAAATAGAGTTCATACCAGCCTCTCACCACAATCAGATTGCCGTATATCGTCATTATTGCCTTTTCACTTGTGTAGCTTGGATAATATGAAATGAAAACCACGCTCCAGCCACCGAAGACCATTGAACTCATAAAGAACTTTACAAACCAAAGAAGAACAGCAAATATTTTTGGTGTTTTCGAATTTAAGAACAAGAACAAGAGGAAACAAACAAACAAAGTAAAATCTTTTTGGGTTTTCTTATAGCAAACTAGCAATAGCAAATAAAGTGAAACAAATGCAAGAAACCAAAGCAAACAAATGGTGAAGAGAAACAACAGAAATATTTTTGGTCTTTTTGTGTTTTGGGAAGGAAACAAAGCAAGAACAAGAAATAGCAAATTAAAAGAAACATAGAAAAGCGAGATGGCAAAAATCTGCCAAAACTTGACAGCAGTACAGAAATCGATTTTTACAAAAATCTTACGTTGCTCAGATCGAAAAGTGTTCAACTAATGAAAGCTAGATAACAACCTGGGGAACCTGCACGAAAATTGGCAGCTTGAAATGACGCTCTGGCTATTTTTGAGAATTTTTACGGTAACGTTCCAGAATCTGTTTTCAGGCAGCACTTCCCCAAATATCATCTTCCTCTCATTAGAAAACCACTCAAACGAACAAAACAAGTATGTGCAAGTATCCAGCAACCATAATATGCAAAGAATGAGTGATGCCGGTATACCTCCCCCCAAACTTAGGCTTTTGGCTTAAGTGGAGTTCAACCCCAACGAGGGTCGTTGTTCCTCGCCGGTGGGTAGTCCATGGAGTAGTCATAGTAAAGTTCCTGTGCAGAAGAAAAGCGTGGAGGCTCCGCATATCCACCATGTTGATGCGAGGAACTTGCTGCATCGGATGATGAGTCGAGGTGCTCCTCGACCTCTATGTCGTCTCTTGCATGATGGCCTCCTCTCTCTATGTGTGCATCCAGTGCACCTTCTGTGACCGACCAATCTCCCCTGGAATCAAGGTTAGACAGAACAGGCGCAGGCAATCTTACTAATTTCTCAGTTTTCTTAGTTATTCTCCAGACTTTCTTATAAAATATCATCTTGTAATACAGGTTACCCAAGTTGGAGGAATCAGAAACAAATTCATGTTTAATCATAGAGGCTAGGTCAAGTTTTTCTATGGGGAATGGAATATCAAAATGATGAGGTTCTACATTATGAAAAGATAGTAAACGAGAGGCGATGAGACCTCCACAAATTCCACCTTTCTCACGGTTAGTAGCGAGTCTATAGGCTATCAATGCCCCCAAATTATAAGTCCTACTATTTTGCAGTGCCGCAGCTAGAAAAGCCAAATCCGGGATAGAAAGTTTACCACCAATCCTTTTAGCAAGAACGCATTTGGTAATAAAATAGGCAAAGTAGCGGATAGCCGGGAGCTGAATACTAGTGATTTTACCACTATCACCTGAGAAACTCCTTCCATCGCAAATCATCTTGTAGAGATCCGAGAGTTCTTGCGGCGATCCCCTTATCTTCTCGCATGACCCCCATTGCGGTATTCTAATTGCTGCACAAAAAGCACTAAATGGCAAGTTGACAGCTTTATTGTAAATTTTATACTGGACCGTGGGGTTAGATCGCGACCAATTGAACTTGAAGTCCTGCACAAAAGACATAGTTAATTTTACATATTGTCTTGGCTCTCCTTCAACAAAGTCACTCAGCCCTGCACGAGAAATTAGAGTTTGAACATCTTCAAATATCCCCGCGCTTCTCATGAAATCCGCGCACGGGTAGTAAGAGGGGTATACTCCCTCTTCATGATTGACTATCATAACTTGTTGGACTTCCAATTCTTGCTGGTTCAAGTGATATCTATTCCACTCCATTTTCTGAAATTTCAACAAACAATATAAAAATTTGATTTGGTGACATATAATTGAGGGAAACTACCATAGGAACTTGCTAGAGTACTAATCATGCATCAAAACTAGTTTCTACCACTTAGAACAAGCATGCAAGCTCACTAAACATGTTACCTACAGCAGCAAAATATTCAAGATATACTCAACCAAACAAAATTCTACTTGGATGGGTGGAGGAGTCACATACCGAAGAGCAAATGTGCCAAATTTCAGACAGAAATCTGGGCTGAGCAAAGAGATCGAGAAATCTGGAGCTCTGGAGCAAAAATGCGAGTGAGAGGAACTTGGTACGAGTTTTTTCGGGAGAGAGAAGGTGCTGGGAGAAAGAGATGACAAAGTGGGGCAAAGGGGGGCCCACACCACATGGTGGCGCGGCCACCTCCTTGGCCGCGCCGGCCTGTGGTTTGGCGCCCTCTGGTGCCCCACAGGTCATCCTCTGGTGCTCCCAGGTGCCTCGTCAAAAAATAGGACCAACGGTATAATTTTTGTGAATTTTTGAAAACTTTGAAAAACGCATATTTCTGGGTATTTAGTTTATTATTACTGGCCAGGAAAATTTTTGAAATCTTCAATTAACTAAGGAACTTTGCAAATTAAAAGTGCTACAGCAACTAGAGCAAGTGGAGGAAGAAAGAGATGTTGTTTACCTCCTCTATGCATATAAAAAGTATTCGTTAACAAGGTTGATCAAGTCTTGTCACCAAATAACTTTTTCATAGCATAAGAAGAAATAAACCTCAAATCAATCATGTTACCTTGAATTGTATTGATATGGATCCAATCACGAGAGTTTGATATTCTTCTTTAGGCTCATATATAGGACAATCAATAGTTCCCACTTTGATAGTTCTCACATTAGAAATAGTATTAACTCCACATACTTTATCAATCTTCTTGGGGAAATAAACGGTATGCTCCTTATCATCAACATTAAAAGTAACCTTTCCTTTATTGCAATCAATAACAGCCCCTGCGGTGTTAAGAAAAGGTCTCCCAAGAATAATAGACATATTATCATCTTCAGGCATTTCCAACACAACAAAATCAGTTAATATCAAGCAGTTAGTAGTAACTTGAACAGGAACATTCTCACATATACCAACAGGAATAGCAGTAGATTTATCAGCCATTTGCAAAGATATATCAGTAGGTATCAACTTATCTAAGTAAAGTCTCTTATAAAGAGAAAAAGGCATAACACTAACACCGGCTCCCAAGTCACATAGAGCAGTTTTAACATAATTATTCTTGATAGAACAAGGAATAGTAGGTATACCTGGGTCGCCCAACTTCTTTGGAACTTTGCCATTAAAAGAGTAATTAGCAAGCATAGTGGAAATTTCCTCATTGGGGATTTTCCTTTTGTTAGTAACAATATCTTTCATATACTTTGAATAAGGAGGCAATTTAATAGCATCAGTCAAAGGGATTTGCAAGAATAAAGGTTTCATCCAATCACAGAATTTATTATAGTGTTCTTCTTCCTTTGATTTTAGTTTCTTAGCAGGAAAAGGCATTTGCTTTTGAACCCAAGGTTCTCTTTCATTACCATGTTTCTCAGCAATAAAATCTTCTTTAGTGTACTTTTTATTTTTAGCATGCTTTTCAGGTTCATCCTCTACCTCTTCTTTATCAGGAGTATCATTCTTATCATTATCATTATCATGTTCATTACCACTTTCAGTTTCAGCATCAGAAATAGAAATACTATTAGGATCATTAACAGGTTCAGAGGATTCTACAACATTTTTATGTTTCTTCTTCTTTTTCTTCTTAGAAGGAGCACTAGGTTCAATGCGTTGAGAATCTTGTTCAATTCTTTTGGGATGCCCTTCAGGATATAGAGGATCCTGGGTAGAAACACCACCTCTAGTTGTTACTTCATAAGCATGTTTCTCTTTAAAATTATTTCCCAACAAGTCATTTTGCACTTTAGTGAGTTGATCAATTTGAGTTTGAATCATATGAAAATGTTTAACAAGCATCTTAACATCATTGGAGGTTCTCTCCACAATATCATGCAATTCACTAATAGCTCGAGAATTTTCCATTAAATGATTCTCTACTCTCATATTAAAATTTTCTTGCTTAACAATATAATTATCAAACTCATCTAAGCATTGTGCAGGAGGTTTTGAATACGGAATATCTTCCCTAGTAAAGCGCTGAAGGGAGTTTACCTCAATCATGGATGAAGGGGGAATTATCTCACATATATCTTCTATAGGAGGTAGATTCTTCACATCTTCAGATTTAATACCTTTCTCCTTGAGAGACTTCTTGGCTTCCCTCATATCTTCATCATTCAATTTAATTAAACCCCTCTTCTTCAATATTGGCGTTGGAGTTGGTTCAGGCGTAGTCCAATCATCATGATTCCGGCTTATTTTAGCCAATAATTCTTCAGCGTCGTCTGGAGTTCTTTTCCTAAAAACACAACCAGCACAACTATCCAGGTATGCCCTAGACTCAATGGTTAGTCCACTATAAAATATATCAAGCAAATCATGCTTTTCCAGATCATGCTCAGGCCGAGCTCTAATAAGAGAGCAAAATCTCGCCCAAGCCTCAGGCAATTTCTCTTCATCTCCCTGGTCAAAATTATAAATTCTCTGCAAAGCAATATGTTGAGCACTAGCAGGAAAGTATTTGCGGAAGAAAACATCAAGCAATTCTTTTGGACTTTTAATAGAATTAGGTGGCAAATTATTATACCAAGTTTTAGCGTCATCCTTTAATGAGAATGGAAAGATTTTAGCAACAAAGTAAGTACGCATCTTGACATCATCAGAAAACAAGCTACTTAGAGTAGATAACTCAGTCATGTGTTCAACAGCACTTTCTTTTTCAGTACCACAAAAGGGTGTTTTCTCAACAATAGCTATATGAGATAAATCAAGAGAAAAATCATAATCTTTATCCCTAATGTTTATAGGAGATGTGGCAAATTTAGGATCAGGAGACAGTTTATATCTAACAGCATGTTCTGCAAGCAACTTTTTAATTTTTCTTGCATCAGTAGTAGCATTGCATTTTTCAATAAAATCATCATTAAGCTCCACATAATCTTCATCAGGATCATCACTAAAATAATCAAGTTCAGGTGAACTAACAGGTGTAGTAGCATTAGGAGTTTCAGTATTTTCAATTTGTCTAGACCTAGCAATTGTAGCATCTAGAAAAGATCCCAATGAACCACTATCATCAAGCACAGCAGAAATATTATCAATATTATGAGAGTTTTCAGATTCAGCAGAAGTACCCGCATGTGAAGCATGTGGCGGTGAAACAAGTTTATCAATCACAGATGGTGAATCAAGTGTAGCGGAGGTACTCAGAATTGCATCTTTTCTTGTAGTTGATGGCAATATGGCGATCTTAGTATCGCGAGGTTTACCCATGATGGAGAATTTACAGCGAACAATATTAATCCAAGTGAACTTCCAAATAAAGCTATGCTCCCCGGCAACGGCGCCAGAAAATAGTCTTGATGACCCACAAGTATAGGGGATCGTAACAGTCTTCGAGGGAAGTAAAACCCAATTTATTGATTCGACACAAGGGGAGACAAAGAACACTTGGAAGCCTTAACAGCGGAGTTGTCAATTCAGCTGCACCTGGAAACAGACTTGCTCGCAAGAGTTTATCAGTAGTAACAGTTTTATAGCAGTAGCAGTAGTGAAATAACAGCAGCAGAGTAACAAAGACAGCAGTAGTGATTTTAGTAAACAGCAGGATTAAAATACTGTAGGCACGGGGACGGATGACGGGCGTTGCATGGATAAGAGAAACTCATGTAACAATCATAGTAGGGCATTTGCAGATAATAATAAAACGGTGTCCAAGTACAAAGCAATCAATAGGCATGTGTTCCATATATAGTCGTGCGTGCTCGCAATGAGAAACTTGCACAACATCTTTTGTCCTACCAGCCGGTGGCAGCCGGGCCTCAAGGGAAACTACTGGATATTAAGGTACTCCTTTTAATAGAGTACCGGAGCAAAGCATTAACACTCCGTGAACACATGTGATCCTCACATCACTACCTTTCCCTCCGGTTGTCCCGATTTCTGTCACTTCGGGGCCATCGGTTCCGGACAGCGACATGTGTATACAACTTATAGGTAAGACCATAAACAATGAATATCATGATGAAACAATAACATGTTCAGATCTGAGATCATGGCACTCGGGCCCTAGTGACAAGCATTAAGCATAACAAGTTGCAACAATATCATCAAAGTACCAATTACGGACACTAGGCACTATGCCCTAACAATCTTATGCTATTACATGACCAATCTCATCCAATCCCTACCATCCCCTTCGGCCTACAGCGGGGGAATTACTCACACATGGATGGGGGAAACATGGCTGGTTGATGTAGAGGCGTTGGCGGTGATGGCGGCGATGATCTCCTCCAATTCCCCATCCCGGCGGAGTGCCGGAAACGGAGACTTCGGCTCCCGCGACGGAGTTTCGCGATGTGGCGGCGTTACGGAGGGTTTACGGCGACTTCGACTTCTCTCCGGGCGTTTTTAGGTCGAGGCCGATAAATAGTCCGAAGGAGGGCGTCGGAGGCCGGCCGAGGGGGCCACACCACGGGGCCGCGCGGGCCCCCCCGGGCCGCGCGCCGCCCTATGGTGTGGGGCCCTCGGGCCTCCACCTCAATTGTCCTTCTGGCTCCGTCATTATTCTGGGAAAATAGGGCCTTCTGCATAAATTCCGAGGATTTTCCCGAAAGTTGGATTTCTGCACAAAAACGAGACACCAGAACAGTTCTGCTGAAAACAGCGTTAGTCCGTGTTAGTTGCATCCAAAATACACAAATTAAAGGCAAAACAATAGCAAAAGTGTTCGGGAAAGTAGATACGTTTTGGACGTATCAGCAGCCTCGGAGGGGGCCTGGGGCCACCACACCATAGGGCGGCGCGGCCCCCCCTCTGGCCGCGCCAGGGTGTAGTGTGGGGCCCCCAGGGCTTCCCTCTGGCGGCTCTCGGGTGTTCTGGATGCTTCCGGGCAAAATAGGAACCTGGGCGTTGATTTCGTCCGATTCCGAGAATATTTCGTTACTAGGATTTCTGAAACCAAAAACAGCAGAAAATAGGAACTGGCACTTCGGCATCTTGTTAATAGGTTAGTTCCAGAAAATGCACGAATATGACATAAAGTGTGCATAAAACATGTAGATAACATCAATAATGTGGCATGGAACATAAGAAATTATCGATACATCGAAGACGTATCAGCATCCCCAAGCTTAGTTCTGCTCGTCCCGAGCAGGTAAAACGATAACAAAGATAATTTCTGGAGTGACATGCCATCATAACCTTGATCATACTATTTGTAAAGCATATGTAGTGAATGCAGCGATCAAAACAATGTATATGACATGAGTAAACAAGTGAATCATAAAGCAAAGACTTTTCATGAATAGTACTTCAAGACAAGCATCAATAAGTCTTGCATAAGAGTTAACTCATAAAGCAATAATTCATAGTAAAAGCATTGAAGCAACACAAAGGAAGATTAAGTTTCAGTGGTTGCTTTTAACTTGTAACATGTATATCTCATGGATATTGTCATCATAGAGTAATATAACAAGTGCAATATGCAAGTATGTAGGAATCAATGCACAGTTCACACAAGTGTTTGCTTCTTGAGGTGGAGAGAAATAGGTGAACTGACTCAACAATGAAAGTAAAAGAATGGTCCTCCATAGAGGAAAAGCATCGATTGCTATATTTGTGCTAGAGCTTTGATTTTGAAAACATGAAACAATTTTGTCAACGGTAGTAATAAAGCATATGTATCATGTAAATTATATCTTACAAGTTGCAAGCCTCATGCATAGTATACTAATAGTGCCCACACCTTGTCCTAATTAGCTTGGACTACCGGATCATCACAATGCACATGTTTTAACCAAGTGTCACAAAGGGGTACCTCTATGCCGACTGTACAAAGGTCTAAGGAGAAAGCTCGCATTGGATTTCTCGCTATTGATTATTCTCAACTTAGACATCCATACCGGGACAACATAGACAACAGATAATGGACTCCTCTTTTATGCATAAGCATGTAATAACAATTAATTTTCTCATATGAGATTGAGGATATGTCCAAAACTGAAACTTCCACCATGGATCATGGCTTTAGTTAGCGGCCCAATGTTCTTCTCTAACAATATGCATGCTTAACCATAAGGTGGTAGATCTCTCTTACTTCAGACAAGACGAACATGCATAGCAACTCACATGAAATTCAACAAAGAGTAGTTGATGGCGTCCCCAGTGAACATGGTTATCGCACAACAAGCAACTTAATAAGAGATAAAGTGCATAAGTACATATTCAATACCACAATAGTTTTTAAGCTATTTGTCCCATGAGCTATATATTGCAAAGGTGAATGATGGAATTTTAAAGGTAGCACTCAAGCAATTTACTTTGGAATGGCGGAGAAATACCATGTAGTAGGTAGGTATGGTGGACACAAATGGCATAGTGGTTGGCTCAAGTATTTTGGATGCATGAGAGGTATTCCCTCTCGATACAAGGCTTAGGGTAGCAAGGCTTATTTGAAACAAACACAAGGATGAACCGGTGCAGCAAAACTCACATAAAAGACATATTGAAAACATTATAAGACTCTACACCGTCTTCCTTGTTGTTCAAACTCAATACTAGAAATTATCTAGACCTTAGAGAAACCAAATATGCAAACCAAATTTTAGCATGCTCTATGTATTTCTTCATTAATGGGTGCAAAGTATATGATGCAAGAGCTTAAACATGAGCACAACAATTTCCAAGTATCACATTATCCAAGACATTATAGCGAATTACTACATGTATCATTTTCCAATTCCAACCATATAACAATTTAACGAAGAAGAAACTTCGCCATGAATACTATGAGTAGAGCCTAAGGACATACTTGTCCATATGCTACAGCGGAGCGTGTCTCTCTCCCACAAAGTGAATGCTAGGATCCATTTTATTCAAACAAAACAAAAAACAAAAACAAACCGACGCTCCAAGCAAAGCACATAAGATGTGATGGAATAAAAATATAGTTTCAGGGGAGGAACCTGATAATGTTGTCGATGAAGAAGGGGATGCCTTGGGCATCACCAAGCTTAGACGCTTGAGTCTTCTTAGAATATGCAGGGGTGAACCACCGGGGTATCCCCAAGCTTAGAGTTTTCACTCTTCTTGATCATAGTATATCATCCTCCTCTCTTGACCCTTGAAAACTTCCTTCACACCAAACTTCTCATAAACTTCATTAGAGGGGTTAGTACATAATCAAAAACTCACATGTTCAGAGGTGACACAATCATTCTTAACACTTCTGGACATTGCTCAAAGCTACTGGAAGGTAATGGAACAAATAAATCCACCCAACACAGCGAAAGAAGCAATGCGAAATAAAAGGCAGAATCTGTCAAAACAGAACAGTCCGTAAAGACGAATTTTTAATAAATACTTCCGTTGCTCAGATCAGAAAACTCAAAACTAATGAAAGTTGCGTACATATCTGAGGAACACGCACGTATATTGGCATATTTTTCTGATTATTCTACAGAGAAAACAGCCCAGATTCGTGACAGATAGAAATCTGTTTCTGCGCAGAAATCCAAATCTAGTATCAACCTTCGATTAGAGGCTTCACTTGGCACAACAAAACACTAAACTAAGATAAGGAGAGGTTGCTACAGTAGTAAACAACTTCCAAGACACAAAATAAAAACAAAGTACTGTAGCAAAATAACACATGGGTTATCTCCCAAGAAGTTCTTTCTTTATAGCCATTAAGATGGGCTCAGCAGTTTTAATGATGCACTCGCAAGAAATAATATTTGAAGCAAAAGAGAGCATCAAAAGGCAAATTCAAAACACATTTAAGTCTAACATGCTTCCTATGCATAGGAATCTTGTAAATAAACAAGTTCAAGAAGCATAATGCAACAAGCATAGAAAGATAAAACAAGTATAGCTTCAAAAAGTTCAGCACATAGAGAGATGTTTTAGTAACATGAAAATTTCTACAACCATATTTTCCTCTCTCATAATAACTTTCAGTAGTGTCATGAGAAAACTCAACAATATAACTATCACATAAAGCATTCTTATTCTCATGCATAAAATTATCATTACTCTCCACATAAGCATAATCATTCTTATTAGTTGTAGTGGGAGCAAATTCAACAAAGTAGCTATCATTATTATTCTCATCAAGTGTAGGAGGCATAGTATGATCACAACAAAATTTACTCTCCATAGTAGGTGGCACCAAAAGACCACTATCATTATAATCATCATAAATAGGAGGCAAAGTATCATCAAAGAAAATTTTCTCCTCAATGCTTGGGGGACTAAAAAGTTCATGAAAACCAGCTTCCCCAGGCTTAGAACTTTCTATATTATTATCAACAATGGTGTTCAAAGCGTTCATACTAATATTACTACCAGCATGCAAATAAGATTCCATAGGTTTTTTAATTTTCGCATCAAACAATCCATGTTTTAAATCAGGAAATAGCATAAGAAGCTCATTCTTGTCCATTATGCCAAACTAGTGTATACAAGAAACAAAAAGATGCAATTGCAGGATCTAAAGGAAATAGCTTCGAGTACTTACAACGGCGAAAATAGCTTAGTAGCCGAGATCCGGAGTGTGAGTACCTTTTACCTTTCCTCCCCGGCAACGGCGCCAGAAAATAGCTTGATGTCTACTCCTCCTCCTTTTCCTGTAGACAGTGTTGGGCCTCCAAGAGCAGAGGTTTGTAGAACAGCAGCAAGTTTTCCCTTAAGTGGATCACCCAAGGTTTATCGAACTCAGGGAGGAAGAGGTCAAAGATATCCCTCTCATGCAACCCTGCAACCACAAAGCAAGAAGTCTCTTGTGTCCCCAACACACCTAATAGGTGTACTAGTTCGGCGAAGAGATAGTGAAATACAGGTGGTATGAATATATATGAGCAGTGGCAACGGCACCAGAAAAGTGCTTTGCCCAGGACAGTAAACAAGCAGTAGTAACGCAGCAGTAGTAACGCAGTAAAACAGTAAACAAGTAGCGATAGCAGTATTTAGGAACAAGGCCTAGGGATTAGACTTTCACTAGTGGACACTCTCAACATTGATCACATAACAGAATAGATAAATGCATACTCTACACTCTTGTTGGATGATGAACACATTGCGTAGGATTACACGAATCCTCAATGCCGGAGTTAACAAGCTCCACAATTTAATGTTCATATTTAAATAACCTTAGAGTGCATGAAAGATCAATAAGACTAAACCAAGTACTAACATAGCATGCACACTGTCACCTTCATGCTAAGAAAGGAGGCATAGATCATATCAATACTATCATAGCAATAGTTAACTTCATAATCTACAAGAGATCATAATCATAGCATAAACCAAGTACTAACACGGATGCACACACTGTCACCGTTACACCGTGTAGGAGGAATAAAACTACTTTAATAACATCACTAGAGTAGCACATAGATAAATTGTGATACAAATACATTGCAATCATAAAGAGATATAAATAAGCACTTCACTATGCCATTCATAACAGTGAATAAGTATTCTGTGAAATATAGCCTAAGAGACCCACACGGTGCACACACTGTCACCTTTACACACGTGGGACAAGGAGTCTCCGGAGATCACATAAGTAAAATTCACTTGACTAGCATAACGACATCTAGATTACAAGCATCATCATATGAATCTCAATCATGTAAGGCAGCTCATGAGATTATTGTATTGAAGCACATAGGAGAGAGATGAACCACATAGCTACCGGTACAGCCCCGAGCCTCGATGGAGAACTACTCCCTCCTCATGGGAGCAGCAGCGGTGATGAAGATGGCGGTGGAGATGGCAGCGGTGTCGATGGAGAAGCCTTCCGGGGGCACTTCCCCGTTCCGGCGGCGTGCCGGAACAGAGACTCCTGTCCCCCATATCTTGGCTTCGCGATGGCGGCGGCTCTGGAAGGTTTCTGTGGGTTTCGTCGAACGTGATAGGGTTTTTGCGACGGAGGCTTTAAATAGGCGGAAGGACAGCCTCGGAGGGGGCCTGGGGCCACCACACCATAGGGCGGCGCGGCCCCCTCTGGTCGCGCCAGGTGTAGTGTGGGGCCCCCGGGGCTTCCTCCGGCGGCTCTCGGGTGTTCTGGATGCTTAGGGCAAAATAGGAACCTGGGCGTTGATTTCGTCCGATTCCGAGAATATTTCGTTACTAGGATTTACGAAACCAAAAACAGCGAAAACGAGGAACTGGCACTTCGGCATCTTGTTAATAGGTTAGTTCCAGAAAATGCACGAATATGACATAAAGTGTGCATAAAACATGTAGATAACATCAATAATGTGGCATGAAACATAAGAAATTATCGATACGTCGGAGACGTATCAGTGGGATAGAGAAGAAAATGAAAAACTAGCTAAAGAGAATAATGTAACTAAAGTTTGTACTATTACCACCACTAGTAATGATAATGATTCACATGTTGCTACACCTCCTACTATCAATGGTAAAATAATTGGTGTTGGCAATGTTTCTACTTCTAATGCAAAGCCTGCAAAACTGCCTGAAATTGCTAAAACTGCTGAAACTGCCTGTGATAAAACTGCTGAAATTTTTTCCAACATTGGGGACGATGATCCCATTGCTGTAGCTCATAATGATTTAGATTTTGATGATTGTCACATCTCTGAAGTTATAAAGTTCTTACAAAAACTTGCTAAAAGTCCCAATGCTAGTGCTATAAATTTGGCCTTTACAAAACATATTACAAATGCTCTCATAAAAGCTAGAGAAGAGAAACTAAAACTTGAAACTTCTATTCCTAGGAAGTTAGAAGATGGTTGGGAGCCTATCATTAAGATGAGGGTCAATGATTTTGATTGTAATGCTTTATGTGATCTTGGTGCAAGTATTTCTGTTATGCCTAAGAAAGTCTATGATATGCTTGACTTGCCACCATTGAAAAACTGTTATTTGGATGTTAATCTCGCTGATAATGCTAAAAAGAAACCTTTGGGGAGAGTTGATAATGTTCGCATTATGGTTAACAATAACCTGTCCCCGTTGATTTTGTTGTCTTGGATATTGAATGCAATGCATCTTGTCCCATTATACTGGGAAGACCTTTTCTTCGAACCGTTGGTGCTACTATTAATATGAAGGAAGGTAATATTAAATATCAATTTCCTCTCAAGAAAGGTATGGAACACTTTCCTAGAAAAAGAATGAAGTTACCTTATGATTCTATTATTAGAACAAATTATGATGTCGATGCTTCATCTCTTGAT
The DNA here is from genome assembly GCF_019359855.2 of Lolium perenne. Lineage (NCBI taxonomy): Eukaryota > Viridiplantae > Streptophyta > Magnoliopsida > Poales > Poaceae > Lolium > Lolium perenne. The sequence continues at coordinate 86,892,362 of NC_067247.2, forward strand.
AATACTTGATATACACTTTCTGCGCCTAGCTGAAAGGCGTTAAAGAAAAGCGCTTATGGGAGACAACCCATGTTTTTACTACAGTACTTTGTTTTATATTTGAGTCTTGGAAGTTGTTTACTACTGTAGCAACCTCTCCTTATCATGTTTTTGTGCCAAGTAAAGTCTCTATGGTAAAGTTGATGCTAGATTTGGATTGCTGCACAGAAACAACATTGCGGTCTGTCACGAATTCGCGCAGAAGTCTCTGTAAAAAAATCAAAAAAATCTGCAAATTTATGTGCGTGATCCTCAGATATGTACGCAACTTTCATTAGTTTTGAGTTTTTCCGTTTGAGCAAGTCTAGTGCCCCTTTCAGGTTCGTCTTTACGGACTGTTCTGTTTTTGACAGATTCTGCCTTTTTATTTCGCATTGCCTCTTTTGCTATGTTGGATGAATTTCTTTGATCCATTAATGTCCAGTAGCTTTGTGCAATGTCCAGAAGTATTAATAATGATTGTGTCACCTCTGAACATGTGAATTTTTGATTATGCACTAACCCTCTAATGAGTTTGCTTGAAGTTTGGTGTGAAGGAAGTTTTCAAGGGTCAAGAGAGGAGTATGATATACTATGATCAAGAGGAGTGAAAGCTCTAAGCTTGGGGATGCCCCCGTGGTTCACCCCTGCATATTTTAAGAAGACTCAAGCGTCTAAGCTTGGGGATGCCCAAGGCATACCCTTCTTATCGACAACATCATCAGGTTCCTCCCCTGAAACAATATTTTTATTCAGTCACATCTTATGTGCTTTGCTTGGAGCGTCGGTTTGTTTTTGTTTTTGTTTTTGTTTGAATAAAATGGATCCTAGCATTCATTGTGTGGGAGAGAGACACGCTCCGCTGTTGCATATGGACAAATATGTCCTTAGGCTTTACTCATAGTATTCATGGCGAAGGTTGAATCTTCTTCGTTAAATTGTTATATGGTTGGAATTGGGAAATGCTACATGTAGTAATTCTAAAATGTCTTGAATAATTTGATACTTGGCAATTGTTGTGCTCATGTTTAAGCTCTTGCATCATATACTTTGCACCCATTAATGAAGAAATAAATAGAGCTTGCTAAAATTTGGTTTGCATATTTGGTCTCTCTAAAGTCTAGATAATTTCTAGTATTGAGTTTTGAACAACAAGGAAGACGGTGTAGAGTCTTATAATGTTTACAATATGTCTTTTATGTGAGTTTTGCTGCACCGGTTCATCCTTGTGTTTGTTTCAATTAACCTTGCTAGCCTAAACCTTGTATCGAGAGGGAATACTTCTCATGCATCCAAAATCCTTGAGCCAACCACTATGCCATTTGTGTCCACCATACCTACCTACTACATGGTATTTCTCCACCATTCCAAAGTAAATTGCTTGAGTGCTATCTTTAAAATTCCATCATTCGCCTTTGCAATATATAGCTCATGGGACAAAATAGCCTTAAAAACTATTGTGGTATTGAATATGTACTTATGCACTTTATCTCTTATTAAGTTGTTTGTTGTGCGATAACCATGTTTCTGGGGACGCCATCAACTCTTTGTTGAATATCATGTGAGTTGCTATGCATGTTCGTCTTGTCTGAAGTAAGGGCGGTTTTCACAAACAAATGGTTTGAGTATGCATACTGTTAGAGAAGAACATTGGGCCGCTAACTAAAGCCATGAATCATGGTGGAAGTTTCAGTTTGGACATAAAACCTCAATCTCTTATGAGAATATTAGCTGTTGTTGAATGCTTAAGCATTAAAAGAGGAGTCCATTAGCTGTTGTCTATGTTGTCCCGGTATGGGTGTCTAAGTTGAAGAATGATCAAAAGCGAGAAATCCAATGCGAACTTTCTCCTTAGACCCTTGTACAGGCGGCATAGAGGTACCCCTTTGTGACACTCGGTTGAAACATATGTTATGCAATGATGATCAGTGTTAACCCAAGCTAATTAGGACAAGGTGCGGGCACTATTAGTACAGTATGCATGAGGCTTGCAACTTGTAAGATATAATTTACATGATACATATGCTTTATTACTACCGTTGACAAAATTGCTTCATGTTTTCAAAATAAAAGCTCTAGCACAAATATAGCAATCGATGCTTTCCTCTTTGAAGGACCTTTCTTTTACTTTTATGTTGAGTCAGTTCACCTATCTCTCTCCACCTCAAGAAGCAAACACTTGTGTGAACTGTGCATTGATTCCTACATACTTGCATATTGCACTTGTTATATTACTTTACATTGACACTATCCATGAGATATACATGTTATAAGTTGAAAGCAACCGCTGAAACTTAATCTTCCTTTGTGTTGCTTCAATACCTTTACTTTGATTTATTGCTTTATGAGTTAACTCTTATGCAAGACTTATTGATGCTTGTCTTGAAGTACTATTCATGAAAAGTCTTTGCTTTATGATTCATTTGTTTACTCATATCATTACCATTGTTTTGATCGCTGCATTCATTACATATGCTTACAATAGTATGATCAAGGTTATGATGGCATGTCACTTAAGAAATTATTATTGTTATTGTTTACCTACTCGAGGGCGAGTAGGAACTAAGCTTGGGGATGCTTGATACGTCCCAAACGTATCTATAATTTCTTATGTTCCATGCCACATTATTGATGATATCTACATGTTTTATACACATTATATGTCGTATTTATGCATTTTCCGGCACTAACCTATTAACAAGATGCCGAAGAGCCAGTTGCTGTTTTCTGCTGTTTTTGGTTTCAGAAATCCTACAAAGGAAATATTCTCGGAATTGGACGAAATCAACGCCCAGGGTCCTATTTTGCCACGAAGCTTCCAGAAGTCCGAGGGAGAGTCGAAGTGGGGCCACGAGGTGGCGACACACCAGGCGGCGCGGCCCGGCCCTGGCCGCGCCGGCCTGTGGTGTGGGCCCCTCGTGACGCCCTTTGACCTGCCCTTCCGCCTACTTAAAGCCTCCGTCGCGAAACCCCCAGTACCGAGAGCCACGATACGGAAAACCTTACTGAGGCGCCGCCGCCGCCAATCCCATCTCGGGGGATTCAGGAGATCACCTCCGGCACCCTGCCGGAGAGGGGAATCATCTCCCGGAGGACTCTTCACCGCCATGGTCGCCTCCGGAGTGATGAGTGAGTAGTTCACCCCTGGACTATGGGTCCATAGCAGTAGCTAGATGGTCGTCTTCTCCTTATGTGCTTCATTGTTGGATCTTGTGAGCTGCCTAACATGATCAAGATCATCTATCTGTAATGCTATATGTTGTGTTTGTCGGGATCCGATGGATAGAGAATACTATGTTATGTTAATTATCAATCTATTACCTATATGTTATTTATGATCTTGCATGCTCTCCGTTATTAGTACAGGCTCTGGCCAAGTTTTTGCTCTTAACTCCAAGAGGGAGTATTTATGCTCGATAGTGGGTTCATGCCTCCATTAAATCTGGGACAGTGACAGAAAGTTCTAAGGTTGTGGATGTGATGTTGCCACTAGGGATAAAACATTGATGCTATGTCCAAGGATGTAGTTGTTGATTACATTACGCACCATACTTAATGCAATTGTCTGTTGTTTGCAACTTAATACCGGAAGGGGTTCGGATGATAACCTGAAGGTGGACTTTTTAGGCATAGATGCATGCTGGATAGCGTTCTATGTACTTTGTCGTAATGCCCAATTAAATCTCACAATACTTATCATATCATGTATGTGCATTGTTATGCCCTCTTTATTTGTCAATTGCCCAACTGTAATTTGTTCACCCAACATGCTATTTATCTTATGGGAGAGACACCTCTAGTGAACTGTGGACCCCGGTCCATTCTTTTACATTGAATACAATCTACTGCAATACTTGTTCTAGTTTTCTGCAAACAATCATCATCCACACTATACATCTAATCCTTTGTTACAGCAAGCCGGTGAGATTGACAACCTCACTGTTTCGTTGGGGCAAAGTACTTTGGTTGTGTTGTGCAGGTTCCACGTTGGCGCCGGAATCCCTGGTGTTGCGCCGCACTACATCCCGCCGCCATCAACCTTCGACGTGCTTCTTGACTCCTACTGGTTCGATAAACCTTGGTTTCTTACTGAGGGAAACTTACTGCTGTACGCATCACACCTTCCACTTGGGGTTCCCAACGAGCGTGTGCTTTACGCGTCATCAAAGGTGGTGGTCGCGCGGTGCCAGAAGAGCCAGGCACAGAACCAGCAGTACCCATCGAGGAAGAGCCTGTACCAGCGAGCAGACCACGAAGACCACAGATAATGTCCTGATCAGATAGTGCAACAGCAGAAGATCCTGAAGAACCAGTCTGACGTAGAGTATGCTGCGGCGGACGTAAGCTGGGATCTCTCTGCCAGCAAGTAGAGATAGTGTGGCTAGTCCTGCCACAGTAGGTGCAAGGAAGTGATGTTGAACCACGAGGCTGATGGGGCTGACGCTGGCCCTAGAATGGAGGAGTAGGGAGTATCGGCTGTGCCGGAGACTGCAACGAAGCCGGTGGCATAGGAGGTCCACGAGCAGACGGCACAGGAGGGCCACGAGCAGCAAGAACAGAGGGAACCTCAAGAAGACCAGCACCACGAAGACGAGTCTCCTCAGCACGAAGCTCAGCAAGTACCTCAGAGAGCGGAACACGACCACGGGCAAGCAGCTGGGCAAGGCACGGCTAAAACTCCTTGCGAAGCCGTGACAAGAACTCAAAAACGCGCTAAAACTCCAGATCCGCGTGCATAGTCAGACAGCAAGGACAGGTGGCACACACAGCTGTACGGAGAGAATCAAACTGACGCCAAATAGCAGCACTCTGAGTGTAGAACTCATCAATAGTAGAATCACCCTGCTGAAGGGCATGCTCCTGGCGGACCACAGACAGCATCCCCAGACGGCTGATAGCGCTGACGAAGAAAAGCCCACTGAGCAGCAGCGGTGGGAAGACCCATAAACTTAGCAGCATACTGAGGCAGAACACTGGAGGTGAGAACAGCAGCAGCACGAGCATCCTCATCTATCCACTAAGTGTACTCAGTCAGATCCAGCCGGTAAGTCGGAACGGCAGTAGAGTGGTCCTGGACCTTCCGGTCATAATCAGCCAGAGCAGCATCATCAGTACTCTTGGCTGCATCCTTATCTGCCTGAGTAGCATCAGGGGCAAGGGCAATAGGTGGCGGTGCAACATGCACCGTAGGAGCAACGGGGCGCGGCGGACAGGAGACCTCGCTAGAAAGCACACCCCAAAGACGAAGACCGCGCATGTGGACGCGCATGAAGGCATCGAAATCAGGGTAATTCGCGCCATCAAAGATCACCGGGCAGCGAGTGATCGCAACATAGCCCGAGGAAGACATAGTTGTATCTTTTTTTTCTCTTTTTTTTCTCTTTTTTTTCACACGAACTCAGGAGATCAGGAGATCAGAGGGCCTGACGTGGGCTTGGCGGGAGGCGGGCGACGACCTGGCGGGAGGCGGGCGACGACCTGGCGGGAGGCGGGCGACTGATACGTCTCCGACGTATCGATAATTTCTTATGTTCCATGCCACATTATTGATGATATCTACATGTTTTATGCATACTTTATGTCATTATTATGCGTTTTCCGGAACTAACCTATTGACGAGATGCCGAAGGGCCAGTTGCTGTTTTCTGCTGTTTTTGGTTTCAGAAATCCTAGTAAGGAAATATTCTCGGAATCGGACGAAATCAATGCCCAGGGTCCTATTTTTCCACGAAGCTTCCAGAAGTCCGAAGGGGAAACGAAGTGAGGCCACGAGGTGGGGACACAGTAGGGCGGCGCGGCCCAAGCCCTGGCCGCGCCGGCCTAGTGTGTGGCCCCACCAGGACTCCACCGACCTTGCCCTTCCGCCTACTTAAAGTCTCCGTCGCGAAAACCCTACCACGTTCGACGAAACCAGAGAAAACCTTCCAGAGCCGCCGCCATCGCGAAGCCAAGATCTGGGGGACAGGAGTCTCTGTTCCGGCACGCCGCCGGGACGGGGAAGTGCCCCCGGAAGGCTTCTCCATTAACACCACCGCCATCTTCATCAACGCTGTTGTCTCCCATGAGGAGGGAGTAGTTCTCCATCGAGGCTCGGGGCTGTACCGGTAGCTATGTGGTTCATCTCTCTCCTATGTACTTCAATACAATAATCTCATGAGCTGCCTTACATGATTGAGATTCATATGATGATGCTTGTAATCTAGATGTCATTATGCTAGTCAAGTGGATTTTACTTATGTGATCTCCGGAGACTCCTTGTCCCACGTGTGTAAAGGTGACAGTGTGTGCACCGTGTGGGTCTCTTAGGCTATATTTCACAGAATACTTATTCACTGAGTTATGATTTGAGTTGGATATCTCTATGAAATTGTGGTGTGTTAGTACCTCCTGTGAATGCTCAAAGTGACAGCGTGGGTTGTTCATTAGTACTTGGGAATGCATCTTTAAGGTTTGCCTACATGATGAATTAGTGTTCGTTATCTTGCCAGAGAGTAATTCAGAGTAGCATAGTGAAGTGCTTATTTATATCTTTTTATGATTGCAATGTGTTTTGTATCACAATCTATCTGTGTGCTACTCTAGTGATGTTATTAAAGTAATTTATTCCTCCTGCACGGTGTAATGGTGACAGTGTGTGCATCGTGTAGTACTTGGCGTAGGCTATGATTGTGATCTCTTGTAGATTATGAAGTTAACTATTGCTATGATAGTATTGATGTGATCTATTCCTCCTTTCGTAGTGTGAAGGTGATAGTGTGCATGCTATGTTAGTACTTGGTTTGGTTTTTTGATCTGTTATGCACTCTAAGGTTATTTAAATATGAACATTGAATATTGTGGAGCTTGTTAACTCCGGCATTGAGGGTTCGTGTAATCCTACACAGTTAGTGGTGTTCATCATCCAACAAGAGGGTGTAGAGTCTAGCATCTATTTATTTATTCTGTTATGTGATCAATGTTGAGAGTGTCCACTAGTGAAAGTATGATCCCTAGGCCTTGTTCCTAAATACTGCTATCGCTGCTTGTTTACTGTTTTACTGCATTTATACTGTCTGCAATATTACCACCATCAACCACACGCCAGTCCTGGACAGCAAAGCACTTTTCTGGTGCCATTGCTACTGCTCATACTTATTCATACCACCTGTATTTCACTATCTCTTCGCCGAACTAGTGCACCTATTAGGTGTGTTGGGGACACAAGAGACTTCTTGCTTTGTGGTTGTAGGGTTGCATGAGAGGGATATCTTTGACCTCTTCCTCCCTGAGTTCGATAAACCTTGGGTGATCCACTTAAGGGAAACTTGCTGCTGTTCTACAAACCTCTGCTCTTGGAGGCCCAACACTGTCTACAAGAATAGAAGCACCTGTAGACATCAGCGACGACCTGGAGGGAGCGAAGACTGGGGCGAGGCAGGAGGCAGGAGGCTGCGACGACCTAGAGGCGAGATCGAGTCGTGGGCCTGCCTGGTGAAGCGGGCTCGACAGATCGAGTCCTGGGAGCGGGCGACGAGGACTGGATCGAACCGGACGAAGCGCCTGCGTTTCTTGCTCGAGATCGGACTGGACGGAATTCGACGGCGGAGGAAGAGCGAGGCCGACCGTGTGGTTGTGGGGAACGAGGAGGGGAAAGGAGGAGAGCGGGGCGACGGGGCCACGAGGAGAGCGAGCGGGTGACGAGGCGACGGGGCGATCGAGGACTCGTGGGAGCGGGCGGCGACGGGGAAAGAAAAAGCGGCCAGATCGGGACCGGCAAGGAACACCGGGGCGAGGTGGCGGTTGTGACGAGGAGAAAAGAGGAGCTAAACCTTCAGCTCTGATACCATGATAGGAATAGACAGCTTGTATTACCAGGGGTCAAATGCCACAATATATAGTACATGTACAGACGCAAATATGCAGGAAGCCCCCTAACATATGGGGAAACTACAATATACAGATATATACTCTAACAGGGAGGTGATCTTGTATCCCTCCATTAGCTAGGACTTGATACAACCTGATGCCCGGTTTGTAATGATGAACTTGTTCGAGGTGGTATATACTAACCCCTCGTGACGAACCTGTGATGCATCACAAAGTAGTTGCTTCGTTCGTGATGCATCGCCCACTAAATACTAGTTGTTGTGTATTATCAACATCTTTTCTGACGAACTGAATCTCATGTGTGTTGTTATTCAGTACTGGGTAACCTCACCACTCAAAGTGAAGAGGTTACCACATCACTGAGCTATCTGCAACCAAACAGGATGTGGGCTGCACGACTTGGAAAGAATTGGCTGGAAACGGGCAACCAAACGATGGGGCATGAGTTCCTTCTCTGACGCGTAAAAGGCCGCACAGGCTACCAAACGACCAACCAAAAGTAGTCCATAGCCCGTTCGCGATGCGCATGGGCTCCCATCTCGCTGCCGCAGTCATGCAGCAAATCAGACCAGGCAACCAAACGCGCCCATAGGTTCAAATGTGCTTAAATTTAAATTAAAGTCATGTCATTTATTATGGATAGGTGGGAGTACTTTTTAAATCTTAAACACGTAGAGGTTACATAAATCGTCGAAATCCTTATCATTCACATACCCTAGAGTATTGAATTCCGGTTTAAATCAAAACCTGGAGCTGTTTTGTGCACCGAAAAAGCAACAACCCCAACCGGCCGTACATGGCACTCTCACTAACAGTGGACCCTTATTCATCGGGGGATTGCACATCTGCCACTCTATTTTATTTGCATTTTGCATATTTGCCACATCAAATGTCACTGACATGTGGTGGTCAAAGTGTGACAAATGTGCAAATATTTCCGGCATCGAGAGGCATGACGACACGTGGGAGAAGCTGGGGCTACACGACGCAGCCTTGGGGCTTGGCTAGGGCGAGAACCCGTGGCACAAGGCACCTCCTTGTAGGCGCCTCTGGTGAAATGCTTGTGCCCCTCCTCCTCGATCTCCTTGAAGGGGCGTTCTTTTTTGATAAAGGAAATATATTAATATCAAGAAGATACCAATTACACCCAGCCTCTGGAACAACGCACACACAGCCAAAAACAAGAAAAAAAAACTAAGAAACAAAAGTGCCGCTACAGTATCTCGGGCCTAACAACAGCAATGCATCCACCGCCAAGACAATACCTGAATTACAGACTCTCCAAAAACGACGCCTCCAAGAAGGGAACAATGCTCAAACACCGTCGTCGCTCGATCAAAGATCTTAGGTTTTCACCCTGGAGATAGTCTCCGCTCTCAAAACAATGCCTCCACCAAGGACATTGCCAGGCACAACCAATTAAGGCCAGACCTTGGGTTGTCACCCTGAAAGGTAGGACTCTGCACTTCACCTGTGTTGTCGCCCCCACTTTCATATCGCTGCTGTGAAGCCCGGAACACCAAGCAAGTCCCTCAACAACGAGTAAATTACATAAATCTACCACAATTGAGGCATTGGTAATAGGTCAGTACCATTTTTGGAATTTTTTGCTAAAGACTACAACCTCAGAGGTAATCCGCAACAAATAGTGCAAACACAAGTCTGAGACGAGTTTAAGGCATGAGGTCCACTGTCTCCGCCACGCTCCTGTGTCCGCGCCGCCGCACTCGCGTGTCCGCGACCCCCAAGCTGCGCCGCATCGCGCCCCGCTGCTCCGCGTGCGCATCGCACCTCCGGCTCACCGCACCTGCACGTGCACTTCACCTCGCCGGCCGTGCCTCTCCTCCCCTGCCTCGCCAGCCGTAACGACGCGCAGCTCCCAGACCTGCTCCTGCCATGCACAACTCCTGCAGCTCCGTGACGCGGGCGTCGGTGTCCTGGGCGCCGGATAGGAGGATGCGCCTGCGTCCATCAGCGCGGCGCGGCCATCCGTGCAGCCCCCCACGTTGCAGACGAGCATGAGCGCCAACGTGCGGATGAGAGGGTGCTGCGAGAGCTTGGCCGGCGCAGCACGCGAGGGAGGGTGCTGCGAGAGCCAGACCAAGGCCGCGCCCTCTGTGCGGCGACCGGCGCCGCCGGCCCGCGCACGCACGCCCTTCGACGGCACTAGCGCATGCCCTCTGTCCGGCGACCGGCGCCACCTGCCCGCGCACCCCCGCCGTCCGGCGACCGGCACCGCCCGCCCGCGCATACCCTCCGACATCGCCCGTGCACTCTCTCCGTACGGAGACCGGCGTCGCTCGCGCACGCCCTCTGTCCAGCGACCAGCACCGCCTGCGCACGCCCTCCTATCCGGCAACCAGCATCGCCTGCGCACGCCCTCCGTCCGGCGAGCAGCGCAGTTTTCGCAAGCTAGCAACGCACAGACGCGCAACTAGCACTCACGCCTCCCAGCCCATCTTGCAGCCACGCACTAGCTAGCTACGACAATATATCCAGGTCGTGAGGTGCTTGCCGAGCGGAAAGGCCGGCGAGCGCGACGACCAGGCATGCAGGCGCAGCGCATCGAAGCTCGGTCTTAAACAGCTGCTGCAACTAACGGAGAGGAAACGGCCGTTTCGCCTGACTATGGGCCCTCGGGCCTTAAACTGCTATCAGACTTGTGTTTGCGCTATGTGTTGTTGATTACCTCTGAAGTTGTAGTAACCCTCAAAAAAAAAAAACCTCTGAAGTTGTAGTTTTTAGTAAAAATTTCCAAAAATAGTACTGACCTATAACCACTGTCCCAATTGTGGTAGATTTGTGTAATTTACTCCTCAACAACGCAGAGACTTGAACCTCCCTTAGCTAGTCCTCCCCTCCGGCCTTCATGACATTCTCTTCTTCCGACTTCCATCATGGATCCATAGTCACTTGATGTCAACAAAGAAAAAGAGCTTCACGCCGCTCCCTCTAGAACCAATCGGACGGAATAAAAACATGGGTGCGCACGACCGAATACCTCCGATCCAACAAACTCCAGGTAAAAGCACGGTTACATTCACCGGCGGAGCCTTCCGGAACTCAACACTCCGGCCAGATCACGAGTCCAGGCCTCCGGTAGGTCCTCCTCTTCATGCAAGAGAGGCCCTAGGACCGCCGCCTTTATTCAGGTCGGACCCCCACGTCGGCGACCATCCTGGCCTGGCCACTCCAACCCTCCACCAGCGACACCATCACCGGCTTCCAAGCTCCTCCATCTCGCCGCCGGAACGAGTAGGTTAGCGATAGTTGCTTGACGATGCCTTCAACAAGATAACGGCACAGACGCCGCCATCGCCCGCCATGACCGGAGTCGGCTCGGTTTTCACCGGCTACTATGCCTCCCCGTCTCACTGCCGGCGCTGAAAGTGGGATAAAAAATCCAACACAGCCAGCCTGGCCGACTGCCTTCGGTGGATGAAGTCAGCCACCACCACCATGCCCGGGCCGAAGACCCGGACGTCCTCAAGCCGCGAAGAAGACCCAGCGAAGCCTCCTCGTGCCATTGACGAGACGCAGTCGCGATGGATCGCGATCCGAACCTCGGGCCCAGATCCGACCACACCGCAGCCAACATCCGCCGCCGGCCACCGCCATCCCGCTGCGTTCAGTTGACGGAGGAGGAGGGTGTGGGCCGCCGCCCCCACACGCTCCCGCAGGTCGCGCTGCGCTCTTCCGACAGAGGACCGAGCCGCCACCGCCACCTCACCACAGGGGCTTTGCCCCGCGGCGTCCTCGGCGAAGGGGCGTTCTGGCAACAAGAGCAGCGGCCCAACACACACAGGCCAGCACAAGCACATGATTGCCATTGTGGTCATCTACGGATGCAAGTAGAGCTGACTCAAAACTCAAAACTTATATAGTAGTATTTGTTCATATTTGAAAAAAAACCTCCGGATTCTGTAAAGTTTATGCAAGAAATGCCTCCAGTCGGTTGATTTGCCCTCACTCATCAGTTCCTCTTTGTCTACTCCTGGTCATGGCGCTGCTTCACCCTCACCGCCGTCTACACCATGTGCAGGCTTGCAGCCCGATGGGAAGCGACACATCCGGCGACCTTGACGCCACGTTGGCTACCGGATGCGGCCTCTTGCAACTTCAAATTCGACATACATTTGGAGAGACAAAAAAGATAAATCTGAGTGTGAATAGTGTGAAATACTACTCAACCAGACCTGACACTATTTACAATAGAATTTGTCTTTTTTGTTTCTCCAAGTGTAGATCAGATTTTAAGCTGAAATTTCTTGGAGTTGTAGATACAACCTATATGCATGTTGTTTATTATTTTCAGATTTTTTCGTCTGTTCAAAGTATGTTTTTTCTGAGTTGATCCTATGATCCTACCTAATGGAGAGATGCTATACAAGTCTCTCCCAAGTCGTCCCCTACAAGTCTCTCCCCCCTCTCCTGCACCTTCTACGTCTTTGGGTGGTACGCTCAGTGGCTGAACTTCAGTAAGTCGACTCGTGCGTGCATGCCACCACGTTCATAATCCTTTGCTTTGCGCCTCTGTGAGTGTTTTGCGTCACACCACTCCGTGTCTACAAGAGGCCACTATCGGCGACATGGTCGGATGGACCGGCGTGCTGTTCTAGGTGGGGCTCCTCTATGACAGTTATAAGCGGATCGAGATGGGGCGAAAATAATAAAAAAGGGAAAGATGATAGAGATAAAAGATAGAATATGACATGTGGGCCAATGCATTCAGCAAGATCGGTAATTTGAGAATATTTTTCTACAGAGTACTTCAAAAACATTCGTGCGGGTTCGATTTAGACCGAGATTCAATACTTTCAGGTGCGAAGACACAGATGGTCACTCCATGCAAAACAAGGTTTAAAAATACTCCGTCCGTGCGACCGATCGAAGAAGATTTGGCCGTTGTACGTGCGTTGCTCAGGTAGTGTGTGCGTTCGTTTTTCCTTCTTCTCGTGTGACCGGGCAATCAAAACCGTGACTTGAGGACTTGTACACGAGACTGGGCGGAGAACGACATCGCGCCGGGCTGCCGTTGGAGACTTGCACCGTTGCGAGGAAATAACCGCGGCGGCTAGTGTCGTGTTGTAGTCCGGCAAAAGATTTGCTTTGCTTTGCGGTTGGGTAGGGGCCATTGGACGCTTTCGTATCGTACGGTCCATGTCATGAGTTTATAACCGCCGACGGCGACTGGTCATCGTGTCTTAATCGGCTGTGTTATGGTAGAGTGAATAATTGTTCGTCTAGATTGCTACGTTCCAGTGTTTGGTTCTCCTCCATGGAAGCTTGTGGTGTGTTCATCGCTTTTGTACCGATGGCTTGTTTTGATTACAGAGAAGGTTCCACCAACAAGTTGTACGGTAGTGGTTGCAAGCTAACATATCATACGTAGTAATTCTTTGTAGTTTTTTTTGCGAAAATTTCACCGATCTATTAGTAATCATTAGTAGTAGTACAAACAGATCCAAAAGTAATAGAAATTGCAAACATATCTTCGGACCACCTAGCGACGACTACAGACACTGATGCAAGTCGAAGGCGCGCCGCCGTCCTCGTCCCTCCATCACCGGAGCCAGGCAAAGCTTATCGTAGTAGAGCTTGTCATAGTAGACAAACGGGAAGTCGTCGTGCTAAGGCCTCAAAGGACCAGCGCACCAGGGCAGCAACTGTCGTCAAAGATGACAACCGTAGATCGGAAGAGACTAACCTGAAACCACACCAACGAATACAAAAACCGATCGGATCCCATGAGATCCGTCGAACACATGACTCCACGCGCCCGCCACCGAAGCAAGACGCACCACCGGAGCGAGGACAGGGCGGGGAGGACCTTGTTCTGACTTCAGGATGTAGCCGCCGCCTCATCATCCTAAAGAAGACACTGAAAACAACCTAACAAAGAACGGAGACCCTCCGCCGGCGAGAGGTCGTGGTCCGCCACACCCTCGAAGGCCACAAGGCCACCGAAGGCGGAGCAGACCGACAGCGTCACCTGCGAGGGAACGGAACCCTAGATGGGTTTTCTTGACCGCCTTATTTTCTCCTCCTCCTCTATCTACCCATTGAAACTTTTCTTATTTGTACTTGTAGGAACACACAACCATGCGCCTCAAAACTAACCTGAGACCGGATAGCTAGGAGGGTGGTTGTACCTTAGCCTACCGAATCAAACCCTGGGTGTAACATTTGTGTCCCTCATAAAGGTAAAATAATTTTTAGTGAAAGATGATGTTTTCATTGATAGTGGTGCCTCTGCAATGATTTCCTCAATCTCAAAACTTTCCCAGATCTGTCTTTAAAAGGTGCTTAAAGGAGTAGGGGTTAGTTTATGCTTGTGTATGTGCGTTTGTACCGTGTTTCTCTAATAGAAACATGATCGCACACCAAAATGCAATGCCTATTTGTTTTCCACGGTCTTTAATGTGTGACTTAAGTTGCAACCTCATATGTAACTGAAAAATCCCAGTTACAATACATGGTTAGCACGAATCACGATGATGTCCTATGATTTAGAATTCGACTGAAAACTAAGCTAATTTTCAGTTGACTGAGAACTAACCGACCCCTTAATTTATATTTTCTGCGTTTCATCACTGTGGGAAAGATGACGTTTCCATAGCTGCGGTGATTTCATCAATCTCCAAACCTCAATCGGCTCAGTTTTTTTAGAGGCGCTCAAAGGAGTAGGAGTTAGTGTATGCATGTGTATGTGCTCGTTTGTACCGTGTTTCTCTAAAAGCACACACAATCTCACACCAAAATGCTTTACCTATTTTGTTTTGCACCTGAATTTTTGGAGTATTAATTTAGGGTGTCATTAATTATTAAATGACTAAGAATTAAGTTACTAATTCTGATGTCATGCGCATGTGCAAGTGGTCAAATCTAAGTTGCAACCTCATATGTAACTTAAAAAATCCCAGTTAAAATATATAGTTAGCACGAATCACGATGCAATCCTACGATTTAATTTTCGATTGCGAACTAGCAAAACTGACCCTTTAATTTGTATTTCCTTCGTTCCATAATAATATATTTTTATAATATTTTTATTAATATATTACAAGTAAAAAAAATCATAGTTACAGCTGTAAGTTATTGACCAGCAAAAGTGATTGACGGCTCACGGTTTTATGATACAACTAATAATGTAACTTTGTAGAGAAGAAATGGTCAACATATACAGATCTCCTATATCTCACGACATAAGAAATGTCTGAAAAATGAAAGCGAGTTCTCATCAAGATTGACGTGTGTAGTGTAATTGAGGAAGCGCCTTCCTCGAATGTCATCGTCAGATCGTCTTTGCATAACTCTTTCTTTTTTCATGAAATCTTTGTCACTGTGGAAAAGTGAACTAACGTAGTTAATGCCAGATCCATCTATTGCTTGATCCGTATGGCCAGTTACCATGGTCCGAGAAACGTCTTTGACACACTGGTTCGTGCACCAAAGGGACTGATTCAGTAATCAGTACTATGCAGGTACTGTGTCATCCTAGGAAGCTTCGGTCTACGAAAAAAAACGGCGTGAAACGTCTTTGGCCCCGATCGTGCGGTCGTGCCCTCCCCAAAAATTCAGGTGCTGCTGCTGCTGCGAAGTCCAATCAGCACTTGACCGCGTACGTTGCCTCGCGCTTTAGGTACAAGTGGCAGCTTAGCCCGGCCAGCAGCTTGGACTATTCCTGCACTTGTTGCTGAGCTCGTTGCGTTCACGGTGTTGATCTGGTCCAGATCCGAGTGGCCAAACACCATTGGTCTCTCAGGTCAGAAGTAAACCTTCCTCACAAGAGTCACAAGTCGTATGCGATTTTGCACGTCCTCTCCAGCCCGGCGCCTGCCTAAATTTTCAACGTCCGGATCGGCTCACCTCTAAAATATCCGGTTCAGGTTCATGTGGCATGCTTGTCCCACTCTGTCCTTGTATAATACCAACTGCATATGATTGTAATGATTTTCAATTTGTCTCTTCTTTAAAGCAACTTTTTATTTCTTCTTTTCAACATAGCATTCAAATCAACAATAGGATCATTCTTTCTTTCCATGTTTCACCAACTGAAACTTACACTACTAGGAAAAGGCCTAGCCGTAAGATTGCTATCAGTGGCGCACCACTATAGCAGTGGCGCACCAAAAAATGGTGCTCCACTAGTAGTTAATTACCAGTGGCGCACTACTATAATCCTACGCCACTACTAAATGCGAAACTAGTTATAGATTGATCTAGAGTTACCAGTGGCGCACCAAATATAGGCGCGCCACTGCTATTTAAATAGCAGTGGCGCACCAAAAAGTAGTGCTCCACTACTACTCAATTAACAATAGCGCACGTATATGCGGGGCGATATGGTGCGCCACTGTCCTCAGATATTAATAGCGCAGTAGAGTAGTGCGCCACCGATCCACCGCACATGCATGCCGCGTGCGAGTTCCCACTTCCCACGACACAATCCTTATCTCTTCACCTCACCACTGCACGAGGCAACCATCACTGAGACACGCACCTTCTTGGCTTCTTCTTCCTCCCCCAGATGCATTTTCTCTCTCCGAGCCAAGCACCACCAGAAGCCAACCCCACTTCCGTCGATCTGCTCCAGAGCTGCGGCAGTCACGGGCGCGCGAGGCGGGGGAGAAGCTGGCCGCAGCGGGCGCCAACAACGGGGACTCGGGGCGCTGCTCCTGCCCCGCCGTCCTCCCTCTCCGGCCCGCTCCCCTCCCTCAAGGGCCTCGCCGCGCTCCAGCATCTCCTCCTCAACAACAACGGCTTCACCACCGTCCCCGACGGCTTCTTCGACGGCCTCGTCTCGCTCTCCGACTTCTCCATCGACCACAACGACCTCACCGGCCCGGTTCCACAGAGCATCATCAACCGACGGCGCAACCCCACCTCACATCTCCCAACTTCTTGCCGCGTGAGGTAGATGAGCAACCCCACCCCAAGCCCCTCCTTCTCCCCGAATCCCCCACTTTCTCCCGTAATCCCCCACTTCCTCTACGAATCTCGCAGGCGGATCTAGCGGTGCGACGGTGCTCGGGTAACTATCTCCTGTTTCCGGTGGCG
Source organism: Lolium perenne (assembly GCF_019359855.2). NCBI lineage: Eukaryota > Viridiplantae > Streptophyta > Magnoliopsida > Poales > Poaceae > Lolium > Lolium perenne. Next base: position 86,909,306 of record NC_067247.2, read on the forward strand.
GCGAGGCTCCACGTGCACCAGGAGGATCTCAACGAGGGAGATCGACGCCTCGGCCGTCGCGGGCCACACCAAATGCAGCGGGCGCCGACGCGGGACGCGGTAATCTGGGGCAGGCGCCGACGCGGAACGCGGTCCTCTGCAGCAGGCGGCCGCCGGGCGGCGGCAACTCAACGACGCGGGCCTCGGGCGGCGGCAGCTCACCGGCGGCAACACACCGGCGCGGGCCTTGGGCGGCGACTTAGTTCTCTCCAGGACTCGATTGATTTTTTTTTCATTTTTAGGGTGTTTTATGTAAATTTGATCTGTAATTTTATTTTAACTGCTCTGTAATTTTATTCTAACTGTTCTGTCAGTAAATTTAAACTGAACGATTTGGATTGCACATTTTTTTCTGTTTCTAGCGATGGTTAGTTGTGGCGCACGTGAATGCTTCTTAATGGCGCACTCAACTCGTTTTTGTTTCTAGTGATGGTTAGTTGTGGCGCACGGGAATGCTACTTAATGGCGCACTGCCTTTCCTTTTGTTTTCAGCTATGGTTAGGTGTGGCGCACCAAAATAATGCATGTGGCGCACCAGGCAGTGCGCTATTGCTATCTGTCTTACTAGTGGCGCATCAAGAGGTGCGCCACTACTAAAAGTTAGCAGTGGCGTGATATTAGTGGCGCATCACTAGTGCGCCACTGATGAGTAAAACAGGTGCGCCACTAATAAGCTGTTTTCTAGTAGTGTTATGCAAGCAGAAAAACCAAAACAAAAAGTGTGTGAATATTTCTCAGACGACTGAGAACTAACTTCGGTCTCAGTCCGATGATGTCATCAAATCTCAGTTGCAACTCATAACTAGCACACATCACGATGCAAATTAAATGCTATAAGACTTAACTGAGCACGAGAACAAAATTGACACTAAGTGTTCTGAATTTCAGATGTTCTATCTGAATCTTTTCTGAAATATCTACAGCTCATCAAGTCTCAACGATTGGAACTGTTCAGATAAGGTAGAGCAGGGAGCACGCCAGTAGCAGAAGCCCAATGAAGATATCAATTGCATTCGGTCTCTGTACCAACAAGCTGACATAAGACATCAAGGATAAACACAACCAAACTAATAAAAGAAGAGAAGAGAAAACAACGTGATAGTGATCAAACACATGTAACAACATCACTGTAATCATGACCAAATACAACACCAAAACTCCAAAATAGATCCACCAAAAGCAACACCTCCAAAAGAAAATAATGCACAAGAGTTATTGTTGCACAATGAGATATCTTAGGTTTTCACCATGGAGAATGCTCCCAAAAAAATGACTTTAGCAAAGCCATTGCCAAGTACAACTTACAAAGACTAGATCTTGAATTTTTATCCTGAAAATCGCGAGTCAGTACGTGCTCAAGGAGCGCCACAAAAAATACAGTCCTCGTGTGCTGCCAGTCCGGCCCGTTTGCCAAGACGCTTCTGCAAGCCTTCAAGCACATGAACACACATGAGCATGTCCTAATGGATAGAAACATCGTTTCTCCAGCATAGCCAGTGTAGCATAGTCTTCATCGCATCCAATATACATGTCCGTCATAACTTGGAAAACTACAATCGCAACCATTATGATTTCTCCATCTTTATCAATACCATAAAAATCTATACCCAGACATCTAGCTATCCATTCATTATCAAAAGATAGGATAGCCTCGTGTCCGCCTGGAAAGTCAGGAATAGCTCCTAGGGGATTTCATGAGGTACCACCTTCACCTTGTACTAAGTCATAGGATGACGGTTCTGAACAATAAGAAGAAGTTCTGGAAATTAAAGGTTTCTCTAAAAAATACCTATATTTTATTTTGATATCTTTGTGGAGGAGCTATTTTCACTAGAGATAATCTGGCCAGACATATTTTAGTGGGTAGTACTAAATGTGTTTTTATTACAATAATAAGTCAATCGAACATATTCCCTCCAATCCATATTAAATATCGATGATTTAGAACAAAGTTAGGATAAACCAACGACACTTAATATGGATTGAAGTGGTATCTTCTTTAAATGTAAATGCGCCTGATCGACATGTCAGGTCGATTGTTTAAGTATCTACCCAATGAAAGAGTAAGTAACTGAGCATACTAGAATCTTCTACCATTTAGACATATACTACAAGTTGAATGAGTGCATAAAGTCTTCATATCAAAACTGTGACATTTTCATATGTTTGGTTGTCAACATTTTAATGGGCCATGTGTGCTACAAACATGCTGAGATGGCTTAATTAATGTCTATCACACGATCGAGTAAATCATTATCGTACATTCCAAAAAAAATTGGTTATAATTTATAGTTTTCCTAAATGATTTACTGACATCTTGCGTAAGTGTTATATGAGATTAAGCGAGAAAGATAAACACTACAGAGGATACTCCTTCTAGCAGTAATAGAAATTTCTTAGATTAAACATCCTTTAAGAAAATATTTTGATCAGAAACGGCAAGTGTAGATGACAACGCAGAAGTATGGAGGTTTCCTATACGTCGTCTGTGAGACTAGTTGTATTATAAAAAACTGTACAAAGATGGGTCAATTGAGTTTTGTAAATTTTCTCCTAATATATGTGATAACATTGTAAAAATATTGAGAAAACGTTATTTGCAGAAGTGAAATACAAATGTCATCAGATTTGATAGGGTGCCATATTTCTGCACTTAGATAGGCCAGATTGGAATATTCTTAGTCGTCAATGGAAACTTCTTTGGTTCGGTAGACTTGAAACAAAACTAAAGAAACTAGAATTATGTGTGGTGAGTGCTCTCGAGCAAAACTCTTCGCAAACAGAGTGTGTATCCGTATCAGCACACTTTTATACATAAGGTTGTATTAGTGTTCTATCATTTTTGGAGTGTTCGGACTGCACAAATAATTGGTATTGAATAAGAAGATAACAACATAATATCCAAGACGATACACTCACATAATGTACAAACCAAAGAGATAATTAAAACTAACAATTCTATTGGTCTGGAAATTAACATTAATTACATCACTCAGGAATAACAAAACTATTAGCTAGATGGTTTGTGGTCTATAGAGTATAGCAACTAGCATAAAATAACCGTTCAAATTCACAAGATTAGGTAAGACAAATAATGGACCTTGAGAAACATGTACTACCTCCTTTTTGATGCACACACGCTATTCTAATATGAACTTGGACAAACAAAAATTGAGCGATAAAATCTTAATTATATTTTACGCAATAAGTATCGTTGTATTGGAAACACTTTCTGGTGATGCTAATTTTATAGTTGGATTCAAAATAGTTGAAAACAAGGCAAAAAATTGTCATTTTCACTAACAGAGAGGAAGATTTTAGAGTCTTACAAAAATTGTGTGAATGCAAAATCCAAGACACACAAAGCGTCACGACTACTCTCGTGGCATTTGGAGTAATTTTTTGTCAAAGAAAAAATATGAAAAATAAGGACGCTTTATTCATTGGAATGGAGGGAGCAATTCATAGTGCAGTGAAAAAGATACCCATGTTGGTCACGGGCGCGAGGCTCGTGATTCTTTTTGAACGATGGGATTTCCGATGTGTGAATCTTCGAGGAGCGTCGGCTTCTACACCTAGGTATAGTGGGACCGTGCCCTTGGTGACCTCATATCCGCATTCAACAACGCGTGAAGCTCCGTGCCTACTAGCCCTAGCTTCTCGCGTCACCTCTATGGCGACTCCGGAGGCCACCATGTCGCCGCAAAAAAAAACGCGCCTCCACCCTGCTCACCGCACCGGCGCTGGAGGAGGCCACCAGTGGATGGCGGCGCTGGAGTTCCCCCTATATTCTAGCCCCTTCTTTACCCCTAGTGTCCTCTGCCGCTGCTCTAGGGTCCGGTTCAATCCGATATGGATGCACGTTTGCCACATTCACTGGTAGAAAAACAGGCTTCCGGTGAGCCCCATAAGTCGCGAAGCTGTAGGAACCGCGACTAATGGGACCTTTAGTCGCGGTTCGGGAGGCGAACCGCGACCAAAGGCCTGGGCCCAGGGCGCTCGGTGGCCAGCCGGTGCACGTGGGGGGCTTTAGTCGCGGTTGGCCTGGCCAACCGCGACTAAAGGCCTTTAGTCGCGGTTGGCCAGGCCAACCGGGACTAAAGCCCCCCCCCCCCCTATATATACCCATCCAGCAGCCAACACTTAGCCATTTGGAGCTATTCTCTTCACAAACTTCACAAGTGGGTGTTAGGTTTGGTTTTGGTTCCTCTTATGCACATAAGGTGTTTGATGAAATGCCCCAAGAGCATGAAACAAACATGATATGAAGTGTTGGAGCCACACTTGAGCTTTCTCATTTATTTTTTCCTCCTCGATCGCGGTTAGCAACTTGAACCTTTGATGTGTCGTTGATAAAATATGCATGTGTGTGTAGTTCATTGTTTAATTTATATTGTTTGTAGCTAGTTAGTTTAACAAATGCATGATGGTTAATTATATATTTTATATTATAATAATGCAGATGAATCGACAATGGATGTACGGTAACCGACTCTCCGGCGAGTTCAGTACGGGTTTGAAAGATTTCCTCGTAGTGGCTAATGCGAACAAGCAGGGGGGTTTTGTTATCTGTCCATGTGTTAACTGTAAGAATCAGAAGGGTTACTCTTCCTCAAGAGATGTTCACATGCACCTGCTTCGGCACGGTTTCATGCCAAGCTATAATTGTTGGACCAAGCATGAAGAAAGAGGGGTTATAATGGAAGAAGATGAAGAAGGGGATGATTTCATCGATGAAAGCTATCTTGCTCATTTCGGTGATACTTTCATGGAGGATGCTGAAGGTGAAGGGGAAGGTGAAGGGGAAGGTGAAGAAGAGGCACGTGATGATCCCGTTGATGATCTTGGTCGGACCATTGCTGATGCACGGAGACGCTGCGAAACTGAAAAAGAGAGGGAGAATTTGGATCGCATGTTAGAGGATCACAGGAAGGCGCTGTACCCCGGATGCGATGATGGTCTGAAAAAGCTGGGCTGCACACTGGATTTGCTGAAATGGAAGGCACAGGCAGGTGTAGCTGACTCGGCATTTGAAAACTTGCTGAAAATGTTGAAGAATATGTTTCCAAAGAATAACGAGTTGCCCGCCAGTACGTACGAAGCAAAGAAGGTTGTCTGCCCTCTAGGTTTAGAGGTTCTGAAGATACATGCATGCATCAACGACTGCATCCTCTACCGCGGTGAATACGAGAATTTGAATGAATGCCCGGTATGCACTGCATTGCGTTATAAGATCAGAGGCGATGACCCTGGTGACGATGTTGAGGGCCAGAAACCCAGGAAGAGGGTTCCCGCCAAGGTAATGTGGTATGCTCCTATAATACCACGGTTGAAACGTCTGTTCTGGAACAAAGAGCATGCCAAGTTGTTGCGATGGCACAAAGAGGACCGTAAGTCGGACGGGGAGTTGAGACACCCCGCAGATGGAACGCAATGGAGAAAGATCGACAGAGAGTTCAAAGAGTTTGCAGCTGACGCAAGGAACATAAGATTTGGTCTAAGTACGGATGGCATGAATCCTTTTGGAGAGCAGAGCTCCAGCCATAGTACCTGGCCCGTGACTCTATGCATCTACAACCTTCCTCCTTGGTTGTGCATGAAGCGGAAGTTCATTATGATGCCAGTGCTCATCCAAGGTCCGAAGCAACCCGACAACGACATCGATGTGTACCTAAGGCCATTAGTTGATGAACTTTTACAGCTGTGGGGCAGACCTGGTGTCCGTGTGTGGGATGAGCACAAAGAAGAGGAATTTGACCTACGAGCGTTGCTTTTCGTAACCATCAACGATTGGCCTGCTCTTAGTAACCTTTCGGGACTGTCAAATAAGGGATACAATGCATGCACGCACTGCTTACATGAGACTGAAAGTGTACATTTGCCAAATTGTAAGAAGAATGTGTACCTTGGGCATCGTCGATTTCTTCCGAAAGGTCATCCAGTAAGAAAGAAAGGCAAGCATTACAACGGCAAGACAGATCACCGGCCGAAGCCTGCGGAACACACTGGTGCTGAGGTATTTGATATGGTCAAGGATTTGAAAGTCACCGTTGGAAAGGGGGCTGGCGGCCAATCCGTTCCGAAGGGAGCTGACGGGCACGTAGCCATGTGGAAGAAGAAATCTATATTCTGGGAGCTAGAATATTGGAAAGTCCTAGAAGTCCGCTCTGCAATCGACGTGATGCACGTTACGAAGAATATTTGCGTGAACATCCTAAGCTTCTTGGGCGTGTATGGGAAGTCAAATGATACAAAGGAAGCACGGCAGGACCAGCAAAGTTTGAAAGACCCTGATGACCGGCATCCGGAACGGTTTCAAGGTCGTGCCAGCTACGCTACGACCAAAGAAGAGAAGGTCATCTTTTTGAATGCCCGAGCAAGGTATGAAGGTCCCGTCGGGATTCTCGTCCAATATAAAGGGAATAATAAACATGGCGGAGAAAAAGTTCCAAAACCTGAAGTCTCACGACCGCCACGTGATTATGACGCAATTGCTTCCGATTGCTTTGAGGGGCTCTGCCGGAAAATGTTCGAGTAGCCATTGTGAAGCTATGTGCATTCCTCAATGCAATCTCTCGAGAAGGTAATCAATCCAGAAGTTCTACCACGGTTCTGAACGATGTGATCCAATGTCTTGTCAGTTTCGAGTTGGTGTTCCCACCATCCTTCTTCAATATTATGACGCACCTCCTGGTTCACCTAGTCGATGAGATTTCCATTCTCGGTCCTGTATTTCTACACAATATGTTCCCCTTCGAGAGGTTCATGGGAATATTAAAGAAATATGTTCGTAACCGTGCTAGGCCAGAAGGAAGCATCGCCAAGGGCTATGGAAATGAGGAGGTAATTGAGTTTTGTGTTGACTTTGTTCCTGACCTTAAGCCGATTGGTCTTCCTCAATCGCGGCACGAGGGGAGACTAAGTGGAAAAGGCACGATCGGAAGGAAATCAACGATATGTATGGATGGCCATTCTCAGTGAAGCACACCACACGGTTCGACCAATTCCAGCTTGGTGGCTCCGTACTTTGAGAAACACAAGAATATTTTACGCTCGGACAACCACGAGAAGCTGAATCCTGGATTAGGAAGGCCCACATGGAGACTTTCGGCAGTTGGTTGAGAAAACATTTAATGAGTGACGATCATGTTGTAGATCAGCTGTACATGTTGGCCAAGACACCATCTTCGACTATAACGACTTTCCAAGGGTACGAGATAAATGGAAATACATTTTACGCGATCGCCCAAGATAAAAAGAGCACCAACCAAAACAGTGGTGTCCGCTTTGATGCAGCAACCGAGAATGGGCAAAAGGTCACATATTATGGTTACATAGAGGAGATATGGGAACTTGACTATGGACCCTCCTTTAGGGTCCCTTTGTTCCGGTGCAAATGGTTCAAGCTAACAGGAGGTGGGGTAAAGGTGGACCAGCAATACGGAATGACAATGGTGGATTTCAACAATCTTGGTTACCTTGACGAACCATTCGTCCTAGCGAAAGATGTCGCTCAGGTTTTCTATGTGAAGGACATGAGTAGCAAACCGAGGAAACGGAAAGATAAGAAAACGATCAGTACATCATGCGATGATCCAAAGCGCCACATTATTCTTTCAGGGAAAAGAAACATCGTGGGAGTGGAGGACAAGACAGACATGTCAGAAGATTATAATATGTTTGCTGAAATTCCGCCCTTCAAAGTGAACACCGACCCAAGCATTAAGTTAAATGATGAGGATGCTCCATGGATACGGCACAATCGTAAGCAAGCAGGGACACAAGGGAAGAAATGATGTGTAATAATTTATTGTACCAAACTTTGTTGAATGAATCATGTGAATTATATTACCCGTGATGTGTTTGGTGTCCATTTTCGAATGATTCAATTGACTCGAGATAGCACTGATGATACATGAAATTTGGAGTGACTAAGTCATACTCCTGCATACATGAAATTTGGAGTGACTAAGTCATACTCCTGCATACAGGAAATTTGGAGTGACTAAGTCATACTCCTGCATACATGAAATTTGGAGTGATTTAGTCATACTCCTGCCTAGGCGTATAATATGCATACTCGTAGTCTTCATAGCCGCCGCCGTTGTACTGGTAGTCGTCGCCTTCTAAGTTGCCGGCGTCGTCGTCGCTGCTGTCATCGCTGTCGTCGGGCGGCGCTCGTGGCTCGAACTGAGGGTAGCGTAGGCGGGGGATATCGCCGGCCGTGATGTAGTCCATGACGCTCTGCAGAGTCCGGCCGTACCACCATAGCCGACGGCCGGCCTCGTGGAAGTTTCCAGGAGGCAGACCATCCTCCTCATACCTGGCGAGCGCCCTCTCACGCCGATTGATGAAGAAGGCGTCCCAAGTATGCTGGTTATCGGGATGCCAGCGGGGATTCATCCGCTGCTCCGGCGTGAGGTCGAGGTAGTAGTGGTTCGTGATGGCCGCCCGGCGCGCAGTACCCTGAGGGACGGGAGGGACCGGCATGCCGCCGGCGCTTAGGCTCCAGCCGGCAGGGACGCGGTAGCCCGGTGGGCAAGGGTAGTTCGAGGCGCAAAGCTCCTCCACCTGCTGGTAGGTTAGAGTGGGTGCGGTGGAAGCCATGAGAGAGTGATGAGAGATTGTAGAGATGTGATAATGCTGGCCAAGCCGGGCAACATATATGTAGTGAGAAATGGCGGGAAAAATGGGAGCGGGAAGACAGGAGGCGGGAAGAAAGTGGCGGGAAGAAAGAGGCGGGAAGAAAGAGGCGGGAAGAAATTGGCGGGAAGAAAGAGGAGGGAAGACAGTGAACAAATGGCGGGAAGAAGAGGAATCCAGAGCTAGCTGGTCATCTAATCTGGGTAAGCTTTATTTTTTTTTTTGATATATCATCTAATAAATGAATTAGTTTTATTTTTCTGAATTTTTTGATATATTATTTGTATTTTTAAGATTTTTAAATGAACTAGTTTTATTTTTCTGAATTTTTTGATATATTATTTGTATTTTTCACATTTAGAAATGAATTAGTTTTATTTTTCTGAATTTTCTGATATATTATTTGTATTTTTAAGATTTTTAAATGAATTAGTTTTATTTTTCTAATTTTTTTGATATATTATTTGTATTTTTCACATTTAGAAATGAATTAGTTTTATTTTTCTAAATTTGTTGATATATTATTTTGTATTTTTCACATTTAGAAATGAATTAGTTTTATTTTTCTAAATTTGTTGATGTATTATTTGTATTTTTCACATTTAGAAATGAATTAGTTTTATTTTTCTAAATTTGTTGATATATTATTTTGTATTTATAACATTTACAAATAGGAAAAATTTCGAAATAGGCCTTTAGTCGCGGTTGGCCTGGCCAACCGCGACTAAAGCTCATTTCCGCGGGAACCGCAAAAACGGGCGAAAAAAGGGATTTAGTCGCGGTTGGTGTGGCCAACCGCGACTAAAATTACCCTTTAGTCGCAGTTGGCCACACCAACCGTGACTAAATCGCCTCCCTTTAAATACCCGCGCCGCCCGCGGGCGCAACACTTCTTCTTCCTCGCCCGCTCCGTCTGCCCATCGCCGCGCGCTCGATCTTCTCTCTCGCCGCGCCGCCAGGCTGCCCGACTGTCGCCCGCCGTGTCACCGCACTCGACCGTCGCCGCTCGCCGATCTTCTCTCTCGCCGCGCCGCGCCGCGCCGCCAACCACCGCGCGCTCCTCGTCGTCGCCGCGCGCAGCGTCGGGCGGTGCCGCGCCGCGCCGCCCTGAGATCGCCGCCGCCCGGCGACGACGGCAGCGTAAGGACTCGCGCGCGCCGCCGTCTCAGATCGCCGCCGCCGCCGCTGCCGCGCCGCCGCTACCGCGCGCCCTCGCCGCGCCGCCGGCCGCCCTGCAGAGAACGGAGAGAGAACGAGTGAGGAGAGAGAGAAAGGGCCAGGGGCGCCTAGCCGTCCCATTTTTTTTGTTTTTTTTTGTTTTTTTTTAATTTGTAACTAAGTACTTAACAAAAAAATACTTAACAAAAAAAGTACTTAAAAATTAAAACTTCAAAATTTGTAACTTACAAATTGTAACTTAAATGAAAAATAGTTTTAAGTAATTTGTAACTTCAAATTTTTATTCAACTTAAAAATATTGTAACTTTAAATGAAAAATAGTTTTAAGTATATTGCAACTTAAAAATAGTGTAAAATTTGAGTTTAAAGTTTGTGTAAAAGAAGAACTACAATTTGACTTAAAAAAAATAATTGAGACTTAAAATTTTGTCTCAAAAAGAACTACAAATTTGACTTAAAAAAATTGTGTAAAAAAAAACTAAAATTTGACTTTAAAAAAACTAAAAATTTACTTAAATTTTTTGTCTCAAAAAAGAACTAAATTTTAACTAAGTCAAATTTATGAAAAATCCCGTGCTCGTCGACTTTTCTTCCCCGTACGTCCTCCTTCCCCACCGACGGCGCCCACCTCGGCATGGGAACGCGCTGCCGCGGTGACCAGCTACCACCGCGCGTATACGGAGGGGGCCGGCAGCGCTCGTCGCCCCCTCCGTATACGCGCGGTGTTTTTTTTGGGATCGAGAGGGGGCGGCGAGGGTTATGTGTCGTCGGCACCGCCACCGCCGCGCCCTTTCGCCACCGGTTCGCCACCGCCACCGGTCTCTCGGTCACGCGGTCATTGCGAGGTCGATCATCCGCATATAACACGCGTCCCCCCTCTCGCCTCCCGCTCGTCGCCCTCTCTGTTTATATGTAGAAGAGATGTGATAATGCATATACACAATTAATTTGTTTTTACTACATGTTTTCAGGACTGACATATGGCGGACGATAGAGCTGACCCGATTCTGGACAACTATGATCCGGACCTTGAAGAACATATGTTCGGCATCATAAAAGGCGATATTCTATATGTGCCGACCGGACAAGAAGAAGATGATATCTCTTCTTATCTGAACCTTGAGGGTGAAGATGAAGGGCGCCGTCAGCAAGATGATGCCGAAGAAACGTCGATAAACGATGATCTTCAATTGGAAGTAGCAACCACCTCCGGCGCCGAGGTATATATATATACATATTGAGCGTCTGGTGATACAAACTAACTGATTTGAATAAATGTGTGTGTACTAACGCACGCGACTCTCTTTCTTATTTTAGCCCTCGGCCGGATCGTCGAAAAAATCGAGTACATCGTCAAAGCGTGGCGCAACCAAGACGATGAAACCAAACGAAACATGCACCATCGAGGTTGTCGATGAAGAAACCGGCAGGCCGCTGGAGCCCAGCAAGAACGCCACCACGTTTATCAGCCAATGCGGAGCCGTTGTTAGAGACAACGTCTCGATCACCGTCCAGGAGTGGAATGAGACAAAGAAGGCACGTCTTGGTTTCACTTTTGTCGATAAGAGAACAAAAAAAGATTGCTTCAACAAGCTTATGGAACATTTCGTTCTACCTCCGGAATACCGCAAATACGATGAGGCGGGTAACAAGATTCAGGAAAACAAGGAGAGGTGCAAGCTAGTCAAACAGTTCGCTCTTTCTAAGATGGCCAACGCATTCCGGAAATACAAGCAAAATCTAGCCCATGACTTTGTCAAGCAGGGCAAGACTCCGGATTTCAAAGGACAATATGAGAAACTGCAACATGATTGGCCAGAATTTGTGAAGCAAAAGAAATCGGAGCAGTTCCTTGAAATATCGAAAAAAATAAGGAGAATGCGGCCAAGAAGGAGTACAATCATATTATGGGGCCAGGAGGGTATCGCTTTTGGCAGCCTAAGTGGGAGAAGATGGAGAACGAGCTGAGGGCGCGAGGAATCCGTCCAGGTACGGAGGGATGGGACCCAAGGGCCAAAAGCTGGTGGTACGGGCATGGGGGATCGCTGAACCCGGAGACAGGGGAGTGTGTTTATCAGGGCAAAATAATTAAACCCACCCAAAAGCTTATTGAGGCAATGAGGGATGCTCAAGAGGGGAGGATCAAGTTCAACAGAGAGAACGACGCCCTGACAAAAGCTCTCGGGAATCCTGAACACGGAGGACGTGTACGAGGCATGGGGCCCATTCCGTGGAAAGTAGGGTTCCCAGACGATGACCCGTACGATTCTGAAGCCGTAAGAGAAAGATGGATCGGGATGCAGATGTTGTGGCGAAGTTGGTAACGGAAATGGATGTGATGAAGAAAACCGTGAGTGTACTAGTCGCCGAAAGAGATGCAGCTCGGGCGCAGCATGAAGATCATCCAATGGATCTCGGACGCCAGCAGCGGAGAAGAAGCAGCGTGGCTTCCACGGAGGCCTCACCGGCTGGTGCACCGACGATCGAAATTACTGCACCGGAGCCTCTGGTGGTCGAAATTACTGCACCGGAGCCTCCTCGCTACCCCGTGGACGATATAAAGGAGATGAAAGCATGTCATCTGTATTATCCTATCGGGAACATGTCCATGAAGGTAGCCATCAGCAGTGCTTTACCACCTGGAGCACTCCACCACAACAACCCCATTCAAGATGGCTATGCTCGTGTCACGGTGGAGGAGATAGTCCAAGGGTTTGAGGACCTGGACATTGACATTGCTACACCTGAAGGGGTGAAAAGACTTGGAGATGTCAAGCGCCAGTTCATTCTATGGCAGAAGAAATTTATCAAGTTTCCAGGCGAGGCACCGACAAGTCCACCCCCCTGCGGTGGTGGTGGTGGCGGTGGCGGTGGTGGTGCTTCACCTACACCTCCTTCACGTCAGCCGACGCCGCCCCCCAATTCACCTCCGGCGGGTAAGCAGATGCCGCCCCCCAGTCCTCGTCCGGCGGGTGATCAGACACCGCCCCCCAATCCACCTCCGGCGAAGAAGCAGAAGCAGTCCTGGGTTATTAACCCGGACCCTTATGTACCTAGAACCACAAAGATACCAGAGCCATCACTGAAGCCTCTCCCCACAAGGCCTTGGGAACGTAGTGCCGAGGAAGTCGACGCACACGCGGCTGCTGAATATGAGAAATGGAAGGCGGACTGCAAGAAGAAAAGAGAGCCCGAGCCCAAGCAAGTATTTTCTGACAAGGAAAAGAGCTAGGCTAAGTCATTTTTGAACACACCGTCCCAAGCCGCGAAGAATCTGCCTGACGACAATTTACGTGAACTTCGTAGGCAAGCACTCGCGTTCAAGAGGAACCAAGAGTTGGCGGAGAAGAAAGCCTTGGAGGAGGAGGCCGAGAAAAAATTAGAAAGGGGGAAAGAAGTTGCCCAGCTCGGGGAACAAAGTAAACAATCGATCGCCCCGCTCATAGTGCAAGCCGCCGGTCCGGATGCCCCCGATATCATAGCAGCTGCGGCAGCACATGGATTGACTGTAACGAGTGCCAGAGAACAAGCGGCCGACTTAGGTATCACTCTTCGTGCACTGTTAGGCCTTGATGAGGCGTGATGTCTACGTTCCCCCTCCTTTCCTGTAGACAGTGTTGGGCCTCCAAGAGCAGAGGTTTGTAGAACAGCAGCAAGTTTTCCCTTAAGTGGATACCCAAGGTTTATCGAACTCAGGGAGGAAGAGGTCAAAGATATCCCTCTCATGCAACCCTGCAACCACAAAGCAAGAAGTCTCTTGTGTCCCCAACACACCTAATAGGTGCACTAGTTCGGCGAAGAGATAGTGAAATACAGGTGGTATGAATATATATGAGCAGTAGCAACGGTGCCAGAAAATAGCTTGCTGGCGTGTAGTTGATGGTGGTAGTATTGCAGCAGTAGTAACGCAGTAAAACAGTAAACAAGCAGTAGTAACTCAGCAGTATTTAGGAACAAGGCCTAGGGATTATACTTTCACTAGTGGACACTCTCAACATTGATCACATAACAGAATAGATAAATGCATACTCTACACTCTTGTTGGATGATGAACGCATTGCGTAGGATTACACGAACCCTCAATGCCGGAGTTAACAAGCTCCACAATTTGTTCATATTTAAGTAACCTTATAGTGTAAGATAGATCAACATAACCAGATAGATCACATCAATACCATCATAATGATAATTAACTCCACAATCTACAAGAGATCATGATCATAGCCTACGACAAGAACCACACGGTGCACACACTAGTCACCTTTACACACGTGCAGGAGGAATAGAACTACTTTAATAACATCACTAGAGTAGCACATAGATGAATTGTGATACAAAACTCATATGAATCTCAATCATGTAAAGCAGCTCATGAGATCATTGTATTGAAGTACATGGAGAGAGATTAACCACATAGCTACCGGTACAGCCCCGAGCCTCGATGGAGAACTACTCCCTCCTCATGGGAGTAGCAGCGGTGATGAAGATGGCGGTGGAGATGGCAGCGGTGTCGATGGAGAAGCCTTCCGGGGGCACTTCCCCGCTCCGGCAGCGTGCCGGAACAGAGACTCCTGTCCCCCAGATCTTGGCCTCGCGATGGCGGCGGCTCTGGAAGGTTTCTGTGGTTTTCGTCGAACGCATCAGGGTTTTCGATCCAGGGGCTTTATATAGGCGAAGAGGCGGCGTAGGAGGGTCGAAGGGGCGACGACACCATAGGGCGGCGCGGCCAGGGCCTGGGCCGCGCCGGCCTATGGTCTGGGGGCCCAGTGCCCCCCATCTGGTCCTTCCTGGGTGTTCTGGATGCTTCCGGTGAAAATAGGAACTTGGGCGTTGATTTCGTCCGATTCCGAGAATATTTCGTTACTAGGATTTCTGAAACCAAAAACAGCAGAAAACAGGAACTGGCACTTCGGCATCTTGTTAATAGGTTAGTTCCAGAAAATGCACGAATATGACATAAAGTGTGCATAAAACATGTAGATAACATCAATAATGTGGCATGGAACATAAGAAATTATCGATACGTCGGAGACGTATCAGCATCCCCAAGCTTAGTTCTGCTCGTCCCGAGCAGGTAAAACGATAACACAGATAATTTCTGGAGTGACATGCCATCATAATCTTGATCATACCATTTGTAAAGCATATGTAGTGAATGCAGCGATCAAAACAATGGTAATGACATGAGTAAACAACTGAATCATATAGCAAAGACTTTTCATGAATAGCACTTCAAGACAAGCATCAATAAGTCTTGCATAAGAGTTAACTCATAAAGCAATAATTCAAAGTAAAGGTATTGAAGCAACACAAAAGAAGATTAAGTTTCAGCGGTTGCTTTCAACTCATAACATGTATATCTCATGGATATTGTCAACATAGAGTAGTATAATAAGTGCAATATGCAAATATGTAGGAATCAATGCACAGTTCACACAAATGTTTGCTTCTTGAGGTGGAGAGAAATAGGTGAACTGACTCAACATTGAAAGTAAAAGAATGGTCCTCCATAGAGGAAAAGCATCGATTGCTATATTTGTGCTAGAGCTTTTATTTTGAAAACATAAAGAGAGCATAAAAATAAAGTTTTGAGAGGTGTATGTTGTTGTCAACGAATGGTAGCGGGTACTCTAACCCCCTTGCCAGGCAAACCTTCAAAGAGCGGCTCCCATTTTATTTTATTTTGGGTGGCACTCCTTCCAACCTTTCTTTCACAAACCATGGCTAACCGAATCCTCGGGTGCCTGCCAACAATCTCATACCATGAAGGAGTGCCTTTTTATTTTAGTTTTATTATGATGACACTCCTCCCAACCTTTGCTTACACAAGCCATGGCTAACCGAATCCTTCGGGTGCCGTCCAACAATCACATACCATGGAGGAGTGTCTATTTTTGTTAATTAATTTGGGACTGGGAATCCCATTGCCAGCTCTTTTTGCAAAATTATTGGATAAGCGGATGAAGCCACTAGTCCATTGGTGAAAGTTGCCCAACAAGATTGAAAGATAAACACCACATACTTCCTCATGAGCTATAAAACATTGACACAAATCAGAGGTGATAAATTTTGAATTGTTTAAAGGTAGCACTCAAGCAATTTACTTTGGAATGGCGGAGAAATACCATGTAGTAGGTAGGTATGGTGGACACAAATGGCATAGTGGTTGGCTCAAGTATTTTGGATGCATGAGAAGTATTCCCTCTCGATACAAGGTTTAGGCTAGCAAGGCTTATTTGAAACAAACACAAGGATGAACCGGTGCAGCAAAACTCACATAAAAGACATATTGAAAACATTATAAGACTCTACACCGTCTTCCTTGTTGTTCAAACTCAATACTAGAAATTATCTAGACCTTAGAGAAACCAAATATGCAAACCAAATTTTAGCATGCTCTATGTATTTCTTCATTAATGGGTGCAAAGCATATGATGCAAGAGCTTAATCATGAGCACAACAATTGCCAAGTATCACATTACCCAAGACATTTATAGCAATTACTACATGTATCATTTTCCAATTCCAACCATATAACAATTTAACGAAGGAGAAACTTCGCCATGAATACTATGAGTAGAAACCAAGGACATACTTGTCCATATGCTACAGCGGAGCGTGTCTCTCTCCCATAAAGTGAATGCTAGGATCCATTTTATTCAAACAAAATAAAAACAAAAACAAACCGACGCTCCAAGAAAAAGCACATAAGATGTGATGGAATAAAAATATAGTTTCAGGGGAGGAACCTGATAATGTTGTCGATGAAGAAGGGGATGCCTTGGGCATCCCCAAGCTTAGACGCTTGAGTCTTCTTGATATATGCAGGGGTGAACCACCGGGTGCATCCCCAAGCTTAGATCTTTCACTCTCCTTGATCATGTTGCATCATACTCCTCTCTTGATCCTTGAAAACTTCCTCCACACCAAACTCGAAACAACTCATTAGAGGGTTAGTGCACATTATAAATTGACATATTCAGAGGTGACACAATCATTCTTAACACTTCTGGACATTGCATAATGCTACTGGACATTAGTGGATCAAAGAAATTCATCCAACATAGCGAAAGAGGCAATGCGAAATAAAAGGCAGAATCTGTCAAAACAGAACAGTTCGTATTGACGAATTTTAAAATGGCACCAGACTTGCTCAAATGAAAATGCTCAAATTGAATGAAAGTTGCGTACATATCTGAGGATCATGCACGTAAATTGGTTTAATTTTCTGAGTTACCTACAGGGGGGTGGACCCAGATTCGTGACTGCAAAGAAATCTGGAACTGCGCAGTAATCCAAATCTAGTACTTACTTTTCTATCAACGGCTTTACTTGGCACAACAAAACACAAAATTAAGATAAGGAGAGGTTGCTACAGTAGTAAACAACTTCCAAGACACAAATATAAAATAAAGTACTGTAGCAAAATAACACATGGGTTATCTCCCAAGAAGTTCTTTTCTTTATAGCCATTAAGATGGGCTCAGCAGTTTTAATGATGCACTCATAAGAAATAGTAATTGAAGCGAAAGAGAGCATCCAGAGGCAAATTCAAAACACATTTAAGTCTAACATGCTTCCTATGCATAGGAATCTTGTGAATAAACAAATTCATGAAGAGCAAAGTAACAAGCATAGGAAGATAAAACAAGTGTAGCTTCAAAAATTTCAGCACATAGAGAGGTGTTTTAGTAACATGAAAATTTCTACAACCATATTTTCCTCTCTCATAATAACTTTCAGTAGCAACATGAGCAAACTCAACAATATAACTATCAAATGAAACATTCTTATCATGAGTCTCATGCATAAAATTATTACTACTCCCAACATAAGCATAATCAATTTTATTAGTAATAGCGGGAGCAAATTCAACAAAGTAGCTATCAAATATAGGAGGCATATTGTAATCATAATCAAATTCATCCTCCATAACAGGTGGTACCAAAAGACTACTATCATTATAATCATCATAAATAGGAGGCAAAGTATCATCAAAGAAAATTTTCTCCTCAATTCTTGGTGGACTAAAAAGATCATGCTCATCAAAACCAGCTTCCCCAAGCTTAGAATTTTCCATATCATTAGCAACAATGGTATTCAAAGTATTCATGCTAACATGTTCCATGGGTTTTTTAGTTTTCGCATTAAACCATTCATGTCTTGACTCAGGAAATAGTACAAAGAGCTCACAGATGTTTTCCATTATGCCTTACTAGTGTAAACAAGAGACAAAAAGATGCAATTGCAGGATCTAAAGGAAATAGCTTCGAGCACAAACACAATGGCGCCAGAAAAGTACTTTACCTGGAACCGGAGTATGAGTGCCTTTTACCTTTCCTCCCCGGCAACGGCGCCAGAAAAGTGCTTGATGTCTACGTTCCCCCTCCTTTCCTGTAGACAGTGTTGGGCCTCCAAGAGCAGAGGTTTGTAGAACAGCAGCAAGTTTTCCCTTAAGTGGATACCCAAGGTTTATCGAACTCAGGGAGGAAGAGGTCAAAGATATCCCTCTCATGCAACCCTGCAACCACAAAGCAAGAAGTCTCTTGTGTCCCCAACACACCTAATAGGTGCACTAGTTCGGCGAAGAGATAGTGAAATACAGGTGGTATGAATATATATGAGCAGTAGCAACGGTGCCGAGAAAATAGCTTCTTTGGCGTGTAGTTGATGGTGGTAGTATTGCAGCAGTAGTAACGCAGTAAAACAGTAAACAAGCAGTAGTAACTCAGCAGTATTTAGGAACAAGGCCTAGGGATTATACTTTCACTAGTGGACACTCTCAACATTGATCACATAACAGAATAGATAAATGCATACTCTACACTCTTGTTGGATGATGAACGCATTGCGTAGGATTACACGAACCCTCAATGCCGGAGTTAACAAGCTCCACAATTTGTTCATATTTAAGTAACCTTATAGTGTAAGATAGATCAACATAACCAGATAGATCACATCAATACCATCATAATGATAATTAACTCCACAATCTACAAGAGATCATGATCATAGCCTACGACAAGAACCATACGGTGCACACACTAGTCACCTTTACACACGTGCAGGAGGAATAGAACTACTTTAATAACATCACTAGAGTAGCACATAGATGAATTGTGATACAAAACTCATATGAATCTCAATCATGTAAAGCAGCTCATGAGATCATTGTATTGAAGTACATGGAGAGAGATTAACCACATAGCTACCGGTACAGCCCCGAGCCTCGATGGAGAACTACTCCCTCCTCATGGGAGTAGCAGCGGTGATGAAGATGGCGGTGGAGATGGCAGCGGTGTCGATGGAGAAGCCTTCCGGGGGCACTTCCCCGCTCCGGCAGCGTGCCGGAACAAAGACTCCTGTCCCCCAGATCTTGGCCTCGCGATGGCGGCGGCTCTGGAAGGTTTCTGTGGTTTTCGTCGAACGCATCAGGGTTTTCGATCCAGGGGCTTTATATAGGCGAAGAGGCGGCGCAGGAGGGTCGAAGGGGCGACGACACCATAGGGCGGCGCGGCCAGGGCCTGGGCCGCGCCGGCCTATGGTCTGGGGGCCCAGTGCCCCCCCTCTGGTCCTTCCTGGGTGTTCTGGATGCTTCCGGTGAAAATAGGAACTTGGGCGTTGATTTCGTCCGATTCCGAGAATATTTCGTTACTAGGATTTCTGAAACCAAAAACAGCAGAAAACAGGAACTGGCACTTCGGCATCTTGTTAATAGGTTAGTTCCAGAAAATGCACGAACATGACATAAAGTGTGCATAAAACATGTAGATAACATCAATAATGTGGCATGGAACATAAGAAATTATCGATACGTCGGAGACGTATCAAGGCGCCAATGAAGGACGTAGTATTTACATATGTGAAGAATGGCCCTCTCGTCGAGCCTGCGCAGGAAGAGGATCTACCTCGACAAATGAAAGGTCTGCTAAATTGGTACAAGGGTTACATAAAACTTAAAAACGCCAAAGACTATATTTATGCGGAAGTTAGATATGAGCATCACTTCAAACATTACTATATACAAATTCATCGGAGTGAATTGTTCCAGCTGTTCAATCTGCGCGACCTCGACAAATCTATCATCAGTTGCTACGTTCTGTAAGTGATTTATTAATTTCTACCCCATCTCGTTCATTGCCTGCACTATATATATATATATATTGTCCTAACTATCTTGTTGTGTACGCTATTATGCAGAATGAAGAAGCGGGAAATGCGAATAAGGAACATCCATGATGTTGGGTTCATTGACCCACAAATCGTTAATTCATATGTGTTAGAACACCACCCCGACGACGTGGAGGATGACCTGTGGCGGTTTTTTAGAAAACAGGAACTCAAAAGTGATATTCTATTTCCTTACCATTTTGGGTGAGTGTTTCTGTCTTGAGCACATTCTCTTTTGTTTACTCCATGCATGGTATGTGGCTAATCGATGAGTTATGCATGACTGTGCATGTATCGTGTCCGCAGGTTCCACTGGATTCTTATGGTAATTCAATTTCACACCTCCACAGTTCTCGTCCACGACTCTCTGAATATGGATCCGGCGCTTTGGGGCGACATGAGAAAAATGATGCAAAAGTAATTATTTTCATTCATTTGCGCTCTATATCGATCGGCCTATTTCGTTCATCATTTCCTAATATCAAGTAACTAATTAATAACTCTCTTGTTCATTTAATTTTCTTTGCCTCGTAGGGTTTGGAGACGGTTCGTAGATAAAAAGGTCGGTGAATTCAAAAAAGAGCTACAATTTAAAATGGCAGTGCGGACGACTGGGGATATTCAGCCATCGGGGACCAATCTATGTGGATACTATGTTTGTGAGAGGATCCGGAGATACTGCAATGAGCGGGACCAGAAGTGTGAGAACAACATCATGAGGAATAACCTCCGGAAGACGCTTAGTCTAGAAGCTCGCTTCCGACCACTTCAAGAGGAACTAGCTGGATGGTTGGCGAGGGAAGTCATCGATCCTAGAGGAGAACACCATTACGATGACGTAGAACTTCATATGCACTAAATTATGGATGGAAACTTGTTCAAAATTGTATATGGTCATCCGATATTGAATATATATTGTATATGGTCATCCGATATTGAATATATATTGTATATTCCTCTTGAATTCTTTTTGGTTCTAATTTCAAATTTGTTTGAAATTGTACATTCATATGCATGTATGTAGTACCGTAGAATATGTGAAACTCCTTCAAAATTAAAACCCAAAAGAAATAAAACAATACAAATTAAAAAGAAACCAGATTTAGGGGGAGGGGGGGGGGGGTAAACCCTAAACCCTGCGGAGGCCTTTAGTCGCGGTTGGCCATAAGAACCGCGACTAAAGGTCCTCCGCCCTGGCGCTCGCCTGCGGCCCACGTGGACGGGCCTTTAGTCGCGGTTCGTAAGGAACCGCGACTAAAGGGGGGGAGCCTTTAGTCGCGCTACTTTGATCGCGGTTGCGCAACCGCGACTAATGGCAGTTGCCAACCGCGATCAAAGACCCTTTTTCCACCAGTGATTGAGGGAGTCCGCCATCGCCAACAGCTTGGAGGCACGCGCCGTGCTGTTGCCATCCATATCTGGACGCGGTCATCCGCGGTCTGCGTGCACATCATGGTGGGCGATCTGTTGCCCACCGCCATCCGCCGAAGCAATGGTCGCGGCCGTCCGTGTCACCGCCATCTACCAAAGGGTTTTCCTCGAATGTCAATGTCTTTCCATAACTGTTTTCTTTTCCATGAAATTCTTGTCGCCGTGGAAAAATAACCAACGTAGTTAATGCGTGAGGCCAGTCACCATCGTCTGAGACACACTGGTGTCTTGCACCAAAAGCTACTGATCCAGTACTAATGAAGTAGTAGTAGTACTATACTCTACATCGTGCTATGCAGGTATAATGGTGCCATCCTAGGAAGCTTCGGCCCGTGAAAAAACGGCGTACTAAGCGTGAATCTTCGATCAGGTGCCGGTGCTGCAAAGTCAATCAGCACTCGACCGCGTACGTTGCCACGCGATTTACGGACAAGTGGCGGCTTAGCCCGGTCGACAGAATGGACTATTCATGCACCTGTTGCTGATCTCGTTGCGTTGATTTGGTCCAAATCCAAGTGGCCAAACACCATTGGTCTCAAGTCAGAAGTAAACCTTCCACATATATAGTGGTCACAAGTCGTATGCGATTTTGCCCGTCTTTTCTTAGCCAGAATGACTAAATTTTCTTAGCCAGAATGCTTGTAACTGTGATACAAGGGAGGGAAGCATAAACACAGTACTGCTATTAATAGTGTTATTACCGAACGTGAATTCTATAGGAGGTACAGTAGCAGTTTACGGTTTAGCAGTATATAGCTGGATCACTATGCAGCTAACCAATATCTCCCAGTACACGACACCCTTTCCCATCAACTCAACCTGACTGGCTAGTACTAGCTGCGTATTACCATCACCTGTACCTTTTTTCGTTCTTTCTTGCGATCGAGCTAGTACTAGCTGCGTATGACAAGGCTGACACACCAGACATAGAAGTATCCTCTGTCGCCCTACCTCGCATCAACTCTGCCAATACCATGTAGGTTGAGCTGATGGTAAAGGGTGTACAACTACTTGAACTTGTCGACTCTTGCTTGTCCATACACTGCTTAGCTTCGACATCCTCAATATCCCAACTTCTTTTTCTATTTTTCCTTTCCAGATGTCTCCCATCCTCATACGTATTTCTTGTCAAGTACATTTACGCAGGGCATATGGTTGAATATGTAGTGTTTTAGCTTACTCTAAAGCTCACCTAAACGGAAGCACAAGACTCAACAAAAAGTAAAACACTGTTCAGGCCATCATGTGCAGTATGGATTGCCTATCACTCCTTGTATTCCTTTCTCTACACGTTCAGACATACATATATATAAGGTTCACATATTAGGATGAGAAGAAGTACAAACAATGAGTAATAGCCCAGGCCAAATAGGTAGGTGTGTCTCAATAATATTCGATGGACAATGGTGAACATGACCGATTTTTGTTGACATAAAGAAAACAAATAGTACTATGATTTGTGATGTCGACGGTAGAGCATATGAGGAAGTATTTCTATCCGAATTTACGTGGAGAGAATTTTCCATTCGTTACGTGTCTTTGTTTGGCTTGATGAACGTTGTTGAAGTACCCGTGATCAAAATAAGTATATATACTAGCAAATCTACTTCAATTGTTAATATGCGATTGGATCCATCCTTTTTATACAGACACAGAAACTAACAAAGCAATGATCAACACACCCTCAAGCCGTTGGTTCTCGTAATCAACACTCATTTGTGCACTCATTGGTTGATTCCAATGTTAGGGCCTAATCAATTTTAAGTTAGTCTTTTAGTCTATTGGCCATGAAAACATTAGCTGCACGAGGTGGTGGTGGTAGTTTAGATTGTACGGATGGTCATGTGAAATGTATATGTAGCATTGGTGTGCATTTGGTGAGGATTGACATGTTCAAATCAGGTGTAACATGTGCTTACCGTTTATAATACAACTGATAGTTCACATGTATACTTACAAGTATTTTTGTGTAAGATCTGCATGATGGTCTATTGATTGGGTGAGATACAAATTTACATACATTTGCGTAGCTCTAGCATATACAGTATGTTTAAGTATGATCATATACATCTAAAGGTTCGGAAATTCAATTCGGCTCCCGGGTGCGTATGCACCCTCTACCACAAAATCATATTTTGAAATGTCGAATTTTTTTTTAAAAAAAACTACATGTACATCTTCATAATATAGGTTCGTTCGTCAAGTTTCACGAAAAATCAATATTTTTTGTGGTCTATATAAAAAAGAGAAATTTTATCTTGTGAAAAGCATTATTTTTAGCACCGAGTTTTGTCTTTTTTACACACGTCACATGATAAGTCGATTTTTTATGAAACAACTTTGTAAGCGTGTAGCACGAGAAGATTTACATGCGAATTTTTGGTTTCAATTTTTTTGAAATTCAAAATATGTGTAAGATGCATTTCAAAATAGAGGGAGCATATGCTCCCATGTTCAAAAACACCACTCCCAGTAAAGGTTGCACTTTATTAATAAAATTAAATGTGGTCTGTTAGATTGTTTCTTTTCTTCAAAAACTTATGGCATGACTTTGTGTTGATTTTGTTATATGGTACTCCCTCCACTCAGGCCACTTCAAAGAATAAGAGAAAGAAGAAGAAGGCCCCGGTGGTGGCGGTTCAAGACGTGGCAGCGGCACCCGCTCAGCTTCAAACGGAAAGCTTGCCCGTGACAACCCCTATGCCGGTGCCATAACTCCCTGCCCAAGTGCCTCTGTTACCTTTGGTGGATGTTGTGGTTCCTCCCCCTATTACAAGCAAGGCCAAGAAACCAGGAAAATGTTGGAAATGCGCCGTTGATACACACGCAACAAAGGACTGTAAAGTTCTGCACTATTGCCTGGTTTGTGACAATGCAGCTCATCCTACCAACAGATGTCCTACACTTCGGATCCCAAGACCTTCGGCAGTGGTGGCAGCGCAAGGTTTCGAGGAGTCACTTTTCTTAGAGCTTTCAGATTGTGTCTATAAGCCACATCTAGCACCTGCTTCTTCTCCTACTGTGGTGGTGACTTTGGAGGGCCCTATGGTTGCGCCCTTGGTGGTAGAGAAACAGATGGCTCGTATTTGTCCTGCTCCCCATTGGAAGTGGGAGGCCCTCGCGCATGGGGCCGATGCTTTTCTTATTAGTTTCCCTTCAGCTAAAGATCTAGAGAGGGTGGATGGTTTCCAGATGAAAGTGCAATCCACTGGCACGCTTCTTACTATCAGTACTTGGAAGGTGCAGGAGATTCCCCATAAGTTCGAGCTCAAACCAGTTTGGGTTACAGTTGAGGGAGTCCCATACTCCGTGAGGCATTTCCATGGACTTTGGGTGGTTGGTTCTCTTATTGGTACTACGGTGGATGTCGACCTTGTCACCTTGAGAAGGCGGGGCGTGGTCCGTCGGTTGGTGGCAATGCTAGATCCTAAGGTCCTTGAGAAGAGGTCTGACGTGAATGGGCAGTTGTACATTGGGTTAACGGTGGTTCTGAAGTTGAAAGGGTATGATTTCTTCTTCCGTAGACAACCTAATGACTTTGTTCCGGATGCCAGGTTTGTTCCCTTTTTTAGGAGGCGGAAAGGCAATGATCCTGATGATGACGAAGCTGGCAAAGATAGGGACACGGAAGGGAATGATGACCCTGGGAGACAGGTCGAGTCTCAGCTTGTGAACATGGAGGTTGATGCTGCACAAGGCTCTGGAGTTTCTCATAATAAATCGGCGGCCGCAACAACGATCTCTAATCTGGTGGTGGCGGTAACCCCGTACAATCCACATCCGAGGACTCCGCAAGCAAAGGCTATTGTGGAGGCTGCTCGTGTGAGATCACCTGGTCTCTTTGCTAACCCCTTGGCATCACAGGTTCTTCCTCTTGTTGTTGACCTTGTGGAGAAGGTTTCCCCGCTGCGGCCTTCGGTGAAGGCTATTGTGGAGGCTGCTCGTGTGAGATCACCTGGTCTCTTTGCTAACCCCTTGGCATCACAGGTTCTTCCTCTTGTTGTTGACCTTGTGGAGAAGGTTGCCCCGCTGCGGCCTTCGGTGGTGCTGGTTCGGCCAGGACAGGTGCCGCCCTCGGAGGAGGCGTTAGTTGGGCTTGCACATGCTCGTGCTGATGCTTCTCCCGTCGAGAGCCAAGTCGAGGTGCCGTCGACCGAGGGTGGGGGAGTCTCCACGACGCCTTTGCCTTCCCCTGGTACTAGGCGGCTCAACGCGGAAGCGAGGCAGGGCCCTGGTGCCGATCCTTCCTTCGAGGGTCACGTCGAGGGGGAGTCTTCGACCGCGGCCGAGGGAGGCTCTACTCCGCCTTTACCTTCGCCCGGTACTGGGCTGCACCCGATGCTGCTAAGCTGCTCGGAGCCACGGGAGGGCCCTGCGTCGCCGCTGCCCTCCTTCGGCTCGGTGGTGATGGATGCTGCGGAGGGCGCCTTGGCCTCGGCGAACATCAATGCACCGGCTGCAGGCGCTGGCGAGCGGCCAGCGGCGGTCGACCCGGGGGTTACTTCCCCGATGCTGACCCCCCAGGTTCCACCCATGCTCACGGACGTGAAGGAGAGACCTGCGGCAACTCCGCTCTCCTTCGGTTTGGAGCTAGCGAACGTGGCAGCGGTGGTCTCGGACCTGGCTATTCAGGATACGTCCGGTACGTGTACGTCACCATGCGAGTTCGTTGTTTCTGCGGCTTCGTCTTCGTCTGCGTCCACAACCTCGTCTACACCGTCTACCTCACCGAAGAAGATGGCTCCTCCTCGTCGTCAGCCACCGGCTCCTCAGAGGCGTAGCTCAAGATATGCTACGGATGCGGATGGAGCGAAGGTGACGGATGAGGATACTTTGACGAAGGCCATGCGCCGTAAGGCGTAGTTGAATTTGGACACAGCCGGTAAGACCTCAAGTTCTAAATCTTTTTTGCCACTGTTCATCTAAACTTGCTAGTGTAGGGGTTAGTTCAGGTTCAAATAAAGATGCTATTATGGTTTCGGCTAATGCTTTGAGACATATGGAATTTGACAGACTAAAAGTCAATCCCAAAGTCTCAGCTAAGCTGGTCCCCTCTATTCAGGATGAGGAAGAACTGAGTGCCACAATAGATGGTCAGCTCCTTTCTCATCTTGGATTTGGATGAGTTGATGCTAAGCTTCTGTGTATGATCTAAAAGCATCTGCTAGAAAATCCAAAGCTAATTCTGCATCCAAAAAATCTAAGTTTTCTGCTAAGGTTAAATCTATTAAATCTACAATGGTTACATGGTATGTTCTCAAATAGCAGAGGTCTAAAATACTTGGCTAAGCATGCACATATCGTTGATTGTATAACTGAACATTGTTTAGATTTCGTGGGTATTTCCCAAACCGGGAAGCGAGATTATTCTGCGAGTCTGTTAAACTGCATCTCTGGTGGGGTTGACTTCTCATGGTTTTCTTGTCCTCCTCGGGGTCGTTCAGGAGGTATCTTACTTGGTGTCAGGACAACTACCATGGAAGTGTTGGCTTGTTCGGAAGGAGATTTTCATATCAAACTCCATATCCGCAATAAAGCTGACAACTTCGTATGGAGTCTTGTCGTCGTGTATGGTGCTGCCCAAGCTGAGCTCTGATACGTCTCAAACGTATCTATAATTTCTTATGTTCCATGCTACTTTATTGATGATACCTACATGTTTTATACATACTTTATGTCATATTTATGCATTTTCCGGCACTAACCTATTAACGAGATGCCGAAAAGCCAGTTGCTGTTTTCTGCTGTTTTTGGTTTCAGAAATCCTAGTAAGGAAATATTCTCGGAATTGGACGAAATCAACGCCCAGGATCTTATTTTTCCACGAAGCTTCCAGAACATCGGGGGAGATACGAAGTGGGGCGACGAGGCGACGACACGCCAGGGCGGCGCGGCCCACCTCCTGGCCGTGCGACCCTGTTGTGTGGGTCCCTCGCGTCGCCCCTAAACCTACCTCTTCGCCTATAAAAAGCCTTCGTCGATAATAGTTCCAGTACCGAGAGCCACGATACGGAAAACTTTCCAGAGACGCCGCCGCCAATCCCATCTCGGGGGATTCGGGAGATCGCCTCCGGCACCCTGCCGGAGAGGGGAATCATCTCCCGGAGGACTCTTCACCGCCATGGTCGCCTCCGGAGTGATGTGTGAGTAATTCACCCCTGGACTATGGGTCCATAGCAGTAGCTAGATGGTCGTCTTCTCCTAATTGTGCTATCATTGTTGGATCTTGTGAGCTGCCTAACATGATCAAGATCATCTATCTGTAATGCTACATGTTGCGTTTGTTGGGATCCGATGAATAGTGAATGCTATGTTATGTTGATTATCAATCTATCATCTATGTGTTGTTTATGATCTTGCATGCTCTCCGTTGCTAGTAGAGGCTCTGGCCAAGTTTTTACTTGTAACTCCAAGAGGAAGTATTTATGCTCGATAGTGGGTTCATGCCTCCATTAAACCTGGGACAGTGACAGAAAGTTCTAAGGTTGTGGATGTGCTATTGCCACTAGGGATAAAACATCAATGCTATGTCTAAGGATGTATTTGTTGATTACATTACGCACCATACTTAATGCAATTGTCTGTTGTTTGCAACTTAATACTGGATGGGGTTCGGATGATAACCTGAAGGTGGACTTTTTAGGCATAGATGCATGCTGGATAGCGGTCTATGTACTTTGTCGTAATACCCAATTGAATCTCACACTACTCATCATAACATGTATGTGCATGGTCATGCCCTCTTTATTTGTCAATTGCCCAACTGTAATTTGTTCACCCAACATGCTATTTATCTTATGGGAGAGACACCTCTAGTGAACTGTGGACCCCGGTCCATTCTTTACATCGAATACAATCTACTACAATACTTGTTCTACTGTTTTCTGCAAACCTCATCATCCACACTATACATCTAATCCTTTGTTACAGCAAGTGATACATCTCCGACGTATCGATAATTTCTTATGTTCCATGCCACATTATTGATGATATCTACATGTTTTATGCATACTTTATGTCATATTTATGTATTTTCCGGCACTAACCTATTAACGAGATGCCGAAGAGCCAGTTGCTGTTTTCTGGTGTTTTTGGTTTCAGAAATCCTAGTAAGGAAATATTCTCGGAATTGGACGAAATCAACGCCCAGGGGCCTATTTTCACACGAAGCTTCCAGAAGACCGAAGGAGTCACGAAGTGGGGCCACGAGGTGGCCACACAGCAGGGCGGCGCGGCCCAAGCCCTGGCCGCACCGGCCTAGCGTGTGGGGCCCTCGTGTGGCCCCCTGACCTATCTCCTCCGCCTACTTATAGCCTTCATCGCGAAACCCCCAGTACCGAGAGCCACGATACGGAAAACCTTCCAGAGACGCCGCCGCCGCCAATCCCATCTCGGGGGATTCAGGAGCTCGCCTCCGGCACCCTGCCGGAGAGGGGAATCATCTCCCGGAGGACTCTTCACCGCCATGGTCGCCTCCGGAGTGATGAGTGAGTAGTTCACCCCTGGACTATGGGTCCATAGCAGTAGCTAGATGGTTGTCTTCTCCTCATTATGCTTCATTGTCGGGTCTTGTGAGCTGCCTAACATGATCAAGATCATCTATCTGTAATGCTATATGTTGTGTTTGTTGGGATCCGATGGATAGAGAATACTATGTTATGCCGATTATCAATCTATTACCTATGTGTTGTTTATGATCTTGCATGCTCTCCGTTATTAGTAGAGGCTCTGGCCAAGTTTTTACTCTTAACTCCAAGAGGGAGTATTTATGCTCGATAGTGGGTTCATGCCTCCATTAAATGCAGGACGGTGTGAGAAAGTTCTAAGGTTGTGGATGTGTTGTTGCCACTAGGGATAAAACATCGATGCTATGTCCGAGGATGTAGTTATTGATTACATTACGCATCATACTTAATGCAATTGTCTGTTGTTTTCAACTTAATACTGGAAGGGGTTCGGATGATAACCTGAAGGTGGACTTTTTAGGCATAGATGCATGCTGGATAGCGGTCTATGTACTTTGTCGTAATGCCCAATTAAATCTCACAATACTCATCATATCATGTATGTGCATTGTCATGCCCTCTCTATTTGTCAATTTCCCAACTGTAATTTGTTCACCCAACATGCTTATTCTTATGGGAGAGACACCTCTAGTGAACTGTGGACCCCGGTCCATTCTTTTAACATCGAATACAATCTACTGCAATACTTGTTCTAGTGTTTTCTGCAAACAATCATCATCCACACTATACATCTAATCATTTGTTACAGCAAGCCGGTGATATTGACAACCTCACTGTTTCGTTGGGGCAAAGTACTTTGGTTGTGTTGTGCAGGTTCCACGTTGGCGCCGGAATCCCTGGTGTTGCGCCGCACTACATCTCGCAGCCATCAACCTTCAACGTGCTTCTTGACTCCTACTGGTTCGATAAACCTTGGTTTCTAACTGAGGGAAACTTACTGCTGTACGCATCACACCTTCCACTTGGGGTTCCCAACGGTCGCGTGATGTACGCGTGTCAGCAAGCCGGTGAGATTGACAACCTCATTGTCACGTTGGGGCAAAGTAATTTGGTTGTGTTGTGCAGGTTCCACGTTGGCACCGGAATCCCTGGTGTTGCGCCGGTCTACATCTCGCCGCCATAAACCTTCAACGTGCTTCTTGACTCCTACTGGTTCGATAAACCTTGGTTTCTAACTGAGGGAAACTTACTGCTGTACGTATCACACCTTCCACTTGGGGTTCTCAACGGTCGCGTGCTGTACGCGTGTCAAGCTAAATTTCTGGCGCCGTTGCCGGGGAGATCAAGACACGCTGCAAGGGGAGTCTCCACATCCCAATCTCTTTACTTTGTTTTGTCTTGCTTTATTTTATTTACTATTTTGTTTGCTGCATTTAATCAAAATACAAAAAAATTAGTTGCTAGTTTTACTTTATTTGTTATCTTGTTTGCTATATCAAAAACACAAAAAAATTAGTTACTTGCATTTACTTTATCTAGGTTGCTTTATTTACTGTTGCTAAAATGGGTACTCCTGAAAATACTAAGTTGTGTGACTTCACAACCACAAATAATAATGATTTCTTATGCACACCTATTGCTCCACCAGCTACTACAGCAGAATTCTTTGAAATTAAACCTGCTTTACTAAATCTTGTTATGCGAGAGCAATTTTCTGGTGTTAGTTCTGATGATGCTGCTGCCCATCTCAATAATTTTGTTAAACTATGCGAAATGCAAAAGTATAAATATGTAGATGGTGACATAATAAATTTAAAATTGTTCCCTTTCTCATTAAGAGGAAGAGCTAAAGATTGGTTGCTATCTCTGCCTAAGAATAGTATTGATTCATGGACTAAATGCAAGGATGCTTTTATTGGTAGATATTATCCCCCTGCTAAAATTATATCTTTGAGGAGTAGCATAATGAATTTTAAACAATTGGATAATGAGCATGTTGCACAAGCATGGGAAAGAATAAAATCTTTGGTTAAAAATTTCCCAACCCATGGACTGACTAGTTGGATGATCATCCAAACCTTTTATGCAGGACTGAATTTTTCTTCGCGGAACCTATTGGATTCAGCTGCTGGAGGTACCTTTATGTCCATCACTCTTGGCGAAGCAACAAAGCTTCTTGATAATATGATGATTAATTACTCTGAATGGCACACGGAAAGAGCTCCACAAGGTAAGAAGGTAAATTTTGTCGAAGAAACCTCTTCCTTGAGTGATAAGATTGATGCTATTATGTCTATGCTTGTGAATGATAGGACAAATATTGATCCTAATAATGTTCCGTTAGCTTCATTGGTTGCTCAAGAAGAACATGTTGATGTAAACTACATTAAAAATAACAATTTCAACAACAATGATTACCGGAACAATTCTAGTAACAACTATAGGCCATATCCTTATAATAATGGCAACGGCTATGGTAATTCTTATGGGAATTCTTACAATAATAATAGGAACACACCCCTGGACTTGAAGCTATGCTTAAAGAATTTATTAGTACACAAACTGCTTTTAACAAATCTGTTGAAGAAAAGCTTGGGAAAATTGACATACTTGCTTCTAAAGTCGATAGTCTTGCTGCTGATGTTGATCTTTTGAAATCGAAAGTTATGCCTAATGAAAATCATAATAATAAAATTGTTACTACAGCAAATGCCATCCAAGTTAGAATTAATGAGAATATAAGATTGATGGCCGAATTGCGTGCTAGGTGGGAAAGAGAAGAAAATGAAAAAGAAGATAATATAGCTAAAGTTTGGACTATTACCACCACTAGTAATGCTAATGCTTCACATGTTGCTGCACCTCCTACTAATAATGGTAAAAGAATTGGTGTTGGCAATGTTTCCACTTCTAATGCAAAGCGCGAAATGAAGGAGATATGCCCTAGAGGCAATAATAAAGTGGTTATTATTTATATCTTTATGTTTATGATAAATGTTTATATATCATGCTATAATTGTATTAACCGAAACATTAGTACATGTGTGATATGTAGACAACAAGAAGTCCCTAGTATGCCTCTTAAACTAGCTTGTTGATTAATGGATGATTAGTTTCATAATCATGAACATTGGATGTTATTAATAACAAGGTTATGTCATTGTATGAATGATGTAATGCACACACCCAATTAAGCGTAGCATAAGATCTCGTCATTAAGTTATTTGCTATAAGCTTTCGATACATAGTTACCTTGTCCTTATGACCATGAGATCATGTAAATCACTTATACCGGAAAGGTACTTTGATTACACCAAACACCACTGCGTAAATGGGTGGCTATAAAGGTGGGATTAAGTATCCGGAAAGTATGAGTTGAGGCATATGGATCAACAGTGGGATTTGTCCATCCCGATGATGGATAGATATACTCTGGGCCCTCTCGGTGGAATGTCGTCTAATGTCTTGCAAGCATATGAATGAGTTCATAAGAGACCACATACCACGGTACGAGTAAAGAGTACTTGTCAGAGACGAGGTTGAACAAGGTATAGAGTGATACCGAAGATCAAACCTCGGACAAGTAAAATATCGCGTGACAAAGGGAATTGGTATTGTATGTGAATGGTTCATTCGATCACTAAAGTCATCGTTGAATATGTGGGAGCCATTATGGATCTCCAGATCCCGCTATTGGTTATTGGTCGGAGTGAGTACTCAACCATGTCCGCATAGTTCACGAACCGTAGGGTGACACACTTAAAGTTGGATGTTGAAATGGTAGTACTTGAATATGGAATGGAGTTCGAATATTTGTTCGGAGTCCCGGATGAGATCCCGGACATCACGAGGAGTTCCGGAATGGTCCGGAGAATAAGATTCATATATAGGATGTCATTTTATGTGAATTAAATTGACGCGGAAGTTTCTATGGAAGGTTCTAGAAGGTTCTAGAAAAGTCCGGAAGAAACCACCAAGGAAGGTGGAGTCCACATGGGACTCCACCTCCATGGCCGGCCAACCCTAGTGGGGGAGGAGTCCCAAGTGGACTCCCCCTTAGGGGGCCGGCCACCCCCCCATATGGGAGGTGGAACTCCCACCTCTAGTGGGAGTCCTATCTTGGCTAGGTTTCCCCTCCATATGGAAGGTTTTTGGTTTGGGTCTTATTCGAAGACTTGGAGACCAACTCTTGGGGTTCCACCTATATAATGAGGGCCAAGGGGGAGGGGACCGGCCACCTCAAACACCACCAAGGTGGCCGCACCCCATAGTGGCCGGCGCCCCCCTCTCCCCAAACCCTAGCCGCCCCGCTCCTCTACTTCCCGCACGCTTAGCGAAGCTCCGCCGGACTTCTCCACCACCACCGACACCACGCTGTCGTGCTGTCGGATTCAAGAGGAGCTACTACTTCCGCTGCCCGCTGGAACGGGGAGGTGGACATCGTCTTCATCAACAACCGAACGTGTGACCGAGTACGGAGGTGCTGCCCGTTCGTGGCGCCGGAACCGATCGTGATCAAGATCTTCTATGAGCTTTTGCAAGCGGCAAGTGAACGTCTACCGCAGCAACAAGAGCCTCCTCTTGTAGGCTTTGGAATCTCTTCAAGGGTGAGACTCGATAAACCCCTCGTTGCTACCGTCTTCTAGATTGCATCTTGGCTTGGATTGCGTGTTCGCGGTAGGAAAATTTTTGTTTTCTATGCAACGTTATCCTACAGTGGTATGAGAGCCGTGTCTATGCATAGATGGTTGCACGAGTAGAACACAATGGTTTTGTGGGCGTTGATGCTCTTGTTATCTTTACTTTGAGTACTTTGCATCTTTGTGGCATAGTGGGATGAAGCGGCTCGGACTAACTTTACATGACCGCGTTCATGAGACTTGTTCCTCGTTCGACATGCAACTTGTATTGCATAAGAGGCTTTGCGGGTGTCTGTCTCTCCTACTATAGTGAAGATTCAATTTACTCGATCTTCTATTGAAAATATTAGTATCAACGTTGTGGTTCATGTTCGTAGGTAGATTAGATCTCTCTCGAAAACCCTAAACCATGTAAAATATGCAAACCAAATTAGAGACGTCTAACTTGTTTTTGCAGGGTTTGGTGATGTGATATGGCCATAATGTGATGATGAATATGTATGAGATGATCATTATTGTATTGTGGCAACCGGCAGGAGCCTTATGGTTGTCTTTAAATTTCATGTTGAGTAGTATTTCAAAGTAGTTGTAATAGTTGCTACATGGAGGACAATCATGAAGACGGCGCCATTGACCTTGACGCTACGCCGACGATGATGGATATCATGCCCGAAGATGATGGAGATCATGTCCGTGCTTTGGAGATGAAGATCAAAGGCGCAAAGACAAAAGGGCCATATCATATCACATATGAACTGCATGTGATGTTAATCCTTTTATGCATCTTATTTTGCTTAGATCGCGACAGTAGCATTATAAGATGATCCCTCACTAAAATCTCAAGATAATAAAGTGTTCATCCTTAGTAGCACCGTTGCCAAGACTTGTCGTTTCGAAGCATCTCGTGATGATCGGGTGTGATAGAATCAACAAGTGCATACAACGGGTGCAAGACAGTTTTGCACATGCGGATACTAAGGTGGCCTTGACGAGCCTAGCATGTACAGACATGGTCTCGGAACACGTGATACCGAAAGGTAGAGCATGAATCATATAGTTGATATTATGAACATTTTGAGTGTTCGCCATTGAAATCACACCTTGTCTCGTGATGATCGGACATAGGTGCGGTGGATTTGGTTCGTGTGATCACTAAGACAATGTGAGGGATATTGTTTTGAGTGGGAGTTCACCTAGATTTTTAATTATGTTGAATTAAAATTTGAACTCAATTTGTCATAAACTTAGTCTAAACTTTTGCAAATATATGTTATAGAGATGGCGTCCCCAATCAATTTTAATCAGTTCCTAGAGAAAGAGAAACTTAAGAGCAACGGTAGCAACTTCACCGACTGGTTCCGTCATGTGAGGATCTTCCTCTCTGGCGGAAATCTGCAATATGTGCTTGATGCACCGCTAGGTGACCCTCCTGCAGAAACTGAAACCGATGAAGTAAAAGCTATTTACGAGACTCGGAAAATACGGTACTCTCAAGTTCAGTGTGCCATCCTATGCAGTCTGGAATCCGATCTTCAAAAACATTTTGAGCACCACGATCCTCATGAGTTGATGAAAGAGCTGAAAGCTATTTTTGAGACTCATGCCGCCGTGGAATGCTATGAAGCATCGAAACAATTCTTCAGCTGCATGATGGAAGAAGGCAGCTCCGTTAGTGAGCACATGCTCGCCATGACCGGGCATGCGAAGAAACTCAGTGACTTGGGAATAGTGATTCCTAACGGTAGGGATTAATCGTGTCCTTCAATCACTGCCACCAAGTTACAAGAACTTTGTGATGAACTACAATATGCGAGAACATGAACAAGGAGTTACCTGAACTCTTTGGCATGCTAAAAGCTGCTTGAGATTGAGATCAAGAAAGAGCACCAAGTGTTGATGGTCAACAAGACCACCGGTTTCAAGAAACAGGGCAAGTCTAAGGAAAATTCAAGAAGGGTGGCAAGAAAGCTGCCACGCCTCCTATGAAACCTAAGAACGGCCCTAAGCCCGATGCTGAGTGCTATTATCGCAAGGAGAAGGGACAGGAAGCGTAATTGCTCCAAGTATACGGCTGATCTGAAGAGCGGCCTTGTCAAGAAGAAGAAAGAAGGTATATCTGATATACATGTTATAGATGTTTATCTCAACTGGTTCTCGTTCTAGTACCTGGGTATTTGATACTGGTTCGGTTGCTCATATTTGTAACTCGAAACAGGAACTAAAGAATAAACGAAGACTACTGAAAGATGAAGTAACGATGCGCGTTGGAAATGGATCCAAAGTCGATGTGATCGCTGTCGGCACACTTCCTCTACATCTACCTTCGGAATTAGTTTTAAGCCTAAATAATTGTTATTTTGTACCCGCGTTGAGCACGAACATTATATCTGGATCTTGTTTAATGCAAGACGGTTATTCATTCAAGTCTGAGAATAATGGTTGTTCTATTTTTATGAATAATATCTTTTATGGTCGAGCACCACAAAAGAATGGCTTATTTCTGTTAGATCTCGATAGTAGTGATACGCATATACATAACATAGATGCTAAGCGAATTAAATTGAATGATAATTCTACTTATATGTGGCACTATCGTCTTGGTCATATTGGAGTGAAACGCATGAAGAAACTCCATACTGATGGATTACTTGAATCACTTGACTTTGAGTCACTTGATAGATGCGAAGCATGTCTAATGGGAAAAATGACAAAGACTCCATTTTCTGGGAGGAGGGAGCGAGCTACTGACTTATTGGAAATCATACATACCGATGTATGTGGACCAATGAGCGTAGCATCGTGCGGTGGTTATCGTTATGTTCTAACCTTCACAGATGATCTGAGTAGATATGGGTATATCTATTTCATGAAACATAAATCCGAAACTTTCGAGAAGTTTAAGGAATTCCAAAGTGAAGTAGAAAATCAACGTAACAAGAAGATCAAATTTCTACGATCTGATCGTGGAGGTGAATATCTGAGTTATGAGTTTGGCATGCATTTAAAGAAATGCGGAATACTTTCACAATTGACACCGCCGGGAACACCTCAACGTAACGGTGTGTCCGAACATCGTAATCGAACTCTCTTAGATATGGTTCGTTCTATGATGTCTCTTACTGATTTGCCGTTATCATTTTGGAGTTATGCATTAGAGACAGTCGCATTCACTTTAAATAGAGCACCATCGAAATCCGTAGAAACGACACCGTATGAATTATGGTTTAATAAGAAACCTAAGCTGTCGTTCCTGAAAGTTTGGGGTTGCGAAGCCTATGTAAAGAAGTTACAACCGGACAAGCTAGAACCCAAAGCGGAGAAATGCGTCTTCATAGGATACCCTAAGGAAACTATAGGGTATACTTTCTATTACAAATCCGAAGGCAAAATCTTTGTTGCTAAGAACGGAACCTTTCTTGAGAAAGAATTTCTCACTAAAGAAGTGACTGGAAGAAAAGTAGAACTCGATGAGATTGATGAATCTATACTCGTTGATCAGAGTAGCGCGATGCGGAAGTTTTACATGTACCGCCTACACCAACAGAGGAAGCTAATGATAATGATCATGAAACTTCGAACGAGGAAACTACTGAACCTCGCAGATCGACAAGGGAACGTACCACTCCTGATTGGTATGATCCTTGTCTAAATGTCATGATTGTGGATAACAATGATGAGGACCCTGCGACGTATGAAGAAGCGATGATGAGCCCAGATTCCAACAAATGGCAAGAAGCCATGAAATCCGAAATGGGATCCATGTATGATAACAAAGTATGGACTTTGGTAGACTTACCTGATAGCCGAAAGGCTGTCGAGAATAAATGGATCTTCAAGAGAAAAATAGATGCAGATGGTAATATTACTGTCTATAAAGCTCGACTTGTCGCAAAGGGTTTCCGACAAATTCAAGGAGTTGACTACGATGAGACTTTCTCACCTGTAGCGAAGCTAAAATCTGTAAGGATTTTGTTAGCAATAGCTGCATTTTTCGATTATGAGATTTGGCAGATGGATGTCAAAACGGCGTTCCTTAATGGAGACATTGAGGAAGAGTTGTATATGGTACAACCCAAAGGTTTTGTCGATTCTAAAAATGCTGACAAAGTATGCAAACTTCAGCGTTCAATCTATGGACTGAAGCAAGCATCAAGAAGTTGGAACCGACGCTTTGATAAGGTGATCAAAGACTTCGGGTTTATACAGTGTCATGGAGAGGCCTGTATTTACAAGAAAGTGAGTGGGAGCTCTGTAGCATTCCTGATATTATATGTAGATGACATATTATTGATCGGGAATGATATAGAACTATTAAGCAGTGTTAAAGATTATTTGAATAATAGTTTTTCAATGAAAGACCTTGGTGAAGCATCGTATATATTAGGCATCAAGATTTATAGAGATAGATCAAGACGCCTAATAGGGCTATCATAGAGTACATATCTGGACAAGATTCTAAAGAAGTTTAGAATGGACGAAAGTAAGAAAGGGTTCTTACCTATGTTACCAGGCAAAGTTTTGAGTAAGACTCAAGGACCGGCTACGGCAGAAGAAAGAGAAAGGATGAGTAAAATCCCCTATGCCTCGGCAGTAGGATCTATCATGTATGCCATGCTATGTACTAGACCGGATATAGCACATGCTGTTAGTTTGACTAGCAGATATCAAAGTGATCCAGGAATGGAACACTGGACAGCGGTCAAGATATCCTGAAGTACTTGAAAAGAACTAAGGATATGTTTCTTTGTTATGGAGGTGACCAAGAGCTCGTTGTAAGTGGTTACACCGATGCAAGTTGGAACAACGATCTGATGACTCTAAGTCACAATCTGGGTACGTGTTTATATTGAATGGTGCTGCGATAAGCTAGGCAAGCTCGAAGCGGTGCACGGTGGCGAAGTCTTCAACAGAATCAGAGTACATAGCGGCTTCAGAGGCTTCATCAGAAGCGGTATGGATGAAGAGGTTCATTGTAGAGCTCGGTGTGGTTCCTAGTGCATTTGACCCATTAATCATTTACTGTGATAACATGGGAGCCATCGCCAATGCACAAGAGCCAAGGTCACACAAGTGGCTGAAGCATATCAAGCTGCGTTACCACTCGATTCGCGAGTACATCGAAGATGGAGAAGTAAAGATTTGCAAAGTACATACACACTGATCTGAATGTAGCAGATCCGTTGACTAAAGCTCTCCCTAGGGCAAAGCATGACCAACACCAGAATGCCATGGGTGTTAGGTATATTACAATGTAATCTAGATTATTGACTCTAGTGCAAGTGGGAGACTGAAGGAGATATGCCCTAGAGGCAATAATAAAGTGGTTATTATTTATATATTTATGTTTATGATAAATGTTTATATATCATGCTATAATTGTATTAACCGAAACATTAGTACATGTGTGATATGTAGACAACAAGAAGTCCCTAGTATGCCTCTTAAACTAGCTTGTTGATTAATGGATGATTAGTTTCATAATCATGAACATTGGATGTTATTAATAACAAGGTTATGTCATTGTATGAATGATGTAATGGACACACCCAATTAAGCGTAGCATAAGATCTCGTCATTAAGTTACTTGCTATAAGCTTTCGATACATAGTTACCTAGTCCTTATGACCATGAGATCATGTAAATCACTTATACCGGAAAGGTACTTTGATTACACCAAACACCACTGCGTAAATGGGTGGCTATAAAGGTGGGATTAAGTATCCGGAAAGTATGAGTTGAGGCATATGGATCAACAGTGGGATTTGTCCATCCCGATGACGGATAGATATACTCTGGGCCCTCTCGGTGGAATGTCGTCTAATGTCTTGCAAGCATATTAATGAGTTCATAAGAGACCACATACCACGGTACGAGTAAAGAGTACTTGTCAGAGACGAGGTTGAACAAGGTATAGAGTGATACCGAAGATCAAACCTCGGACAAGTAAAATATCGCGTGACAAAGGGAATTGGTATTGTATGTGAATGGTTCATTCGATCACTAAAGTCATCGTTGAATATGTGGGAGCCATTATGGATCTCCAGATCCCGCTATTGGTTATTGGTCGGAGTGAGTACTCAACCATGTCCGCATAGTTCACGAACCGTAGGGTGACACACTTAAAGTTGGATGTTGAAATGGTAGTACTTGAATATGGAATGGAGTTCGAATATTTGTTCGGAGTCCCGGATGAGATCCCGGACATCACGAGGAGTTCCAGAATGGTCCGGAGAATAAGATTCATATATAGGATGTCATTTTATGTGAATTAAATTGACGCGGAAGGTTCTATGGAAGGTTCTAGAAGGTTCTAGAAAAGTCCGGAAGAAACCACCAAGGAAGGTGGAGTCCACATGGGACTCCACCTCCATGGCCGGCCAACCCTAGTGGGGGAGGAGTCCCAAGTGGACTCCCCATTAGGGGGCCGGCCACCCCCCCATATGGGAGATGGAACTCCCACCTCT
Source organism: Lolium perenne (assembly GCF_019359855.2). Classification (NCBI taxonomy): domain Eukaryota; kingdom Viridiplantae; phylum Streptophyta; class Magnoliopsida; order Poales; family Poaceae; genus Lolium; species Lolium perenne. The sequence goes on from NC_067247.2 coordinate 86,949,338, forward strand.
AGTGGGAGTCCTAGCTTGGCTAGGTTTCCCCTCCATATGGAAGGTTTTTGGTTCGGGTCTTATTCGAAGACTTGGAGACCAACTCTTGGGGTTCCACCTATATAATGAGGGCCAAGGGGGAGGGGGCCGGCCACCTCAAACACCACCAAGGTGGCCACACCCCATAGTGGCCGGCGCCCCCCTCTCCCCAAACTCTAGCCGCCCCACTCCTCTACTTCCCGCACGCTTAGCAAAGCTCCGCCGGACTTCTCCACCACCACCGACACCACGCCGTCGTGCTGTCGGATTCAAGAGGAGCTACTACTTCCGCTGCCCGCTGGAACGGGGAGGTGGACGTCGTCTTCATCAACAACCGAACGTGTGACCGAGTACGGAGGTGCTGCCCGTTCGTGGCGCCGGAACCGATCGTGATCAAGATCTTCTACGCGCTTTTTCAAGCGGCAAGTGAACGTCTACCGCAGCAACAAGAGCCTCCTCTTGTAGGCTTTGGAATCTCTTCAAGGGTGAGACTCGATAAACCCCTCGTTGCTACCGTATTCTAGATTGCATCTTGGCTTGGATTGCGTGTTCGCGGTAGGAAAATTTTTGTTTTCTGTGCAACGTTATCCTACACGAAAAACTGCCTGAAACTGCTAAAACTGCTGAAACTGCTGAAACTGCTTGTGATGAAACTGCTGAAATTTTTTCCAACATTGGGGACAATGATCCCATTGCTTTAAATCATAATGGTTTAGATTTTGATGATTGCCACATCTCTGAAGTTATAAAGTTCTTACAAAAACTTGCTAAGAGTCCTAATGCTAGTGCTATAAATTTGGCTTTCACGAAACATATTACAAATGCTCTCATAAAAGCTAGAGAAGAGAAACTAGAACGCGAAACTTCTATTCCTAGGAAGCTAGAGGATGGTTGGGAGCCCATAATTAATATGAAGGTCAATGACTTTGATTGTAATGCTTTATGTGATCTTGGTGCGAGTATTTCCGTTATGCCTAGAAAGATCTATAATATGCTTGACTTGCCACCATTGAAAAATTGTTATTTGGATGTTAATCTTGCTGATAATTCTACAAAGAGACCTTTGGGGAGAGTTGATAATGTTCGCATTACCATTAACAATAACCTTTTCCCCGTTGATTTTGTTGTCTTGGATATTGAATGCAATGCATCTTGTCCCATTATATTGGGAAGACCTTTTCTTCGAACTGTTGGTGCTATCATTGATATGAAGGAAGGTAATATTAAATATCAATTTCCTCTCAAGAAAGGTATGGAACACTTCCCTAGAAAGAGAACGAAGTTACCTTTTGATTCTATCATTAGAACAAATTATGATGTTGACACTTCGTCTCTTGATAATACTTGATACACACTTTCTGCGCCTAGCTGAAAGGCGTTAAAGAAAAGCGCTTATGGGAGACAACCCATGTTTTTACTACAGTACTTTTATTTTATATTTGAATCTTGGAAGTTGTTACTACTGTAGCAACCTCTCCTTATCTTAGTTTCGTGCATTGTTGTGCCAAGTAAAGTTGTTGATAGTAAGGCTCATACTAGATTTGGATTACTGCGCAAAAACAGATTTCTTTGCTGTCACGAATCTGGGCCTAATTCTCTGTAGGTAACTCAGAAAATTATGCCAATTTACGTGAGTGATCCACAGATATGTACGCAACTTTCATTCAATTTGAGCATTTTCATTTGAGCAAGTATGGTGCCTCAATAAAATTCGTCTTTACGAACTGTTCTGTTTTGACAGGATTCTGCCTTTTATTTCGCATTGCCTGTTTTGCTATGCTTGATGGATTTTTCGATTCCATTGACTTTCAGTAGCTTTGTGCAATGTCTAGAAGTGTTAAGAATGATTGTGTCACCTCTGAACATGTAAATTTTGATTGTGCACTAACCCTCTAATGAGTTGTTTCGAGTTTGGTGTGGAGGAAGTTTTCAAGGATCAAGAGAGGGAGATGATACAACATGATCAAGGAGAGTGAAAGCTCTAAGCTTGGGGATGCCCCGGTGGTTCACCCCTGCATATTTCAAGAAGACTCAAGCGTCTAAGCTTGGGGATGCCCAAGGCATCCCCTTCTTCATCGACAACATTATCAGGTTCCTCTAGTGAAACTATATTTTTATTCCATCACATCTTATGCACTTTGCTTGGAGCGTCGGTTTGTTTTTGTTTTTGTTTTTGTTTGAATAAAATGGATCCTAGCATTCATTGTGTGGGAGAGAGACACGCTCCGCTGTTGCATATGGACAAATATGTCCTTAGGCTTTACTCATAATATTCATGGCGAAGGTTGAATCTTCTTCGTTAAATTGTTATATGGTTGGAATCGGGAAATGATACATGTAGTAATTGCTAAAATCTCTTGCATCATATACTTTGCACCTATTAATGAAGAAATATATAGAGCTTGCTAAAATTTGGTTTGCATAATTGGTCTCTCTAGGGTCTAGATAATTTCTAGTAAAGAGTTTGAACAACAGGGAAGACGGTGTAGAGTCTTATAATGTTTACAATATGTCTTTTATGTGAGTTTTGCTGCACCGCTTCATCCTTGTGTTTGTTTCAAATAGCCTTTCTAGCCTAAACCTTGTATCGAGAGGGAATACTTCTCGTGCATCCAAAATCCTTGAGCCAACCACTATGCCATTTGTGTCCACCATACCTACCTACTACATGGTATTTCTCCGCCATTCCAAAGTAAATTGCTTGAGTGCTACCTTTAAACAATTCAAAATTTATCACCTCTGATTTGTGTCAATGTTTTATAGCTCATGAGGAAGTATGTGGTGTTTATCTTTCAATCTTGTTGGGCAACTTTCACCAATGGACTAGTGGCTTCATCCGCTTATCCAATAATTTTGCAAAAAGAGCTGGCAATGGGATTCCCAGTCCCAAATTAATTAACAAAAAAATAGACACTCCTCCATGGTATGTGATTGTTGGACGGCACCCGAAGGATTCGGTTAGCCATGGCTTGAGAAAGCAAAGGTGGGGAGGAGTGTCATCTAAATAAAACTAAAATAAAAAGGCACCCCTTCATGGTATGAGATTGTTGGCAGGCACCCGAGGATTCGGTTAGCCATGGTTTGTGAAAGAAAGGTTGGAAGGAGTGCCACACAAAAATAAAATAAAATGGGAGCCGCTCTTTGAAGGTTTGTCTGGCAAGGGGGTTAGAGTGCCCACTACCATTCGTTGACAACAACAAACACCTCTCAAAACTTTACTTTTATGCTCTCTATATGTTTTCAAAATCAAAGCTCTAGCACAAATATAGAAATCAATGCTTCCCTCTGCGAAGGGCCCTTCTTTTACTTTTTATGTTGAGTCAGTTCACCTATTTCTCTCCATCTCAAGAAGCAAACACTTGTGTGAACTGTGCATTGATTCCTACATACTTGCATATTGCACTTGTTATATTACTTTGCATTGACAACTATCCATGAGATATACATGTTATAAGTTGAAAGCAACCGCTGAAACTTAATCTTCCATTGTGTTGCTTCAATACCTTTACTTTGAATTGTTGCTTTATGAGTTAACTCTTATGCAAGACTTATTGATGCTTGTCTTGAAGTACCATTCATGAAAGTCTTTGCTATATGATTCATTTGTTTACTCATGTCATTTACATTGTTTTGATCGCTGCATTCATTACATGTGCTTACAATAGTATGATCAAGGTTATGATGGCATGTCACTCCAGAAATTATCTTTGTTATCGTTTACCTGCTCGGGACGAGCAGAAACTAAGCTTGGGGATGCTGATACGTCTCCGACGTATCGATAATTTATTATGTTCCATGCCACATTATTGATGATATCTACATGTTTTATGCATACTTTATGTCATATTTATGCATTTTCCGGCATTAACCTATTAACGAGATGCCGAAGAGCCGATTCTTTGTTTTACTGCTGTTTTTGGTTTCAGAAATCCTAGTAAGGAAATATTCTCGGAATTGGACGAAATCAACGCCCAGGGGCCTATTTTCACACGAAGCTTCCAGAAGACCGAAGGAGTCACGAAGTGGGGCCACGAGGTGGCCACACAGCAGGGCGGCGCGGCCCAAGCCCTGGCCGCGCCGGCCTAGCGTGTGGGGCCCTCGTGTGGCCCCCTGACCTATCTCCTCCGCCTACTTATAGCCTTCGTCGCGAAACCCCCAGTACCGAGAGCCACGATACGGAAAACCTTCCATAGACGCCGCCGCCGCCAATCCCATCAAGGGGGATTCAGGAGATCGCCTCCGGCACCCTGCCGGAGAGGGGAATCATCTCCCGGAGGACTCTTCACCGCCATGGTCGCCTCCGAAGTGATGAGTGAGTAGTTCACCCCTGGACTATGGGTCCATAGAAGTAGCTAGATGGTCGTCTTCTCCTAATTGTGCTTCATTGTCGGGTCTTGTGAGCTGTCTAACATGATCAAGATCATCTATCTGTAATGCTATATGTTGTGTTTGTTGGGATCCGATGGATAGAGAATACTATGTTATGTTGATTATCAATCTATTATCTATGTGTTGTTTATGATCTTGCATGCTCTCCGTTATTAGTAGAGGCTCTGGCCAAGTTTTTGCTAGTAACTCCAAGAGGGAGTATTTATGCTCGATAGTGGGTTCATGCCTCCATTAAATTTGGGACAGTGATAGAAAGTTCTAAGGTTGTGGATGTGCTGTTGCCACTAGGGATAAAACATCGATGCTATGTCCGAGGATGTAGTTATTGATTACATTACGCACCATACTTAATGCAATTGTCTGTTGTTTGCAACTTAATACTGGAAGGGGTTCGGATGATAACCTGAAGGTGGACTTTTTAGGCATAGATGCATGCTGGATAGCGGTCTATGTACTTTGTCGTAATGCCCAATTAAATCTCACAATACTCATCATATCATGTATGTGCATGGTCATGCCCTCTTTATTTGTCAATTGCCCAACTGTAATTTGTTCACCCAACATGCTATTTATCTTATGGGAGAGATGCCTCTAGTGAACTGTGGACCCCGATCCATTCTTTTACATCGAATACAATCTACTGCAATACTTGTTCTACTGTTTTCTGCAAACAATCATCATCCACACTATACATCTAATCCTTTGTTACAGCAAGCCGGTGAGATTGACAACCTCACTGTTTCGTTGGGGCAAAGTACTTTGGTTGTGTTGTGTAGGTTCCACGTTGGCGCCGGAATCCCTGGTGTTGCGCCGCACTACATCTCGCAGCCATCAACCTTCAACGTGCTTCTTGACTCCTACTGGTTCGATAAACCTTGGTTTCTAACTGAGGGAAACTTACTGCTGTACGCATCACACCTTCCACTTGGGGTTCCCAACGGTCGCGTGATGTACGCGTGTCAGCAAGCCGGTGAGATTGACAACCTCACTGTCACGTTGGGGCAAAGTAATTTGGTTGTGTTGTGCAGGTTCCACGTTGGCACCGGAATCCCTGGTGTTGCGCCGTGATACGTCTCTGACGTATCGATAATTTCCTATGTTCCATGCCACATTATTGATGATATCTACATGTTTTATGCATACTTTATGTCATATTTATGCATTTTCCAGCACTAACCTATTAACGAGATGCCGAAGAGCGATTCTTTGTTTCTGCTGTTTTTGGTTTCAGAAATCCTAGTAAGGAAATATTCTCGGAATTGGACGAAATCAACGCCCAGGGGCCTATTTTCACACGAAGCTTCCAGAAGACCGAAGATGATACGAAGTGGGGCCACGAGCTGGCGACACAGCAGGGCGGCGTGGCCCAGCCCTTGGCCGCACCGACCTAGCGTGTTGGGCCCTCGTGTGGCCCCCTGACCTATCTCCTCCACCTACTTAACGCCTTCGTCGCGAAACCCCCAATACCGAGAGCCACGATACGGAAAACCTTCCAGAGACGCCGCCTCCGCCAATCCCATCTCGGGGGATTCAGGAGATCGCCTCCGGCACCCTGCCGGAGAGGGGAATCATCTCCCGGAGGACTCTTCACCGCCATGGTCGCCTCCGGAGTGATGAGTGAGTAGTCTACCCCTGGACTATGGGTACATAGCAGTAGCTAGATGGTCGTCTTCTCCTAATTGTGCTTCATTGTTGGGTCTTGTGAGCTGCCTAACATGATCAAGATCATCTATCTGTAATGCTATATGTTGTGTTTGTTGGGATCCGATGGATAGAGAATACTATGTTATGTTGATTATCAATCTATTACCTATGTGTTGTTTATGATCTTGCATGCTCTCCGTTATTAGTAGAGGCTCTGGCCAAGTTTTTACTCTTAACTCCAAGAGGGAGTATTTCTGCTTGATAGTGGGTTCATGCCTCCATTAAATCTGGGACAGTGACAGAAAGTTCTAAGGTTGTGGATGTGCTGTTGCCACTAGGGATAAAACATCGATGCTATGTCCGAAGATGTAGTTATTGATTACATTACGCACCATACTTAATGCAATTGTCTGTTGTTTTCAACTTAATACTAGAAGGGGTTCGGATGATAATCTGAAGGTGGACTTTTTAGGCCTAGATGCATGCTGGATAGCGGTCTATGTACTTTGTCGTAATGCCCAATTAAATCTCACAATACTCATCATATCATGTATGTGCATTGTCATGCCCTCTCTATTTGTCAATTTGCCAACTGTAATTTGTTCACCCAACATGCTTATTCTTATGGGAGAGACACCTCTAGTGAACTGTGGATCCCGGTCCATTCTTTTAACATCGAATACAATCTACTGCAATACTTGTTCTACTGTTCTCTGCAAACAATCATCATCCACACTATACATCTAATCCTTTGTTACAGCAAGCCGGTGAGATTGACAACCTCACTGTTTCGTTGGGGCAAAGTACTTTGGTTGTGTTGTGCAGGTTCCACGTTGGCGCCGGAATCCCTGGTGTTGCGCCGCACTACATCTCGCCGCCATCAACCTTCAACGTGCTTTTTGGCTCCTACTGGTTCGATAAACCTTGGTTTCTTACTGAGGGAAAACTTTCCGCTGTACGCATCACACCTTCCTCTTGGGGTTCCCAACGGTCGCGTGCTGTACGCGTATCACGCCGCACTACACTCCGCCGCCATCAACCTTCAACGTGCTTCTTGGCTCCTACTGGTTCGATAAACCTTGGTTTCTTACTGAGGGAAACTTGCCGCTGTACGCATCACGCCTTCCTCTTGGGGTTCCCAACGGACGCATGTTGTACGCGTAACAAAGCATCAAGATTTCTGGCGCCGTTGCCGGGGAGATCAAGACACGCTGCAAGGGGAGTCTCCACTTCCAATCTCTTTACTTTGTTTTTGTCTTGCTTTACTTTATTTACTTCTTTGTTTGCTGCATTAAAACAAAACACACAAAAATTAGTTGCAAGCTTTACTTTATCCACTGTCTTGTTTGCATTCTCTATATTAAAAACACAAAAAAATTAGTTATTAGCATTTACCTTATTTTTGTTACCATGACTAGTCCTGTAGTTGTTACTCTATCACACGAGGAATTGATCTTCACTTTTAAACAAAGGGGTGAAGAGGGTTTTAAAGAAGCTTGGTCTAGAATTTTTGATTCTTATAATAAAACTGAACCTAAAATGACACTAAGTTTGCTTCTTAGTAATTTTTATTTTGGGCTTATTCTTCGCTATAGATTTGCCTTAGATGCTGTAGTGGGAGGAGATTTCCTTCACTGTGATGGGGATCAAACTTTTAATGCCATAAAAAAATTGGTTGCATCGTCTAGCTCCACTAATAATTATGATCCATCCCTTGTTAGTGTTTATAATAGATTGAATACTCTTGAGACACATGTATCTTGCTTGAAAGAAGGGTATGGTCGGATTCGTGAGCATTTTGATTATGTTCCTATAAACTCTGAACCATCAATGTGGGACCCCACTATTAAAGTTACTATTGATGGTAAAAATTTTGATGCTCGTTGTGATATTATGACTGAATTTTGCCTTATGCCTGAAAGTATTTATAAATGTTTGACACTCTGGGGACTTACCGAAGGAGGAGAAGGAATAACTCTCACTGACAACTCTGTTATAATTCCCAAGGGAATAGCTGAAGGAGTATTCACAACCCTTCTTGGAAAAACGGTATCCACTGATTATCTCGTTATTGAATGTGTAGGAACAGGACAAATCACACTTGGAAGATCCCTGCTGAAGCTCTTCGGAGTAACCATAGATGTGGAAAAAGGCACTCTAAATTCCTCCATACCTGGATGCCATCATATATTCCCTAAACCAAAGAGTAAGAATAAGAGTAAGAAGGGTAAGCGCAGAGCCTCTGGTAAGAATGCCAATGCATCATCTCTTGATAATACTTGATTCACACTTTCTGCGCCTAGCTGAAAGGCGTTAAAGAAAATCGCTTATGGGAGACAACCCATGATTTTACTACAGCACTTTTGTTTTATATTTGAGTCTTGGAAGTTGTTACTACTGTAGCAACATCTCCTTATCTTAATTTTGTTGCATTGTTGTGCCAAGTAAAGTCTTTGATAGTAAGGTTCATACTAGATTTGGATTGCTGCGCAGAAACAGATTTCTTGCTGTCATGAATCTGGATTGAATTCTCTGTAGGTAACTCAGAAAATTCTGCCAATTTACGTGAGTGGTCCTCAGATATGTACGCAACTTTCATTCAATTTGAGCATTTTCATTTGAGCAAGTCTGGTGCCTCTTAAAAATTCGTCTTTACGGACTGTTCTGGTTTGACAGATTTTGCCTTTTATTTCACATTGTCTGTTTTGCTATGCTTGATGGATTTCTTTGTTCCATTAACTTTCAGTAGCTTTGTGCAATGTCCAGAAGTGTTAAGAATGATTATGTCACCTCTGAACATGTGAATTTTGATTATGCACTAACCCTCTAATGAGTTGTTTTGAGTTTGGTGTGGAGGAAGTTTTCAAGGATCAAGAGAGGAGGATGATACAATATGATCAAGGAGAGTGAAAGCTCTAAGCTTGGGGATGCCCCCGGTGGTTCATCCCTGCATATTTCAAGAAGACTCAAGCATCTAAGCTTGGGGATGCCCAAGTGACATAGGCATCCCAAATGGGCCTGCCGAAGATAGTACCCGGGGTTTACTGAAGGCCCACTACCCGAAGAATAAGAAGATTCGGGAGCCCAAGATATATTAAGGAAAGTTAGAGTTGTAATAGAAAGTGTTATTTGTAATCTGGTGGGATGAGTTAGAAACCGTCCCGGACTCTGTAACTTGTACAAAACGAAACCCTCGGCTCCGCCTCCTATATAAAGGGGGAGTCGAGGGACGAAGAGATCATCGAATCATTGTTTACAAACCCTAGTTTTCATAATCGTCGAGTACTTTTCGGCTGAAACCTTCGAGATCTACTTGCCCTCTACTTCCAACTAAACCCTAGCCTACAATCCATAGGCATTGACAAGTTGATACCTTGTCAATTGGCGCCGTCTGTGGGAATTAGAGGCGTAAGGATCTGATCTCGATGGCACGTTCAAGATCTTCGACATCATCAACCGCAAGCAACACAATGGATCGAGCGCCAAGAAAATTAGCATAATGACCATCTGCAAAAAAGTCGGCATCCATCCGAAGAAGGTCTTCAATCATTTCTTCGGCTATAGGCGAAACCTTCGTGTTAATTCGGTCGACACCAACTCTTCGGCGCCTTACCTTCTCATGAACTTTCGCAACAACTTGGGTCAGGTCAAGCTTTGAGTGGCAGATCTGAAGCATGATAAGGGCAAATCTGGCGCCAGCTACCAGTTGAGCTCTGACAAAATCATGGATCTTGTGGGCATCCTTAAATTTCCCCATTAACTCGGGAAGAGTTTGTGGTTGAACGTTCCGAGGAAACATGGAGTTATAAACCATAGACAGGGTCCTGGTACAGAAGTCAAGGAAGTCGCGAGTTTGAGAGGCGCGATCCTGAAATCTGACAATCTGGCGGGTCCTCTCTGGGGTAGCCCAAAACAGAGAACCATGGTCAAGGGCAAGGTTAACAAGGAGGTTCGTCCTAGTATTTACCCTCTCTTCTTCGGCAAAAGCATCAGTAAAGGAACCTATTAAAACAACAGAGCAGAAAACTTTAAGAGACGCAGCATGAAGACGGAAGATATCGGAGGATGAAACAAGCATACCCGACATATCCGCACTGGCTTCATTCATTAACTCGAGCATGAAATTTTCTCGAGTAGTCGCCTTTTCAGCCTCGGAAGCAGCGATTTCCTTAGCAGCCACGGCCTCGCGAGCTTGCTGAAGTGCAATTTTTTCGGCTTTAGATGACTTATGAGACTTTTCCATCATCATAAGTGTTTGCTTCTTTGCATACTGGAGTTGCTGCCGAAGTTCATCCAATTCTTGCGACAAGGAATCTTCGACAGGTGTAGTATCAGCAAGAGTTCTCCTTGAGCGAGAAGAAGAAGGCGAAACATTGGAAGGAGCGGAAGATGGAGTATAGTTATCAAATACCAACTGAAATTTAATAAAACAAGACAATATCAATCAACAAGCAAAGATAGAGTTTTCATTAATCTTTCGGAATAGTTACGAAGGCCTTACAGTGGAGCTAATGAAGTACGTGTCGCCAAAAAACTACTTTGGCGACAAGAGCAAAAGAAACAGAGAAAGAAAAACAAAGAGGCATGCAACTAGACCTCCGGCCTTGATGAGCTAGGAGTTGAAGCTGGTTTGATCCCGAGATAGGCCAAGATTTTCTTCGTGTTGGGTTTGGCTGCCTTAATCAGCGACCTCCATCTTGACTGCTCTATCTGATCGGCGTCGCCAACTTTCATCCAATCAACAGTTTGTTGGCTGTCAGCAACCATGGCAACAGTGCTTTCGACAGCAATCTTCATATTTTCCTGGCGCATCTTCAGTCCAAGGTCCTCTGATGAATTGAAGCTCTTGGCAAGAGCAAGGAAAGTCGGGGGCTCCTCTTTCTTCGGGAAGAAGTAGGGGAACAGCGTCGACAATCCTGCACTAGCATTTGCCACGCCTCCATGAATTTCGGACCCATGAAGCTCCAGATAAGAAAGTGCGTCGAGGAGAGGATCATTGTCGGGATTCTCCAGATCAAACTCTTGGTTTGTTTGGCCTGCCACAGGAAATAAACATTAATCAAAAAACAAGGAACAAGAAGTCCACTCAAAAATAGAAGGGATTGACAATATTACTTTGAGTGCGTCAACTTTGCGATTTCAGGCGCTTGAGAATCCCTTGTTCACGAGCAGCCTGTGCGGCTTTGTGCTCGTTTAAAGCAGTTTCAGCATCTCCAAGTTTCTTCTGCAGTTCCTCGACACTAGCAGCTTTTGCTTTGGCTTCATTAGCCTCTGCTTTGGCTTCGCTAGCAACAAGTTCAGCTTTCTTGCGCGCCGCTTCACTTTGCTCCAGTTGTTGAGCAAGTGCGTCGGCACGTTTGTTGGCCTCTGCAAGTTTCTCTGTCGAAGTAAAAAAAAAAAAAAAGGTCAAAAAGGTTGCGACAAAGGACAGGAGCAAGAAGTCAAAAACAACGACAGCAAAAAAGTTATTACCTTCCGTTCTGTTGGCATACTCACGGTACCCGATGAATTGGGATCCGATGCGAATAAGCTCTTTGATCATGGGCTGTCAAAGAAGAACAAAGAAAAAGAAATATCGATATGAAAAACGAGTGAAGGCGTGAAAAAGCAAAATAGAAGAAATATAGATATCGACAAACTTACATCATCCAAGAGCAAAGTAGAAGAGCCGCTTAATTGAGGGGCAGGCTCAACAATCGTTTCAATCCTTGTCCTTTTTGGTGAAGGCGCAAGGGGGCTTGCTGGCGGAGTTGTGGTGACGACGTTTCGTTGAGGAGGCGAGGATTTTTCTCCTTCAGCTGGTGTCTCTGAAACAACTAGAGTACGTGACGAGCTCGTTCGAGCAGCCACGTCAAGAGTTGGTGGTTCTTCCTCATCATCACTGTGAACAAAAGACGACAGCATAAAAAACAAGATAGACAAAAGAACTTCGAGTACAACGATAAGAAGAAGTAAAAGACAACTTACGAGCTGATGAGGGATTCAAGATATGGATCATAAGCCGCTTTTTGGCGTGAAGGATCGGCTTCTTCGGCTTTGGAGGTGCCAGAATCCTCGGCGTCATTCCTTTTCCTTTTGTTCCTTGGGGAAACAGCAGGAGGAAGGGATTGCATCGACTCGCTGGCGTCAGATTCAACTTCTTTTTCATGGGAAGCCGCAGATTTGTGAGAACCTGCGACTTCACTTTCAGGAAGAGAAGAACCCTGGTTGTCTTCGGCGACGATAGCTAGTTCTTCGACTTCTCCATCCTCAGGAAGAGGAGGAAGGGAAGCCACAGTAGGATGGTTCTGCAGGAAAATAGCGACAAAAGAAAAATTAGAGAGATATCAATACAATGAGATGCAGGGAAAGTTTGGAACAAGACAAAAATTCGAGAAGACAAAATACCTCAGGGAGAGGATTGGCGGAGCTGTATGGTTCCACGCGGCAAGAGGAGGGAACAGGATCCTTCTTGTTAAGCGAGGAAATTCTTCGAATCAGCTTCTCCAAGTCCTTTACAGAAAGATCACTGGAGAGCCTATTGGCGTCATTTTCACCAGCATACGTCCAAAGGGGATTTTTGCGAGCCTGAAGAGGCTGCACTCTAATCCTAAGGAAGTAGGCAGTGATTTGAACACCAGACAGCTCTTTGCCTCGAGTATTTTGAAGCTGATGAATACGAGACATAAGTGCTTCTGTCGCCGTTTTCTCTTCTTCGGAAGCTTCAGCATCCCAGGAGCGGCGGCGCAGAATTTTGGCACTTCCGTCGAAAGGGACTATGTTGTGCTCAACAGAATTGACACTTTCTTCGTGTATGTAGAGCCACCTTTTGCGCCACCCTTGGACAGAATCAGGAAATTTGACGTCGAAGTAATCAACGTCAGATCGGACACAGATAACAACGCCGCCTATGTTATAGGTGGCGTTGTGGGAGCCATTGCGGCGGATGCAGAAAATGAGTTTCCACAGAGCCCAGTTAGGAGGGACTCCAAGGAAGCACTCGCAAAGAGTGATAAAAATGGAGACATGGAGGATGGAATTGGGGGTCAACTGGTGCAGCTGAATCCCATAAACAAAAAGAAGGCCGCGGAGGAAATCGTGAATTGGGGCAGAAAGGCCGCGGATGAGGTGATCAACGAAACTAACCCGGTACTCCATTGGAGGGGTTGGGTAGCTTTCTTCGCTGGGAAAGCGGATGGCATCCTCTTTCTTCATCAGGCCTAGCCTCTTCAACATGTTGACGTCTTGATTGGAGATTTTAGATCTCTCCCACTCAAGATCTTCAGCGGCCATCTTGGACTCTGGAGTACTGTGGCGAGTGAGTCGCGTGCGCGGTGGCATCAACGGCACTGGAAAAGCAAAGTTCGTGCGTGTGTAAGATCAAAGGGAGTTGGGCATAGTGGAAGTTTTCGCAAAGAGGAACAGATGTGCGGCGCAAACGAAGGTGCGAACGGAGGTTGAAGAAAGGTTTATATAGGAATTGGGCGAAGCAATGCACCGTTGGATGAAGAAATCGTGTGGTGAAAAAAGATCTTGTAGATAAAGGGTAAAAAGGTATTTTTACTGAGATGGAATAGAACAGGCGTTACAGTACGTGCGCCAGGAAAAGCGGAGGACGTGTGTCCCCCACTTGCACAACGTGTCAACGTGGTGGAAACAATGGACCCACAAGTCAGAAAAATCACGACTATTAACAGAGATGAAGTAAATTTGACTAAGGGAAGCATGCCGACAAGAAAAATAAAAGAAGATTGGCGACAGGAGAAGTTATTGAATACTTCGGGAACCTTTGATCAAATACAAGTTTTTGCCCAAATGCTCGGGGGCTACTTCGACAAAAGTAAAATTTCGAGTATGGCAATATAGAAATTGTGGGAGCCTACAACCAATCACAAGTCCTTGGCTGTAGCCTCGGGGGCTACTCCCATCGGGAGCGCTGTTCGCGCACCCGAGAGATGAAAAGAAGATCATATCGAGAAATAATGACAATATAGCGACAAGGTGGACTAAAATGTTGAGCCTACAACCAAGCACAAGTCCTTGGTTGTAGCCTCGGGGGCTACTCCCATCGGGAACGCTGTTCGCGTACCCGATGAAATTAAAAAAGAAAGATAGAAGAGCAAAAGAGTATATTTCGAGTTATAACTAACTCCACATATACTCCCATCGGGAGAGCAATATAAGTCATCTTTGACTCGATAAAATGTGCCACTCCAACAGCCGAAAAGGCACTCGACAATATATTCTCAGAACGCCAAAGTTGCGATCAATTTCTGAATGCCGCAAATTTGCGAAGGTAAGACCCCAGATCCGTTCTGCTGGGCGTGGCATCGCCGAAGACTGCGCTCTGCTACTTTTATCCGTATCAACAGATACGAAGAAAAATCCTAACGGACGCGTTAGGTACCCGATAAATTTTACTGGGACTCGATAGAATGGTAAGACCTTAAGCGGCGCCTGTCGAAGTTTGCACCAGTATCCCGAGGTCATGTCCAGGGACGTGATCTTGAAGTAGGTTTTTGCGGATTGCCACGAGAGCAGTTAACTAGTACCTGATCCGTCAGATGAACTAGCCCCAACTACCATTATCCCTGTACAATATAGAATTTTATGTGAAGAAATATAGGAAAGTTAAAGCTGTCGAATAAAAATAAATAGTGGAGATTTTCCCTGACTCTACGATTCAAGCAAAATCTCGGGGGCTACTGACATAGGCATCCCAAATGGGCCTGCCGAAGATAGTACCCGGGGTTTACTGAAGGCCCACTACCCGAAGAATAAGAAGATTCGGGAGCCCAAGATATATTAAGGAAAGTTAGAGTTGTAATAGAAAGTGTTATTTGTAATCTGGCGGGATGAGTTAGAAACCGTCCCGGACTCTGTAACTTGTACAAAACGAAACCCTCGGCTCCGCCTCCTATATAAAGGGGGAGTCGAGAGACGAAGAGATCATCGAATCATTGTTTACAAACCCTAGTTTTCATAATCGTCGAGTACTTTTCGGCTGAAACCTTCGAGATCTACTTGCCCTCTACTTCCAACTAAACCCTAGCCTACAATCCATAGGCATTGACAAGTTGATACCTTGTCACCAAGGCATCCCCTTCTTCATCGACAACATTATCAGGTTCCTCTAGTGAAACTATATTTTTATTCCATGACATCTTATGTGCTTTACTTGGAGCGTCTGTATGTTTTTGTTTTTGTTTTGTTTGAATAAAGTTGGATCCTAGCATTCATTGTGTGGGAGAGAGACACGCTCCGCTGTTGCATATGGACAAATATGTCCTTAGCTTTACTCATAATTTTCATGGCGAAGGTTGAACTGCTTCGTTAAATTGTTATATGGTCGGAAACGGAAAATGCTACATGTGGTAATTGGTAGAATGTCTTGAATAATGTGATACTTGGCAATTGTTGTGCTCATGTTTAAGCTCTTGCATCATATACTTTGCACTTACTAGTGAAGAAATACATAGAGCTTGTTAAAATTTGGTTTGCATGATTGGTCTCTCTAAAGCCTAGATATTTTCTTGTAAGGGTTTGAACAACAAGGAAGACGGTGTAGAGTCTTATAATGCTTGCAATATGTTTTTATGTGAGTTTTGCTGTACCGGTTCATACTTGTGTTTGCTTCAAATAACCTTACTAGTCTAAGCCTTGTATTGAGAGGGAATACTTCTAGTGCATCCAAAATCCTTGAGCCAAAAACTATGCCATTCGTGTCCACCATACCTACCTACTACATGGTATTTCTCCGCCATTCCAAAGTAAATTGCTTGAGTGCTACCTTTAAATTTCTATCCTTTGTCTTTGCAATATATAGCTCATGGGACAAATAGCCTAAAAACTATTGTGGTATTGAATATGTACTTATGTATCTTATTTCTTATTAAGTTTCTTTTTGTGCGATAACCATGTTCCTGGGGACGCCATCAACTACCCTTTGTTGAATATCATGTGAGTTGCTATGCATGTTCGTCTTGTCTGAAGTAAGGGCGATTTACCATGAGTTGAATGGTTTGAGCATGCATATTGTTAGAGAAGAACATTGACCCGCTAACTAAAGCCATGATCCATGGTGGAAGTTTCAGTTTTGGACAACAATCCTCAATCTCTTATGAGAATATTATTTGTTGTTGAATGCTTAAGCATTAAAGAGGAGTCCATTATCTGTTGTCTATGTTGTCCCGGTATGGATGTCTAAGTTGAGAATAATCAAAAGCGAGAAATCCAATGCGAGCTTTCTCCTTAGACCTTTGTACAGGTGGCATAGAGGTACCCCTTTGTGATACTTGGTTAAAACATATGTATTGCGGTGATAATCCAGGTAATCCGAGCTAATTAGGACAAGGTGCGGGCACTATTGGTAATCTATGCATGAGGCTTGCAACTTGTAGGATATAATTTACATAACACATATGCTTTATTACTACCGTTGACAAAATTGTTTCTTGTTTTCAAAACAAAAGCTCTAGCACAAATATAGCAATCGATGCTTTCCTCTGCGAAGGGACATTCTTTTACTTTTATGTTGAGTCAGTTTACCCATTTTCTTCCACCTCAAGAAGCAAACACTTGTGTTAACTGTGCATTGATTCTTACATACTTGCATATTTGCATTCATCATATTACTTTATATTGACAACTATCCATGAGATATACATGTTACAAGTTGAAAGCAACCGCTGAAACTTAATCTTCCTTTGTGTTGCTTCAATGCCTTTACTTTGAATTTATTGCTTTATGAGTTAACTCTTATGCAAGACTTATTGATGCTTGTCTTGAAAGTACTATTCATGAAAAGTCTTTGCTATATGATTCAGTTGTTTACTCATTGTCTTTACCATTGCTTTGGATCGCTGCATTCATTACATGTGCTTACAATAGTATTGATCAAGATTATGATAGCATGTCACTTCAGAAATTATCTTTGTTATCGTTTACCTACTCGGGACGAGTAGGAACTAAGCTTGGGGATGCTTGATACGTCTCAAACGTATCTATAATTTCTTATGTTCCATGCTACTTTATTGATGATACCTACATGTTTTATACATACTTTATGTCATATTTATGCATTTTCCGGCACTAACCTATTAACGAGATGCCGAAGAGCCAGTTGCTGTTTTCTGCTATTTTTGGTTTCAGAAATCCTAGTAAGGAAATATTCTCGGAATTGGACGAAATCAACGCCCAGGATCTTATTTTTCCATGAAGCTTCCAGAACACTGGGGGAGATACGAAGTGGGGCAACGAGGCGACGACACGCCAGGGCGGCGCGGCCCTGTTGTGTGGGTCCCTCGCGTCACCCCTAAACCTACCTCTTCGCCTATAAGAAGCCTTCGTCGATAATAGTTCCAGTACTGAGAGCCACGATACGGAAAACCTTCCAGAGACGCCGCCAATCCCATCTCGGGGGATTCAGGAGATCTCCTCCGGCACCCTGCCGGAGAGGGGAATCATCTCTCGGAGGACTCTTCACCGCCATGGTCGCCTCCGGAGTGATGTGTGAGTAGTTCACCCCTGGACTATGGGTCCATAGCAGTAGCTAGATGGTCGTCTTCTCCTAATTGTGCTATCACTGTTGGATCTTGTGAGCTGCCTACCATGATCAAGATCATCTATCTGTAATGCTACATGTTGCGTTTGTTGGGATTCGATGAATAGTGAATGCTATGTTATGTTGATTATCAATCTATCATCTATGTGTTGTTTATGATCTTGCATGCTCTCCGTTGCTAGTAGAGGCTCTGGCCAAGTTTTTACTTGTAACTCCAAGAGGGAGTATTTATGCTCGATAGTGGGTTCATGCCTCCATTAAATGCAGGACGATGTGAGAAAGTTCTAAGGTTGTGGATGTGCTGTTGCCACTAGGGATAAAACATCAATGCTATATCTAAGGATGTATTTGTTGATTACATTACGCACCATACTTAATGCAATTGTCTGTTGTTTGCAACTTAATACTGGATGGGGTTCGGATGATAACCTGAAGGTGGACTTTTTAGGCATAGATGCATGCTGGATAGCGGTCTATGTACTTTGTCGTAATGCCCAATTGAATCTCACACTACTCATCATAACATGTATGTGCATGGTCATGCCCTCTTTATTTGTCAATTGCCCAACTGTAATTTGTTCACCCAACATGCTATTTATCTTATGGGAGAGACACCTCTAGTGAACTGTGGACCCCGATCCATTCTTTACATCGAATACAATCTACTGCAATACTCGTTCTACTGTTTTCTGCAAACCTCATCATCCACACTATACATCTAATCCTTTGTTAGAGCAAGCCGGTGAGATTGACAACCTCACTGTCACATTGGGGCAAAGTAATTTGGTTGTGTTGTGCAGGTTCCACGTTGGCGCCGGAATCCCTGGTGTTGCGCCGCACTACACTCCGCCGCCATCAACCTTCAACGTGCTTCTTGGCTCCTACTGGTTCGATAAACCTTGGTTTCTTACTGAGGGAAACTTTCCGCTGTACGCATCACACCTTCCTCTTGGGGTTCCCAACGGACGCGTGCTGTACGCGTAACAAAGCATCAAGCTCAAGGCTGTTTTTCTTCGAGAATTGGTTAACCTGGGAAAAGATAATCCTTATCCTATCATCATAGGGGGGATTTTAATTTGCTCAGGTTCTCGCACGAGAAAAGTAGGGGCCGTTTCGATAACCATTGGTCCTTCTTATTCAATGCTCTCATTGACAACCTAGATTTGAAAGAGATCGAAATGGTTGGGAGACAGTTCACTTGGGCGAATAGTCTTCCGGAGCCTACATATGAGAAGCTTGATCGCGTACTCATGGACCAAAATTGGGAATCAAAATACCCTATGGTTAATGTGCGTGATCTTCCTCGTATTGAAAGGTTATCGGATCATGCTCCCATTCTATTAACAACCGGTAAGCATAGATCACAATGTAAACGCCAGTTCAAGTTTGAACTAGGTTGGTTACAGCGTGAAGGCTTTTCGGATATGATTAAGAGAGTATGGGAGAGGCCTATTGCTAGCTCCAGTCCTATTCAGAGGTGGAATAATAAACTCCGCGCAATGCGAAAGCACCTTGGGGGATGGGCTAGACATGTGGCATGCTTGTTAAAATCTGAAAAGCTTCGTCTAACAACGTTGATCGATGAACTTGAAGCCCTCGCAGAGACAAGGTTGCTATCTCCGCAGGAAATTGATTCTAAGAGTCAATATAATGCGCAGATGGCTTCCATGTTGAGAGAGGAGGAGCTAAAGTGGTATCAAATATCAAAGGTACAGTTTATCCTTGAAGGAGATTCAAATACAAGATACTTCCACTCTGTCGCTAACATCAGACATAGGAAGAAACTTATTCATTCTCTTGTTCAGGATGAGGGTACAATTGTTGGACATGAGCAACTCAAATCTTATATTACTAATTATTATAAGGGCCTATTTGGGGAACCGGAAGAAGGAACTTTCAGTATGGAAGAATCCAAAATTCATGATATTCCCCAAGTTTCCCCGGATGAAAATACTTTCCTAACAGCCCCTTATTCCGAGGAGGAAGTCAGAAAGGCGGTTTTCCAAATGGAGCATAATAAAGCACCAGGACCGGATGGTTTTCCAGCTAAGTTTTATCAAAACTTCTGGGACACAATCAAGACGGACATGTTAGCTTTGTTTTCTGCATTGCACAAAGATCAACTACAACTATTTCGTCTTGATTTTGGCGAGATAGTTTTATTGCCTATTGTTATGGAAGCAGAACGGATTCAACATTACCGTCCTATATGTCTCCTTGATGTTAGCTTTAAGATTTTCACTAAAACCGCTACTTTAAGACTAAACTCGGTTGCTGATCATGTTGTGCGACCGTCTCAGACGGCATGCATGCAAGGAAAGAATAGCCTAGATGGGGTAGTCACTTTGCATGAAACAGTGCATGAGCTTCATAGGAAAAAGTTGAATGGTGTCATTTTAAAAATTAATTTCGAGAATGCTTATGATAAAGTCAAATGGTCTTTCTTACAACAAACACTCATAATGAAAGGTTTTTCTGATGAGTGGCGTGCTCTAATCCATAATTTCATTTTCGGAGGAAGTGTTGCCATCAAAGTCAATGACGATGTTGGCAAATACTTTCAAACGAAAAAGGGATTGAGACAAGGAGATCCGCTTTCACCTATGTTGTTTAACATAGTGGCGGATATGCTTGCTATTATTATTGAGCGCGCAAAAGCTGATGGTCTTATTGAAGGGGTAATACCACACCTCGTTGATGGTGGTCTCTCCATACCTCGTTGAAAGCGACGAACCTTAAGTTGATTCTATCAGCTTTTGAGAAACTTTCAGGTCTTAAGATCAATTTCCATAAAAGTGAATTGTTTGTTTCGGCGAAGCCCAGAATGAGGCCTCCCAATATGCTAAACTATTCGGCTGCGGGCTTGGCCAGTTTCCTATTAGCTATTTGGGTATACCGATTCATTATCGGAGACTAACATTAGCTGAATGGAAACTTGTTGAGGAAAGACTTCAAAAGCGGTTATCTAGTTGGAAAGGAAAATTACTATCTCTAGGAGGTCGATTGGTGCTCATTAATTCAGTACTAAGTAATATGGTGCTGTATATGATTTCCTTCTTCCAATTACCTAAAGGTGTCTTGTATCGTTTAGATTACTTCCGATATAGATTCTTTTGGCAAGGAGATAGTGAGAAAAAGAAATATCGGTTGGCCAAATGGAATGTAGTTTGTCGACCAAAGGACCACGGAGGGCTTGGTGTTCATGATCTTGAAATCAAAACCCGAGCCCTCCTTGGGAAATGGTTATTTAAACTTCTTTTAGAAGAAGGTATATGGCAAACAATTCTAAAAAGAAAGTATGTAGGCTGGAAGGTTTTGTCACAAGTGGTTTGGAAACCTGGTGACTCACATTTTTGGTCTGGACTTATGGCGACAAACAAATTCTTTTTTCCTTCTAAAACTTTCTCTATTAAGGATGGATCTTAGATACGGTTCTGGGAGGACAGATGGCTAGGACCTACAACCCTTCGAGAATAGTATCCAGCCTTATATAGCATTGTACGCCACAAATCTAATAACATTGCAACGGTGATGCAACCAACACCTGTTGAAATGTCATTCAGACGGGATTTACTAGGTCCTAGGCTAGCATCTTGGAACGCTTTGCTTCAACGACTCGAACGGGTACAGTTGACGCCAGGTCCTGATGTGGTTAGATGGAATCTAAGCGAGAGTGGAAAATTCTCGATGGGTTCAATGTACAATGCGCTGATTCAATCCGATACTCCAGTTTACAAGAATACAAAAATCTGGTCTACGAAGATACCTTTAAAAACGAAGATTTTTGCTTGGTATCTTCGTAGGGGGTAATTCTTATTAAGGATAATCTTGTAAAGCGTAATTGGCAAGGTAGCAAAAAGTGTATTTTTGTCATCACGACGAGACAATCAATCACCTTTTTTCCAGTGTCAATTTGCGAGATCTATATGGTCAATAACCCAAATAGGTTCTACCTTGCATCCACCTCAGAGTGTTGCTAATCTTTTTGGCAGCTGGTTAAATGGGGTGGATCGTAAGTATAAAACTTTTATTAGGGTGGGGGCGATTGCCATTATTTGGTCGCTTTGGCTATGTAGAAATGACAAGATTTTCCATGATATTAACTCTTTTTGTTTGCAGGTTGTCTACCGATCCACCGCTTTGCTCCGTTCGTGGTCTATGCTACAACGTACAGAGAGTCGAGACCTCTTTATGGAGGTATCTTCACGATTGGAGGATGTGACGAAGGATATTTTTTCCCAACATGGATAGCGGCGTAATCTTCGGATTGAGCCTTCGGTGTCTTAGGCGTTCGCCTCTGTTGATGTCTTCTTTTAGTTACTCCAAAGACTTTTGTTTTTGTGCGTGTGTACGCTGATACTTTTGTGTGTGTGCGGCTGTGTGCATCTTGTTATGCAGAGGCCGGGTGTAATGCTTATTATAAGTAATCAAAGCGCCCTTTATCGAAAAAAGATGTTTTAGGTTCACTGATTTCGGTCCATATCTAGTCCACGTTGAAATATGTAAAATTTCTTATGATATTGAACAAGTGAGTAATATAAATACATGTAGGTAGGTAGAAACTAACTCTGATCACCAAACATGCTGACTATCTCTGTTATAAGATTTTTTGTATTGCATAATAGATCACTTTGCAAAACTGAAGTCCAGATTGTGCAAAATTGGTGGCAGCCTAGTAAGTGCACGGTCATGTACGTAAGCTGAATCATATGTAGTACAGTATTATATTTGCAATTTGATTATAGGTTTAGAAAATTGTTAAGAATATTTA
Organism: Lolium perenne; assembly: GCF_019359855.2. Lineage (NCBI taxonomy): Eukaryota > Viridiplantae > Streptophyta > Magnoliopsida > Poales > Poaceae > Lolium > Lolium perenne. The sequence goes on from NC_067247.2 coordinate 86,971,702, forward strand.
TAAATGTAATTGTTACATGTGTTGTGTTGTATTAACCATTTCATAGTCCCTATGTTTCTTGATATGGGCCATATAGCCTTTTCAAGAAAAAAAATGGAAATATATATAGCGTATTTGCATTATATAGACAAATTTACGCCTCGGCTGACTCGCCCCATGCAATTCCAATTATTGAGGAGTATCTGACTCCCACGTGCAATCGCTTTCTTCGAATTGCCCTCATGCCCTGGAATTAGGAGGACGCCAGATTCTGGGCCACCGTCGACGTTGTGTGCTGATCTCCAACGCCCACGTTTGTGATCTCCAGCTCCTGGACATGCGTGAGGCTATCGCGACAGACACTGCTCCTGCCTTTGCCCTCCTCATGTTAGCATCTTTGGAAACAATGGAACCTGATGTTGTTCCGTGGTGACACTCCGTCCCTACTCCTGCTTCTGAAATGCGTTGTGACGACGCCACTCTTTGGCGCGGTCGTTTCCCCACGGAGCTTCACTGTTCATTGATGCCTGGCTCAACTGCCAGCGACCCTGCGGTATAAAACCCCATCTCCTCTACCTCTATGCTCTCTGTTGTAAACCTGCCCCTTTTTCAATATAAATTCAGGTGGGGATCTTCTCACCCCATTGAAAATTCGAAAAAAAAATCTTTTAATGGACCAAACTGAAAGCTACTTTATAAAGGATCGAAAAGAAGAAAATGCACCGTCAACAAAGCTCTAGACAATGACTCTTGGACCACTAATATCAACACTCAAGATGGCCTCTCACTAGATCACATTATACAATTTACCAATCTTTGGGAGATAACTCATGGCATACACTTGGACCCTAGCACAACGGATTCAATCCTATGGAAGCTAACCAAGAATGGTTGCTACTCCTCCAAGTCGGCTTACACCATGCAATTCTTTGGACACCCGAAATCTTGTATGCCTTCCTTGGTTTGGAAGCCATGGGCTCCACCGAAGTGCAAAATCTTTGCTTGGTTGATCATCCAAAATAGAGTTTGGACGGCGGATAGACTTCAAAAGAGAGGATGGCCAAATTGTGGAACCTGCAAGCTTTGTAATCAAGCACAAGAATCCGCCTCTCATCTTCTTTTCGAATGCCGGCTCACCATTTGTGTGTGGTCAAGGGTGAAGAATTGGCTAGGACTACAAGACGTTAATCCCGCAACTTGGCGTACTATGAGGAATGTAAAGGAGTGGTGGAATGAGGCGATCCACAAGCAAGGGCAATCAAAGAAGGCCATGGCGTCCCTTGCAATGTTGGTCTCATGGGAAATTTGGAAGGAAAGAAATGCTCGTGTTTTTCGGAACAATGCCTCCACTTTAAGTATGTTGGTGACCAAGATAAAAGATGAAGCCGCCATTTGGAGCCTAGCCGGGGCTAAGGCCTTGAGTGTTGTAATGCCGCGAGAGTAGGCTTATGTTTTGGACTTGACCTTGTGTCAAGTCTTGGTTTGTAACAACTCTAAAACTTCTTCTTAATCAATGAAAATGGCAAATCTTTTGCCTTGTTTCAAAAAAAAAAAAAACTGAAAGCTACTTCAGTTTCCAAGAACACTGAATTCATTTGACCAAGCTATACATAAGAATAGCACAAGTCATTGCATAATACTAGTATCTTACTGCATATGGCGAATACTTGAATCGTAACAACAGTTCATCATGTCTGCGGTTTTAACAAGATGGTAGTTGTGTGTTAATATTTCAGGTTTCAATTATATGCACAGATTTACTGGTTTCATTTTAAAATGTTGTTTTATTGTATCTTGTGTCATCTTTTATGATATGGGTTAAAGATAAGGTCGTAAAAAATGAATCAGTTTTTTGAAGTTTATAGCGGGGAAGAGTAATCTAATTATTTGTTTTGGCTCAAAGTTATGGTTAATTTTAGTGTATGCGGTGGGATTATTTAAAACTGAAAACACAAATACGTTGCTTTTCAAAAAAAAATAAAACTAGTTTCCAAATAAAAGGGGTCAAATTAAGTAGTATCCAAAATCCAGATGGCCAGGGCTCATATCCAGCCCACTCTCTTCAGCGCTTTCTTTAGGCTGGGTGGTCAGCATGGAAAAAAATAGCGCGGTATTTCGACGCTAATAGCACGCTATAGCGTTTCTGGACATGCCACGCTACATCATTTCGGCGCTATAGCGTGCTATAACGCGCTATTAGCGCGCTATAGCACGCTAATAGCGTATTTTTTGGGCGACGCTATTTTATTATAACGCGCTATTTTTTTTCCTTGGTGGTCGGTCTCAGTCCCATGTCCCCTTTCACTCTCGCTTCTCAATCCTGCCTCCTGCAAAACCCTGCCGCCGTCGCGCTCGCCGCCTCCTCTCTCGGGTCCCCGTCGCGCGGGCTCGTTGAAGAGATCAACGGAAAGGGAGCAGTAGTCCCCACGGAGGACAGGGTCACCGGAGGCGGCGTGCTCGTTTCCGATGGCGCCGCCATCCTCCTCGAAATAGGCTTTCGCCCCGCTTTATAAATAAAGCAACAACCATACAAGGAATTCGCACACACGAAAAGCGCTGGGGCAGCAGCAAAAACATGCCCAACAACAAGAAAGAAAAAGACACAACTCGGAGATAGCACGGACGAAAGCGACTAGCGACTAAGCGAGATAAGAGCCATCCACCATGCCGACCCCGGAACTTGCCCTACCACCACACTTCTTGCCACAGATCCCCGAGCACCAAGGCAGCACCTTCAAGAAGGGATGCGACGTCATGACGCCGCTGCTGCCCGGGCCAGCAAGCTGGTCCTAGGGTTTCCCCTGGCACTCGACGGGGAATGGAGAAGGGGAAACCACGACGCCCTCCAAGGAGGAAGGACGACACCCACAGGCGTCGCCGCGTCGGTGCCGGACACGCCAGCAGGGATTTCTCCCGTTCCTCCAACACACAAACCCGTAAGATCTTGGCCGAGAAGCCCCAAGGGCGCCGCCAGGTCCAAACCACTCAGGTTTAGCACTAGCGCAAACGTGCACGAGCAGGAGGACGTAAACAGCAGTAGAAGGCAAGCATGCCGGGTGCAGCTTCCGTAGAGCTCGGGCCCATCAGGCCCGCAAAGCATCCCCAGACCTAGGCCCGCCTGGCCCGGGTCCGACGCGCACACTCGAGGACGCCGCCGCCCCCGTCTTGCCGCCGTCCGGCCACCCCCACGTCCGGCTGACCCGTAGCAGGAAAGGGCGACCTCGAGACCGGCGAAGGCGACTAGGTCTTGCAGTGGATAGCTCCTGAGGCAACCAGGTAGTTCAGGTAAGGCTGCATTCTGCATCCATCTCCATTAGGATCCTTCCTCCGTCTTCCGAGTCACTGCTTTGAACAGAATAAATTTCCTCTTTTTACTGTCTCACTGTCAGATTACTCGCATGTGCCACCAGGTAGTTCAAGTAAGCCAAATCTCAATACTTTTTGTTGCAAAGCAAGAAAAACAACATATCTGCAGTTGGAGCGTTCTACCTCTCTGTTAATTAGGTTGTATGTAAATGTTTGCTTGTTTTGTTGCTATTCCATTGCTAGTTGTGGATAAATGCGCTTTCTAAATCGTGCCTACACCCTACAGTACCAGCATCACTTTTGTCAGCATATATTGTGGAACTGGAAAACAGGGTGGTGAGATTGAGCTAATCAATACGTTCGGGTCTTGTAATACCAGCAGGGTGCTGGAACCTTTGAGTTTTGTTGGCTATGGATGCTAAAGCACAGCGCGAGGGAGCGAGCAACGGCAAGAGACTGACTGTGACCATGGAGGTCGACACCCTGGAGTGCCCCATCTGCTTTGAGCCCCTCAGGCCCCCGATATTCCAGGTAAATGAACTACTTCTATGAGCATATATCGACTTGTCTTTGTACTCATGATTTTATTTCATCTCTGATAAAGCTCACTGTAAGAGGTTTGATGAATAAATCATTGGATGTAGTGCTACTTGGCAAGAAAGTGTTTCCTGTGAACCCATAATATCTGTAGTAGTAGTAGCTGAAATAATGAAGGTCAATCCTTTCTATTCCACAGTGTTCTGTGGGGCATTTTGTGTACTTGTGTAGTCTATCTATCTATTATATACTAAAAGCAAGATACGAGGGTCTAAAATAAAGACACTACGTTAATCCACATCATCAGAATTATTTTAACCGTTAGATCTACAATTTTAATGGCTTAGATTTAAAAACATTACGTAACATGTAAAAGCATATATTTTTGGACCTACATAGTATGTCATGTTTGACACGTAGGGTCACCCATATGCACAAACGAAACTCCCCTATATGTACATGGTTACCTGAATTAGTCTTCAACTTTCTTTTTTCACGTAGCAGAAGTCCAATGACCCCACACCTGTGCTACTCCGTGATTTGAAATTAACGTCAAGTCTAATTGATCTAACTTAAATGCTTCAATGCACTACAGCAATTTGAATATTTCTTTTCGTCTCCAAACCGTAGTACGTTCATTAGTTGCATGATTGCATCCTTACCTAAATAATATTGTTGGCCTATCAATAGATGAGTGCATGTCTAGCAAATGTTGCAAGGAAAATACATGAATAGACCGGTTTAATAGAATTTATCACACATGAAGTACATATAATTTTTTGCGGCATATGTAGGAGCACATCTATATTAATTAAATAATATGTAATATAATACTCTTTTCGCCTCAAAAAATATGTTATACATTTGTCTAAATTTAGATATATCTACACACTATTTGATATATATATTTGTCTAAATTTAAATACATTCAAATTTAGATAAATTTGCCTTTGTGAACAGAGTAGCATAAATTTCGAGAAAAAATAGTTAGTGGCCAAATTCTCATATATAACTTGGGGTTAGAACATACAAAGAAATAATGATGTGCTACTATGCTTGACCACATATGACTACGGAATAATTATTAGTATATGTCTCCGACGAGAGACACCACGTTAATCCACGTCACCCGGATTATTTCGATAGGTAAATATTAAATATGTGGCTATGATTTAAAAAATATTATTAGTTACGTAACCTATTTAACACACTATATGTGAAGAAAAATATGTGACATGGTCTATATTAAAAAGAGATCTTAAATATATGGCTAGGATTTAACAAAATATTAGTTACCTAACCTGTTTGACATGCTTTTCGGGTAAGAAGAATACCTGACATATAGTTTATAACAAAAAATATGTACTCTACCTCTTTTAGTTAACGGAATCAATACACCATTAACCACGTCCAGGAATCAGTCATGTCTAGGACTCCAGCACATGCATCAGAGAAGTATGTTTCTAAGAATTGTATGTTTCTAAGAATTGTATCATAGATAGCTACCTGTTCAATATAGAAATATCTGTGTACCGTTAAAATATGCATTTATATGAAACGAGCGTGGTCTAGCTCGGCTAGCAAATAATTAGCACATAAATAAATAGACCAAGGCACGTACATAATCTCTTATTTTCTGTAAATGAGACTATTATGTATCGATCACATATATGTACACGTGGGATTCATCCATTAGATGATCTACCTAGCAGGCTCATACAATGATGGCATCGGCAAGATGCACAAGATACCCGGTCTTTTTCTTAGATTGGCAATAGTTTAGGCTAGAGATTACTTACTGATGTAAAGATCAAAGTTTACCCGCGCTTGACATGTAGTAAATTGGTGAATAATTAATACTTCGAACTTTTTTAGCAATCTAAGTTGGTAAAGTCATCTCATATCTGAAGTGACACAAAAATATACAGGCATGTAAAACTATCGATCAACTGAACTGAATAGCGGAAAACTGGAAGGAAGTTTAAAAATCAGAATAAAACAACCTACGTTACAAAATGGTGACTTGGCATGTTTTTAAATGTCACATAAAATATTGTTCCACAAATTAAATTTGGCCTAGGAAATTTTTAGAGGGGTACTATTTACTTAACACAACATTTTTTGTGACTACAGAACAACAAAGTTTAAACTTTCATACTTTGATTGAGTATCTCTGAAACTATTGACTAATTACGTAGACATGTTCACCAAGTTGAAGTTAATGCTCTCGGATTTGCGAGGGCCACCTTGCTAGTTTATCAAAAAACAAAAGATTTCTGTTAGAACTTATCTTTACAAGGATGAGTGTTCTATGGGGCTTTTCACATCATTTTGTGGATTTGTGTAGTTTATTTGAAACAAAATATTGTTGTTAAAAATTATCTTCATGAGGAGTCGGCAGCCCAGCTAACCCTTTCTCTTCCACAGTGTTATGTGGGGAATTTCATATCATTTTGTGGACCTGGGTATTATTTTTTAAACAAAATATTGCTGTTAAAAGTTATCTTCACAAGGACCCAGCTAATCCTTTCTCTTCCAGTGTTCTGTGGGGCATTTTATATGCTCGTCATGCCGTGGCAAGCACCTGGATAACAAGTGCCACATATGCCACTGGTAGAAAAACAGGCTTCCGTCCAGCCCCATAAGTCGCGAAGCTATAGGAACCGCGACTAATGGGACCTTTAGTCGCGGTTCGGGAGGCGAACCGCGACCAAAGGCCTGGGCCCAGGGCGCTCAGTGGCCAGCTGGTGCACGTGGGGGGCTTTAGTCGCGGTTGGCCAGGCCAACCGCGACTAAAGGTGCCCGAAGGCCTTTAGTCGCGGTTGGCCAGGCCAACCGGAACTAAAGCCCCTCCCCTATATATACCCATCCAGCAGCCAACACTTAGCCATTTGGAGCCATTCTCTTCACAAACTTCACAAGTGGGTGTTAGGTTTGCTTTTGGTTCCTCTTATGCACATAAGGTGTTTGATGAAATGCCCCAAGAGCATGAAACAAACATGATATGAAGTGTTGGAGCCACACTTGAGCTTTCTCATTTATTTTTTCCTCCTCGATCGCGGTTAGCAACTTGAACCTTTGATGTGTCATTGATAAAATATGCATGTGTGTAGTTCATTGTTTAATTTATATTGTTTGTAGCTAGTTAGTTTAACAAATGCATGATGGTTAATTATATATTTTATATTATAATAATGCAGATGAATCGGCAATGGATGTACGGTAACCGACTCTCCGGCGAGTTCAGTACGGGTTTGAAAGATTTCCTCTTAGTGGCTAATGCGAACAAGCAGGGGGGTTTTGTTATCTGTCCATGTGTTAACTGTAAGAATCAGAAGGGTTACTCTTCCTCAAGAGATGTTCACATGCACCTGCTTCGGCACGGTTTCATGCCAAGCTATAATTGTTGGACCAAGCATGGAGAAAGAGGGGTTATAATGGAAGAAGATGAAGAAGGGGATGATTTCATCGATGAAAGCTATCTTGCTCATTTCGGTGATACTTTCATGGAGGATGCTGAAGGTGAAGGGGAAGGTGAAGGGGAAGGTGAAGAAGAGGCACGTGATGATCCCGTTGATGATCTTGGTCGGACCATTGCTGATGCACGGAGACGCTGCGAAACTGAAAATGAGAGGGAGAATTTGGATCGCATGTTAGAGGATCACAGGAAGGCGCTGTACCCCGGATGCGATGATGGTCTGAAAAAGCTGGGCTGCACACTGGATTTGCTGAAATGGAAGGCACAGACAGGTGTAGCTGACTCGGCATTTGAAAACTTGCTGAAAATGTTGAAGAATATGTTTCCAAAGAATAACGAGTTGCCCGCCCGATACGTACGAAGCAAAGAAGGTTGTCTGCCCTCTAGGTTTAGAGGTTACGAAGATACATGCATGCATCAACGATCGCATCCTCTACCGCGGTGAATACGAGAATTTGAATGAATGCCCGGTATACCTTTGCATTGCGTTATAAGATCAGGCGATGACCCTGGTGACGATGTTGAGGGCCGAAACCCAGAAGAGGGTTCCCGCCAAGGTGATGTGGTATGCTCCTATAATACCACGGTTGAAACGTCTGTTCAGGAACAAAGAGCATGCCAAGTTGTTGCGATGGCACAAAGAGGACCGTAAGTCGGACGGGGAGTTGAGACACCCCGCAGATGGAACGCAATGGAGAAAGATCGACAGAGAGTTCAAAGATTTTGCAGCTGACGCAGGGATCATAAGATTTGGTCTAAGTACGGATGGCATGAATCCTTTTGGCGAGCAGAGCTCCAGCCATAGCACCTGGCCCGTGACTCTATGCATCTACAACCTTCCTCCTTGGTTGTGCATGAAGCGGAAGTTTATTATGATGCCAGTGCTCATCCAAGGTCCGAAGCAACCCGGCAACGACATCGATGTGTACCTAAGGCCATTAGTTGATGAACTTTTACAGCTGTGGGGCAGACCTGGTGTCCGTGTGTGGGATGAGCACAAAGAAGAGGAATTTGACCTACGAGCGTTGCTTTTCGTAACCATCAACGATTGGCCTGCTCTTAGTAACCTTTCGGGACTGTCAAATAAGGGATACAATGCATGCACGCACTGCTTACATGAGACTGAAAGTGTACATTTGCCAAATTGTAAGAAGAACGTGTACCTTGGGCATCGTCGATTTCTTCCGAAAGGTCATCCAGTAAGAAAGAAAGGCAAGCATTACAACGGCAAGGCAGATCACCGGCCGAAGCCTGCGGAACACACTGGTGCTGAGGTATTTGATATGGTCAAGGATTTGAAAGTCATCTTTGGAAAGGGTCCTGGCGGACAATCAGTTCCGAAGGGAGCTGACGGGCACGCAGCCATGTGGAAGAAGAAATCTATATTCTGGGAGCTAGAATATTGAAAAGTCCTAGAAATCCGCTCTGCAATCGACGTGATGCACGTTACGAAGAATATTTGCGTGAACCTCCTAAGCTTCTTGGGCGTGTATGGGAAGACAAATGATACAAAGGAAGCACGGCAGGACCAGCAAAGTTTGAAAGACCCTGATGACCGGCATCCGGAACGGTTTCAAGGTCGTGCCAGCTACGCTCTGACCAAAGAAGAGAAGGTCATCTTTTTTGAATGCCTGAGAAGTATGAAGGTCCCGTCTGGATTCTCGTCCAATATAAAGGGAATAATAAACATGGCGGAGAAAAAGTTCCAAAACCTGAAGTCTCACGACTGCCACGTGATTATGACGCAATTGCTTCCGATTGCTTTGAGGGGGCTCCTGCCGGAAAATGTTCGAGTAGCCATTGTGAAGCTATGTGCATTCCTCAATGCAATCTCTCAGAAGGTAATCAATCCAAAAGTTCTACCACGGTTACAGAACGATGTGATCCAATGTCTTGTCAGTTTCGAGTTGGTGTTCCCGCCATCCTTCTTCAATATTATGACGCACCTCCTGGTTCACCTAGTCGATGAGATTTCCATTCTCGGTCCTGTATTTCTACACAATATGTTCCCCTTCGAGAGGTTCATGGGCATATTAAATAAATATGTTCGTAACCGTGCTAGGCCAGAAGGAAGCATCGCCAAGGGCTATGGAAATGAGGAGGTAATTGAGTTTTGTGTTGACTTTGTTCCTGACCTTAAGCCGATTGGTCTTCCTCGATCGCGGCACGAGGGGAGACTAAGTGGAAAAGGCACGATCGGAAGGAAATCAACGATATGTATGGACGACCATTCTCGATCGAAGCACACCACACGGTTCGACCAATTCCAGCTTGGTGGCTCCGTACTTTGAGAAACACAAGAATATTTTACGCTCGGACAACCACAGGAAGCCTGAATCCTGGATTAGGAAGGCCCACATGGAGACTTTCGGCAGTTGGTTGAGAAAACATTTAATGAATGACGATCATGTTGTAGATCAGCTGTACATATTGGCCAAGACACCATCTTCGACTATAACGACTTTCCAAGGGTACGAGATAAATGGGAATACATTTTACATGATCGCCCAAGATAAAAAGAGCACCAACCAAAACAGTGGTGTCCGCTTTGATGCAGCAACCGAGAATGGGCAAAAGGTCACATATTATGGTTACATAGAGGAGATATGGGAACTTGACTATGGACCCTCCTTTAGGGTCCCTTTGTTCCGGTGCAAATGGTTCAAGCTAACAGGAGGTGGGGTAAAGGTGGACCAGCAATACGGAATGACAATGGTGGATTTCAACAATCTTGGTTACCTTGACGAACCATTCGTCCTAGCGAAAGATGTCGCTCAGGTTTTCTATGTGAAGGACATGAGTAGCAAACCGAGGAAACGGAAAGATAAGAAAACGATCAGTACATCATGCGATGATCCAAAGCGCCACATTGTTCTTTCAGGGAAAAGAAACATCGTGGGAGTGGAGGACAAGACAGACATGTCAGAAGATTATAATATGTTTGCTGAAATTCCGCCCTTCAAAGTGAACACCGACCCAAGCATTAAGTTAAATGATGAGGATGTTCCATGGATACGGCACAATCGTAAGCAAGCAGGGACACAAGGAAAGAAATGATGTGTAATAATTTATTGTACCAAACTTTGTTGAATGGATCATGTGAATTATATTACCCGTGATGTGTTTGGTGCCCATTTTCGAATGATTCAATTGACTCGAGATAGCACTGATGATACATGAAATTTGGAGTGATTCAGTCATACTCCTGCCTAGGCGTATAATATGCATACTCGTAGTCTTCATAGCCGCCGCCGTTGTACTGGTAGTCGTCGCCTTCTAAGTTGCCGCCGTCGTCGTCATTGCTTGTCGTCGCTGTCGTCGGGCGGCGCTCGTGGCTCGAATCGAGGGTAGCGCGGGCGGGGATATCGCCGGCCGTGATGTAGTCCATGACGCTCTGCAGAGTCCGGCCGTACCACCATAGCCGACGGCCGGCCTCGTGGAAGTTTCCAGGAGGCAGACCGTCCTCCTCATACCTGGCGAGCGCCCTCTCACGCCGATTGATGAAGAAGGCGTCCCAAGTATGCTGGTTATCGGGATGCCAGCGGGGATTCATCCGCTGCTCCGGCGTGAGGTTGAGGTAGTAGTGGTTCGTGATGGCTGCCCGGCGCGCAGTACCCTGAGGGACGGGAGGGACCGGCACGCCGCCGGTGCTTAGGGTCCAGCCGGCAGGGACGCGGTAGCCCGGTGGGCAAGGGTAGTTCGAGGCGCAAAGCTCCTCCACCTGCTGGTAGGTTAGAGTGGGTGCGGTGGAAGCCATGAGAGAGTGATGAGAGATTGTAGAGATGTGATAATGCTGGCCAAGCCGGGCTACCTATATGTAGTGAGAAATGGCGGGAAAAATGGGAGCGGGAAGACAGGAGGCGGGAAGAAAGAGGCGGGAAGAAATTGGCGGGAAGAAGAGGCGGGAAGAAAGTGGCGGGAAGAAAGAGGCGGGAAGAAAGAGGCGGAAAGAAAGTAGCGGGAAAAAAGAGGCGGGAAGAAAGTGGCAGAAAGAAAGAGGCGGGAAGAAAGAGGCGGGAAGAAAGTGGTGGGAAGAAAGAATTTTTTGATATATTATTTTTCTGATTTTTTTGATATATTATTTGTATTTTTAAGAATTTGAATTGAATTAGTTTTATTTTTCTGAATTTTTTGATATATTATTTGTATTTTTAACATTTTGAATTGAATAAGTTTTATTTTTCTGAATTTTTTTGATATATTATTTGTAATTTTAACATTTTGAATTGAATTAGTTTTATTTTTCTGAATTTTTTGATATATTATTTGTATTTTAAGATTTTGAATTGAATTAGTTTTATTTTTCTGATTTTTTTGATATATTATTTGTACTTTTAACATTTTGAATTGAATAAGTTTTACTTTTCCGATTTTTTTGATATATTATTTGTATTTTTAACATTTTGAATTGAATTAGTTTTAATTTTTCTGAATTTATTGATGTATTATTTGTATTTTTAAAATTTTGAATTGAATTAGTTTTATTTTTATGAATTTTTTGATATATTATATGTATTCTAAACATTTTGAAATGAATTAGTTTTATTTTTCTTAATTTTTTGATATATAATTTGTATTTTTAATATTTTGAAATGAATTAGTTTTATTTTTCTGAATTTTTTGGTATATTATTTTTATTTTTCACATTTAGACATGAATTAGTTTTATTTTTCACATATAGAAAATGAAATAATTTTGAAAAAGGCCTTTAGTCGCGGTTGGCCAGGCCGGGGCGAAAAAAAGGCTTTAGTCGCGGTTGGGGTCACCAACCGCGACTAAAGGCCCATTAGTCGCGGTTGGTGACCCCAACCGCGACTAAAGCCCTCTCGGCTATAAATATCGCGCGGAACGACCGCGCCGGTTCTTCTTCCTCCGCCCTCGCCCTCTCCGCTCGCCTGCGTCGTTCGCCGACGCCGTCGGCTGCACGTCGCCGCCCTCGCCCGCCGCCGACCGTCGCCGCCCTCGCCCGCCAACGCCCGCCGTCGCCGCCGCCAACGTCGTCCTCCGCGCCCGCCGTCGCCCGCCGTAAGTCCATCGACGCGCCGCCGCCGCCCTCCCTCGCCGGCCGGTTATCTTGTCGCGCGCGCCGGTTATGTCGCGCGCGCCGCCGCCTCCCTCGCCGGCCGCCGCCGCCGCCCTCGCCGACCGACGCGTCGTCGCTGCCCACCTAGCGAGGAAGTCGAGGCGGCCGCGACTGCTGATTTAGAGAAATGGAAGGCGGGCTGCAGGAAGAAAAGAGAGCCCGAGCCCAAGCCAGTATTTTCTGATGAGCAAAAGAAGTGGGCTAAGTCATTTTTGAACACACCGTCCCAAGCCGCAAAGAATCTGCCTGACGACTATGCACGTGAACTAAAGAATCAGGCATGCATATTCAAGGAGAAGAAAGAGGAGGCCGATAAAGCGGAATTACAAAGTGCACAAAGCGGGAAACGAGTTGTTGCCCAGCTCGGGGAACAAAGTAAACAATCGATTGCCCCGCTTATAGTGACAGCCGCCGGTCCGGATGCTCCCGAAATCATAGAAGCTGCGACAGCACAGGGATTGACTGTAACGAGTGCCAGAGAACAAGCGGCCAACTTAGGTATTACTCTTCGTGAACTGTTAGGCCTTGATGAGGCGCCAGTGAAGGAGGTAGTACTTACATATGTGAAGAATGGGCCTCTCGTCGAGCCTGCGCATGAAGAGGATCTACCTCCACAAATGAAAGGCCTGCTGAACTAGTACAAGGGTTACATAAAACATAAAAACGCCAAAGATTATATTTATGCGGAAGTTGGACATGAGCATCACTTCAAACAATACTCTGTACAAATTCATCTGAGTGAATTGTTCCAGCTTTTCAATCTGCGCGAGCTCGACAAATCTATCATCAGTTGCTACGTTCTGTAAGTGATTTATTTCTACCCCATCTCGTCCATATTGCCTGCACTATATATATATATATATATATGTCCTAACTATATTGTTGTGTCCGCTATTATACATGCAGAATGAAGATTAAGGAATGCAGAGTAAGGAGCATCCATGATGTTGGGTTCATTGACCCACACATCGTTAATGGATATACGTTAAAGCATCACCCCGCCGACGTGGAGAAAGACCTGTGGCGGTTTCTTGATAAGCAGGAACTCAAAAGTGATATTCTATTTCCTTACCATTTTGGGTGAGTGTTTATGTCTTGAGCACATTCTCTTTTGTTTACTCCATGCATGGTATGTGGCCGGCTAATCGATGAGTTATGCATGACGTATTGTGCATGTATCGTGTCCGCAGGTTCCACTGGATTCTGCTAGTAATTAAAGTTGACAAATCAGAATGTCTCGTCCACGACTCTCTGAATATAGATAAGGCGGAGTGGGCCGACATGAGACAAATGATTCAAAAGTAATTGTTTTCATTCATTTGCGCTCTATATCGATCGGCCTATTTCGTTCATTTCCTAATTAAGCTTCAAGTAATTAACTAATAACTCTCTTGTTCATTTAATTTTCTTTGCCTCGTAGGGTTTGGAGACGGTTCTCAGATACAAAGGTCGGTGAATTCAAAAAAGAGCTAAATTTCATGCGGTCAAAGGCTAAGAATGGTGGCGATATGCAGCCACCGGGAACCAATCTGTGTGGATACTATGTACGTGAGATGATCCGGAGATACACCTCTCGAGCGCGTTCGAGTGATCTCAATGCTCAGAGGAATAACCTCCGGATGATGCTTAGTCCAGAAGCTCGCTTCCGACCACTTCAAGAGGAACTAGCTGGATGGTTCAGGAGGGAAGTCCTCGATCCTAAAGGAGAACACCATTGCGAGGACGTAGAACTATACATGCATTAAATTATGTATGGAAACTTGTTCAAACTTGTATATGGTCATCCGATGATATTGAATATATATTGTATATTCCTCTTGAATTCTTTTTGGTTCTAATTTCAAATTTGTTTGAAATTGTACATTCATATGCATGTATATATGTAGTACCGTAGAATATGTGAAACTCCTTCAAAATTACAATAAAGCACAAAAGAAATAAAACAATATACAAATTAAACAGGAAATATGTTTAGGGGGGGGGGGGGGGGGGCAGGTTTAGGGGGGCCTAAAACCCTAAACCTGCGGCGGCCTTTAGTCGCGGTTGGCCAGAAGAACCGCGACTAAAGGTCCTCCGCCCCGATGGCCGCCTGGCGCCCACGTGGACGGGCCTTTAGTCGCGGTTCGTAAGGAACCGCGACTAAAGGGGGGGGCCTTTAGTCGCGCTACTTTGGTCGCGGTTGCGCAACCGCGACTAATGGCAGTTGCGAACCGCGACCAAAGGCCCTTTTTCCACCAGTGTGCTCTGCCAAAACTACCTTCAAACGCTGCATTGGGATGGAATATGTCGTCCAGTCAGTCAAGGTTCCTTGCTCGAATGCCATGTACGGATGCACCAAGAAGGTCACTTACTACCAGAAAGAAGAACACGAGAAGGCGTGCACTGATTGGGGGTGCTTCTGCCCAAAGCCCTTCTGTACCTTCCTTGCCCTTGGACCAACGGAGGCGCTTCTGGACCATCTAATCACGGAGCATGAGTTTCCATCTACAACACTCCCAGATTCTGACACGGTGTCTCTACACTTAGAGTGGGTCTTCCATGTTCTGCAACGCAGCCGGACAGACTATTTTTTCCTGCTCAGGTTGTCAAGATTGGAGAATGGACATGCTGTCTCAATCATCTGTGTCCAACCTAGCACTATGGAACCCAATAAGCTCACATGTAATATGAGCTTTGACTTCTTTGCGACTGGTTTTCGTGAAAGTTTAAGTTACCCTATCAGAAGCTCTTAGGTCTGGTGGATTCTTGCCAGAATATGAGTTAATTATGCCCAAGGGAAAGATTTCTGAAGATCGACACAGTATGATGCTCAGAATCACCATTCAACAAGCTTTAAGTGTCAGCAGGCCCAGTCTCCAAGGAAAGGGCCCGACTCCTGCTCCCCAATCCTCCCAGATTGTTTTTTTTTTGAGAGTACGCGAATGCGTACCTTACTTTTATAGAAGATAGAATAAATGTACAAGAGAGGCATGCTTAGACAACCTAAGCACACCAAGCACCTCCGAGACACAGAAAGCCAACTACTCGCTAACCATTGTCGAACACTCCCTCTCCTACCCTATGGGCACACCTAATCAGCCTGAACTCCTCTAGAATTTGAGCCACCAAAGTGGGCGCCGTGTACTGTCTCTGCACATTGTTGAAGCAGAAGGCATTCCTATTCTTCCAGAGACCATGGCAGACAGTACAGACCAAACCATCAAACCATTTTCTATCCTTGTTGCTGAATCTCACCCTCTCCCGAGTCCACCAACTCTGAATCGTGCCATCAGACGTAGGAATATCGAAAGTTAGCCGGAGAGCCTGGCGGCAGCGATACCAGACTTCCCTAGCAAACACACATTGCACCAGGATGTGCTCAGCAGTGTCTTCCTCCTGGAGGCACAAGAAGCAAGGGGACGATTGAGTTTGCAGGCCATGTCGCAACCTTCGATCAGATGTCCAGATCCTATGCTGAGCCGCCAACCAGACAAACAGTTTGCTCTTAGGAGTCGCCTTGCTCTTCCAGATAATCTCTCCCAACTCCCACCTGATGCTCCCCTCCATCATCATGCTGTAGGCAGAGCTCGCTGAGTATTCTCCACCACTCGTCCATGGCCATCTGAATCGATCTGGGCTGTCTACATCCCTCGCCACCGATGAGATAGCTAGCCATAAGCGGACACACTCTCTTGCACCCAGAATCGCGACACTGCCCTGGATATCCATCATCCAGCGATTATTCTGCAGTGCTTGCTGGACAGTCCTCGCATTCTTCACTCTCATGGGGACGTGTTGCGTAATCCCGGGCGCAAACTCGCTGGCCGACCTACCGTGTATCCAACGGTCTCTCCAAAACAGAACCTGACTGCCAACACCAACCTGAATATGCACAAGGCTATCAAACGCTTCTCTAGCCTGTGCATCCTTGATCATCGGTAAACCCTGCCAGGGTCTAGCGGGGTCAGTCCTCCTCAACCATTCCCATCTGATGCGCAAAGCCAAGCCTTGCACACTCAGGTTCCTGATCCCAAGACCTCCATAGCTCTTTGGTTTGCAAACACGGTCCCAGGCAACAAGACACTGTCCACCATTAGCTCTCTCCTTAGCCGCCCAGAAGAAGCCCCTGAAACTCTTGTCCAACTCCTCTATCACCCATACTGGCGCTTCAGTTATGAGCAGATGATGGACTGGCCTCGCTGTCATCACAGCTTGTACAAGAACCAGCCTGTGATCCGTGGAAGTTTGGGCTTTGCTCTTACAAATAAAATGCTTCGTGATTGATCTGATTGTGACGACATACCTTTAAGATTCGACAGTGCTCATATATTCCGGAGGTTCAGCGTGGTGCTGTTATCATGTCTGAGTTTCACCAGTTTGTTAGAGCAAGTACAATAGAGTCCAGTCAGCTGACTATAAGATATTAAATAATATATTTTAGATGAGTTGGAAGAGAGAGAAGAGGAGAGAAAAATGAGGTAGGCTACTATGCAATAGCTAGCTCTTGCACGTGCTTCTAGGCACTTTGTGAGAGTGAAAGGTGGATCATATGTTAGTAAAGTGCTTCATTCTTGTAGCCAACTATTATACATGTTAGCTATAAGATGACTACAAATGATATGGCATCTTGTTATAACCAGCAGTTGGCTATACTATTAGAATTGCTCTTAGTATGGCAGTTGTTTCAACAATGAGTCTTTTTATGTATTGTTGTCCTCAACTTGCGCCGCAACATGTGAGGCTGTCCATGGTCTACTAGAAAATTGTATGTTATGTTCAGTACATTTCTCTGCATGTCGTGACTATTGAATATGAACCAGTAACTTGCAGTTATCATGTTTGGCTCTTTTTCGTTTCTGTGTACATGCATACATGAGACCCAAGGTTGCAGACACCGTTGGTTTAGGCAGAATTAAATGCTTCCGTGAATCATAAGAATATTTTGTGTTATTTTATGCATAATAACCAGGCTATAGATAGCACATTAGCAGAGATGCCGTTGGGATAATGGCGAAGTGTGTAAAAGTAAATCAACAGGTTATCATGTCTACCCTTGGTCACTGCATTTTGCTGTTTTTCAAGCTCGAAACTATTGAAATATGTTACTTATGAGTTATTATCCCAGTAGTTATGCGTAGGCATAGATTACACTTTGCTTTTAAAATGTTCGCACGATGTTGTGTGCGAGAATTCCCGAACAGATACCAAGCAAATTTAAAAACAGATTTTGAATTCAGATGTTGTCAGAAGCTAGTAATATATGCCTAAGCTGGAAATTTATACTTCCACCGTCTAAAAAATAAGTGTCTTAACTTTTTCTAGATACAATTTTTTCTAAAACTAAGATGTGTCTATATATAAAGTAAGACACTTATTTTAGATGGAGGCATGGAAATGTACTTTTGAACTCATGTGCATATGCTCCTGCAAAAAACATTTTAAAATATCGAAAAAATCTGAACAAAATTCGCGCGTACTTATCAACATTCTATGTGCACATTCCAAGTTTCACGAACAATCGACATTTTTGTGTCCTGTGAAAAAAATAAAAAATATCCCATAAAGAATCTTTATTAGCACCGAATTTTATTTTTTATACATATGACAAAAAAAAATCGGTTGTTCGTGAAACGACTTTGCATAATCCTTAAGCGAGGGAGGACCACCAGAAGTCCAGAAGTGATCACGGAAGCTACTCCGGCCCCGGGCTCGTCCGGCTGCCGGCGTCGTGGGAGCTCCACCATCTGCGGGCTCCTCCGGCTGCCGCATCGTGGGAGGAAAGGTTCTAGCCGCACGGGCCGAGCCTCTCAGCAGCGGCCGCCTTGGTCACCCGACGCGCCGGCGAGCTTCTCCAGCCACCGTAGAACCCGACCGCCCCCATCCCTGTGCTAGGGATTTAGGTTCATCCACGCGCACACTGGTGGAAAAAGGGCCTTCCATCCAGCCCCATTAGTCCCCAAATATTTGGAACCGTGACTAATGGGACCTTTAGTCGCGGTTCGGGAGGCGAACCGCGACCAAAGGCCTGGGCCTAGGGCGCTCGCTGGCCAGCTGGTGCACGTGAGGGGCTTTAGTCGCGGTTGGCCAGGCCAACCGCGACTAAAGGCCTTCGGGCACCTTTAGTCACGGTTTGCCATGCCAACCGCGACTAAAGCCCCTCCCCTATATATACCCATCCAGCAGCCAGCACTTAGTCATTTGGAGCCATTCTCTTCACAAACTTCACAAGTGGGTGTTAGGTTTGCTTTTGGTTCCTCTTATGCACACAAGGTGTTTGATGAAATGCCCCAAGAGCATGAAACAAACATGATATGAAGTGTCGGAGCCACACTTGAGCTTTCTCATTTATTTTTTCCTCCTCGATCGCGGTTAGCAACTTGAACCTTTCATGTGTCATTGATAAAATATGCATATGTGTGTAGTTCATTATTTAATTTCTATTGTTTGTATTTAGTTAATTAGTTTAACAAATGCATGATGGTTAATTATATATTTTATTTTATAATAATGCAGATGAATCGGCAATGGATGTACGGTAACCGACTCTCCGGCGAGTTCACTACGGGTTTGAAAGATTTCCTCGTAGTGGCTAATGCGAACAAGCAGAGGGGTTTTGTTATCTGTCCATGTGTTGCCTGTAAGAATCAGAAGGGTTACTCTTCCTCAAGAGATGTTCACATGCACCTGCTTCGGCAGGGTTTCATGCCAAGCTATAATTGTTGGACCAAGCATGGAGAAAGAGGGGTTATAATGGAAGAAGATGAAGAAGGGGATGATTTCATCGATGACAACTATCTAGATCATTTCGGTGATACTTTCATGGAGGATGCTGAAGGTGGGGAAGGTGAAGGGGAAAGTGAAGGGGGAGGTGAAGAAGAGGCACGTGATGAGCCCGTTGATGATCTTGGTCGGACCATTGCTGATGCACGGAGAAGCTACGAAACTGAAAAGGAGAGGGAGAATTTGGATCGCATGTTAGAGGATCACAAAAAGTCGCTGTACCCCAGATGCGATAATGGTCTAAAAAAGCTAGGCTGCACACTGGATTTGCTGAAATAGAAGGCACAGGAAGGTGTAGCTGACTCAGGATTTGAAAACTTGCTGAAAATGTTGAAGAATATGTTTCCAAAGAATAACGAGTTGCCCGCCAGTACGTACGAAGCAAAGAAGGTTGTCTGCCCTCTAGGTTTAGAGGTTCTGAAGATACATGCATGCATCAACGACTGCATCCTCTACCGCGGTGAATAGGAGAATTTGAATGAATGCCCGGTATGCACTGCATTGCGTTATAAGATCAGAGGCGATGACCCTGGTGACGATGTTGAGGGCCAGAAACCCAGGAAGAGGGTTCCCGCCAAGGTGATGTGGTATGCTCCTATAATACCACGGTTGAAACATCTGTTCATGAACAAAGAGCATGCCAAGTTGTTGCGATGGCACAAAGAGGACCATAAGTCGGACGGGCAGTTGAGACACCCCGCAGATGGAACGCAATGAAGAAAGATCGACAGAGAGTTCAAAGATTTTGCAGCTGACGCAAGGAACATAAGATTTGGTCTAAGTACAAATGGCATGAATCCTTTTGGCGAGCAGAGCTCCAGCCATAGCACCTGGCCCGTGACTCTATGCATTTACAACCTTCCTCCTTGGTTGTGCATGAAGCGGAAGTTCATTATGATGCCAGTGCTCATCCAAGGTCTGAAGCAACCCGGCAACGACATCGATGTGTACCTAAGGCCATTAGTTGATGAACTTTTACAGTTGTGGGGCAGACCTGGTGTGCGTGTGTGGGATGAGCACAAAGAAGAGGAATTTGACTTACGAGCGTTGCTTTTCGTAACCATCAATGATTGGCCAGCTCTTAGTAACCTTTCCGGACTGTCAAATAAGGGATACAATGCATGCACGCACTGCTTACATGAGACTGAAAGTGTATATTTGCCAAATTGTAAGAAGAACGTATACCTTGGGCATCGTCGATTTCTTCCGAAAATTCATCCAGTAAGAAAGAAAGACAAGCATTACAACAGCAAGGCAGATCACCGGCCGAAGCCTGCGGAACGTACTGGTGATGAGGTATTTGATATGGTCAAGGATTTGAAAGTCATCTTTGGAAAGGGTCCTGGCGGACAATCAGTTCCGCAGGGAGCTGACGGGCACGCACCCATGTGGAAGAAGAAATCTATATTCTGGAAGCTAGAATATTGGAAAGTCCTAGATGTCCGCTCTGCAATCGACGTGATGCATGGTACGAAGAATATTTGCGTGAACCTCCTAAGCTTCTTGGGCGTGTATGGGAAGACAAATGATACAAAGGAAGCACGGCAGGACCAGCAACGTTTGAAAGACCCTAATGACCGGCATCCGAAATGGTTTCAAGGTCGTGCCAGCTACGCTCTGACCAAAGAAGAGAAGGTCATCTTTTTTCAATGTCTGAGCAGTACGAAGGTCCCGTCTGGATTCTCTTCGATTATAAAGGGAATAATAAACATGGCGGACAAAATGTTCCAAAACTTGAAGTCTCACGACTGCCACGTGATTATGACGCAATTGCTTCCGATTGCTTTGAGGGGGCTCCTACCGGAAAATGTTCGAGTAGCCATTGTGAAGCTATGTGCATTCCTCAATGCAATCTCTCAGAAGGTAATCAATCCAGAAGATCTACCACGGCTACAGAACGATGTGGTCCATTGTCTTGTCAGTTTCGAGTTGGTGTTCCCGCCATCCTTCTTCAATATTATGACGCACCTCCTGGTTCACCTAGTCGAAGAGATTTCCATCCTCGGTCCGGTATTTCTACACAATATGTTCCCCTTTGAGAGGTTCATGGGAGTATTAAAGAAATATGTTCGTAACCGTGCTAGGCCAGAAGGAAGCATTGCCAAGGGCTATGGAAATGAGGAGGTAATTGAGTTCTGTGTTGACTTTGTTCCTGACCTTAATCCGATTGGTCTTCCTCGATCGCGGCACGAGGGGAGACTAAGTGGAAAAGGCACGATCGGCAGGAAATCAACGATATGTATGGACGACCATTCTATGACTGAAGCACACCACACAGTTCTGACCAATTCCAGCTTGGTGGCTCCGTACTTTGAGAAACACAAGAATATTTTACACGAGGACAACCCGGGGAAGCCTGAATCCTGGATTACGAAGGCCCACATGGAGACTTTCAGCAGTTGATTGAGAAAACATTTAATGAATGACGATCATGTTGTAGATCAGCTATACATGTTGGTCAAGACACCATCTTCGACTATAACGACTTTCCAAGGGTACGAGATAAATGGGAATACATTTTACACGATCGCCCAAGATAAAAAGAGCACCAGCCAAAACAGTGGTGTTCGCTTTGATGCAGCAACCGAGAATGGGCAAAAGGTAACATATTATGGTTACATAGAGGAGATATGGGAACTTGACTATGGACCCTCCTTTAAGGTCCCTTTGTTCCGGTGCAAATGGTTCAAGCAAACATGTCAGAAGATTATAATATGTTTGGTGAAATTCCACCCTTCAAAGTGAACACCGAACCAAGCATTAAGTTAAATGATGAGGATGCTCCATGGATACGGCTCAATCGTAAGCAAGCAGGGACACAAGGGAAGAAATGATGTGTAATAATTTATTGTACCAAACTTTGTTGAATGGATCATGTGAATTATATTATCTGTGATGTGTTTGGTGTCCATTTTCGAATGATTTGATTGATTCGAGATACCACTGATGATACATGAAATTTGGAGTGACTAAGTCATACTCCTGCCTAGGCGTATAATGGGAAAAAGACTAGAGGAGCCGTAATTGCATGGGATTTGGTGGATCTAGCATTGCCCAAATTGATTGGCCGTGCCATAAATACCACTGATGATACATGAAATTTGGAGTGACTTAGTCATACCCCTGCCTAGGTGTATAATATGCATACTCGTAGTCTTCATAGTCGCCGCCGTTGTACTGGTAGTCGTCGCCTTCTAAGTTGCCACCATTGTCGTCGTTGCTGTCGTCGTCGCTGTCGTCGGGTGGCGCTCGTGGCTCGACTGAGGGTAGCGCAGGCGGGGGATATCGCCGGTCGTGATGTAGTCCATGACGCTCTGTAGAGTCCGGCCGTACCACCATAGCCGACAGCCGGCCTCGTGGAAGTTCCCAGGAGGCAGACCGTCCTCCTCATACCTGGCGAGCGCCCTGTCACGCCGATTAATGAAGAAGGCATCCCAAGTATGTTGGTTATCGGGATGCCAGCAGGGATTCATCCGCTGCTCCGGCGTGAGATCGAGGTAGTAGTGGTTCGTGATGGCCGCCCGGCGCGCAGTACCATGAGGGACGGGAGGGACCGGCACGCCTCTGGCGCTTAGGCTCCAGCCGGTGGGGATGCGGTAGCCCGGTGGGCAAGGGTAGTTCGAGGCGCAAAGCTCCTCCACCTGCTGGTAGGTTAGAGTGGGTGCGGTGGAAGCCATGAGAGAGTGATGAGTGATTGTAGAGATGTGATAATGCTGGCCAAGCCGGGCTACATATATGTAGTGAGAAATGGCGGGAAAATGGGAGCGGGAAGACAGGAGGCGGGAAGAAAGTGGCGGGAAGAAAGAGGCGGGAAGACAGGGAAGAAATGGCGGGAAGACATAGGCGGGAAAGAACTGGCGGGAAAACAGGGAAGAAATGGCGGGAAGACATAGGCGGGAAAGAACTATCGGGAAGACGGGCCGGGGAGAACTTGTGGGAAGACAGAGGTGACCGGAAAGAACTGGTGGGAAGCGGGGGGCAGGAAGACAGATGAGGGAAGACATTGGATTTTTCTTATTTTTTTATATATATTATTTGTATTTTTAACATTTTGAATTGAATTAGTTCTATTTTTCTGAATTTTTTGATATACTATTTGTATTTTCAACATTTTTAATTGAATTAGTTTTACTTTTCTTAATTTTTTGATATATTATTTGTATTTTTAGAATTTTGAATTGAATTAGTTTTATTTTTCTGAATTTTTTGATATATTATTTGTATTTTTAGAATTTTGAATTGAATTAGTTTTATTTTTCTGAATTTCTTGATATATTATTTGTATTTTTGAGATTTTGAATTGAATTAGTTTTATTTTTCTGAATTTCTTGATATATTATATGTATTTTTTAGATTTTGAATTGAATTAGTTTTATTTTTCTTAATTAGTTTTTCTGAAAAATGGGTTTTAGTCGCGGTTTGTGTCCCCAACCGCGACTAAAGGTGGTTTCCGCGGGAAACCGCAAAATTGCCGAAAAATGCCCCCTCCGTATACGCGCGGTGTTTTTTTTTGGGATCGAGAGGGGGCGGCGAGAGTTATGTGTGTTGTCCTCGGCACCGCCACTGCCCTTTCGCCACCACCGCCCTTTCGCCACCGACCCCGCGTGTATACGGAGGGGCGGCGAGGCCCTCGCCTCCCCCTCCGTATACGCGCGGTTTTTTTTTGTTTTTTTACGAGAGAGAGGGTCGGCACTGCCACCGCCACCGCCCTTTCGCCACCGCCACCGGTCTCTCGGTCACGCGGTAACTGCGAGGCGAGGTCGATCGTCCACATATACACATCTAATACGCGTCCCCCTCTCGCCTCCCTCGTTGCCCTCTCTCTTTATATGTAGAAGAGATGTGATAATGCTGGCATATACACAATTAATTAGTTTTTACTACATGTTTTCAGGAGCGACACATATGGCGGACGATAGAGCCAACCCGATTAGGGATAACTATAATCCGGAAGCTGAGGCACATCTTTTCGGCATCATAAACGGCGACATTCTTTATGTGCCGCCGCCCCAAGAAGATGAAGAAGATGATATCTCTTCTTATCTGAACCTTGGCGGTGATGACGAAGGAACGGGCACTGTTGATGGAGGTGAACCGTCGACAAACACCTCCGGCGATGTTGATAAACAATTAGCAATCACCACCTCCGGCGAGGTATATATATACATTGAGCCTCTGGTGATACAAATTTAGCAATTTCAATAAATATGTGTATTAACTCGACTCTCTTTCTTATTTTAGCCCTCGGCCAGCGGATCGTCGAAAAAATCGGTGAAGACAAAGCGTGGCAAAACCAAGACGCTGAAACAAGGAGTAATATATACCATTGATGTTATCAGTCCAAAAGGCAAGCCGCTGGAGCCCGAAGAGGCGTACACCAAGTTCATCAACCAATGCGGAGTCGTTGTTAGAGACAGCGTCCCGATCACCGTCCAAGAATGGCATGAGCCAGTGAAGGCACGTGTTGGTTCCAGTTTCGTCAGCAAGAGAAAGAAAAAGGAATGCTGGAGAACGCTTATGGAGCATTTCGTTCTACCTCCGGAATACCGCAAAAAAGATGAATTTGGTAACGATGATCCGGAGGGACGTAAGAGGAGGAGGCTGGTCAAAGAGTTCGCTCTTCCGAAGATGGCCACAGCATTCCGCACATACAAGAAAAATTTAGCAGCTCAATATGTCGAGAAGGGGAAGACTCCGGATTTCACCGGACAGTATGAGAAGCTGAAAGATGATTGGCCCGAATTTGTGAGGCAAAAGAAATCAGAGGAATTCAAGGCCATATCGGATAAAATAAGGCAAATGCGGCTAAGAAGCAGTACAATCATATTATGGGGCCAGGAGGATACCGCCTTTCGGAGCCTAAGTGGCAGAAGATGGAGGATGAACTGAGGGCGCGAGGAATCCCTCTAGGTACCGAGGGATGGGACCTAGGGCCAAAAGCTGGTGGTACGGGCATGGGGGAACGCTAGACCCGGTGACAGGGGAGTGTACCCACCGAGACACAAAGTTTAAACCCACCCAAGCCCTTATTGACGCAATGAGGGATGCTCAAGAGGGGAAGATCAAGTTCAACAGAGAGAATGACCAGCTGACAAGAGCCCTCGGGAATCCTGAATACGGAGGACGTGTACGAGGCAAAGGCGTCATTTCGTGGGAAGAAGGGTTTTCCCAGGAAGATGACCCCTACAGTTACAGAAGACGTAAGAGAAAGGCGGATCGGCAAAAAGATGAGTTGGCGCGGTTGGCATCGGAATTCAATGAGATGAAGAAAACCGTGGATGTACTAGTACAAGAAAGAGAGGCAGCTCGGACGCAGCATGAAGATCATCCACCGGATGTCGGAAGCCAGCAGCGGAGAAGCAGCGTGGCTTCCGTGGAGGCCCCACCGGCTGGTGCACATGCACCGACGATCGAAATTACTGCACCGGAGCCTCCTCGCTACCGCGTGGACAATGTAAAGGAGATGAAAGAATGTCATCTGTATTATCCAATGGGGAACATGTCCATGAAGGTAGCCATCGGCAGTGCTTTACCATGTGAACCTGGAGCACTCCACCACAACAAGCCCATTCAAGATGGCTATGCTCGTGTCACGGTGGAGGACATAGTACAAGGGTTTGAGGACCTGGAGATTGACATTGCTATACACCTGAAGGGGAGAGAAGACTTGGAGATGTCAAGCGCCATTATTTCATTTTATGGCAAAAGAATTTTATCAAGTTTCCAGGCGAGGCGCCAAGGCCAACAAGTCCACCCCCCTACGGTGGTGGTGGCGGTGGCGGCGGTGGTGGTGGTGGTGCTTCACCTACACCTCCTTCACGTCAGCCGACGCCGCCCCCCAATTCACCTCCGGTGGGTAAGCAGCCGCCGCCCCCCAGTCCGCCCCGGGCGGGTAAGCAGACGCCGCCCCCCAATCCACCTCCGGCGAAGAAGCAGAAGCAGTCCTGGACTATTAACCCGGACCCTTATGTACCTAAGACCACAAAGGTACCCGAGCCATCACTGAAGCCTCTCCCCACGAGGCCTTGGGAACGTAGTGCCGAGGAAGTCGACGCGGCCGCGGATGCTCACCATGAGAAATGGAGGGCGGAATGCCAGGCGAGAAGAGAGCCCGAGCCCAAGCCAGTATATTCTGACAAGGAAAAGAAGTGGGCTAAGTCATTTTTGAGCACACTGTCCCAAGCCGCGAAGAATCTGCCTGACGACTATGCACGTGAACTTCGTAGGCAGGCACTCATGTTGAAGGAGAAGAAAGAGCTGGCGGAGAAGCAGGAGAAGAAAGCCTTGGAGGAGGCCGAGAAAGAATTAGCAAGTAAAAAAAGCGGGAAACGAGTTGCCCAGCTCGGGGAACAAAGTAAACAATCGATCGCCCCGCTCATAGTGAAAGCCGCCGGTCCGGATGCTGAACTAATGGACCCCACAATCATAGCAGCTGCGGCAGAATAGGGAATGACCGTAACGGGTGCCAGAGAACAAGCGGCCCTGATCGGTATGACTCTTCGTGCACTTTTAGGCCTTGATGATGCGCCAGTGAAGGAGGTAGTAATTACATATGTGCCGAATGGGCCTCTCATCGAGCCTGCGCAGGAAGAGGATCTACCTCCACAAATGAAAAGTCTGCTGAAATGGTACAAGGGTTACATAAAAAATAAAAACGCCAAAGAATATATTTATGCGGAAGTTAGATATGAGCATCACTTCAAACATTACTATGTAACAATTCATCTGAGTGAATTGTTCCAGCTTTTCAATCTGTGCGAGCTCGACAAATCTATCATCAGTTGCTACGTTCTGTAAGTTATTTATTTCTACCCCATCTCGTTCATATTGCCTGCACTATATATATGTCCTAACTATATTGTTGTGTACGCTATTATGCAGAATGAAGATTAAGGAATGCGAAGTAAGGAACATCCACGATGTTGGGTTCATTGACCCACACATCGTTAATGGATATGTGTTAGAACATCACCCCGCCGACGTGGAGGCCGACCTGTGGTGGTTTCTTACAAAGCAGGAACTCAAAAGTGATATTCTATTTCCTTACCATTTTGGGTGAGTGTTTCTGTCTTGAGCACATTCTCTTTTGTTTACTCCATGCATGGTATGTGGCCGGCTAATCGATGAGTTATGCATGACTGCGCATGTATCATGTCCGCAGGTTCCACTAGATTCTGCTAGTAATTAAATTTCACACATCCACATGTCTCGTCCACGACTCTCTGACTCTGAATGCAAAGCTTTGGGGCGACATGAGAAGAATGCTGCGGAAGTAATTATTTTCATTCATTTGCGCTCTATATCGATCGGCCTATTTCGTTCATTTCCTAATATCAAGTAACTAATAACTCTCTTGTTCATTTAATTTTCTTTGCCTCGTAGGATTTGGAGACGGTTCTCAGATGAAAGGGTCGGTGAATTCAAAAAAGAGCTACATTTCATGCGGTCAGTGGCTGCGACTGGGGATATTCAGCCACCGGGGACCAATCTATGTGGATACTATGTTTGTGAGATGATCCGGAGATACACCTCTGAACGGGTTCCGTGTGATAACAATGTCAAGAGGAATAACCTCCGGAAGATGCTTAGTCCAGAAGCTCGCTTCCGACCACTTCAAGAGGAACTAGCTGGATGGTTCACGAGGGAAGTCATCGATCCTAAAGGAGAACACTATGTAGAGGACGTAGAACTTCATATGCATTAAATTATGTATGTAAACTTGTTCAAAATTGTATATGGTCATCCGATGATATTGAATATATATTGTATATTCCTCTTGAATTCTTTTTGGTTCTAATTTCAAATTTGTTTGAAATTGTACATTCATATGCATGTATGTAGTACCGTAGAATATGTGAAACTCCTTCAAAATTAAAATAAAACACAGAAGAAATAAAACAATACAAATTAAAAAGAAACCAGGTTTGGGGGGGGGGGGGGGAGGGGGGCTAAAACCCTAAACCTGCGGTGGCCTTTAGTCGCGGTTCGTAACCAACCGCGACTAAAGGGGGGGCTTTAGTCCCGCATGTTTAATACCAGTTGCACAACCGGTATTAATGGACGTTGCAAACCGGGATTAAAGCCTCTTTTTCCACCAGTGGCATGAGCTTTGGGCGGGGCAATTTAGTTTGTCTGCGCGCGAGTGATATTTGGTCACTGAAATTTGATGCGGTTTTTTTCCTTTTTTTTTCATTTCATGTCCGTATGGGTCAGAGTACATGCATGGATGTATGTACCGAAGTATTGGAGCTGAATATAGATTTTATATTGAAATTAATTGCATAGCTAGAGGTATGGAGAAGTAGGAGTGGCATATTTCCAAGTTTAGTTTTTGTAATGGCGTATCTCCAATCGGTGAAAGTTACAACGGCATTGATCCAATTAATCCTTCCTTTCATAGATAAAGAGAGGTTAGCCTGGGGCAACTTAACTCAAGTTAGGTTACTCAACCATAGTTATAAGAGAGGGATAAAGAGCTGGTCTTCAACGGATACGAATGGGGAGCTGGATACACAGGGGAGGTCACAAGGTTTCTACTAGTCCAAAACAGGGACATGGCTTGTCACAGGTTCGTCCTAAACACAACAACAAATTAATGAAAACAATATTCTACCCATAAAGGTGTTCGATGAAATGCTCGAAACAATTTTCAGAAACAAATAATCCAAAACCAATGCCAATAGTTGGATTTAGGTGTATATATGTGCTTTATGAGGTGGAGATTTTTTTGGGGGGAACATGTAGATAGCATTTTGGCTAAATGTCCAAAAATGATTAGTTTTCACAATAATTTTGGAAGAGGTTCTAATGATCAAATGGATGGGCTAAAAGGTCATTGGAGTGACCAGGGGAGTTGGTGAGATGGTTCACACAATTTCTATGCTATGATAAGAGGTGGAGAGCTTTTTTTTTTGCGACCAAGAGGTGGAGAGCTTATTTGCACATGTCTAAGGGGGTAAAAAGTAATAGGCATGGCATTTATTTGTGGCCATCCAAATTGCTAAGAACAAGAGGAAATGCCAGAGGTGTTGAATGGATATGGTAGATGTGGTAGATGTGGTTGCTGGTTGGAGATGAAATATGTCGCTAAAAACACTTGGCTCTTGAAATAATCCAAGAGTGGCGGTGTAGAAAAGAATATTTCACTTGTATTATGTGGATATTGTGGATGTATTAGGTGGTGTATGAAGGGAGATGGCAAAGTGATTCAAATGAATCTCTAAAAATATTTACGATTGAAAATCCAAATGTGAATTTCAAGCATCGAAGAATTAGGCAAAAAAATTAAGATAAGAGTAAAAAGTTTTCAAGTGGCATACAACACCATTAAAATAAATTATTTATTTTCGGGTGTTAAACTATCAAGATAATTTAGATGATGTGGATTAACGTGATGACAAAAAAAGAAAGGCATGTATCTTGATTTTAGTATACAACTAGGGTTTTCCTAGCGCCACCACCTTGCTCCCTCTCCCCTATCCCGTCCAACGGTATGGTCGGTGGCAAAGAGGGGTGTGGACTCGTTATTCCTTTTTCTAGTTTCATGTGGGTCCTTGTTTTTGTTAGTTCTTGGTCTGCCGAGTGGCAACTGCAAGCAGGGGCGGAGGCAGGGGCGAGCAGGGGCTAGACCCCCCCCCCCCCCCCCCCCAAGGTTCGGCCCCCCCCTAACAAATCTGGTGTACATATAGGCTGAGTAATGTATACGGTGTAATTGACCGTGGATAATTGTTAGCGTTAGTACTCAAAGCCCACACTACGACCTGTTCCTATGTACGCACATGAAGCCCAGCCCAGTTTAGGCATCCTCCTGGAGCTCGATATCTTTTAGTTTTCACCGTAACTTCCCTCTTGTTTCCGGCGGCGGAGCAGCCGTATCATTCCTAATCTTAGATCGATCTGTTATGGCGCCTGCTGCTGCTCTTAAACCATGCCAAGAGCTGCTAGGAAACTTTCCGGCGGTGCCGTCCTGCTAACCTCTCAGTGAAGTGTTTATCCTGCCGACGGCGCCGGCGCCTCACCATCATATACAGGACGTCGACCTCCCAGTTATATTGGATCAAACACCCAATCTAAAGGTACGATGGTAGTTCTATGAAACATAGCTGATTAATTTTCTTTGAGCCTGTAAAATTGGTAGCCACTCAGCAATAGTTTTCTATTCAAGCCAGGTAGCAATGCTAGCAGAAAATCCAATAGTTTCATCAACATTCAGTATACTAAAATTAAAAATGAACATTATATCTATGAGCCCTAGTTATGCTGGTTAACGCTCTGATTTTTTCATGTATCCACTATTGACGACTTGACAACTACAAGACAGCTATAAGGGGGAAACATAATCTGGAGTAGCTTGCCCGAACATCGAACAAATTGTTTTTGCCTCCGTTCGGCCTCGCCCCCCCTATGACTAAATCCTGGCTCCGCCCCTGGCAAGGTGGTGGCGACGTTCGATCCAACATCTGTGAAGGGCCACTTAGGGTATGTTCTATCGGATTTGATGGATTCATGCGGATCTTGACAGTTGGTGTGTTCTGTTTAGGGAAAGATTTTGCTGGTTAGTCGTGAGACATCATCAATCTCTTTGTTCGTTTGGGTCGGCGGCAAGGTCCGGTTCCTCTAGTTAGTGATGAAGGAATTCAAGCTTCTGCAGCTTAGGGTGTGTCACCAGTCGATGTTCCTTCGGCGATTATTTAATCTTGATGTTCGCGGTGAGTGGCTGGTGTGGTCTTTAAAGCCTTGATTGGCATGTTTCGAACTTAAGCAGTTGTCGAACAATCGAAGGAAGAAGACGACCATAATGGTTTGTGTCGAGTTGTTTGCCCCTTGCACTGGATTTTGTTTCAAGTGTATTTTCTTTAGAAAAAAGATACTGCTGATATAGATGATCAGATTTGGTGGTCAACTGCATATGGTAGAAAGTAGGAGGAAAAAGAAGGAAAGAGAGAGGTGGCAAATCCATAAGATTCAAAATGTGCATGCTAGCAACGATTTGTTAGAAGTGTTCATTTTGAGCCTTGGAGTTCAACATTGTTTATTTCCTTCTACACATCCACGATGACACATGAGGCGTGATTTGTGAAGCTTGCTTCCGCAGGTGGCCTGTCCATCCGAGAGAGAGAGAGAAATATTCAGAGTTGGAGGCTGGTACACATATTTGTTGAATGCAGGACGGTCAAATACCACAGCAGGTGGAACAACACTGTTTGAGGAGGTAGACTGCAGTTTTCTCGTGAACTCTGCATCAGCTGCACACCATGATCTCGCCATGCCGATCCCTTATGGCAAAGTCATCTCTGGTCCGTCCGGATTAAACCATGGTAAACTGAGACATGTACGCCAAACTTGTGACCTACATGCCGTTAGTTGTTCAATTTCAGAAAAGATTGTTAATATCGATTCTGACTAAGGAACAAAGGAAGTATGCCATTCGTAATGGTGAACTGGTATCCGAAGCCACGCAGGAAAAGAACCACGGCTCGTACTATCCTTATCTACCACTGTGGAAATCATTTTCCCAATACTTCCCATTCTTACACGCGGATAAATGAAGACAACCAAAATGCCATCTGCTCTCATGCCCCCAAGGCCTTTCCCTGTGTGTTTCCCTTCTAATAGTTTCTTCCTCCATTCGTGTTTCCTATCTAGGTACTTTATATAACAAGGATATCGCCTTGTAAGTGTCAAACAAGTAGTGTTGTATTGATGATAGTCGTACATAACATAGTAGGTGATGTATTATTAGGATGCTTAGAGATGGGACGAGTTACTACATATACTATCAAGAAGGTAGAAGAAACTAAACAAGAACAATGGCATGGAAGTGATTTCCTTACTACTGGCATGCCGGTAGTACCGTATTAATTAGCAGTCCTACAAATAAGCAGCCGGCACTGACGTTCTTGCCTGTCAAACAAGAGTTGGATGCTACAACACCAACTTTGGAAGTATTTTCGTTTCTGCTACTTAAATGCAATCATGCAAAAGTGAAGAGCTTAAGCCATATTCACATTGTGCTGGTCTTTTTAACACAATTAACTGTAATAATGGGTGTTGTTAATTGTTTCTCGTTTTAGTTTATATTCCATAATACTGTGAGTTCTATTTTAATTATTTAGAAAATTTAGTTATTTAAAATTTCATATGGATAATGTATTTTATTTTTAAATTCTTTTGCTCCTCATTCAAAATTGTGTATATGTCACAGACGTGGCATTTCGTATGTCAGAGGTCAAAACTTATTGTCAGTCATACTCCCTTCCATCCATAATAGGTGTCGAAAACTTAGTACAAAAGTTGTACTACCTTAGTCCTAAATCCCCGATATTTTTTATGGATCGGGGGAGCATTTATTTAATTAGCCATTCACACAATTCATAACAAGTAGGTAAACGATCTAATTGCTAGCTTTTCTCCGGATATCTTCCTGGGTCGCTGATTCAGACGTTTCTTTTGTACCAACTTTTGGACGGCTTTGAAAATCATGTAATCCACGTCTCAAAACTGGCGCTGGCAACCAAGTGCCTTAGAGCATCTCCAACAGACGCGCTAAAAGCCCCGCGCGGCAAAAAAAAACCGCCGGTTTTTGTCGCGCGCGGGCGCTGCCTCTTCCCACGCGCGTCGCATTTCGGTTTGCATCATTGCATGCCCCATCTGCAGGCACGTACGACGCGGCACATGCGTCATCGTTGCGGAAACGTAACGATGTCCACTACTGATCAGCGATCAATGGACTGCGCCTACAACTGAATATATTTAACTATTTCATACTCTCTTGGTTTTTTGATATAGCCCGTATAGTTTTTTGATATTTTGTTTGAAATATAGAGCGTACTAGAATTCTATACTTTTTTGGGGCAAATTTACCCCTCGGCTGACTTGCCCCATGCAATTTCTTGTATTGAGGAGTCAGGAGTATATGACTCTCCCCGCATGTACTCCCCCAGTTTTTTTTCCGCTACATGCAAGTACCATTGTTTACAAATCAGGAATCTTTTACTGTCCTAGCTAGCTTATTTATCGTACGACCCAAATGGCGCTGGCGAAGCTAGGATTTTCAGATTGGGTATTCGAAGTTAACAAAAAAATTAGCACATCAATATAATATACTCCTGTGTAGGTTTGCAGTAACAATCACATAACTATAAATTGTCCATAGTAGTGACAACGTCTCCAATAATTAAATTACATTGGAAGAAGAATTGCTCGCATTTTATCTTGATTTTGGCTTTCAACCTCAATAGATACTGGTGTCGGGGTTGACATCGTCGTTTTTTTTGGTTGAGTAAAATGCATGATGGATACCTGAACTTGTTGACGAGGATCAGATTGCTCATCGTACATACAAAATACCAAATTTCGGTTACTAAATTCTCGTTGACGAGCGGTGCGGCTTTGCTGGCGGACACCGGCGCACTTTGCTTCCAGGGACTCCGTCTCACGGGGAGGTGCGTGGTGGAGCTCCGGGATTTTGTTGCCCCTTGTACGTCGAGTTGTTTGCCCCTTGTACGGGATTTTGTTTCCCTTGGTAAATATCAAATATAAGATGTCTTTGGGTGTCTATTCTTTTAAAAAAGACATAGCTGATGGTAGATGATCAGATTTAGTGGTCAACTGCATGGTAGAACGTAGGAGCGATAAGAACGAAAGAGAGATGCGGCAATACTATAAGATTCCCAATGTGCAAGTTAGCAATGATTTGTCCACAAGTGTTCATTTTGAAGCTTAGAGTTCAAAATTGATTATTTCCTTCTACGCATCCACAATGGCAAGTGAGACGTGATTTGTGATGCTTGCTTTCGCAGCTGGCAGATTCGATCGACCTGAGAGACAACTATTCCGAGTAGTCGACCATGTAAAGGGCTTGTACACATATTTGTTAAATGCAGGACATTGAAATACTATAGCAGGTTACAGAACACCTTAATTTTGAGGAGGTAGACTACAATTTGTCGTGAACTAAGAAGACGTTGCACGAACGCAGCGAATTTACAGGCGCCGGTACATACCGGTGTCCCATCCACTGTTCATTTTGCTTTGAGATTGGTGAGCCTTTTAACATTTTGTCTAATATAAAACTAATAATTGAAATATAAGTGAAACTTTTGTGAAACCAAACTGATACATTGTTAACATTGTGAAACATTTTAAACTAGTATTTGAAATATAAGTGAAACTTTTATGAAACCAAACAGATACATGGCTAACATTGTGAAACATTTTGGCACAAAAGTGAAACTGACTTCACTACCTTATGTTTCACAAATTATTTTTGTTTCAATATGTTTCAGTTTTCTTTCATAATTTTGTGAGAGGATTAAGTCTGCACATGGTTGATGTCATTGCTGACATCACTGCTGTAGGTACCGGCAACTGTAAATAGAGGTTCTCAGACGCTGCACACGATGGTTTTGTGATGCCAGTCCATCAAGGCGAAGTCGTCAACTATCATTTTGGTGGCATGCTTCCTCTGGATCAGTCATTTGAGCTCCGTCCGGATCAAACCACGGTAAAACTGACACATGTACGCAACGCCGTCGACGTGCAGGCCCTTAGTTGTTTATTTTCAGAAAAGATGGGCATTATCGATTCTGGCTAAGGAATAAAGGAAGTATGCCATTCGTAATTGCGAACTGGAATCTGAACCAATGCAAGAAAGGAATGGCAGCTTGAAATACCCTTAGCCAACTCCGTGGAAATCATTCTCCCAATACTTCCCATTCTTACGCGCACATAAATGAAGAAAAACAAAAGCCATTAGATACTGCTCTCATTCCCCCACGGCCTTTCCCCGCGGGTTTCTCTTCTATTAGCTTCTTTCTCCATTCGTGTTTCCCATATAGGTGCTTCATATAACAAGGATATTGTAGTGTAGATGTCAAACATGTTGTGTTGTATTGATGACAGTCCTACATAGTAGGTGATGTATTATAATGATACTTAGAGATGGGACAAGTAACTACGTACTCCTTGCGTTTTGATTTACTCTACTCTACATTTTAGAAAAAAACAAACAAACTAGTACTATATTTGTTAGTACTATTTCAACCAATTCATTTTTTTTAAATGAAGACTCTGCATCGATTGATGCATGCAGTTACATTAAAAGTAGTGACATCCAACAGAGAAAGCAGGGCTACTTCATTTCATGTGTTGTTGTTAACTACAAAGCTAAAATATAGAGAAATTTTATATCTGAAATGTGAAGTATTTCAGAATGAAAGGGAGTATATCAAGAAGGTAGAGGAAGAAAAAATAAATAGATAGAGGGGATTTCGTGACTTCCACTGGTGGAAAAAGGGCCAATAGTCGCGGTTTGTAACGGCCATTAATACCGGTTGCACAACCGGTATTAAATAAGCGGGACTAAAGCCCCCCCCCCCCCCCCCTTTAGTCGCGGTTGATTACGAACCGCGACTAAAGGCCCATCCACGTGGGCGCCAGACGACCGTCGGGGCGGAGGACCTTTAGTCGCGGTTCTTCCGGCCAACCGGGACTAAAGGC
Organism: Lolium perenne; assembly: GCF_019359855.2. Taxonomy (NCBI): domain Eukaryota; kingdom Viridiplantae; phylum Streptophyta; class Magnoliopsida; order Poales; family Poaceae; genus Lolium; species Lolium perenne. Next base: position 87,007,344 of record NC_067247.2, read on the forward strand.
CGCCGCAGGTTTAGGGTTTTAGCCCCCCCCCCTAAATCTGGTTTTTTTAATTTGTATTGTTTTATTTCTTTTGTGTTTTATTTTAATTTTGAAGGAGTTTCACATATTCTACGGTACTACATACATGCATATGAATGTACAATTTCAAACAAATTTGAAATTATAACCAAAAAGAATTCAAGAGGAATATACAATATATATTCAATATCGGATGACCATATACAATTTTGAACAAGTTTCCATACATAATTTACTGCATCAGAAGTTCTACGTCCTCTACATAGTGTTCTCCTTTAGGATTGATGACTTATCATGAACCATCCAGCTAGTTCCTTTTGAAGTGGTCGGAAGTGAGCTTCTAGACTAAGCATCTTCCGGAGGTTATTCCTCTTGACATTGTTATCACACGGAACCCGCTCAGAGGTGTATCTCCGGATCATCTCACAAACATAGTATCCACATAGATTGGTCCCCGGTGGCTGAATATCCCCAGTCCCAGTCAATGACTGACACGTCTCCGACGTATCGATAATTTCTTATGTTCCATGCCACATTATTGATGATATCTACATGTTTTATGCATACTTTATGTCATATTTATGCATTTTCCGGAACTAACCTATTGACGAGATGCCGAAGGACCAGTTGCTGTTTTCTGCTGTTTTTGGTTTCAGAAATCCTAGTAAGGAAATATTGTCGGAATCGGACGAAATCAACACCGAAGATCTTAAAATTCCCGGAAGCTTCCAGAGCACCGAAGAAGGGCCAGAGGGGAGCCAGGGGGGCCCCACCCCACAGGGCGGCGCGGCCAAGGGGGGGGCGCCCCCTAGTGTGTGGGCCCCCTGTGGCCCCTCCGACTCCGCCTCTTCGCCTATTTAGTCGTCCCTGACCTAAAACCTCGACCCAGTTCGACGAAACCAGAGAAAACCATCCAGAGCCGCCGCCATCGCGGAACTCCAATTCGGGGGACAGAAGTCTCTGTTCCGGCACCCTGCCGGGACGGGGAATTGCCCCCGGAGACATCTCCACCGCCGTCTCCACCGCCATCTTCACCGCCATCATTGTCTCCATGATGAGGAGGGAGTAGTCCACCCCCGGGGCTGAAGGCTCCGCTGTAGCTATGTGGTTTATCTCTCTCTTTATGTGATCTAGTTGAATATCATCTATGTGCTACTCTAGTGATGTTATTAAAGTAGTCTATTCCTCCTCCACGGTGTAATGGTGACAGTGTGTGCATCGTGTAGTACTTGGCGTAGAGTATGATTGTGATCTCTTGTAGATTATGAAGTTAACTATTGCTATGATAGTATTGATGTGATCTATGCCTCCTTCATAGTGTGATGGTGACAGTGTGCATGCTATGTTAGTTCTCGGTGTAATTGTGTTGATCTATCTTGCACTCTAAGGTTATTTAAATATGAACATTGAATATTGTGGAGCTTGTTAACCCCGGCATTGAGGGTTCGTGTAATCCTACACAATTAGTGGTGTTCATCATCCAACAAGAGGGTGTAGAGTAGTCCTATTATGTGATCATTGTTGAGAGTGTCCACTAGTGAAAGTATAATCCCTAGGCCTTGTTCCCAAATACTGCTATCGCTACTTATTTACTGTTCTACTGCATTTGTACTGCCTGTAATATTACCACCATCAACCACACGCCAGTCCAGGACAGCAAAGCACTTTTCTGGCGCCGTTGCCGGGGAGGAAAGGTAAAAGGTACTCACACTCCGGATCTCGGCTACTAAGCTATTTTACGGCGCCGTTGTAAGTACTCGAAGCTATTTCCTTTAGATCCTGCAATTGCATCTTTTTGTTTCTTGTTTACACTAGTTAGGCATAATGGAAAACAACAAAAATATGAGAGATCTTTATGAACTTTATCTTGAATTAGGACATGATGTGTTTGAAGAGAGAATTAAAAAAACCCATGGAACTTTATATGCATACTAACGGGAATGTTATTAATATGAATGCTTTGAACACTATTGTTGCTAATGCTATGGAAAATTCTAAGCTTGGGGAGGTCGGTTTTGATGAAAATGATCTCTTTAGCCCTCCGGGTATTGAGGAGAAAGTTTATGTTGATTATGATATGCCTCCTATTTATGATGATTATAATGATAGTAGCCTTTTGGTGCCGCCTGTTATGGAGGATAAATTTGATTATGATTACAATATGCCTCCTATATTTGATGATGAGAATAATAATGATAGCTACTTTGTTGAATTTGCTCCCACTACAACTAATAAAATTGATTATGCTTATGTGGAGAGTAATAATTTTATGCATGAGACTCATGATAAGAATGTTTCATTTGATAGTTATATTGTTGAGTTTGCTCATGATGCTACTGGATATTATTATGAGAGAGGAAAATATGGTTGTAGAAATTTGCATGTTACTAAAACACCTCTCTATATGCTTAAAATCTTGAAGCTGCACTTGTTTTATCTTTCTATGCTTGTTGCATTATGCTTCATGAACTTATTTATTTACAAGAATCCTTTTCATAGGAAGCATGTTAGACTTAAATGTGTTTTGAATTTGCCTCTTGATGCTCTCTTTTGCTTCAAATACTATTTCTTGCGAGTGCATCATTAAAACTACTGAGCCCATCTTAATGGCTATAAAGAAAGAACTTCTTGGGAGATAACCCATGTGTTTATTTTGCTACAGTAATTTTGTTTTATATTTGTATCTTGGAAGTTGTTACTACTGTAGCAACCTCTACTTATCTTAGTTTTGTTGCATTGTTGTGCCAAGTAAAGTCTTTGATAGTAAGGTTCATACTAGATTTGGATTACTGCGCAGAAACAGATTTCTTTGCTGTCACGAATCTGGGCCTAATTCTCTCTAGATAACTCAGAAAATTATGCCAATTTACGTGAGTGATCCTCAGATATGTACGCAACTTTCATTCAATTTGAGCATTTTCATTTGAGCAAGTCTGGTGCCTCTTAGAAATTCGTCTTTACGGACTGTTCTGTTTTTGACAGATTCTGCCTTTTATTTCGCATTGCCTGTTTTGCTATGCTTGATGGATTTTTCGATTCCATTAACTTTCAGTAGCTTTGTGCAATGTCCAGAAGTGTTAAGAATGATTATGTCACCTCTGAACATGTGAATTTTGATTGTGCACTAAGCCTGTAATGAGTTGTTTTGAGTTTGGTGTGGAGGAAGTTTTCAAGGATCAAGAGAGGGAGATGATACAATATGATCAAGGAGAGTGAAAGCTCTAAGCTTGGGGATGCCCCGGTGGTTCACCCCAACATATTTCAAGAAGACTCAAGCATCTAAGCTTGTGGATGCCCAAGGCATCCCCTTCTTCATCGACAACATTATCAGGTTCCTCTAATGAAACTATATTTTTATTCGGTCACATCTTATGTACTTTACTTGGAGCGTCTGTGTGCTTTTGTTTTTGTTTTTTGTTTGAATAAATGCTTGTGTGGGAGAGAGACACGCTCCACTGGTTCATATGAACACATGTGTTCTTAGCTTTTAATGTTCATGGCGAAGGTTGAAACTGCTTCGTTCATTGTTATATGGTTGGAAACGGGAAATGCTACATCTAGTAATTGGTATGATGTCTTGAATAATTTGATACTTGGCAATTGTTGTGCTCATGATTAAGCTCTTGCATCATATACTTTGCACCTATTAGTGAAGAAATACATAGAGCTTGCTAAAATTTGGTTTGCATGATTGGTCTCTCTAAGGTCTAGATAATTTCTAGTAAAGAGTCTGAACAACAAGGAAGACGGTGTAGAGTCTTATAATGTTTACAATATGTCTTTTATGTGAGTTTTGCTGCACCGGTTCATCCTTGTGTTTGTTTTAAATAGCCTTACTAGCCTAAGCCTTGTATCGAGACTCGAGAGGGAATACTTCTCATGCATCTAAAATCCTTGAGCCAACCACTATGCCATTTGTGTCCACCATACCTACCTACTACATGGTATTTCTCCGCCATTCCAAAGTAAATTGCTTGAGTGCTACCTTTAAACAATTCAAAATTTATCACCTCTGATTTGTGTCAATGTTTTATAGCTCATGAGGAAGTATGTGGTGTTTATCTTTCAATCTTGTTGGGCAACTTTCACCAATGGACTAGTGGCTTCATCCGCTTATCCAATAATTTTGCAAAAAGAGCTGGCAATGGGATTCCCAGTCCCAAATTAATTAACCTTCATAATATTACAAAAATAGACACTCCTCCATGGTATGTGATTGTTGGACGGCACTCGAAGGATTCGGTTAGCCATGGCTTGAGAAAGCAAAGGTGGGGAGGAGTGTCATCTAAATAAAACTAAAATAAAAAGGCACTCCTTCATGGTATGAGATTGTTGGCAGGCACCCGAGGATTCGGTTAGCCATGGTTTGTGAAAGCAAAGGTTGGAAGGAGTGCCACACAAAAATAAAAATAATTCATGGGAGCCGCTCTTTGAAGGTTTGTCTGGCAAGGGGGTTAGAGTGCCCACTGCCATTCGTTGACAACAACAAACACCTCTCAAAACTTTACTTTTATGCTCTCTTTATGTTTTCAAAACCAAAGCTCTAGCACAAATATAGCAATCAATGCTTCCCTCTGCGAAGGGCCATTCTTTTACTTTTATGTTGAGTCAGTTCACCTATTTCTCTCCACCTCAAGAAGCAAACACTTGTGTGAACTGTGCATTGATTCTTACATACTTGCATATTGCACTTGTTATATTACTTTGCATTGACAATATCCATGAGATATATATGTTATAAGTTGAAAGCAACCGCTGAAACTTAATCTTCCTTTGTGTTGCTTCAATACCTTTACTTTGAATTATTGCTTTATGAGTTAACTCTTATGCAAGACTTATTGATGCTTGTCTTGAAAATACTATTCATGAAAAGTCTTTGCTATATGATTCATTTGTTTACTCATGTCATTTACCATTGTTTTGATCGCTGCATTCATTACATGTGTTTACAATAGTATGATCAAGGTTATGATCGCATGTCACTCCAGAAATTATCTTTGTTATCGTTTACCTGCTCGGGACGAGCAGGAACTAAGCTTGGGGATGCTGATACGTCTTCGACGTATCGATAATTTCTTATGTTCCATGCCACATTATTGATGATATCTACATGTTTTATGCATACTTTATGTCATATTTATGCATTTTCCGGAACTAACCTATTGACGAGATGCCGAAGGGCCAGTTGCTGTTTTCTGCTGTTTTTGGTTTCAGAAATCCTAGTAAGGAAATATTCTCGGAATCGGACGAAATCAACACCGAAGATCTTAAAATTACCGGAAGCTTCCAGAGCACCGAAGAAGGGCCAGAGGGGAGCCAGGGGGCCCCACCCCACAGGGCGGCGCGGCCAAGGGGGGCGCGCCCCCCCTAGTGTGTGGGCCCCCTGTGGCCCCTTCGACTCCCCTCTTCGCCTATTTAGTCGTCCCTGACCTAAAACCTCGACCCAGTTCGACGAAACCAGAGAAAACCATCCAGAGCCGACGCCATCGCGAAACTCCAATTCGGGGGACAGAAGTCTCTGTTTCGGCACCCTGCCGGGACGGGGAATTGCCCCCGGAGACATCTCCACCACCGTCTCCACCGCCATCTTCACCGCCATCGCTGTCTCCATGATGAGGAGGGAGTAATCCACCCCCGGGGCTGAGGGCTCCGATGTAGCTATGTGGTTCATCTCTCTCTTTCTGTGATCTAGTTGAATATCATCTATGTGCTAATCTAGTGATGTTATTAAAGTAGTCTATTCCTCCTCCACGGTGTAATGGTGACAGTGTGTGCATCGTGTAGTACTTGGCGTAGAGTATGATTGTGATCTCTTGTAGATTATGAAGTTAACTATTGCTATGATAGTATTGATGTGATCTATGCCTCCTTCATAGTGTGATGGTGACAGTGTGCATGCTATGTTAGTTCTCGGTGTAATTGTGTTGATCTATCTTGCACTCTAAGGTTATTTAAATATGAACATTGAATATTGTGGAGCTTGTTAACTCCGGCATTGAGGGTTCGTGTAATCCTACACAATTAGTGGTGTTCATCATCCAACAAGAGGGTGTAGAGTAGTCCTATTATGTGATCATTGTTGAGAGTGTCCACTAGTGAAAGCAGGATCCCTAGGCCTTGCTTCCAAGCATCGAATCTCCGTTTATTTACTGTTTTGTTGCATGTTTACTCGCTGCCATATTTTATTCAGATTGCTATTACCACTCATACTCATCCATATTACTTGCATCTCACTATCTCTTCGCCGAACTAGTGCACCTATACATCTGACAAGTGTATTAGGTGTGTTGGGGACACAAGAGACTTCTTGCATTGTGATCGCAGGGTTGATTGAGAGGGATATCTTTGACCTCTTCCTCCCTGAGTTCGATAAACCTTGGGTGATCCACTTAAGGGAAACTTGCTGCTGTTCTACAAACCTCTGCTCTTGGAGGCCCAACACTGTCTACAAGAATAGAAGCACCCGTAGACATCAATGACCTTTTAAATTGTAGCTCTTTTTTGAATTCACCGACCTTTTCATCTGCGAACCGTCTCCAAACCCTACGAGGAAAAGAAAATTAAATGAACAAGAGAGTTATTAGTTACTTGATATTAGGAAATGAACGAAATAGGCCGATCGATATAGAGCGCAAATGAATGAAAATAATTCCTTCTGCATCATTCTTCTCATGTCGGCCCAAAGCTTTGCATCCAGATTCAGAGAGTCGATGACGAGAACTGTGGAGGTGTGAAATTGAATTACTAGCAGAATCAAGTGGAACCTGCGGACACGATACATGCACAGTCATGCATAACTCATTGATTAGCGACATACCATGCATGGAGTAAACAAAAGAGAATGTGCTCAAGACAGAAACACTCACCCAAAATGGTAAGGAAATAGAATATCACTTTTGAGTTCCTGCTTTGTAAGAAACCGCCACAGGTCTTCCTCCACGTCGGCGGGGTGTTTTTCTAACACATATCCATTAACGATGTGTGGGTCAATGAACCCAACATCATGGATGTTCCTTATTCTGCATTCCTTAATCTTCATTTTGCATAATAGCGTACACAACAATATAGTTAGGACAATATATATATATATATATATATATATATATATATATAGTGCAGGTAATGAACGAGATGGGGTAGAAATAAATCACTTACAGAACGTAGCAACTGATGATAGATTTGTCGAGCTCGCGCAGATTGAAAAGCTGGAATAATTCACTCAGATGAACTG